>NC_135764.1:30537285-31137285 GCF_052425735.1 Oculina patagonica | reverse complement strand
GGGATAGTTGCATTTCAAGAACTTCTCATAAATCAAATCCCAAAATCAAAACTGCTAAGACGCTTTACAGTAATCAGAGACAGTCATCCAGCATGGACGGGTCAGATTAAACAATTAGCTGTTACTGTCAAAAAAGTCGTAAGCAAAAACAATTGAAGTGGTTTATAATAAGGAAAACAGGAAAAAGTCACAAGTACCTTGCGCGGGCCACTGTTAAACTGGTATTTCTAATAAAGTAAACCTTTAAACAACTAACTTTATGATTATAAAAAATCGAAATATGTTTCGTCGCACATGCCAAACAGAATTAGAACTTAGTCTGCTCGCTCTTTACTTGTTTGCTTCGGCGAAAATAACACACACGTCGTACCATCAAGTTACGGTAAACTTCATTATTATTAAACTTGATTTAGGTATTCCTCTCTTCTATCTTTCGGAACATAGTAAACTTTGATGTAGGCGAATCGACTTCAGTGTAGGCGAAACAACTCAGGTTGTGTAGGCGAATCGACTTCACTGTAGGCGAATCAACCTGTAGGCGAAACAACTTGTAGGCGAAACGACCGGATACCGTTCAGAGCTAACTGTAAACAAGCTAACTGGAGCCTCATTCAGGCTAACCGGAATGTTATTCAGGCTAACTGAAGTGTCATTCAGGTTAACCAGAGTGCCAGTCTGCAGCCTGCATTTTTGCACACTGCTGTAGTGTTATCAAAGTTAAGTTAAGTGCTTTGAGTACTCTAGGGGGAAGGGAATAGGGAGTAGGAATAGCATTCTTTAGCAAGGCTCTAGCTGGCTTCAGGCTCCCAGATTATGCATATACAACTGAACAAGATGGTTGTTATAAATAGCAGAAGGTGAAAAGAAGAAAAAAGAAAAACTGTTTAGTGGTTAATCAACTTTTTTCCTTTCCACCCAACACCATTTACTTGATCGCTAACAGTCTAGTCTGAGATACAAATGATAACTTGAGGAGATACTTTGTATTTTTAATTTCAAAATATAACAATAATATTTACAAAACTCTGTTCATATTCTTTATAATTAGTCAAATAAAAATCAATAATTAATTTATTTTATGTAGGGGCTGCTTTCCTCAAAGCCAGGTAGCCGTTGACAATATCCATCGGCAAACTGCGAATTGAGCCAAACTCCATAGAGTTGTTGTATTGTATTCCAGTCCTTGGGTCTTTGT
Organism: Oculina patagonica; assembly: GCF_052425735.1. Taxonomy (NCBI): domain Eukaryota; kingdom Metazoa; phylum Cnidaria; class Anthozoa; order Scleractinia; family Oculinidae; genus Oculina; species Oculina patagonica. The sequence continues at coordinate 31,136,090 of NC_135764.1, read as the reverse complement.
ATTTTGCCTGAAAAGCACAAAAATTTGATTTGTTAAAAATTTAGCTGCTCTACAGATTTTGCAAGAAATTGTTTCAAATATTCTATCCAGTTTTATTTTTGAAATACCTGAAAATGCTATAGTACAAATCAAGATCTTGTACGTGGGATATTTGGTGAAAAAAAAATTAGTTTTAATCATTTTATATTAAAATCTTTAAACACTTACTGGTAAGCCAGAGAGGTCAGCATATTTTTTGGCTGGTTTAAATGAAGGTGGAGCTTCTACACTGCTATCTGTAAATAAAACAAAGAAGACATTTTATTGTATTTCATCTTAAATGTCAAGAGCAAGATTCTTTCTACCAGTGGTACAGTAGAAGAATCAAATTATGTTGTTCCTGTAAAACCCTGTAAAGCACCTCTACTTAGATAAGCTCCCCCTCTTTTATCAAAGCAAGAAATTTCCTCTCTATTAAGCCCCACTTCCTCTCTCTTTTTACTTTACGATCAATTGATCACAGACTCTCACTCAGCTCTAATTAACCTGCTGATAATTAAAGGTTAGGACTCTGTGCACTTGGCTCTGATCAAAGGGCATGATTTTTGGAGCTAGATTACAAAGAGATTACAAAATTATCAAATTAAATCCTGTGGGGATGATAAGAATGAGGAATGGTTTAACTTACAATAAATTAATAGCCATAGAGAAATTCCTAACTGGGGAAGGGGGGGGGAGGGTGGTTAACCCATAATGGAGTAGCATGCCATTTGAGGGGGGAGGGGAAGCAATATTCAATATTGATTCAGTAGAAACCACAATCTTGTCCCCAGAGGCTGCGATCCCCCTGGTCTGCAACAGGGATCAGGACCTCTGGGCTAATCTGAAAACTCGCCAAAAAGACGACTGAATCTGATTGGCTGTTAAAAACTTGTTCGTTCCACCAAAACCTCTGGCGCAAGCGCACAATCAAACCGGAAACAGGATAAGCCCAGAGCGGTTGAGCTTCCTGACCGCTGGTTTAGGGGAATGCGCAGCAGGCTCTGGGAATGAGAAATTATTGAAACCAGGCGAAGTGCCTTCCTTATAAAGAACTATTCCTTTAACCACTCACATGTTGGGTCATCTTGTTTCCATGGCAGTCCTCTCTCTAATGTCATAATTTGTTTTAAATTTTTCCAAATCTTTTTCTTGCCTGCATTTACCCCTGAGTGCTGTAGAAGAAACAAGCGCAGACACAATTTTAGTAATCATCCTTTCCTAAAATCATATGCAACAAACAAACTTGCCTTCCCTCTTCCGAAATTAATTGAAACCTAAAATTCATGAAGTTTCTCTTTCACTGTATCAAGTGTAGTTTTCTTCTGTTTTCTTGCTAGCTACAGTTATTGTAACTGTTCTAAGATAAAACAGGTCTCAACTTACTTCGAAATTAGTGTCTTTGAAGACAAATTGTCCGTTGGGTTGACCGCTTGCTTCGCTCACAACACTGTACGAAGAAGGACTGCTTGACGTCGAATCTAAATCGTCCGCCACACACGGCTGAAAAAGAAAAATATCGTAAGAATATAACAGCAGAACGTTCAAAAAATTTATTAACTTACAGTTAATGGCCTTTTCCGCTTGTTTGGAGTAACAGACGCCGCAGCAGGGCTTGCCGAACGCTTCGACTTTTTACTTCGACTCGAAGGTCTTGACGCCATCTTGCCCAGCATGGAAATGAGACAACTTGGCTTTCTAAGCATGAAAACGAGGCTAACGTTACTTTTCAAAATGGCGCCTGGTTGAAGTGTTGTTGATGTTGTGAAGGCTGTTCTCAATGGGCATTTTCTGGAAATGTAAGGATGTAGTTCACCAACCTTTGCTTGAATGAGCGGAAGGGATCTTAGGAAGTTCGTAAACTTCCATAGAAGTGCCATCGGTGCCGCAGGTATGGATTAAATCATGGAAGTATATACAACTTTAACATGTGTAGAATTCGAGAAACAAACATTTCTAATATCCCCCGGGTTTAAATTTATCGATTTCTAAAATACACCCATCAACCAGCAAGTAGAGATTAAAGCTGAAAAACCAGTTTCGATTCCCGAAAGAAGAACTCCTTTAAGAACCAATAAAAACAAATAAGTTTAGCATAATTATACTTACTTGGAAACAGCTTTATAGAGCTATTGCTTTACATTTCAGTTTGAAAATTAAGGACTTAAAAAAGTGATGGGGCATTTGTTGAAACTTTTAAAAGGACCACCCTAAAGGTACCAGAATCTACTTTTGGGGATACGGTATGGGTCAAGTTCATTAAGTGCAATCAAAGAAATACTAGTTTTGAACAAAGCAAATTAAACAACTTTTTTAAAGTTTGAGCCTCCCCACCCCCCAACTCCCAACCCGATATCCTACCAGGACTAGGGTCATTTGGTAAGAGGGGTGGATGGCACAAATGTATCGCTGTAATATTTTAACACCATAACAGTTATGACTTGTTTTTTTCAATTTTCAGATAGTTCACTAGTGAATCGTTTTATAGAAGGACAAGGCAGTAACCGATATAGACCTGCTAACTATGACAAACTTCAAGCCATCGCTCAGCTTAGAAAGGCAGCTGGCAATAAAACCTTTCAGAAGGTCGAAAAGATAACAAAAGCCAGCAAAGAGAAGAAAGAACAGAATCTTATTCAACAGCATAAAGCTTGTTGGTCAAAGGAAAAAATAAGACTTCACAGCTTACAGCGCAAACTGCAAAGTGATATTGATGCCCTGCGGCCAGGGAGTCCATTGGATTACAGCTCAATAAAGGAATTTTTCCAAGATTTGGAAACATATGAGGAGATTCTCAGTGAAGACACCAATGAGTTCAAAAAGAGCACTATACAACCCTTATGGGATTTAAGAGAGGATTTGCAGTTTTGGCTTGGAGAAAGCAGAGACAGAATCTTGATGGGTCAGTTAAAAAGTTTACTCAGCTAATATTATGAAAATCAAGGAATTGTGGAATGGGCCCAAATTTTCATATCACTGCCCCAGTCATTTTGTTCTATTGCCCTGCCTACTTTCATAGAAGAATTCTAACCGTTGATTTTTGGATATGTTATTTACAACTCATTTATTACATATTTTGGTGCTATTATCATTGTCATTGAATTTAACAGTCAGCAGGATGAGCAATTCAATAAAAGTTCCTTTAAAAGAAATGTTTCTATTTCTTTTAAGTAGTAACGTTGACAGTTTGGTTGTAACTTGATGTCATTGCTGCGGAAAAAAAATATTGGTAGTTAACCAAGATCACTTTCCAGCGTAGCTCAAGTGATAAACCGTTAACAATGGTGGCAGCAAGGAGATGCACCACTGCGCCACATAAATTTCAGGAATTTGTCAACAAAAGTGGTTGCAGTGGTGTTAAAAAAATTTGGGCCCATTCTACAGTTAGGGGATTTTCATAGTAATAAAGCATGTTCCAGCTATCAGATCTCGGGTACCGAATAAATGCCCTCTCTCTAAGGTGTCTCATGTGTTTATTTGAGGTAAAATGAGCTTTAGGGATATTAGCCAGATACATGTTTGTCAAAAAGAATGAATAAATACCCTTGCTTAATGAACATTGGGCTCAAATAAATTGCAGTCAAATAAACGCCGGGTCCACCAGGCTAAGTTTGAAATAGATGCTGGGGGCGTTTAATCCAGAAAATACGGTATAACTGGTTCTGGTGTTTCTTTTAGGAGTTGCTGATAAAGAACACTCAGATGTGCTAAAAGTTGTGGAGTCAGTCAAGATGCAGCAGCAAGTTGTGATGGAGAAACTACAAATGGAACAAGAACAGCTCGAGCAAGAACTCGAGGGTTTAACATTACATGAAATAACTGGAATGGGTGTGATGTCAGATGTTGTTACAGAGACAGGAATTCCTGATGAAGCATACGATCTGGAGTGTCCTGATGAGCAGTTAAAGATGAATGTATTGGAAGAGTTTCTTCTGTTGGATAAAAAATACGAAGCTCAGTTAGAATACCTGAGTGTCAAATATCAACATGCCAAACAGTAAGTATGAACTTGAGCAGTATTTTATCCTTATTGCACATTTAAAAAGCATGCAAACTCTGTGGTGTCTGACATTTTGCAGACTACCGGTATTATTGAAAGCTTACTGTAAACACGCTAACTGAAGTGCTATCTACAGCTGTAGGCTAACTGGAGTGAATAGTAGGCTAACCGGAGTGAAAAGACTGCAGCCTGCAAATGTCAGACACCACAAACTCTGAAGTTGATTTTGATTGTTTTTTGTTGTCATCAGTCATATGCAAAAAGTAAAAGGTAAAGTCAGTGTCCGAGCCAAGTGGCCCTAGAGCCGGAGCTTATCCCAGTTTCCGTAGCATTAATGACTAGGAGTATTGCAGTACTCCCACCTGAATGAGATGCTAGTCCATCACAGGGTTACCCACCAGAAGTAAATTCGCCAGTACCCATTTATAAACCTGGGTGGAGAGAGGCACTGTGAGAGTAAAGTGTCTTGCCCCCCGCCAAGCCTTGAACCCGGGCCGTTTGACTCGGAGTCAAGCGCACTAACCAGTAGGCCACCACGCCTCACCATGCAAAAAATGTTACCATCGTTTTAGATTTAAATTCTGGAGTAAGCATGGTTTTGAAAAGAACAGTAATGCATTATTTTTCAGTTCTAGTACAGGTGGATGGTCAAAACATGATCATCTACACTTTGTCCATTTAATGGAACAGTATCCACCTGAGCTACCAAACAGAAGGATGCTTTACATTGACAGAATGATGAGAGAACTTTCACATAAAACTTGCTCACAGCTGGTAAGGACTGACTGTATTTACAATAATCTAGTGGCCCCCAACTGCCAGCACTTAACTGTCATTGGTGTCTGTTGCATGAAGCAACTAGAAATATTTGCAACGTGACCGGAAGGGACAATAGCCCATCACAGATCACCCCCAGCTCTATTTCTGTGTGTTTAGTTTTTGTTGTAAAGATCAGATCCTTACAAGTGTATTGAAACCTTAATTTTGGGAATTGTTAAAAGTGTTGGAATGATAGTTATGTAATATTTTGTGAAACCAAAATATTGGTTAAAAATGGAAACTCGCGTTTTTTGCCTCGATAATTCTCTCATTTCGAGATAAAACGGTTAAGCCACAGATGTCCATATTTTTCTCGGCAAAGCCATAGATGTTTGTATTTTTCTGGGAGCAATTCTTGGTGCTTCTGCTTCGCCGATTCTTCGCAAACAATGTTCTTGAATGGACCATAACAGTCAATTTTTCTGCCGACGCAAGCATCCTCGCCAAGCCATGTTCTTTTAAAATTGTGTCAAGTTTGACACACCCTCCGGAAAGTCCCATTTTCCGGGAACAAACCAAGCCGTTTAAAATGTATAAAAATAACAAAGTAACATATACAGTTCTATGGATACAAATTTCACGTAGTTTAAACTTTTGAACTCTCTAACGGGTCTGTGAGTAAGTAGAGACTTCTAGAGTGATCTAGAGTAGCCACATGATAGGTATGTGTTGTTAAACATAAAGTGCGTTTGTATATTTGGCAGTGAGTAATAGTGACCCATTCTTCTCTGTTTTAAATGTCAAACTTTAGGTGCTGCGAGATTGCAATTTTGAGGTTCTTTTTGAGGCCGTCAGGCCTACAACTCTTCAGTAAGCCAACTATGCCCCTGCTGACCCTTTTATCATCTCAGAATTGATTAACATAATTTAATTTCTTGAGCAGACAAATGATAAGATAAAGATTAACATAAAGAACATTGATCATCATGATTCTAAAGGAACATTTAATTAAATTAAAATCCTTTTTTGAACTGCCTAGCCTTGACTTCCTACTTCAGTACATATTTCAGTATACTCTGCCTCACTTTTTGTGATCATTTCTTGTTTTATTAATGTTTTAGGTTGAACATGAAGAGTGGTTTCTTGCTCACAAATTTTACCAAGAGCAGTTTCACAGTACACTTCGTGCCTGGGCTCACCACAGAGAAGACTTACTTGTGAAGGTGAAAGCTACGTTTGTTGATGCATGGACAGCTTATGAAGACGCTGCGGAGAAAGCTAAGACAAGAAAGAAGCAGGAGCACATATGCCAAGAGCTCTATGAGAAGGTTTGTTTAACTTCAGTGTAGTTTATAATTCAATTTAAAACCTGGTAGGAAAAGCTCACTCAAGGACATACCAAAAATCAAAAGCTAAAAAATTGAGAAGTGGTAAATGTTGTTTTGACATCACAGGGCTCGACACTAACTTACTCACTGGTTTAGCTGTGCGTCGCAACTGTCAGGTATTCTACTTCGTTTTCACTCCAATGGCTAGTAGGATGCTACCTGGTGCCAAAACCTAATTTTAGTGCCTTGGCTTGGCTACCAGTCTCCCCTGCATCAATATTTGAAAGGCTAGTGGAAAAAGGTGGGTATTGATTTTCAACTACAATTGAATATGGCCAAAACATACCTCAAAATTCACATGTTAGTTTGTTTTCAACCGTAAAACATTGCCTTGGCTTTATTTACACAGGTATTTGCTTGGTTTCTCCAGTCAGCATGTTTAGTAGTTTGTTTGTTCTAGCTACTAATTAAAAGCAAAGAAAGTTCTTAAGACGCCGAATGGAAATAACAAGTTTTTTACACAGGTTTTTTTCTCAGAAACAAAGCAAAAGACTGCAAAAACACATGCAGTACAATGTTTCACTTATGTAAACAAGCGCAAGTGAAATTTGGAATTGTTTTTACAATGTCCATTTTTTGGCAAAATCACTGCCGCCTTTTTAAAAAAATAATAATAATTTTTTTTTATTTTTTTTTTTTTTTTTTTTAAAAAAATTTAAAAACGCATTAAAAAAATTATTATTAAAAAAAAAAAAAAAAGTTACACAGTAAGCTTGCTCCAAAGCCTTCATTTGAAGCTTTAAAAATCACTATTACTTTGTCACTTCAGGTACTTGCATTCCGAGAGCAAAAACTAGAGGCACTAAAGCTTCAAGCAGCTATTGCTGCAAAACAACAGGAAGAGGAAGAAGAACAACTAAGAGCTGCTGAGGAAAAGGAAAGGAAACGGAGAGATCAGCAACACAAACAGGTTAAGACATTTATCACTGCAATTAATGCTCCATATCCTAGAAGACTGACGAATTAGTTCAATTCTGACTGGCAGTGTTCAGACACAAAAAGGCAATCCACACATAAAGTCTCCACCTCTTTAATAAACATAATATTTTCATTATTAAATTAATAATTTTGTATTAATTTTAATATGTTCAATTTTCAAATTTTGTAGATCCAGGAATTTAGGGAACAAAAAGAGAAGGAAAGAGAAATTTCAGCTCAGGAGGAAAGAAGAAGGCTGGCGGAACTACAAGAAAAAATGGCAGTGCAAGCTGTGTTAGATCGGGAAAGGTACAGCTTGTACTGGCATTAAAATACAGTGTAATCGCCCCTGCAGCCTTTGAAAACTACCAATCTTTGATGACATAGACATAAGACATAATTTTTCAAACAAAAACCCCAAACAAAAAAATTTTTTTTTTTTTTTTTTTTTCCCCCTACCTCACTACTCATTTTCTTTCTAATTTAACCACAAAGAGCTTAGGAGCCTGTAGCTCGTTAAAATTTTTCGCTCTCGCTTGAAGAGTTGGAGTTATAGGATTCAACTGTGATATTATTTGCAACTTTTTTGCAGGGTACAATACCGCCAGGAGCAGTTACAGCTACACCAAGAAGCAATGCAACAAGCCAAGGAACTGGCTCTTGAACAAGAAAAAGAAAAACAGAGACGACTTGACAAACTTAGAGAACAGGTATGTGATATATTTTATAACAAACTGTTTTCATATCTTAAGGTATCTTTAACCCTTCCCACTCCCAGTACTTTTTTGATGCTTTCTATATAGACTTCAGTTCTGACTTTTATTTTGAACTTAGGTCCAAGTTCATGTAGAGGATGATCCTGAGAGGTTGTTTAAACCAACTGAGGTATTTATTTTATTTATTAATTTAATTATTTATTTATTTATAACTAATAGTTGCTGCAAAGTCAGATCAGGACTAATGGTCAGATCTAATAATCAAAAAAAAAAAAAAAAAAAAAAAAAAAAAAAAAAAATTCCCCCCCCCAAAAAACTTCCTTTCTACATAGTTTGTTAAGCCAGTCTGTGTGCCAGGAGTTTTTTCTCATGTGCTTTGTTTCATTGATAAGCATTCAAAGCACTTGGTACACCTTTGTTAGGCAAGGCTACTAATTAATCTATGTGAAAGAAAATTTTCTGGCACCTAGAAACTCTGTTGTGTAAGGCTTACATAATAATTTAAAAAACATGATGTAGAACTTGCATCAAACATGATTCTTAGTACAGTCATATGATTGCCTCTGTGTATCATTGTGTTCCACAGGCATCCCAAGCTCGTGTGGCCAGTATGTACGAGGAAGAACTTGACCTCCAACATCCACTGTATGCTGTTCATGGCTATGATGAAAAACAGGTCAGATGTGCTTACATCACATTCACTTCCAACTTCTCTGAAAGATCCAGAGGTGCTAAGAGGGAAGGGGGAAATCTACTCTGAGTGGTGTCTAAATGTGGAAGGGATTGTAATGAGATTGCACTCACTGCGGTCATGTTGTTAATTTCTGTTGCAGGTGGCTGGTGACAGAAGACTAAGAGTTGAGAAAGCTCTGAGAGAAGCAGGGATTCATAACACTGATTATGCAAGAAGGATCATGGCTAAAGTAAAACCACCCCAGGAACCAAGGAAGGATCAGCATTCAACCCTGTTCAAGTACGACTGTAGATCAGTTATTAATAATAAATGTAATTAATAGTGATTGCATTCTTATTCTCCTCAAAGTACCACTACTGTGCTATAGGAATGAAAACCCCAATCATGAGGAACCATACTGCGTTGTTCCAGAATTCATACCCCTGCCCTTCCCAGAGGGTTTTTGGTTTGAAACCCACATTCTTTGTGGTTCATAAATTTAATACACATTTTGTTTTGTTCCTAATTCAGATACGACTGACCAGGGTGTAAAAGCCTTTGTGAAGATGTTGTTAGCTTTCTTTCCCATCGCCTGTCACAAAGGACTTTTGGCACATCATCTGCTTTTAAACGACTTTAGTTGTAAATAATTATTTATTAATATCAACAAGTAATGGGTTGGTTAGCTATAAAGCTGTAGTCCACATTTTAAAAGAGCTTCTCACAGTACCAGATGTTTCAAAATTGTTTTTAATATCTGTGCATAGATTAATATCAGTCTGTACATAATAAAAGAGTTATTAATGACATAAAAGTTGGTTTTCCAGCCCTTAAAATTCAAACAAAAAGAAGGGATCCTAAGTAACCCCATTGAGCTGAACAACCTATCCTCCCCCCCCTCCTCTGCAGAGGTTCCCATGGGTTCCTTGTGAAAGTAAGCTGGGCAAGGTGAGTGCAGGAGCAAAAGAAGAGATATCCATTGCACAGATCCATCCTGTCACCGCTCTCTCCATATTCTTGTGCCTGCACTCACTTTGCACAGCAGATTCTCCCCACCAAAAACCTACGAGGAGCCTCTGTGGAGGAGAGTCCTCGCTCCTCTCCACTTTCTTTCAACACTTCGTGCTTGTACATACTTCACTCAAAGCAGACAATGGATACCCCCTACCCATAACTCCTCAAGTCCTCACAGTTGGCTGGAATGCATGAAATGGAGATTGGGAAACCAGGGTTGTCAAAATAGCCCGGCAGCCGGCGGATTTCACTGTCTATTCGGAACTCTGCACCGGCTACTCCAAATATTAGTAGGTCAGTTCTGAGTGTGTTTTCAAGTTCTGAGTGTTTCGTAGCCGCCTAGTTTTTGGATGGAACCTGCTACTCAAAAACCCACTGACAACCCTGGAAACATGTACACACAGCCTATAAATGCGTGTCTAGAAACAAAGGCAAGGTATTCTTGGATGGGTTTTCTACAGCATTGTAAACTTAAATGATGCTCTGCATAAAATTTATAATACATAATGTACATTGATTGTGTTTTTTGTAAAATTTTAAATACCAAAATAAAAAAGTATGTTCTCTTTGCCTTAAATGAGGCCATAAAATGATGGTCCAATATTTATACATTTTGCAGTCAAACCAGGCCAAATGTTTCTCCGAGTACATTTCCTTCATTTTTAGTCAAATTTCCCAAAACAAATTTTCATTACTTTGTTTATGGAAGGAACTTTTGTCATGGTTTGACTGTGAGCATAAAATTACTTCAAATTGTTTGTTTGCAAATTACGAAAGTGATAAGTGTGAAATAAATATTTAAGACAGGACTATGCCTCAGTCTTTTCCATTGGTGCCAAGTTCAAAATTAAGAAGCCCAAGTAAAAAGGCCATCTTTGCAGTTGAGTTCTTTTAAACAGTTTCCTTTCAGCTGTTCCACTTCTTGATAGTGTTTCCATTGTCCACTTGAAATGCTGCGCTCTAAATAACAATCACTAGCGATATAGTTATTCTCTATTTCATGGTTTGGGACATTGAAGGCCACTGATGGCTGGTGTGCAGAGAAAGTGGCCTTAAAGTTCCCTTTTTGTGAGGCCTTCAGTAGGTGGCACAGTTCATATGTGAACCCAGGCAGTAAGGGACCAGATATTTCCAGACTGTACAACTGAAAAGAAACAGTAACAGTAACAATTTATTTTAAAGTATAGATGTTTACTCTTTTAGGCTACAAAGAAAAAACACATAATTCTTTCCAGCAAAAACAATAAATACTAACTTGCTAAATCAAGTAGCGAACACAAATGAATTTCTGCCTGCTGTAATTTTTTTGCGGACAGTGTGAAACAGAGAAATATGTTTAGTGTTTGTGGGCCAATTAAAAGCTGTTTGGTAAATCATGTTTAATAGGTATAGCTGAAGAATTCCAATATCAACAAAATGCTGTTCAAAAGGACTTTCTGTTGTAAGTCAGTGCTTTCAATAAGCACCGACGGCCAACAAAAAGTATCAGCTACTTGGTTGTGAGAAGTTGCCTACCTACAGTCAGTTACTCCATTCAAACCAGCATCTACTTTAAATTGAAAACCCAGTGTGAAAGCTTATCTTCATGAACTTGTAAGATATTATTGTTAATAATTACTGTCAACATTTTTATTAATAATTTGCTTCTCTAATGGCTAATGTTTTTCTTACAAAAAAAAAAAAAAAATTAAAAAAATTTCCAGGATTTCTTTGGGACATTTTCATTGAATGATCAGCTACTTCAAATCTCATAAACTGTTTACTTGAATTTGCTGAATAAGGGTACAGAGAAACTGGAAATTGATCATAACTTTTTACCTGCTTCATTCCCTTAGCTTGTTGGTGTTTCAGGACCCCTTGGTTAACCCTCAGACTTTTTAAGGTTGCACCGTCAAATGCGACAGGAGCCAGTAATGTTGGCGGCACTTGTGCTTGTGGCCCAGTATTCGCCGTTAAGCTTTTGCAGTTGAGTAGGAAATTAAACAAAGCATGTGTGTCAGCTCCTTTCACCAGCACAGTAGAGGTTGGTTGTTGATCAATGGTTCTGAGATTGTTTCTTTGGTGTGGTGTAACAGCCTTTGGTTTAAGTAGTGGAAACTGTTCTTTATCAAGGCCCATGCTTTCTAGCCATTCTCGCTTGTCGCCATGCTCGTCATCCGAATCATCTGCAGGCTCCAAGTCATCCTCGTCATCTGAGTCATCATCCTGAGATTCAGATCCAGGCTCTTTCTTTCCTCTGTCTTCCAAATGCGGCATAGTAAAGTGTATACCTGTAATATTATGCATCAGCGTAAAAAAAATGCATTAGGGTAAGATGTGAAGGCCAAATTGATTAAAAGTTGACCTTGATAGTTTTCAGTATAACAAGTAGACCTGAAGGATAAACCAGACAAATACCAGTAAGCAGATTCTTGAAAGGGGATGTGGGATGGCCAAGTGGTTTAGGGTGTTGGTCTTGCAATTGATTTCATATCATTATGCTTTGAGAGTTTTCCTGTGTGGTATTCCTGTATGCAACAAAAAATTCAAATACCAAATAGAAACCAACGGATTTTTTGAAATGCGAATTTCCTTCTGCAAATAAGTCTCCCCTCCTCCCTATATATAGGCCCACCCTGAAAATATTAATAAAGCCCACTTGTGAAGAGGCATCCAGCAAACATAAGCCCTGGGCTTATATTTTTAATTTTACAGTATTAAGGTCTATCCAAACGCACATAACATTTTAACCCAACACTGTGCAACATTGCTGGATCACGTTACAAGATTTCTAGAAAAAGCTGACCAAACGTATGCAATTTCGCACATGTGCCAGGGATGTCGGCTGCTGGCCGGCTGCCGGCTAATTTCACCGCCTAAAAGGGAACTTAAATCCGGCTGAAATTTCACTGAAAACAAAGACTTAAGTAAACTTTAAAGCTGCCAAGGCCAGAAAAGACAGCTGGGTTTGTTGATGAGCCGGCTTAGTGTTTTCTTAGCTACATTCCTGATGTACACAACATGTTGCACCAGTTCACCACCGTGTTGCAATTTGTAGTTCCTTAAATTATCCATACCTTCCCCATGGAAGGAATTTTTCCTAAGACTCCCCACCCCTCTGGAAATTCCAATTAACCTTTCATATATTTCCTTAAAGTTTTTGGCCTTTGCAACCAACTAACTAGCAGACCCATCCCACCCTCGGGAATTTCCAATCCCTTCTGTGGGGGGAAAATGGACATTTTCTGGAGCCACACAATATGTTGCAGCATGTTGGATGGTGCTTTAAACATTACGTCAAACTAGTGTGCATGCTCTAGTGCAACAATGTTGCACGAACGTAGCCAAATGAGTACAAAACCATACAACATGCAAAAATGTTGCGAGAAAAATTTGACCAATTTCAAACTTGTTCCAACACCTTGCAACAGGGTAGCTAAAGCTGTGCTGACATTGCAATTTGTTGCGTGCGTTTACAGGGGCAGATCCAGGATTTTTCTTAGGAGGGAGTGCACCACTAAGAAATGGGGTAACTGACTGGTGACGTAAACACATTTTATGAGTGAATACTAAGCCGCAGGTCATCTCAGGGAGGGGTGCACACCCCCTGCACCCTTCCCCTAGATCCGCCCCTGGTTTGGTTGGGCTTTTAGGCAGTCTTTTCTTCAGAAACTGCACTCTGAATGAATGAATTACCTTCGTTTCGCAATGCATCCCGAAATCCCTTTGTCGTTGGCGTAATAAGCACTTGCACTGATTCGTTTCTGTTTATTTCTGCAGCCTGAAAAAGCATAGTGTTTTGATTTGCCACCAGATAAAAATACGGACAAAAACCGGCTCGCACCAGATTGAAAACAGAACGAAAACTGAACACCCAGTCACGATGAAGGGATGAAGACATTTCGTCAGTCAGTTGAATGCCTTTTTTCGAAGTACCTCTTCCCTCAGAAGATTTTCGTGGGAAAAGTTCAGCCCATGGTAGAGAAGGATGCATCCATACTTTAGTAAAGGAACAAAATGACGAAGGATAACCGTCGATTGAATTTTCACGTGATCTATCCGTCAAATCGAATTCCTTTGTTTGACAACGAACGAAATTCGACAAGCCTTCGCCTTCATCTTGTGTTTTGAGCGTTCCGCACCAATTAAACGACGTGGAAGATGTAAACCTTACTTTAGATTTTAAACTCCAGTCTAAAGGAAACGTTGTTGAAGCTTCAATCTCGTCTATCGGGGTCTCAACTTCGCCTCGTTCAGAGGCCTCACCGTCGCTCGCATCAAAGATCTTTTTGTTTGCATTTTCCTGCACAATGCTCGCTGTTGGTTGAAGTTTGTTTGCTGTCACATTTTCGAGATTCTCGTCCAAACCATCGAGGACATTAAAAAGCCTGCACTCTGATGTTTTCGCATCTGCAGTGAGATTCGGCTTCTTTCTTGGAGAACACCTAAAAGGATTCGCTCGCTTCAATGCCTGAGAGCGGCCATCTTGAATAGGGCCGTTGATCGGTTTTAGAGCGTTTGAAATCCGAAAAGATGGGTTTTGTGATGACTTCTTCTTCTTAATCTTCAATTTTATAACACCTCTAGGTTTTTCAAGCCGGATGGGTCCAGTTGGAGAGTTTTGTGCCATATTTTTAGCGATGGTAGTTTTTCACAACAATGAAAATTGAATCGAGGACTCAAATAAATTTTATAAATTCCGCGCCAAACGAACACGTGACGTCACTACCCTACCAGTGCCCAAGCCCATCAGGCTTTGATCTCTTGACGAAGGAAAGGTGCATCCTAGTCTCCTTCGCAGCCGCTTTTTGGGACGTCACGCAACGCTCCCCCCAAGCGTGACGTCCCAAAAAGCGGCTGCGAAGGAGACTAGGTGCATCCCGGGTGAGAGATGGTACATGGCACTGAGTTTCTTTTTATCTAATTTTTGTGATCGTTTCTTGGCCAGTTATCTCGAAATGTATAAAATACACGCCACCACACACATTAGCTATCTAGAGCATAATAACTGTTCCGACCTATGGTAAGATTGAATATAATAAAAAACTGCAATATCACAGCGACAAACCGATGAGTGGTGCCGGATCTATTGAAGACCTGGATCAGTAACTAAGTTAAAACGGAAAATATAGACGGCAAACTGATCCTGACGGCTAAAGCGGTCAAAAATAAACAAAGTGCATAAAAAAACTTAAGTTTTCTTCAATATATTTTAGTTTTTTATCCACTTTGTTTATTTTTGACCGCTTTAGCCGTCAGGATCAGTTTGCCGTCTATATTTTCCGTTTAATGGTAGATCGACATCAGACAGAAATAATTCACCCTTTTTGATTCGCACTTTTTAATACTCCAGACACAAAGGGCGTCAAAGAAACCAAAATGAAAACTAATTTATTTGAACTGGCCGTGGGAAAATTGTAAACCTCCCTTTCAAATGAAGCTAAATGAGTACATTGAATCACAGGCTTCCCAAGCTCAAAAGTCGTCTTTTTGATTGTTTTTTTGGAGCCCTTCGGGCGGCTGACTCTACATACGTGGTGTATGCGACAGCTTGTGTATATAGAGGAATGTATGGGAAAATCACGGATTCTCTAAAATCGGGTAAATAACTATCTATTTTGAAATAGTTTACCTACCTCTTGTGTCGCTTACTTGTGTCTGTGCCGATTTGAAGCCATTCCGACGCCATTTAGCGAAGTTATTCGAAGCTAAATGGCGTCGGAATGGCTTCATCGAACGACACAGTAAGCGACAATTAGAGGTAGGTCTTTATTTCAAATAGATAGTTATACCCGATTTTAGAGAATCCGTGATTTTCCCTACATTTCTCTATATACACAAGCTGTCGCCACCACTTGTGGTCGCCGCCCGAAGGGCTCCAAAAAACAATCAAAGACGACTTTTGAGCTTGGGAAGCCTGTGATTGAATAAGATCTTTAATTAGCTTAGCTATCGTTTCCGCTCAGTTGCACATCCGTTTGTCCCAGAGCAAATCATTATAAAAGACGCTGGGAGATATATTTCTATGATTATTTTATTAAAAAAAGTTAAAAGCAATAGAGATTTTATAATATCAAAAGTGGCAGGGAATAGTCTAACTGACTGCATTGTACGATTTCTTTTCAAAATCATTCTCAGTCTAAACGAAACTATGGTCTTCTTTGCTTTGATCGTACACTAGTCAGTAGTTCCCCGCGCTTTTGGAATCCTGGCTATCGAGAATCGAACCAGGGGTAAAACCATTTTCTCCAGGAAAAGTTATCGTTTCAGTGATTTCAGTACTCGAACCTAATTGATGGACTACCTCGAATACCCTCTCTCCCCCTCTTCGCCTCTCGGTGTGACTGCCCATGGGCAAACCTTAATTATCATAAGCTCTGGGATGACAACGGGCGGGCAATTATAAAATGTAATAAAGTAGCTGGGTGCGATGAAGTTTTGGTCGACTGCTGCCGATCCCTTTGAGGAACTGCGAAGCGTGACGTGTGTGAGATTAACGTTGAAGCACACTGACGCAAACTGAACTGAATAACATAAATACTAGTCAATTTTCCCTCGCCGACTAAAATAGCTTTCATTAATCGTCACATGAACTTGTGAACCGACCAACCAACGGGCGATTAATTTCGGCATGTCACCCCGACACGATCTGACTTCAGTCAGACCTACAAGCTAAGAAACTAACCCTAATACTGACCGTTTATAAAACCAGTACAAACAAAATGCAGTCTGTAGCCTTACTTTGCATTTCCAATGTTCCCACTGACCTTTTCACGTAATTATTTATCTAAAATCCTTCCTCGATTGACTGCTCTCATTGAAGAACTACGATGCATGACCACATTAATTTCTATGCTATTTTCTATCCCCGGGGCGTTTTGGAAGACACGGAAACTGAAGCATACAGTTCAAGACACTAAAAAAGTTTTAGTTTTAAGGACTTCAGTCACTTTACTAGTCTAATGTCCAAGAGAGTTTATTTATCGTCATATTTAGCTGTCGTGGAAACAGTTGATACGTTGCGTGTTCCAGCCTGGGCGGCAACCGTGAAGCGTAACATCCATGACCGGGTTAATAGGGGAGTCTTTGTTTACAATAGTTTAGCATAAGCGCTTCACTTTCTGATCAAGCTAAAAAAAAATTAATTTTGAATATCGAAACTACATGGTACGATTAACTTTCGCTCTAAATTTGAGCCCAATGTATTAAACACTTTTTCTGTGACTCAGGTTTGAAAATTTGATATTTTACAAAGAATGTTGGGCTCATTAGCGCCTTTACCACCCAGAAATTTTGCAATTTTTGAACGCTTATATCTCCTTAAATATTGCACACAAAGAGCTGAAAATTTTGCCGATAATTAAGTTTCACAAGCTCTTTAAATTACTGGAGTCACTTTGTAATAGCATGATGCCTTCTCTACGCAAAGTCATATGCTAATGAGGCAAAATGTAAACAAAGACGTTAGCAAAGATCGCCCTATAGTATCGGCAGTAATTAAAATCCCTGAAAGTAGGTCATAACTAAACAAAGCAGACTTTTCTTGAATTTTTCCTTGATTGACTGCTCCCATTGAGGAACTGCGATGCATGACTTGTTGACATTTTCTAGCCCCGGAGCGTTTTGGAAGATATAGAATTGAAACATACAGTTCAAGATACTAAATAAAGTTTTCATTTTAAGGACCACAGTCATTTTTTTAGTCTAAATTGCCCAACGGCATTGATTTGTTAAATTACAAACTGAAGTGAGCTGTTGTGAAAACAGTTGTAAAGTTGCGCTCATGCACATTAAAGCGTGACATCCACTGATGAATAGCATCAAATATAATGAATTAACTTTCTATAACTGATGCTTTGTGTCCACTTGGAAATCAGCAGCGAGGAGCCTCCACCCATTATTGGATTTTACTCCGACGCGAGCAGAACGAAGATCTTTCTCCATACTTTGAAGTCATATTGGGAAAACTAAGGTAAGAAACCTCTTCGATTCAAACAAGCATGGGCACATCGGTGATGCTATGAGCGTTAGGATCCCCAAACGTATTTCTTTCGTACTTTCTTGATTCCGGCGGATTTATAGCTGCGCGAAGCAAGTCAACCGCAAAAGCAGAAAATCATTTTCGCTCTATACCTTTTCTGACTAAAACTGCAACCGCCCGATACAAATGATTGAAGCATCTAAGAAGTAAGATTTTGCTCCTGGCCTGGACGGTCGGTGAACTGAGTGCGTTCCTTTAACTCGCGAAACGCCTTCGTCGAGAGACACAGATGTTTAGAAATCACTTTACGCATGACTTCAAAGAATTTAGTACAGGCCTTTTCCCGTTTTTTCGGGACCGATTTTGGAAACTGTTTGCGTGCTTCAAAACAACAAAGATTTGCCAAAACGGTGTTTGCTTTCCCTTTGTATGGTACATTTCTTCTCAGAACAGTTAATATTCAAACACTTGAAAAAAAAACCTAGGCTTCTCTTTAGCCTAATTCATGCCCTGCGTTCTATTGGGTTGGGCGCGTTTTCGCTAATTAATATTCAATTAGCGTACTAGGGCACAACCCACACATGCATACAATGTACATTCATTCACCCCAAAAGAACACATGGCTTGTATATTATATTATATTCCCATCTTATTTTTCAGAGCCGATTCCGGAGAAATTATGAAGTGCTTAATTGCAATTGTTTTCATCTCAATTGTCCTCGTGGAATACATTCATGCCAAGCCAAACATGTTTTGGAAAGAAAGAGCCCGCGGTAATTTGGAGCCTGCACTACGAAGAGATAATGCTTTTGATCTCAACGACATTATTGACGAGCAAAAGGTCGGTACACGCTTTACTGATTCTTTTCTTATAGAGCAGTTTTCAATTGAGTGCCGTAAAACTCGAGTAAAACCAAAAACAAAGTAATTAGCTGTAATCACTCTGGTCAGTCACAAAGGACACAGACAATCCAGTGAACCAATCAAAACTGGAAGCAAGTCACGTAGCCGGCACGAAGCGCGGGAAAACGTGCGCAAGCGAGACACGATTGGTTTTGGTTTTAGTTCTGATTAGCTGAGAAAGTGGCGCGAGATGAATAAACCAATCACTAAACGTAGTAATGCAAAACCAAAGCAAACGCAAATTACTTTCGACACTCAAGTGAGAACCGCTCTATCCTAATGTTAAATAAATCTCACGTCACGCTGAATGTACGAGGCAACCAACCTGATTTGTTAAAATTTTATTTATCAGTTTACCAAACTATCAGTTCAGTATTTCAATGAATCAACTTAAATCGTCAATCCTCAGTTTTAAGGAGGTGTTTTCTAACGATAAACTCACAACGGATATTTTTAGCTATATTAATTTACTTTTTTTGTTTAATAAGATGATTTTTAAGATGTGTATCGAAGAGAAAAGATAAGAGGATTAGAGGGATTAGAGAATTTGAAGTAAATGAGGAAAAGTAGGGATACCGTATTTTCTCGATTAAACGCCGGGTCTCCAAGGTGGAGTTGAAAATAGGCTCCTCATGAATAAACACTGGGGTCGTTTAATCGAGAAAATACGGTACATTTTCTTAGTTAATAATTCCTTGACGGACACCTAGCTTGACACTAAAAAAAGTCTCTAATACATTTCTCGAAATAAAAAAACATCTTTCATGATATTCGGGGCCAAGATGCTTATTTTTTAAAAAATTCTTCAAACGAGCGAGTTTTAATTAATTTAGTTCTAGCATTATAATCTTATAATTGATGCTTCAGGACTGTATCCAAAATCTTAGCTACATCACTCAGAGCTACTATTTAACACCAGTTAGTCAGTTACAAAACACTTTGGGTAATTTTTGTTGTTATTTCCTGGCTTAGGCTTATAAGCGCTTTGAAAGATTCTGCAAAAATGCAAGAGGAACATGCTGGACGGATAAAGATTGCTGCGGTGATTTGACCTGGTAAGTATCTTTTATTGCATTTGTTTACATTTCGTTTCTTCTTTCTTTCTTTCCTTCTGACGTTGCCCCCCCCCCCCCCCCCGAATTAAATTGGATGGTGATCCGACAAAGAGAGTTAAGGCCAGCGAATCCTTAGGTGTCTATATTGATGAACATCTTTCGTGGGCAAATCATATCGACCGTATTGCAAAGAGGATATATATATCTTCTATAACGTTAGTTGGTTTGTATTTGGTTGGTTATTTTCAGAAACAGTTTCTTTCTTAAAATCAAGAAATTTTGGGTAAATGTGAAACAACCTACACTTCTGCAAGAACCCAATCTCCAGTGACACTTTGTTAAATCGGGATAGATCCTTCTCGTCATTTCTGACGGTTTTCAACGTCTCTTGACCATCATCATCATCGATCCTTATCGCGCCATTGGACGCATAAGGCCTCGTCTCTTGACCATACTGCACATAAATGATATCGTAAATACTTAAATAACACGCAAACTGCGGTGATGAACATTACGAACAAACGCATTGTTAGAAAAAAAAAAAAAGACCTTTTACTTGACGTTTCGTATGTTTCAACATATTATTTATTATTTATTATTATTATCTTCAGAAGCTAGAAGTAACCGTTAAAATGAAAGAACAACTAAATTTAAATTCGAAAAACAATAGGATTGACAGATGACGAAAAACAGATGAGGAAAAAAATAATAATTATAAAATAAAATACAATGAAATGACAATTTGCACAAAACAAATTGGGCAAACTAGTGAAGATAAAGTTTTTCGCTTCTTTCTTGTTTTGTTTTGTCCCTAGTAAAAATTTGAAGTAATAACTTGTTTCAAAATTCCGTTCCTTTTTCCGTTTAACACCTATCAGTCCATTTGATCCAGTAAGCCACTACGAGGGTCTGAATGGGGGTACCTTGATAATACGAAACACTTAGTTTTTTGGCTCAAAAAGGCCAATATTATTTTGTTTAGTATATCAAGAGGTTTTCGGCCATTTTCTGACGATTCTCGATTATTTTGGAAGATTTTACCTGAGATTCCCGAAGACTGCCGAAGATTTTAGAAGACTACCGAAGATGTCCGGAGACTACCGAAGATATCCGAAGACTACCGAAGATTTCCGAGGAGAGCACACAGCACAGGCTCAAAGTTCATGAGTGATTTTATTGCCGATTTTCGAAGAGCAGATAAGAATTTACAATGCTATAAGACTATGGGTGTTTTCACGAAAACCCTTCAAATACTTAACTGCATCTTTTTCGGAAACAGTAAACATTAAAAAAATGGCCAATTTAACAGCAAACACTTAAAATTATGGGCAAATAACACTAAACACTAAACCCCATTCAGACCCTCCACTACCTCTCTGGAACCGTCTATTTTCATTTAGTACCTGTTGTAACAAACCCTTCCTCTATTGTTTTCTAGGGTTAGGGGCATTGTTGTGACCTGTAAGTTGTTGTTTACCTTATTACAGGAAATTAATGCTTCAGGAAATTAACGCGAATTTCAAAAATTCGCGTTAATTTAAGTCGCGTTAATTTTTGTTAACGTTAATTTCCGCGCCGTTAATTAGGTGGAGCGTCAATTTCCATGACCTTAATTTCCATTATTTTGCCCCAAATTTCTCGATACAGTCCAGACGTCTTGACTCTTAGAGAAGGCATAATTTCATCAGGGTGGAAATCTGCCAGATCACTAAAACTGTGAAGAACGAGGCGGTCAGATTCCTTTGTGTTAAAGTAAACTTGTTCCTGTTGTCTCAACAAGTTCTTTTTTCCTTTGTGTTCGTCGCGTTAATTTCCTTCATTCTGAAATGTTACCCCCACTTTCGCGTTAATTTCCTTTATTAGGGAGTTATTTTTTCTTTCAGTTCGCGGCGTTAATTTAAGTCGCGTTAATTTCAAATACCTTAATTAACACAAGCGTTAATTCCTATAATAAGGTATAACATGTCTCGTTCCAAGAGGAAGTGGGCGACCCCATTTGATGTTGGGATATGTGTAAAAAGGGGGTAATTATATCCAAACCATACGCGATTTTTAAGTAACGAGGTTGGCTATCATATCCGGGGAACGGTAAACTGTAACCATCGATTATAATTATTGTTTTTCTTTTCTTTTTCAGTAAATGGGAGTGTGCAGCTTGTGGAGATGGCGCATGTGAATAAACAGAATTGCACTTTTTGTGCTGAGGAAGAATTGCAAAGATTTCCCCTTTTTTACTTATGAAATGCACACTAAACTGAAAGTTGTAGCTTAACAATAACGATAGGCTGTTTATAAGCGAATTTCAGAACGGACTGTATGAAGTCTCTGACTGAACTCGTCACATGAACTCATATTTCACTGCACATGGTCTTGAGTGTAACAATAAAATAAAAGGAATTAAAGCCTGCCTTATTTGTTTTCTCTTTATCAGCTTTATGTTGCCAGTTAATTGCACAGCGTTTTTGTGTTCTGTTGAGTTTTGTTTGTTGTTCAATTGCACCCCACGGTCGTACGTCTACCAGACCTTCCAGGGTCAAACGGGTCGATGCCCGTCGTCGCTTTAACCCTTTAAGTCCTAGCCACGCATATGTGCGTGGAAAATACCAGCAGTGATTGAAAAAACTCTAGCTTTTACATATCTGGGCACATGATAATAATGACTGCTTTTTATGGCAAAGTGATAATTTTCATAGCTTTAAAAGCCAACTAACTGACTAAAACTCTTGATTTCTGTTGCATATGGTTGTTTGTTCAGCAGCAAATCTGAAAATGCCCGTTTTCTACGTAACAGGACAACAAAAAACACACATCTTTGCCTCCATTTTTTTTAATGAAAAAATAATTCTGACTTCAAAAATATACATTTGCAGCAAACTTCAACCCTATTCCCTTCCGTTCACCAAGGAAATTTCCCATCAATCATTCAGCAGACTCAGCAATTACTATTCGATTAGAGCTATGCTTGCAAACCTGTAATTTCCTCGTTGCTGACCGAAAGGGATGCTTGCGAAAAACAGTCATGGCGACGGCATGAAAGGCTTCCTACCTTTATTCCATATATTTTTTAGCCACCCAATCCTGCCGGCAAAATGTTGCACCGATTGCATTCTTTGGAAGTCAGAACTCGTCCAAAATGCCTTGGCAGGTCTTGGAATCCACCCACAGAACGGCCAGAGAGACAACTTTACCAATGAACCGCCATCTTTCGATTCGAATATTTCTGGCGTTCCAATCAAGACAAAATCATCTCTCACCTCTGGTTTCTTTCAGATGCTGGCCTCTACCCACCATTCTAGCTTAATGATGCCAGCCTGGGGGCTTCTGCAGTGGAAAATGACTCGAAAAAACACTTATAAACGAAATATTCGCCAGATTCGAGCCCGTATGCTCGCTCAACAAGAAAGAAACGGTTGAATGCTGACGTCACAATGAAACTTTGAGCCCTCAGTGTTTTGAAACAGCACACATTTTTACTTGAGCTTCTTATATGCAATCACGAAATTCGACAGATTAGTTTAAGCCCAGAAAACTGCTTAAAAAATACCAGAACCTTAGGATTCTAAGGGTTAAACTACAGAAAGTCGATCAAATTCGAGAAAAATGTTTGAACATTTTCTCGCAAAATCTGAATTGAGTCTAGCCTGCGAGCAGGCTCCCGATCTGATCGATATGCGAAGCGAGCCGAGAAGGGACTAGGTTCTTCCCTCCCCCCACCCCTCCCCCTCCTTTTTCTTCCCGCTTTCTTTTCGCCCCATCCTCGACCCGAGAGCCTGTTCACAGGCTAAATTGAGTCATGGTGGCTCTGCAAGTCGTTGTAATTACATCCGCATGAACTTACTTCTGTGTTTGCAAATATCATTCGTATAACAATTGATATAATATCTACAATCAAGTACCTGTAGCTTTAATCTATCTGAGGAAGACTCTTTCAATACCTTATTTTTTGTTGCGATGGCAACTAGCGACAGAGGTATTTGCTTGTTTTTTGTAGTCCATGGGCCCAGACCCCAAAATTAGGCATTTGGTACCATTCAGAGGGACAAATGCTATCATATATTTTTCGAATCCTTGAACATTCTAGTTCATTTTGGTATGTGATAGCAATTCCAAAAGAGTAGCTTTCTTGCTGAAATTACGTGATTTCTGACGTCATCTTTTCAAAATCAATGTTGCATTTTAATGCTCGAAGGGTAATAAGTAATCACTTTATCGAAACTTCAAGCACGTAAATGTTGTGAGAGAGGCCTGACAAAGTACAGCAAAGGCAGCTGATGCTAGTCAAGGGCTTTGGCCGCACTTAAGGGTTTTTCTCTGTATGGTTTCCATGGCAACAAAGCCGGATTGCAATTTAGACCTCTCATATATCGAGATTGATGTTAGAATTTCAAAATGTGGACCAAGTTTTTTAAATAAATCAGGGAGAAAAAAACAAGGATTTATATTTTACAATACGGACAGAGTATTTGAGGTTAATAAGGGTTATACTGATCTCTCTTTTTTTATAAAAATGAAAGCATTTTGAGCCAACAGATGCGCGCGAGAGGCGGCCTCATTTGACTAAAGCGCGTGGAGGTTTTTATCTAACGTCATTCAAATTACAAATCATGCCGATGTATCTTATAAACTCTTTCTTTCTACATATTCTTGACATAAAGAACATAAAAATCTTGTAAATTTGATATCGATTCAGTGCTTTGTTTAGAGGATAAAGCATTTTGACATTTGCGATGTCCCGGATGAACGTGTTTTTTAATTGTCACAGAAAACGTGTATTCTTCATTGGGTTGTTCAATTGCAGATGCGATATCAATTACAAAGTAATATCTAAAATAATTTTAAGTAAAGGTGAATAATATTAACGGAAGAGTAATGATACGCATTTCTTTGGCCGCCCTATTTGTGCCCCAAATTTAAGAGGGAAACAAACATTAAGGCTGCATACTAAACACTGTTTTGTCTCAAAATTATTTTCTTAATAACTCGGTTGTAAATAATGCCACAGAGCTTTTATTCGACCTGTTCTACAAACCAATTCCTCTCTCCACCCATGTGTATAATTATTAAATGGTACTGGCGAAGTCACCGCAGGGGGATAGTCCTTCGATAGATTAGCATCCCATCCAGGGGAGTAGCAATAGTGCTTCAGATACCGGGACAAGCTCCGGCCTGATGGGTCACTTGGCTCGATCAAAGACAGATTTTGCCTACTTACCATAAACCAATAGTTTTCAAGGACGTTTTTCATACGAGCAAACAGTTTCTATAACATTGATATGAACATGTTATGACGGGTCTATTATTTCTACGAGAAATGATAAAAGTCGTTTTCAGTGAAAGCATGGAAACTGGATACAACTCGAGATTCCGAAGTTCTTTAGACAGAAGAGAACAACTTAACTGAGAAGAAAACACCGCGGGTCGACACGAGCAACTTACAGCGTGTTTGCCAAACTTTTGAAACCTGTGAAATGTGGTAGTGTATCCCACAAAATATTCGGAACGAGACGGCATACAGGCTTGAATGCCGGTTCTGACTAAGAAATAACGGTTAACGATTCTGACTGAGAAATGGTCGTTATTCCTTTAATTAGAACATCATAGAACTTAATGCTGTCTAGTCTTTTCGTACTCAACTTCATTCCGCTCTTAAAATAATTAAATTGACGTCTTTGAAGAAAAAATCTTCCGAAGAGCTCAAGAACAGGAACTTCAAAAATTGTGGCTTATCAGCGGCGGGCACATTGACCACATTGTTTGTGGGCACTTCCGTCTCGCGGACTGATATATTAGTCAACCCACCCCAACTACTTACGTTCTGCTTTTCTCACTTTTGCACCAAGGTGCAGTTAAATTCAAAGCAACTTTTTCTTCTATGCCTGCTCTATCGTCTGTTCAAATATTATTCCATAATTTTCTTACTCGAGGATTACAGCGCTAAACCAGCATTGTATGCAGGGATTTTGGTTAAAGTGTCTCTTGCTAATTTAGCCACTGTCACTGAGGGAGATGGGTTCCAAAGTGTCAGGCTTGGACAGCGATACCACTTACCCTGTAGGACATTCCAGAAAGGCAAGGGAGGTGTTATTCTGAGGTAGTGGTTTTTTATTTTCTTGAGTCAGTTTTTATTCTTCTTGAGCCGTTTTAATTTCCTAATTGGGAGAAGGACTTATAGCTCCCTCCTGGGCGGTTTACACTTCCAATTATCAGAATGTAACTCAAGTTCTTCTGAAACATTGACTACATTTCTGCACAGCTTTCACGGCTAGGGTGACCCGACCAGCCTTGTCCCCAGGCGTTCTTTAAAGGTGTCACTGCTAATGAGCTGAGAATGCCTAGTGAATAGGCTGTGTGGTCATGTTATTTGAACAGCTTCTTGTGAAATAATTGCATATCAAATGCACTAACTATGTTCCTTAATTTCATCGATACTGTTGCATTAGGTGCTGCTCCCTTATTGTGATAATTGATGGTTAAGAATACCGTATTTTCTCAAATAAACGCCCCCGGCGTTTATTTCAAACTTGGCTTCGTGAACCCGGCGTTTATTTGAAGCCGGCGTTTAATCGGGGCCCGGCGTTTATTAACGGACTGCAATTTTCTGCCAATTATTCGGATTGATTTATTGTTACCGATCTTCGAGACCAAGGGGCAGTTTGTCAAGGCGGGACGATTTTTCTCTTCGTTCTGCCCCGAAAAAGTGTCCCTGGGTATCCAAAGGTGATTATTTCCCAAAGGTGCACTATTACGGATTGGATAGTTTATGTTGCAATCGAGATTTGTGACAAACAGAATATATTTTCTTGTTGGCTTGACCTCAAATAAACGCCGGGACCTCGAACAAACGCCCCCGGCGTTTATTTAAAAACTAGCAATTTTGACCCGGCGTTTATACGAGGCGGGCGTTTAATCGGGGTCCGGCGTTTAATCGAGAAAATACGGTATGTTGTACCTCTGGCCAGCTGTAGTCAATTACAAACAGTTCGAGGAGAGTTGAAGGCCTTTTGCGTCGCCAATCGCGAAAAGGACAGATAATGACCGGATGATGACAATGTTAAGCAAGTTCTCAAAGTGCATTACACTCCCGAATTCTTGTTTCAGCTCTGTTAAATGTGCTTTTTAGTAGTGAAGTCTTTGATCTGTGTGACACCAAATGAACGCGTGCCGACAAAATTACATCTTTTAATTTAATTGTAACTTTAACAATCTTAAGCTCTTCAAAAAGTCAAGCATTGTACTCGATATGCGGGAGTAACTATTAGCTGCCTCCTCAGCTTCGACAACTTTGCTCACAATGAGAGCGTACAGTCTTTCGACAGTTTCGTCTGCTCGAAAATTTGAAAGGCTCTATATTTATTGGAACATTTCATATATATGCTTTTCTAATTACAATTTTTTTTTTTCTAATCATAGATTGTGTTTTCGCATTTGAAGATCTTCTTTTTCGGTGGGGTTTTAACCGCCTCGTCTCTATTTCGGAGCTTATCTAATTCCTGCATTAACGGCAACATTTGCGGTGATAAAACACAGAAGGGATTTCCCTTTCTTCAGCAATATTGAGGACTGATTTCAATTCAGTCTCCATCTATTGTGGTGCTTATAAATCGTCGCTGTTGTCATCACTGCAGTAAATGACATGTAAGGGGTTGATTTTTCACCCCACTGAAGCTGAATGGTGTTTCTCGGATGTACAGAAGATTTTAAGGTAAAAGTTGAGGTGCGGTGACTACCGCCTACAAAGGACGCATCTGTCTTCCATATTTAACGACGCATTTTTATCATTTTGGTCAGTCAGTGACGACTCTTCCGTGGTTATTTTGACATTCTTTGAGCTCGCCACGCGTTCTCCCACCCCACCAACCGGGTTCCTTTCCCTATTCTGCGCATCTGTCCTCGCATTAGCCAATCAAACTTGATTACAGGAAACATCAGCGATATATTACATCTTCTGCCGTAAATGCCCCAAAGAAGTTTTCATTGGGAATGCGGGAGACATATTGACTGAATCCTTTAGAAAAAATCGCTTTCAGGTCCCATACCACAACAGAGACTAACTGTACCTCTGATGCAACATTTCGATGGTAATGAATGCCTCAGCCCATTCAATTCAAGATGTCCTTGTTCCATGGTGCAATCAGGTTTAGTAATGAAGTATTTCCGGACAGCGCAATGTAATATCTTTCAATTTAAAGCGCTTGTTTCTCTTGGCAACAACCACGATTCCTTTTTTCTGTCATCTTTCAACACGCGCACGTGCCATCTTGGCGCGCGCAAACAGTTTTGAATCGATTTGCGTACGACTGTAGAGAACAAGCTGTGTTTTCCAACATAGTTGTTAGCTTTTCCGAAAAAATACAGCAGTGCCCAAACATCAGGAAACCAGTACCGAGCTAAATAACGTCTGCGAAACAAATGTTTATTTCAAAAATCAGAACAACATTGATACCTTTTCGCGCCTCGCGAAATATTTCTGGACTGATATTGTCAGTTAATTGTATAAATAATTCTCTTTTAGATTCCTTCAGAATTGCCAAAAATAGTTTTCTAAAGTTTTAAATACAATCTCAATCTTTTTAAAGAGATTTCTTTGTCCTTTTCTGGGGATTTAAATCGAAAAATTTAGACCAAAATAACGGCACACCTTCCTAAGGGAAAGCCGCCGCCATCTTGGATTTACCCAGAATGCAATTCAGGACCTTCAAACAGTATTTTGTTCTGTTTTAGTGATTAATTCATACTTTTACCAATTTATTGAGAGAACTAGTTAATAATCATGTTTACAATACTGCAAGATGAAATTGAGCAAAAATAGACCATAATAAGAGTTTTAAATTGTATTACAACTTTAGCCTCGTTTTCATGCAGAAGGAGAATTTTATACTCTTAAAAAATCCTATTAAGCTACTCTTTCGTGATTGCTATCAGCTCAATTTTTAATTTCCTTCTGATGCACTTTAATCTGATACCACTCATAATTTGTCCCTTTGAATGGTACCAAAATCTGCTCGGGCCCATGGACTATTGACGAAAGCTTACTTCAAGACAATTTTTCTAGTTTTGCAGTGAATTTTCCATGTTTTTTGGCGTAACGAAGTAAACATCTAAAGAGTTTCAGCTGAGAAAGCCATAAGAAAATTTTTACATATATTTTCGGTGGTTTTCGCAATTTTCGTCGAACTTCACATAGGACGAACTAAATGCAATTTTAGCCGATCCAACCAGGTAAAGCTCGACCGTTGGGTCAAACGTCTAACATTTTTTGTTGAACTGACCGTCGAACCAAATTCAGAGCAGCGAGAACGAATATTTTGAGGCTAAAAATGCATTTATATACAAATTTAAAATTTATTGATTAAGTTCGTTTTATGAAAACATCGACTTTTGTCCTACAGTCGATCTTCATACGTTCTATCCGTCTGAAGCAGACAGTTAAAACGTGTTGGTCGATCTTAATTCAGTCGGACGAACTCAACTGAGTCAAACGTCGAACTTATCATGAACTTGATTCCCTTAGTTTAGTTCGTTTCATGTGAAGTTCGGCGTTCGGCCCGGGCCTAACTTAGCTTCGCACCACACAGAACTCAGAATCTTTGGAAGTTAATTAACAATTATCCTGCGAAATCGCGCGGAATATCGCCTGCTTTTATTCAACAACGGCTCGGTGAATATCCACCACTATTCACCTCCTCTTCGGTGAATAGTTGTTAATTATTCTACTAAAAACAGTAAAAAGCAAAAGGTTTTTTAATATCAAAGTTATCAGTGAACGGTCGATCTACCTGACTGCATTGTACGCTTTAATTTTCAAAATTATACTTATAAACGAAACTGTAGACGTACAAAGATGATAATAAAAAGTCCAAAAGTGGTCTGATTTGCATTGATCGAACACTAGACAGAAGATCCCGGCGCTTTTGGAATCCTCGCTATCGTTATCGAATCGACGTGAAAACCTTTTCTCTAGAAATAGTTATCGTTTCAGTGATTTCAGTACTCGAACCCCGGGAGGGGGACTCCTATATGAAACGGACGGGGATGCTCGTAGGAAATTTTGAAAAGAACCCCTAAAAGAGACCAATCTGGTTGTGGCTCAAGCTTTTCTTGACCCCTAAAAGATACCAAAAAACTAAGAATAGAATTTATATTTGTATATTTCTTCGTGTGTAACACTAAACGAGACCATAATGGCTAAAAATATTGGCGTTTTGCCCAGAACACCCTAAGCGAGACCAAAAATCCGAAATTTACACCCCTAAGCGAAACGACGAGCATCTCCGTCACTTTCATATGCGAGTTCCCCCCCCCCAAGACTCGAACTCGATCGATGGATCATCTCGAATACCCTCTCGCCTCTCGGTTTGACTGCCCATGGCAAAAACCTTAATTATCTCGAGCTCTGACCATTTTGAATGACAACGAGGTAGCAATTATAACTGTATTATAAAATGCAATTAAGCTGAGTGCGATGAAGCTTCGGTCGACTGCTACCGATCCCTTTGAGGAACTGTGAAGCATGACGTGTTGTTATGTTTTGATTTTTAGGACCTTAATCATTTCCCTTGCCGACAAAAATAGCTTTCATTAATCTTCACATGAAAGAGTGAACACTACACAAGTTTACAAAGCACTGAAGCAAACCGACCAACCAACGTGAGATTAATTTTCGGTGTGGCATGATGATTTCAGTCAGACTAACCCTTACTCAACCAGAAGCTAAGAAACTAACCGTAATACTGACTGTTTAAACTACAAACAAAATGTAGTGTGTAGCTTTATTTGCATTTCCAATGTTCTCACTGACCTTTTCACGTAATTATTTTCTGAAATCCTTCCTCGATTGACTGCTCTCGTTGAAGAACTCCGATGCATGACCACCTTAATTGCTGTGCTATTTTCTATCCTCGGGGCGTTTTGGAACACACCGAAACTGAAACACACGGTTCAAGATACTTAAAAAGATTTTTGTTCAAGGACTTAAGTCACTTTACTCGTCTAATTTCCAAGAGCGTTGATTTATCGTCAAATTCAGCTGTCGTGGAAACATTTGCTATGTTGCGTGTTCCAGCCTGGGCGGCAAGCGTAAAGCGTAACATCCATGGCCGGATAAATAAAGCTAATTAAAAAACTCTGAAAGTAGATCATAGCTAAACAAAGCAGCCTTTTCAGCTGGAATCTTTCCTCGATTGATTGCTCCCATTCGGAACTGCGATGCATGACTGGTTGGAAGACGTAGAAACTGAAACATACAGTTCAAGATACTAAATAAAGTTTTCATTTTAAGGACCACAGTCATTTTCTTCGTCTAAATTGCCTAACGGCATTAATTCGTCAAATTACAAACTGAAGTCAGCTGTTGTGAAAACAGTTGTTTATTACGTTGCGCGCTCATGAACATTAAAGCGTGACATCCACTGAAGAAGGGCGTCAAATATAATGAATTAACTTTCTATTACTAAACATGCTTTGTGTCCACTTGGAAATCAGCAGCGAGGAGTCTACACCCATTACATTATTGGCTTTAACTCCGACGCGAGCAGAACGAAGATCTTTCTCCATATTTTGAACGCCTCTTGAGAAAACCGTAACGGTAAGATACCTTTCCGATTCCAACTGAAGTAGTATAGGAGTTGGGGGTACGAGATCATAAAAATTTTTATTATCTCATACATCCCCAACTCCTATACTACTCACAGCACTGGATCCAAAAATGGATTCAAATATTGGAACCAAATCTCGGATCCAAAACCGAAATTCAAACCCTAGAAAACAAGCCTTAAAAACCAAACCTTGCTAAACCCTTTAATCAAAATATCAAAATCTCTTATACTCTTTTTCAAAATTTTGAAAACAGTGCGTTTAAACAAGCCTTGTTATCATAACTTTAATATCAATCTGGAAAACCAAGCGAAGCCGAGTTTTATGATGTTTTTGAAATTTATTTCAAAATCTCTTATACTCTTTTTTAAAAATCTTGCATCTTAGTGCGTTTAATTATTCCTTTTATCAAGTTGGATTCTAGTGCGTTTAAAATGAACGTCTTATATTACATTTTCAATATAATATTTTTGTATTTTTATCAGATTTTTGAACATGTTTTTATGTAGGATCATATTTGATATAATACCGAGATCAGTACAAATGTTAACTAATCTATTTGATTGTTCCTTTTCACTTAATTGTAAGAAAAGTGTATTGTCTTTAATGCAATGTTTTTCTATGATATTCATCATCTCAACGAATTTTTCTTTGATGTAATTTGATGTCATTATAATATTTATTATACATTATTTTTTATATCATTTATACAGTGCGTTTAATCTGATTTTTTGTTGTAAATGATGCTGTTATTAATATGCTTTTGTGTCAAAAGATGTCTCCATTTACCGGATAATTTATAGTTATAATTATTGCAAATGACACAAAACCATTCCTTTTTAGATGCATATAAAGTCTTGGACCTTCTTTTTGCATCCATCTTGTCTTTTTCAGTAAAATATCTTCGAACTTCAACCATTTATATATATACTTTAGAAATTTTTATATATTTTTAACCGACAGTTATGGTAAATTTTTAATGTTATATATTTCTTGTGATTCGTTATTTTTTATATATATTTATGACTTTTTTAAAATTATGGTGATTAATATTTTATAGTTCAAGGTTAAACATCTGCATTATTGTCATGGTTTCATAATATTTGGTTCAATACAATAGATTCGAATGTTCTATTGTTTATATTAACTAACCAATCATATTACAATAAACTTTTATACAAACTTTTATATAAACGTTTGTCATAAAATAAACTTTTATTCTCAGAATTGATTCAAGATGCCTAAGTCAATAAGCACGAATTTTATATATGTTGTAGATCCTTCATTGGTATCCAACTATTAAAATCATCATTATATCCTTTCCACTTCACTAAAGCTTGTTTCTTCTTATAATCCCTCCGAATGACTTTATCAATTCTGAATACGTCCTGTTTTGCTTTTAACAGTTCAGGTTCATAAAAACTTCCTTGTATGTCTTCATTATTGAGATCTTTCAATTTGTAAGTAATAGGATTAGTGTATTGTATCTTATCGATGGTAAAAATTTCTTCTGTCCAGTTTGGCGTGTACCCTTTATCGAAAATATTTCTTTTATACTTCGATATTCGAACCTTATCACCTATTTTGAATTTCGGTTTCTGTTTTGATGTTTTCATATCACCGTATAAATTGAAATATACTAAGCCTTCATTCTTTTTCCTCGATGCTTCTACGGGTGT
Source organism: Oculina patagonica (assembly GCF_052425735.1). Lineage (NCBI taxonomy): Eukaryota > Metazoa > Cnidaria > Anthozoa > Scleractinia > Oculinidae > Oculina > Oculina patagonica. The sequence continues at coordinate 31,103,415 of NC_135764.1, read as the reverse complement.
CATTTTAATGCTTGAGTGTTTGGTATTATTATACTGTTTTAACAGCTTGGGTAGCATATCGAGGTACGTCGTATTACCTTGAGCAGTGAATTGTTTCCACATTCGGGTTTTAATTGTCCTATTCCATCGTTCGCATACGCTACTTTTCTCTTCATTTTCGGTTGAGTATAGTGTTATACCATTCTTTTCCAAAAGCTCCTTCATATTTTTATTGTAATACTCTTTCCCTTTATCAGTCCAAAGATATTGAGGTTTACGCCCCTCTTTGAATATGGTTTTGAATGCTTGAGTTACAGTTTCACCTTTTTTGTCTTTTAGAGGCACTATCCAACCATATTTACTGAAAACATCCAGTACCATGAGAAGATATCTATATCCCTTGTTCCATTTACTAAACTGTTGCATTTCGACCAAATCCGAACACCATATTTCATCAATATGGTTAACTATAACACGTCGTTTAGTAAAGTTACGTTTTATTGCTGTATGTAATTCATCAGCTAATTTTTCTTGCCATTTTTCTTCACCTGTCGTTTTTTTACGTTTTTTTTGGCTTAACACCCAAACCCAACTTTTCCTTTGTTGCAATGGTATTACGAGCAATAGCATGACCCCATTGTCTGTCTTTCCACGGAATAGAATCGAGGGCTTTTACCATCTTTTTATCAGCTTTGTTTTTGCATTTAACCTGATCTTTTGAGGGTTTATTTGCACAGACGCTGTAATCTACATCATGTTGCATCGATACAGCATCTGTTTTACCAGTTGGTTTTTGATATATCTTAAGTATTTTACCAGTATTTGGATCCCATTTGACCTGTTTTTCAAGAGGATTCCCGGGACCGGTATATTTATGGCCGGGTATAACAAAGCCTTCTTTTGGAGCTACTTTCAGAATAGCTTTGTGGATATCAAAACCCTTACCCTTTTTATAGTAATCAACATTGTCTTTTACACCTTTGAGAGTTTGACCTGCTAAAATTCTTGCCATTGAAGCAAAGCTAGGTGATGGAGTTACAAAATTTGATGCTACATAGGCTATTTTATCAACAGTAGAAGGGCCTTTATAACGAGCAAGAGCTCCGCCACTTTGACTTTTGACAAATTTAGTTTTAGTAATACCACAAGAAATGCATTCCGATTTGAGCATTAAACGATTGTTTTTTGTTCTCACATATTTTTCAGAACCAGGAACTGAATTAGTTTGTATTTTTTCACGTACACAATACGATTTAACCATTATATATATATTGATTAGATATTAATCGCAATAATGATTAATCCATTTACCGTTTTTATATTCACTGTAATTGCATTTTGGATTGGTATTTTCGTTAGCATACGAACCTGCTGGCTTCCAAAAACTCTTTGTTTGAATACCGCTACGAGGGTTTACTATGCCTTTTACGATATCTCCCGACCAATACTTTTTAAATAAATCCTTATCACCACCAGTTATACGCATAATGAAGCTAGCAATGTCTTGGCTCTGTTGAAAACCAGGAATTTTTTCCCCGACCTTTTTGTTAATCGTTTCACCAACTCCTCGCCCCTTTTTCTCACTGACAAATTTGGTTTTAAAGCTTTTACATTCAGAGCATATGCATTTCATCATAGTTCGGCCATTTTTGGTTTTAAAATATTTTTCACTTTCTGGTACACATTCTGTCTGTTTTTTCTGCTTTACGCAATATGATCTAACCATTATATATATTGATTATACAATTTCATCAAAATTTTTTTTACAGCTTTTCTTTTCTTTATCAATGAACAAAAATTCGAAGGGCATCAGTTTGTCAAATAAATTGGGATCTATTCTATTTTCTTTGCCGATCAGATTGGAATGGTTTTTTGTGGCTGGTGGATATAATAACATATGTGAACTGTTCAGTCTTATTTTCTGAGGCACATCATAGTAACTTTGACTCAAATAAATGGGAGTTATATTATGATGTCTTCCGTCAGTGAAATGATTCGCTATTTTGGATTGAATTTTGTCACAACAATTTATCAAATCATCGAAGACCACTATTTTTCTGTTATTGTTGGGATATTCTTCAGTATCCATTATTTCATCAGCAGTCTTAATCTCTAACACATCATAACCAACCTTTTTTGATATGTCATCCATCAATGATTCGAGATCTTTTATTTTGTCTTGATGTCTATTCGGAGTATAAAATATTATCTTGTCATAAAACACGAGCGGTTTTCTCAATATGTGCATCAGAAGGTTTGTTTTACCACAATTGCTTTGACCGCAAATGAGCATTCTGAATTCTTCATTCAAGAAGTTATTTAAGCTTCGTTTTTTGGCTTCTTTTTTGATGTTGTCATAGTTTGGAATCTTCATCAATATATATATTGTGTACATTAAAATATCTGTCTTCCAGCATTTATGTCAATTGATATATTAATTTTGTCATTTATCTAAACTATTATATATGGATATCGAAAAATTCAGAGAGAATCAGAAGAAGCATTATGAGAATAATCTTTTGAAAAGACAAATCAGAAAACAAATAAAAGACACACTGGATGAAAAACAATCAAGACAATTTGAAAGCAAGGAATTATTCAAACCCGTTATAACATCTCAGAAAGAGGTGAAAGAAACCATCGATAAAAAACAAGACAAATTAATTGAAAACTTGAATGAAAAACAAGAAAAATTAATTACAGCTGTTGATATGTTGAATGAAACAATGTCATCATCTGGTTCACAAAGTGGGGTTCAAAGTTGGTTAAGTGATTTACCATCAAAATTTGAACCTTTAGACATATTACCTGAAGAAGATGAAGAAGAAGATGAAGATGAAGAAGTCCCAAAAAAAGAAGTCGTTGAAGAACATATCTTTAACCAAGGTGAAAAAACCATCATAAGAAAATATGGATTTGATCCTGATTTGAATGATATTCCAGATGAAAAAGAAGTTAGATCAGCAATATCTCATCTAACTGGAAAAAGACGATCTTCAAATCGGATTATTAAAAATAACGCAAGGAAAGATCAAGAGATATTGAGTAAATATCGCACTGTTATAAAAGGAATCAATTTCAGGGAAAAAACAGGCGATGGTATCAGGTTTTACAAACAGCCGAAGCGGAATGCTTACAAGATAAACAATGGACAGTATGGCGGTTTACTCATAAATGTACCAAGATTAATCAATGAAATGGTCATCGAAGCCGTGAAAGATGGTAAAATGGTTTATGAAGACATTGCTGACAAATCACTCGTTGATCTCATCACAAAGAGGTTTAATCCAAAGAAAAAGTATTCATCAAAAGCAATCAAAATATTCAATAATCTCAATATGTTATCAAACATCCCAAAACATAGATCATCAGGGAAATCAAAACTGATTGGAGGTACAATGATATACTCAGACCCAAACGATTTGATGAAAAGATTGACTTTGTTGGCTGGAAGCAAAAGGGCTGGTAATACAAGTATTGTTCTCAGAAATGAAATGTGGCAGATCATTGATTATTTACTCAAACAAGGTGTGATAGCTAAAACACAATACGATAAATTTGTCAGGACTCAATTAATGTAATCTAATGATATAATGGAAATCCCGATGTTTTTGGATAGCAATGATGGTATAAGAGATTCAATGTCTCATGATTTTACCATCAATCATGTGCCTGAAATAGTCCTAGACAGGAATAAAACATATTATTTGGCTCTTTACAGTGCTGAAATGACTTATAGCTGGTTCAATGTGTCTTCAAAGTATGGAAATAACAAAATAAAATACAGCAAGGATTCTGGAGCGAATTGGGTTGAAATTGTTTTCCGTGATGGTAATTATTCTTATTCAGACATCAATGAGTATATTTCACAAATACTCGAAGTGAATGGTGATTTAAACGATAAGGGGAAAGGTATCTCACTTGAATTTTCATCATCATTATTGAAGGTGTATATTGAATTGGAAGAAAAATATCAATTGGATCTCAGAGAAGGTGATTTCTCAAAACTGATTGGTTTCAATAAAGAAATCATCACATCAACAAAATACGGATCCAATGCTCCAAACATAACAAGAAATGTTGATAACATTTTCATTCATTGCAATCTTCTGAGCGACTCACTTGTTTCTGGGACGCAAGGTGATGTACTTTATCGTTTTAGTGTTGCCAATTTGCAGATATCTTATCCATTTGAAATAAAAGAAACAATACCTCGACCCCTTTTCAACAAAATCAATACCAACATCATCAAAGAATTGAGGATATATATCACTGATGGATTGAACAACCCTATCCATCTCAATAATATACCAATTAACTTGACTTTGCTGTTGAAAGAAGTGTGATATTATATATCGTATTCGTATATGAGCAGAATCAGAAAAGTGAGAGATATGAATACCGGTATGTCATACTACATCGACATTGAAACCGGTGACCCAGTTGATGATCACCAAAAAGGAGGTGGTATTATGAACAGTTTAATTTCCACTGCAAAAAAATCATTGACAAGTAAAACCACCAAAGATTTGGCAAAAAAAGCCGGTAAAAAAGGATTACAACATGTTGCACATAAAACTGGCAACATCATCAAAAATAGACTGAATAAAGCAACCAAGAAAGAAACAGAAAAACTGAAAAAATACAGTGAATCAGAAAATAAGGGAGATATGATCGTCAGCTTATTACAATCACATCCTGAAAACAAAAAATTCCAACCAGAAAGAACGAAAAAGACGGAAGAACAATTGAGGAATGATATTCTCAGTCTGGAATTCGACAAATTAACCAACATGTAAAATAATGTAAACCATTATTATATAATGTCTTTCAGAAGTTCGAAATATTGCAAACGATATGAATATGTCTCATTTGAATTACAAAATCCAATAACATTACCTGCAAACAATCAATTTCAAAAGAAGAGTGGATACCGTTTCGTCATTGACAGTAGCAGTGAAACTCATCCTTTTGACTTGTATAATTCATACCTTTCTGTCGATTTTAAAATCACAAAAATGGATAACACTGGTTATGATGTTGCTGATCGGGTTGCAACCGTCAATTCCGGTTATTCACTTATCAATCAGTTGAAGGTTGAATTCAACGGAGTGAATGCTCTGGATACACCAGGGCTTAATCATGCTATCAATGTGAAAAATCTGACTGAATTATCATCAAGTTACACTGAAACAGTCGGACCAAGCATGTTTAATTACCCTGATACAGCCGTCGGAGCTGTGATTCTAAAATATACAATGAGAGCAGTACAACACGGTGCAAACAACGCTGGTAATGCTTATGAAGTAAGAAATTTCGTTGATGGAGATAATGTAAACTACAATGAGGGTTTCGCAAAAAGAAAAGCATTACTCACGCAAGCTGCTGAAAATAACATCATACTACCATTGAACAGATATGGTTTTTTCAACTCTTTTGAGACAGAAATAGCACCCAATGGTAAAGTAACCATTGATGTCAATCTTGAAACTGATAACAATGTAATATTTCGTGCTGGGGGTGACCCAGGAAGGTTTATTGTCACTAGACTTGTTTTATGGGTACCGAAAATGATATTTAATGCTGAGGGTGAGCAAATTTATCTTAAAACATATCTAAAGCCACATACATGGTCATATCTCAAAGAAAGAATTGAAATTTCTCCATCAACAGCGTCTCGTCAAGGTACATTCAGGATTACTTCTTCTATTCGTAAACCGAGGCATGTTTTTATATGGGCTCTTAATGATACAAAAATGAATGATCAAACACAGAATCCGTTTATATTTAATACATATAACATCGCGAATAACCGAACATTTTCAAATGCAAGGCTTGAGTTGAGTAACGGCGTTTTTTATCCAAATGAAGAATTAAAACCTGATACAGAGATCGTTCAAACATATAGGGCATTGATGGAATATCAAAAAGATTTCAATGCTTATTACACTTCTCCAACAATCACCCTGGAATCATTTAAAGAGTTATATGGGCTCATCTATTTTGATCTTAGAAACCAAGAGGAAGAAATTAAAAGTGGATCGACCAAAATCCAGTTCAGTTATAAACTATCTGGGAATCCAAATGCAAATTACAGCCTCTATGCTTTGATTCTCCATGAAGAAGAGCTTAGTGTTGATATCGTCAATGGTAAAGTTCTCCTCAAAGCTTGATTCGTTAATCAAATGTATTTTATGTAACGTTAATATATATGACTGAATACAAACCATACACTGTATCATTAAGCAGAAACCAGAAATTGAAGCTCACAAAAGCCATCATGACCAAATCTCCAATAACACTGAGATTGTTGTCTAATGATTTGTCTGGAAACGACAAAATGTTTCTGACAAAAACACAGATCAATAAGATCAAAAAATCGAAAACCCTCAATAAAGGTGTTGATATAAAAATTTCAAAAACACAAATTTCTCATATTAAACCAATGATACAATCTGGTATGGGTCTTCAAAATAGACCGTATCCACCTCCAATAAAAAGCCAAGGACAAGGATTGCGTAACAGACCATTTAATATCAACGATTATGCCCTGTACAAAAGTCCCCCTTTCATTGGTACTTGGGATCAGAAAGGTTCAGGAATAAAAAAAAGAACCATGAAGAAAAAAGTAACGCAACCAACCATTCCAATAATTGGATTGAGATTGTAAATAAACCAAAATTCATTAATAAAGCTTTGACCGATAGAGATTTGATTAATTGGTGTGATTATTTAAAAATTGATATTACCGGCATATATAGCAGAAACCAACATATGCCTAAAAAACATAGTCCATGTGTTATCAATTTAGATGATTTGAATAATGCTGGAACTCATTGGACTTGTTGTGTAAAAGGTAAAAATGACAAAACATTATGGTATTTCGACAGTTTCGGAATGCATTACCCCCAAGAATTTGAAATGAGAGCAAAGAGAGATGGTATCACCAATATTCTTTTTAATAATTCTCAATATCAAGACCTCAAGTCTGTTTTATGTGGTTATTATTGTCTTTATTTTTTACACCAAGCACTTGTATTCAAAAAAGAATATTTTGACATCTTGAAACCATTATCAATGACAAACACCAATCACAATGAAAAATTCATCAAGAACTATTTTGAAAATATATAACATAATTACATATGGGATTTTTTGACGGCAATCATACTGCGAATGCAATAACTGGTAGTGTTGGAAAAGAAGGACCAGCTGGGGTTGGGTTCAAATTGACCACTTCTGGAGATTACAGCATGGAAAAAAAGAAAATATTTGGGTTAAAAACTCAAGATGACATACCATTTGAATCTGATGATTATCCTAAGGATTTGGGTAGTGCTATTAATAAGAGATATCTAAAACAAAATTGTTTAACAAAATCCAAAAATGGAATCGATTTTGATGCTAGACAAGGTAATATACACAATACAGAAAATTGGTATCCTGGTCTATACGGACCTACTAGTCTTGTATCGAAGCAATATGTTGACATGAGAGATACAGATGTTAAAACTGAATTCGACACCAAACTCACTGATAAAGCCGATCTCAGTACCAATGATGAACAGACGTTTAAAAGCATAATAAACGTACCGAAATTCGATTCAGGATACAGCAATATGTCAAACGTAATGAATAAAGAATATATTGACTCCAGAGACGCGCTTAAAGCGGACAAATCGTACGCTGATGATACATATTTAACGAAGAAAACAGGTGCTATTTTAGCCAGCAGTAAGGCTTCGAAGGTATATGTGGACAGTACTTTTCTAACTAAATCCGTTGGTAATGGCTTAGCTCAGAGCTTACAAAATAGGCTCAATATTCACGGTAGTAACATGATGCAGGCAAATCTCCATATGGGTGGGTATAATATAACCCATCTAAAAAACCCAACCAATGATACAGACGCTGTAAACAAAAAATACATGCTTGATTATGTTGGTGAAAGTCATATAACTTCCGTTGGTCAAGAAAACACGTTTGCCCATATAATGACCGATAGTATCAATCAATTAAGCGAAGAAAATGATATCGAGCTTGGTAGTTCAATTGATCATCCGACTCCATATCACAAAATTAATACGAAAGTTGTAGACAGTAAGCTGGTACTTGACAGCAATAAAGGCTACTACTCAAGCAGATTAGGTATCAATGTATATAGTTTACCAATCAATCGATACACAATGGTTTTCGAGCTATTTTTTCCAGCTGAAATAGATCATGATAGTCTAGATATCGATATTGTTTCATCAATCGACAACATCGACAAATCAACTACGCGAGTTTATGATGGATATAGTCGAACAATAGCACAAATTAATAAATATCAACAACATCCTAATAATTATCTCTATGTTGATATCGTTTTAAAGATGAAATCAGGGAACGCATATGTCCCAAAATTACAAACATATATCGTGATTTATGGAATAAAAGGTTATCAGAGTAACGTTGATCCTAGGATATACGATCAGCTATATTATGTTGAAAATGATAGAATAGCTTTCAATGCATCAATTGATATGAAAACAAAGGCTATTTATGGTATTAAACCAGCTACTACTAATGACCAAGCTGTTAATTATGAACAGTTAAAACATTTTCGGGACAATTTGAAGTCTGATCTTGAATTAAAAATAGATAAAAAAAGAAACATCAGCTATTACCATAAAATTTTCGAGTATTTTTATGATCTAACGGATCCATCTGAATTCATCATGGCAGATAGTAACGGTGCTGTAGTGTCTGGATTAAATGGTAATCTTGTCTTTAATCCCACAAAATTGTTAGAAGATTTTGATCCAAAAAACGGCTTTATGAGTGGTTTCGAAATTAATTTAAATGAAAATGTCACTGAATCCGATGAATGGACTATATATATGGCATTTAAATATGACTATAAAGCCGGTGATAATAAAAGAATTAAAATAAACTTCGACAATGGTAGTAGTTTTGATTTTCCATGGGTGAAATTAGAGTCTAATCAGTTATCACTCGATTATGATTTAGATGTATCTTATGAGCAAATTAGAGATGTTTACATAGGTGTTTATTTGAATCTCTGGTATACTAAAATAGGTAATCAATTTAGAATCGGTATTTGTAACAACGGCATTAGTCTCGATAAAATTTTCTCGGGGTATACGCTGAATGCATCTAGCCTTCAAATTTCTTCAGGTTACTATATACAAAGAATCGGTTTTACTAAAACAGCAATATCAGTAAATAGTAAAGAGTATCACAAAGTCCAGTTTATAGACAAAGCGAAAGGAATTTTCTTTGAATAAATTGCTTAATTGTATAAACAATATATATATATGAAAGCTGTAGATTTAATACATGAGATACTAAAAAGTATTGAACGATTGATCCAAAATATCAGGAAATTATATAACAGAATAAAAAATAGAAAATCGAATGAACGAAACATTGTATAATCATATAACATATGAGAAGATATATGATGAATTTTAATCACATATCCAACAAATTATCAGAAGATAGAGTGAAGGAATTGAAGGACCTGTATAATAATTACCACCGATTACAGACATGTTATAAATGGAAGTATAAGAAATTGAAACGTGTTTATCTGTCTCTGCAGATGTCCTCCATTGGCTTGACTGTCATAGGTACTGTTGTTGGTAGTATCACTCTTAATCCTATTGTTATAGGTTGTTTAACAGGATCGGGTGTTTTGATTCATGGTTATATAACAAAGAGTAACATATCTGACAAAGTGAATAAATGCAAATTTGCATACACAAGTTATGAGAAAGTTTGTATACAGATAAAATGCTTCTTGAGAGGCTTACCATCAGACGAAAATGCTTTTCTGACCGATCTAAAAGTGCTTGACGACATAGTAATTGATCAATGCCCCACTGTAGATGAATATGTTAAAAAATATTATAAAAAATTCACTTCAGAATAATCTTCATAATCTCATCAAATTTCAACAATAAAATCTCACCCCAATACCGATCATTAAACGCTAGTGTTTTTTTTGATTCAGAAATCTGTATAAAATTGTATGGGATACCGAGCATTTTAAACAGCTCTCGTATAATATATTTACTTGAGATCATCCTCTTTCTTCTTTTATTTATAGATGGAAGAATACTATCGATTTCATGAAAAACCTTATAAATTTTATGACGATGATTTACAGTCAATTGCACCCCATTTTTAATACAAATATTGTTTAATACGTTCTCGATATGGTATTTTCTGTTATATATGCTTTTATGCCATATTTTGTCTCTGTTCTCGTAAAAATCAAAATACTCGCTAATATATTTATAATTCTGAGTCCCGCAATTTTGACATACTTTCATATATGCATCTTCCAAAATATCAGGTTTATCACAGCAATGATCAACAACTTTATCGCCTGTATATAATAACTCATTGCAAAAAATACAAGAACCCTCGCCCATTATTTTTAAATCGCTATGTATCTGTGTATCACAAAACATCTCATATATAAATATATTTATATAAAGATGGTTCAAGGCAATAGAATTAAGTTATGAAGACTATCATCGAGTTTGTCTCTGTTTGCATGCATTGTTATATCGTCTAAAATGCAATTATGGAAACACTCGTAATTGAATACGCAACGCATATAAACTTTTTGAGTAAACTTTACTCAAAAAGTTTATAATAAAAAAATTCTTACTCATAATCACACCAGATTAAAATACCTGCTGACGCGTCAGCAGGTTTTTTCGGTCAATGGTTTAGTCATTAATCATTTATAACTTATGGCTAAAACCGTAAACTGAATAATTATGTATTTAATGTTGATCCTTACGAGGTCTTCCACGTCGTCGTTTCTGGTCTTCAGGTATACACTCTAAACGTACATGATTTTTGTGTTCATTTGATATTTCAGATCTGCTGTTAAGGTCTGAAGATAGCATTTTAATAATACAAATATTTGTTTTAAGAATGCTCTGAATACAATACATTTTATTAATGAAGGCTATATCATTCGAGCTTTGATCAGATTCTAAAAGGTGTTTGATATTTAATGTTATATCAGTCATTCTATATATATATTAAAGAAAATAATTATCTGTTTATATCTAAACGCACTATAACAGTCACATATATAAAGACAAGTTATGTAACATATATTGAAGAAGGCTATAAGGCTGGTTACACAGTATTGATATGATACTGTTATTGTTGTTGATGACAACCAATAATATTTTATTACTAGTTATTTTTAAACGCACAATATATTTATAGTAAAAGATATAAAGAAATATCATTTATAGTATAATAAGAGAAAATGGGAAGAAATTTAAAGTATGATAACGACGCTGATAGAATAAACGCTATCAAAAATTCAAAGACTAAGTATATGTTAAATAAACGATGGAAATGCGATATATGTAATTACGATAGTTCATTAGCAGCTAAATGGACACATTTGAAGTCAAAAAAACATTTCAAAAATGCTGTTTTCAAAGCAATAGAAGATGATGATAGATTTGAAATAATTGAAAATAACAATACACAATGGAAAATAAAATTATCTTATCTAATAATATGAACAAATCAGATCTAGCTAAGCTATCGAAAACCGATCTTATAAAAATAAAAAAAATAATTTTACTATAAGACACTTAAAGAAATAATAATTTCATATAGTATAAAAAATGGAAAATAAAAATATCTCATCTAATAATATGAACGAATCAGATCTAGCTAAGCTATCGAAAACCGATCTTATAAAAATGATATTATCACTAAAAGCAAACCAACCTAATATTTACAAACCACGGCCTCCGAAGCCTACTCCAAGACGAAACGTTAAACAAATGATTCAAGATTATGAAGAAAATATCATTCAAACACCTACTGAGTTTAGGGATGATTACAAGCCTAAACCCATGCCACGGACTATAAAACAAAAACCAATTCCATTACCAAGGACTAAGATAGAACAAGTTGATAAAGCTCTTAAAGGTTACACAAAGTCTTTTGAAATTGGTATAAAACACAACAAAGACCCGTTATTACAACTACAAAACACAAGGAAAGCTGTTGAATATCATATCATAAAAGAACTATCAGCCATGAAAGGACTCAAATTTGCTGAAACTCTTAAGGTGACATTTTCAAAGATGACTGGCGATAGTGTAATATATAAAACAGCTTATTTTAATTGCAAACCACAAACAATCATCAATAATCTAGAGATCGAAGAATCACTACAAGCATCTAAACAACAGATATTAAATTTCGTAGCTCAATGGATATCTGAAGGCTCAGGATGGACTATTGAATCAGTTGATGGTCATTATATAAATTTAGTTAAATATGAACCAATGAAAGGCGAATCTTATATTCAGCTACCACCAGAACTTAGAAACAGTGCTAAAGGATTAATAAACATGAAAAATGAAGATAATGAATGCTTTCGGTGGTGTCATATCAGATACATAAATCCTCAAGATAAATATCCTCAACGAATTAAAAAATCTGATAAGGCATACATCGAGAGATTAGATTACTCTAAAATTGAATTTCCAGTAAAAATAAAACAGTACAATAAAATTGAGAAGCAAAATGAGATTAATATTAATGTTTTCGGTTATGAAAACAAACAACCATATCCCATCTATATATCAAAAGAAAAGTATGACAATCAGATGAATTTATTATTGATAACTGAAAATGAAAACAAGCATTATGTTCTAATAAAAGATTTTAATAAATTCATGTATAACCAAACTAAACACAAAGAGAGGAAGCACTTCTGTATGCACTGTTTACAATGCTTCAGTTCTGAAAAAGTATTAAATAATCACAAAGATAATTGTATTCAAATAAATGGAGTACAAGCAGTAAAAATGCCTGATAAGGATAACAACATACTAAAATTCAACAACTTCCATAAACAGCAACAAGTGCCATTTGTCATTTATGCCGATTTTGAAGCTATAACAGAAAAGATATCCGGCTGTAAGCAAAACAATGATAAATCATATACTGAAGCCTATCAAAAGCATACTGACTGTGGATATGGTTATAAGGTTGTTTGTTGCTATAATGATAAATATTCCAAACCGATACAAATATATAGAGGAGAAAAAGCTGTTTACAAATTCATGGAAAAGATGCTAGAAGAAGTTAAATATTGTAAAAATACAATGAAAAAATACTTCAAGAAACCATTAAAGATGACTAAAGATGATGAAAATGAATTTCAAAAAGCAGAAGCATGTCATATCTGTGATATAAAATACATAGATGAAGATATTCGGGTTAGAGACCATTGTCATATTACTAGCAAATACAGAGGGAGCGCTCATACAGAATGCAATCTGAAATTAAGAATAGAACCCGATAAAATAAAAATTCCAGTAATTTTTCACAACTTAAGAGGTTATGACAGCCATTTCATAATGCAAGAGATAGGAAAAATTGTAAAAAATCATACATACAAAAATAAAAAGGGAGAAATTAAAGAAATGAATATCAATGCTATACCAAATAATATAGAGAAATATATGGCCTTCATGCTCGGTAATCATTTAACCTTTCTAGATAGTTTTCAGTTTATGAGTTCAAGTCTTGAGAAGCTGGTTAGTAATCTACCTAAGGAATCCCTAAAATATACTTCTGAAATATTCGAGAGTAAGCAACTCAATCTGATGTCAAGAAAAGGAATATATCCGTATGACTATATGGATAGCTTTGACAAATTTAATGAAAAACTACCCAAAAAAGAAGACTTTTACAGTATATTAAATGATGAGCATATATCAGATGATGACTATAAGCATGCTAAAAATGTGTGGAAAACGTTTAAGATCAAAAATATGGGTGAATATCACAATTTATATCTTAAAAGCGATGTACTTTTACTTGCTGATGTATTTGAAAGCTTCCGCAAGACCTGTCTTAAGTATTATAAGCTAGATCCATGCCATTATTTTAGCAGTCCCAGCTTGTCTTGGGATTCAATGCTTAAAATGACAGATATCAAACTAGAGCTTATAACAGACATTGATATGTACCAATTCATTGAAAAAGGAATGAGAGGAGGTATTAGTTATATAGCCAATCGATATGGTAAAGCAAACAATAAATATATGAAAGAATATGATGAAAATTCAGCCTCAAAGTATATCATGTATCTTGATGCTAATAATCTCTATGGTTGGGCTATGAGTCAATATTTACCAACAGGTGGATTTAGATGGTTAACACAAAAACAGATAGATGAAACAAACTTAGCTAAGTACAAAGAAGATTCTAATAAGGGTTTAATTTTAGAAGTTGATCTAGAGTATCCTAATGAACTACATAACCTTCATAATTCATACCCACTGGGGCCAGAAAAAGTTAAAGTAACTAATGACATGTTATCAAATTATTGTAAAAACATAGCAACTAAATACAATATATCAACAGGATTAGTTCATAAGTTGATTCCAACTTTAAACAACAGAGAAAAGTATGTACTACATTATAGAAACCTTAGATTGTACTTAAATCTTGGATTAAAGCTAAAAAAAGTGTACAGAGTGCTTGAATTCAATCAATCTCCATGGTTAAAACAATACATCGATTTTAATACCGAAAAACGTAAAAATTCTAAAAACGCTTTTGAAAAAGACTTTTTTAAATTGATGAATAATTCAGTATACGGCAAAACCATGGAGAATTTGAGGAAGCGAGTCGACGTTAGGTTAGTGACTAATAAAAATAAATTATTAAAGTTAGCTTCAAAACCAACATATGTCAGTAGCAAAATATTTAATGAAAACTTAGTAGCTGTCCATAAAATCAAAGAAACATTAACCCTCAATCGACCTTCATATGTAGGAATGGCTATATTAGATTTAAGCAAAACACTAATGTATGATTTCCATTATAACTACATAAAAAAGAAGTATGCAAACAAAGCCAAACTGCTATTCACAGATACAGACAGTTTAACTTATGAAATTCAGGCTGAAGATGTATATAAAGACTTTTTTGATGATAAAGAGAAATTCGATAACAGTGACTACCCTGAAAAATCACCATTCTTTGATAAAACAAACAAGAAAGTCATTGGTAAATTCAAAGATGAAGCTTCTTTTATTCCTATTTTAGAATTCATCGGTCTGCGATCAAAAATGTATTCTTATATTAAAGACAATCTACAAGTAGGAAAGACAGCCAAAGGAATCAAGAAATCCGTTATCAAAAAAGATATCACACATGAAAACTACAAAGAGACCTTATTCAATAAAACACAGATGCATCATACTATGAAAACCATCAGAAGTCAAGGCCATCAACTTGGAAGCTATGAGATTAATAAAATATCACTGAGCTGTTTTGATGATAAACGGTATATACTTGATGATGGCTTAACAAGTTATGCTTACGGGCATTATAATATAAAGCAATAATTTTCATTATGATTTCTAGTGTAAGAGATTTTTAAACGCACCTTGATTTCAAAATTTTAAAAAGAGTATAAGAGATTTTTTTATTTTGATTAAAGGGTTTAGCAAGGGTTGGTTTTTAAGGCTTGGTTTTACAGGCTTGGTTTTCTAGGGTTTGAATTTCAGTTTTGGATCCAATATTTGATTCCAATATTTGAATCTATTTTTGATTCTATTTTTGATTTCATTTTTGATTCCATGTTTGATTCTATTTTTTGATTCTATTTTTGATTCTATTTTTTGGATCCAGTGCTGTGCAGTAGTATAGGAGTTGGGGATGTAAGAGATTATAAAAATTTTTATGATCTCGTACCCCCAACTCCTATACTACTAACTGAGCATACGCATATCAGCAATGCCAAAGGAATCGGCATGTCATAAAGTATTTAGTTTGTATTCAGTGTGGATTGATAGCTTCGCCGGCGAAGTAAATCAACCGCAAAAGCAGAAAAACACCTTTGCCTTGTTGAGTTTTACTCAAACTGCAGCTGGCTGAGCTGTTACAAGCGGAACTGCATAGGTTCAACTAGCCTTAGTTTGTTGTTAATTGATATTCGAATGCTTGAAGTATCTAAGGCCTAGTTTAGACGTCGTGTTTCTGCCGTGCCGAACTTAATTCAGCCATTTTAAGTTCGACAACGAAAAGCACGGCAGAAACACGGCGTCAGAATCAAACTTTTGAATTAATTTCGGCAAAGCAATTTAGTTGGGAGAGAGCGAAAAACGCGGGCAAGCTCCCTATCCTGATAAAAGTGCGGCATTTCCTCGGGAAGGGAAAACGCCGATGATGTTTACATTGAAACCATGACATAAACTGCCAAGATGCGGCAAAGGAACTTAAACGGAAAAGGAAGACAATCATAACAAGGCAATTTAATATAGCGGCACATACATGGTTTTCAAGTAGTTTAGTCTGGAATAGGGCATAGTAATCACAGAATTTTGGTCTAGAATAGACCTTATGCAAAAATGGTTGTCATTCATTTCTGTTGTTTGGTCAAGTTTCTTAAAACGCTGATGGTGGCACTTAAATATATATGAAATATTATGCTATTTTGAGAAGTTTCAGTGTTTTGGGTTAAATGGCTGCAAAGTTATGACTCATTCAAATTTACATGTAAGAGATTTGTATGGAAAAAGTCACCCTGGCCTGCCTAGCCTCGTTTTCATGTTTTTGGCAATATAAATGCCCCTGTAACTTCCCATTAAATGAATGTATAGCCTTTAAACTTCATACACTGATTTACTTTGACTTTATCTTTAAGTTAGAGTAATTTAATTTTGTTGACAAATGATTCTTCTGGGAGCCGAAAATTAACAGCCGCCATATTTGCATTGGGTCTATAGGGTATCATTTTTCGTGCAACTAATTAATTCCTAGAAGAATTTTGTCTAGACCGGCAAAGTTTAGCGGGAATTTCTCAACCTCGTTCCCAGGCCTGGCGTTGAAATTTTGATTGGACTTGTCTTAGGAGGTATGTAACCTAAAAAGGACAGGAAAGTTTGTTTAAATTTGGTCTAGAAGCTTCAATTACTTTGATAGCATTTATCGAGAGGAACTTGATTTTGAAAGTTGTATTCAAAATGGTTGCTATGGCAAACATCCACACTCTTTTGAAGTGCCACTTTATAGCATTAGTGCCAACAGCAACCTCTCGTCCCCAGGGTCTTCTCCGTCTTCAAAATGGCGGCGCCATTTTGAAAACCCGTCGACAAGAAGACCCTGTACTGGGGACGACAAAATTTGACTTCCAAACAAACATATCGTGTGAGCTTCTGTATCGCCTTGTGCAATAAACCTCAAGTTATGACCAAAAAAGGAAACTAAAACTATCCTGCCCGGGTTTTTGTTCTCGAATTAACTTAATGCTGAATTAATTTTAGAGGCAGCAAACGGATATTAAATCACGGTGGATTTAATCGAATGAATTCAAATTCTAGAAACATTTTATGTAAGCGATCGGTGGTTTTTCATTGCAATCAGCGGCTTTTACTGCAGATTACAAAGAGAAATTCATAACAAAACCTTAAAAATTGCCGCCCTATATGAAAACATTAAAAATTAAAGTATTCTCTCGCACGCTGCTTGACTTCCACCCTTCGTTTGATGTGCCGTCTGTAAAAGTATTAATTAAATTGGATATACAGAGGGGAAAATAAAAATGTGTAAGTCAATTTCTTTTTTCAGTCAAAATTTAGTGTTGTAGGAAAAGACAAGTTGAACAGGCTTAATTTTGTAATTTTGCTATCCATATAGGTCCAAAACGCGGTCTTTTTTATCCCTGTCTCTCCATGGATTTCTTTGCACTGTCTTTGGTATGTTAAGTTTCAAAATGCCTCGGGAGAACTGACCCTTTTTTGGTTCGAAAAAAGGTTTTTGAATTTATTTATTCAGAACTTGTAGACGAGAAACAGGCAAAACCCTTTTTAACTGACTTTTCACAGAGAACGCCAGTTTTTCATAGAAAAAGGTAAGAACCTAACGAGTGATTACAAATATCCTATGTTTTTCATTTTTAAACGTAATTGGTCGTGGTGGATCGCTTACTGCTCAGGGTATTTATTTTGTGAGACTTTCGAGGGTGCCCACATGCAGGATTATTGCCGCCATACTACCAAATTCTATACTGCCTCGTGCAAAATTCGTTAAGCAAGTCTCGCTTTAAAGCTTTTAGTACCTTTGTATTTCAACGGATCGAATGGATGTCGACTGTTAAAATTATGGCAATTCAGAAAACGAATTTTAAATGCAGAGGACAGCAGCTAAAAATTTTCAGAGTACCTCTCTCCAGGGTTTTAATCCGGGTTTAAGGGATGTAGAAAACGTGAAGCTTCGGCGGCATCAGACCTACACTGCGAAAAACGACAGCAACATTTACAGAGTTGGTTAGGCGACAACGGTCTTCAGAAGATTGCGACATTGCGACACGGCTACCACCCTCGGATGGCCTTTTTCTATTGCAGCATTTATCCTCATCAATCCTCAGAACGTCTTAAACAACTTGCACGGACATTTACTTAGACCAAGCCACTTTAGCCTGGTTTTCACTAGCGACGCAAGCAAAAGCGCAAGCATAACAGCTCTTATTTCACCATGAAAACGGCTTCAACTCAAGCAAAAGTACAAGCACATTGCATTTTGATCCTTGTACTTGTGCTTGCGGCAAGCAAAAGGATCAAAAATTGTCCTTTTTGCGTGATTGCGCTTGTGCTTGCGTCGCTAGTGAAAACCAGGCTTTAATCCCAATATAGTTAATATAGTAAATATTGCTTTTGCCGGTTATCTTACATTATTTTGTACATGGATAACAGAACTTTTACGGTAATATTTGTCGTGTGTTGTACGCTACTGTAAAGCTTGAGCCTTTGCTCGATAATATTGTTTTTACTGCATAACATGAATGAACAAATGAGGTATTGATCGATGTTAAGGTCGCGGGGGATACCTACAGCATGAATAAATTCATGAAGCGAAATTTTGCTTGACCTGCATCTTTTAAAACGCTTATTTCTCGGCCGTTATGGGTGCTATCAAGCTCAAATTTTACAGAGACATAAAGAAATGATAAAAGATTGTGTATGTCATCTTTTATTTGGTAGATTGTACTTAACGGCGATGTAATAGCCACGTAAGTGCCAAATTGGGAAGAACAGGATTTTGTGGCAGAGTTCGAGTAGGAGACAGCACACTGTGATCTTGTCAAAAACTAATCAGTCAATATCTCTAGAGTGTCATAACAGAAGCGGATTTTTTAATTTAAAATTTGCCAGCAAGTTATGGCGGTTTAAATGCGCAAATTTTAATTTAATGCCTTCTGCCTCTTTCTAAAAGCCCTCTTTTAAAATTTCGCCTCTGTTATGACACACTACAATATCCATAGTTTACTTATCTGCAGTGACAAGACATAAAGGTCTGTATCCGCGACAACAACAACTTTATTTGCACCTATTAAAAGATTGTGATATTCTCTGCCTTATTTGCACCTATTAAAAGATTGTGATATTCTCTGCCTCAAAATTGTCGGAAAAGTCCAAACTTTGAGATTTCCGAAGGTGTCCCGACCAAAACACGATCAGTTTCCAAAGGAGAGATGTAATTATGGTAATTATATTCCACGCTTTTATTGTGAGAACAATGCGTTTTTATGAAGGACACGATTTTTTATACCGAATATTGTTGTGATTACTCTGAGTTGCAGAAACATTCAAATTTGAATAAAAATTAGCTCATAGACTTCCTACAATCTATATTTAACAATTATTCGCCTCAGGCTCAGTGATTATTGTCGAATAATCCCCGAGACTTCGTCTCGGGGATTATTCGACAATAATCACTGAGCCTGAGGCGAATAATTGTTTTAGTATAATTTTCAGAGGCGAATATCAAAAACTACAAAATAACAAAAGAAAACACGAAAACAACAAACAAAAGTGCTCGCTTGCATACGTGTAAACCAGTTTAATTCATCGATTGAAATCATAATTTACACTCAAGTTTAAGCAATAAAACGGAACAATACAAACAGTAACACTACGAAAAAGATAGATATCCGGTACCTTTGACTTCTGAGCAATTGTGTGAATCCTCTCGAAATTACTAGCTCCAGTAAGAAGAGAACTAAATAATGTTTTGACAGTCGATCTGACTGAGTACATGGCCGTGTGTGATCTCCAAAACCACCATGTTTACGATCATTTCTAACGCCTTGAAAACCATCTCTTGAAAATATTTTCGGTCCAAAAGCCTTGGTAGTAAATTTGCAAAATTCCCAATGTTTCAAATATCCAGGACTTGGAGTGATTTCTTTTAAATGAGAGAAATTTTCATTCAGCAAATGCCGCCATGTTAACTGACCTGGATGGCAAACGTGGCATGGCTTAGTAGCCAAACCTTCAGATGCAATATTCACCGCCTAGCGCGGTGAATATTTAACAATTATTATTCAACAGATGCGCGCGCTGCCCATATATGGTCAAAATGTTAACGATATCTGTCATCCGTACATAACAGATATCCTGCGATATTCGTAGGTTGCGAAGATTCGTCCGAAATCTTGTAAAGCGCTGCACAATTACAGTTTTTCTATGTGCAAAATATGTTTCGTTGACAACTTTTTGAATAATAAAACAATTATCCTGCTAAATCTTGCGGAATATCGTCTGATTTTAGCCAACTCGGCCTTCGGCCTCGTCGGCTAAGTATCAGGCGATATTCCGCGCGATTTCGCAGGATAATTGTTAATTATCCTGCGAAATCGCGCGGAATATCGCCTGATACTTAGCCGACGAGGCCGCAGGCCGAGTTGGCTAAAATCAGACGATATTTCGCAAGATTGAGCAGGATAATTGTTTTATTATTCAACAAATTGTCAACGAAACACATTTCGCACATAGAAAAACTGTAATTGTGCCGCGCTTTACAAGATTTCGGACGAATCTTCGCAACCTACGAATATCGCAGGATATCTGTTATGTACGGATGACAGATATCGTTAACATTTTGACCATATATGGGCAGCGCGCGCATCTGTTGAATAATAATGCGACATAGTCCGAGCTTCCCGACCAATCAGAATTGAATTCACCTCTGGAAATTATACTAAAAACGTATAACGCCAAGTGTTGTTTTAAATTGGTCAAAATATCAAAGAAACAGGATTTTTTTTAAAATCACGCGCACGCACCCATATTTTTATCCAGTCATGAATATCTCGGTCAGTCGTTGCACTTCGTGCATACGCTTTAAATAAATGCATAATGATGAGACTAAGGTGTCCCCCGCGACCTTAAGAGTTGCTGAGTTGATATAATAAGCTTCATACAGAATCAGAAACCCATAAGGATTGAAACGTGTAACTCCCTATGATTCGCATTGTTCAAAGCGTTTGCACATTCGCTTACACGAAGTACCATATTTGGAAAATCATGAGATACATTTAACAATAAAAATTACTATATTTGGATTAAATTCACAGCGCGCGCTAGCTCACGCTCGATGGCGTTATCCTGTTTCTAAACAAGCTTGGTTGAATAAAGTTAAATTTGGTTAAATTTTCCTGTTTCATCTTCATGAAGTAGTCTGGAGAACTTCGCTTCGATACACTTAATGAATTTCTTCAGTTTCTGTAAGAAATTTACGGTGTTTAGGTCGAAATTCAAGCAACTTACCGCAAAACCAAAAATTATGTTGCGTGTGTCATTACCTCTATAAAGCATTCGCGTACAAATTCTTCGTGTTTCCAAATATGGTACTTAGCATATGAATATTCAAACGCTGTGCGCGCGCGTTACACGTTTCAACCCTTTTGGGTTTCTGACAGAATCTAACCAAAAGCAACAATTGATGAAAACTGATGACAGTCGATGAAAATCGATGATAATCGATGAAAGTCGATCATGTTAAAAGTCACAAAATTTTCCGTCATCGATTGATCATCGATTTTCAATATCAATCGATTATATGGCATCGATTGTTATCGATTGATATCGCTTATCATCGATTGTTCAGGCCAGCAAAATTGTAATTCAAGCCCCCACATTTATTTTTCAGACTCGATTCCGGAGAAAGTATGAAGTGCTTATTTGCAATTGTTTTCGTCTCGATTGTCCTCGTGGAATGCATCCATGCCACTCCATTCAGGAAACAAGCAGCCCAATCTGATTGGGAGCCTGTATTCCAAGATGATCCTTATGTTCCTATGGAGAACAATGACGAGGTGGGTTCAGTACAGCCATTAATTACGAAGCAATCCACCCGATTTGCTCTATAAGTTTACTTTTGAGTAGTTTTCAATCGAGTTTCGTAAAACCAAAACCAAAGTAATCACTCGAGCCAACTCATATTAAAAGGCACAATAAAAACTAGAAGCAAATACGATTAGCCGGGAAACGGGCCCGGGAAGCGTGTGCGAGTGACAACGAGTGGATTTTGTTTTACTTCGGATTGGTCGAGAAAGTGGCTCGAGTTTTTTGAATCAATCATTAAGCGTAGAAATGGAAAACCATTTCAGCGAGTGACAACGATTGGGTTTTGTTTTACTTCTGATTGGTCGAGAAAGTGGCTCGAGTTTTTTAGACCAATCATTAAGCGTAGAAATGGAAAACCATTTCAGCGAGTGACACCGATTGGGTTTTGTTTTACTTCTGATTGGACAAGAAAGTGGCTCGAGTTTTTTAGACCAATCATTATTAAGCGTAGAAATGGAAAACCATTTCAGCGAGTGACAACGATTGGGTTTTGTTTTACTTCTGATTGGACAAGAAAGTGGCTCGAGTTTTTTAGACCAATCATTATTAAGCGTAGAAATGGAAAACCATTTCAGCGAGTGACACCGATTGGGTTTTGTTTTACTTCTGATTGGACAAGAAAGTGGCTCGAGTTTTTTAGACCAATCATTATTAAGCGTAGAAATGGAAAACCATTTCAGCGAGTGACAACGATTGGGTTTTGTTTTACTTCTGATTGGACAAGAAAGTGGCTCGAGTTTTTTATACCAATCATTAAGCGTAGAAATGGAAAACCAAAGAAAACGCGAACTCCTTTCGACACTCAGGTGTAAACCTCATAGAATATATTTAACAAAATGTCTGCATTCTGATCGGTTAATGAGGGTAGAGAGTGAACCTCAGACTTTCAAGGGTAATTTTTTGTTCCATTTTATGATCTGGAACTTTCTTCCATGATTGGGGTGTTTTATTTCGG
The DNA here is from genome assembly GCF_052425735.1 of Oculina patagonica. Taxonomy (NCBI): domain Eukaryota; kingdom Metazoa; phylum Cnidaria; class Anthozoa; order Scleractinia; family Oculinidae; genus Oculina; species Oculina patagonica. The sequence goes on along the minus strand of NC_135764.1, from coordinate 31,080,273 downwards.
CAGACAGTAAACTGATTAGATAATCAACCATTGCCACAAAAGTGCTAGCCTGCGTAGCAGGCATCTGTGTAGTTTTTAGCGCATTTAAAAGAGTGCGCGATCGCGAGAAGGCCGCGCGAAGAAAAAAATCGATTTTTTCCTCGCGTGGCCCTCTCGCGCCTTTCGCGTTCCTCCCATACGCGCGCTAGAAACTATACGGCGCCTGCTACGCAGGCTACAAAAGTGCTAGAAAAAGACAAGCTTGATGACTACATCCAGTGCTTCAAACAGCGTTTATGACTGTTGGATTTATTTAGGATGCCCTTTCGATTTACACTTCGTTCAATTGTTTTCTCCAAAACGATTTTAAAAGTTTTCTTTTCTTAAATTCTCCATGAATTATACTGAGTATCAAGTTATTGCCTTCAGTGCCAGATTTTCAACTAAAGAGATATTGCTTTTGATAATAATAATAATAATAATAATAATAATAATAATAATAATAATAATAATAATAATAATAATAATAATAATAATAACCTTTATTTACCCTCGGCAGTGTTTATAGCACAAAGGCTAGTGGGGCCGAGCAAATGACAGTAAAAAAAATCAAATAAACACAACAAGGTTAAGAATCCCAGATAGCCGGAGGCAAACCAGCTGGCTATTTACAAGCGGGTCGAGAATTTAAACTTGGGACCACCAAGCACAAATTCGAAGCGATTTTTATTACGTTTTAGCTAGCTAAGCGACTTAACACCTGGTAATAGCTACAACGCATATTTATTTTTGCCATTTGTTGTTACTTTCCCGGATTAGGGCTATGAAATATTTGAGAAGCGGTGCACATATGGCCGATGCTCGTCAGACGATGAGTGCTGTGATAATATGAGATGGTGAGTGTACATCCCTTCCGCTGACTTGCCTGGCTGCACGGCTTTCTTGCTTTCTTTCTTCCTTCTAGACTTGCCCCAAGTCGCTCGTTTTTTCTTTGCATCTATAGTTACTTAAATAAAATCGCTTTGAAATCAAGCGAGAAAGACCACTTGAGTAAAATCACCTTTGTAATCGCGCGGGATTTATTTCTGTGAACGCGCGCGCGACACTAAATTACCGAGGAATGGCTCGGAACGAGCGACTTGTGTCACTTGCAGGAAATCGATTCTGGCTGACGTTTATTGCCGCGAAAAATTGCATCATGCTTGTGTGCACTGAATTGGTTTCTTTTATCGTATTGACGTCAGTTTCGTGCGCCGTGTGCAGCTGACGCGCGCTGTGGCATACGTATCAGCCTGGTGGCGTATGTTAAAATTGCGATTTTCTTCCCTTTTTGTGGGAAATCATACTTAGGGCCCTTGTTGGCTCTCTCATTTCAGTAAGATTTAAAAGGGACATGCACAAAAAAAGACATTTGTGTTGTTTGTTCTAAAACTGGTTTAACTGCCGATGTGAGAAGGAAACAAGTCTGCTCAAGAGGTGAAAAGTTAAACGAAAGCTTGTCTCGCGAGCAGCGCGCGCTAAGTTGGCGGGCACAGCGCGCTCAGTAAGTTCGCGCGCAATACAATATGATTGACATAATCTGATGGCGTCACCGGTGGAAAAATCCACCGGTGACGCCATATTTCAATTGGCGCGTGCATGTGAGCCAAGTCGCTCGTTCCGCAACGATCCTCCGCCATTTTGTTTCTCATGCCTGCGCGCGCCCTCCGTTTCCGTATCCAGCGGTCTCCTGCGAATCTAACGAGCGACTTGAAACAAGTCTATCTTCCTTCCTCTGTTCGTTCCTCAGTTCCTTTCTTTCCTCTCTCCCCTTATACTGTCCTTATGGCTCCGTAAGGCAAGCCCGCTCATCCCCCGGGCCAGGGCATTTGTCGGGCTTTTGTCTCTTTTTTTCAATAATGTACCAAATTCCCCACGACCCACGGGACAAGATCAAAATTTTATTCAAATGATTAATGAAGAAAGCAATAACTTTTCACAAATAAATGGATCTTTGTTAAAACCTGTGATAATTGTCATTGCCTTGTTAAAATAATTATATTATTAATTGAAACAACAACTCTTTCATGTACCTTAGACACCTGCGATCAGGCGATCTTTTTTCCTGGATTGATAAGTAAGGAGGGAGGGCATGATCTCAGGTTAGTCCCGCTTTGGCAACTTGCCCACCCTGGGAAACTAAGTGAAAAAAAAATTCCGGACAAATGCTCCCCCTAGGGGGGATTAGCGGGCTTGGAATTGACGAAGCCATAAACTATGCGTAATTTCTCGGTTGGTATTCTCCCTTGTGCTTTCAACTATGAAAGCTTTGACAAACAAATTTAAAATAATCATTGCTTTCATTTCTTTTTCAGTCTTTGGAAGCCGGGTGCGAATGAAGAACAAGGTTATTGCAAATGAATAAAGAAAGATTTCGCTTTTTCGCACTGTGTAGACAAGGGATTGTAAAGGATGGTAGTGCGATAACGTTTCTTCCTTTTTGAGTGAAATGCATAAAAGTTGTAGCTTGACAATAGGTCGTTTATTGGCAGTTTACTATGGACTGAACTATTGTGACATAGTTCAACTTTCACTGCACATGGCCTCGAGAGGGAAAATAAAATAAAAGAATTAAAGCCTTGCCTTATTGGCTGTGTATTCTTTAAAGCATATGCGCTAAAAGTGCGCAGCATCCCTCTATTTCGTTACAAGACTTGCAGTATTTTGACATAGAAAGTAGATTTTCACGATATACCCACCTTATTTGTTGGCCAGATAAAGGCTCGTAGGACCGAGAAAAATTATTTTTGAGAGCAGGCCCCACTCTAATTGCAGGGTGTGGATGATCGGGCCCTCCACTTATCTGAAGGTCTGGATCCGCTACTGTAGACAGTGAAACCTTTGCACCCTGCTGAGCTAGAAACTGAATAAATCACGATAAATACACCTTATTCAATAGTGTTAGAGGTCAATGCTCGCGGATATTTCGAAGCGTTTATTTCGAAGCATTTTCCCGACCAAACTTCTCAGTGAAATGCGGGGAATAAGTAACATATTCGCACATGTTATCTGAAATTAAAGCCTGGCCAAACGGAGACGCGTCTTCGTTTGGCCAGGTCTTGCGTGCACTTGCGTTCACTTTGGTCGAGATCAAATTTGCACGCAAGCCAACCTGACGCACGTTTTTCACCGTTTGGCCACCCAACGCAAGTCTTGTTGTTCTAATACTTCAAGAACTGATTTGTAGCGCGCGCATTAGCAATGAAATGGCTTTTTTTGACAACTTGCGTGCACTTGCGAGTCCGTTTGGCCACCCAACGCAAGCTGTACGCCAGTTCAACTTGCGACTACTTGCGTTACCGTTTGGCCAGGGCTCAAGACCATAGACATTCTCGACTCCAGAGTTCTTTCTCGCATGCCGTCAGAAGCCTAAGCTCTCGGGTCGAAAATGAACTACAGAATAAGGGATTTATTATTCCACTACATTTGTCTTGTCATCGAGTTCCAAAATGTTGTGTTTACAGGGTTATACGGAATACTACAGCGAAGTATAAATAACTTTGCATTTTGCGCGTTTTTCTCCCGTCTCCTTGCCTTTTCCTCGTGAGGCAGAACGCGCGAGGTTTATCAGGTTTATGGTTTTGTCGTCGGAGTCAATCGCGTATGAGTTTATTTCAAGTGCTGGTACAAAGGATCGACGATCGTTCCCTTCAGACGACTACCTCCCGGTGTTTTGTTTTGTAAGATTTCAAAGAATAGATCAAGTCCATAAACCCGAGTTTCGAGCGCGCGTATGGAAAACGCGAAAGGCGCGAGGGGGGCTCGCGCCTTTCTTCTCGCTCACTCTTTTAAACGCGCTAAAAAAAAACACAGACGCATGCTACGCAGGCTCGCCCGGGTTTGATTACGCCTGATGAGACCATTTATACAAAACACTACATGGCACTGCTCAAGTAGTATACGTAACTTGCATACCTTTAATAATAGATTGTCTTTAAACTTTTTTTTATTTTAAAATAACATCTCTCCTATAAACACATTATCTATATCTCGTCTTATAATCACAACTCTGTGTTCACTTCTGACCAGGTTGTAATACAGTGTCCAACCCGCCAGTGAAGAGGACATCTCGTAACAACAAAATAATTAATCAATTACATTAACAATGTTTTTATCTTTTAAATCAAAGCTGTTTGATCGGCGCAGAAGTAGCAAGCATCCAATACACTATTAAATCATTATCAATCAAACATTTATGTGAAAATCGAACTTCACTTTACTTTATGTACCATATGACGTTTTAAACTCTTTATCTTTTTTCTAAAATATGTACATCTGCATAGATAAATATGTAACAATATAACATAACTCTTATTAAAGATTTTTCTAATTTGAATATATAGAACACAACGCATAAAAATAGCAATTCTGAAAAGTTATTATTCCACCTTGAATATTAATTTTCATTTCACCTCGAATAAATTATTCATGGTGAAATGACAATAACTTTTCGTGATTTTTTGGCTGAAGGAGTCTTGTCTTTCTTGATCTCAACATTCTCTCTCTTGGAAGATTTTCCTGGCGAAGGTGACTCCAAGTTCATTGCATTAATTCGTCGTTCTTCAATTACCTACCGAAACAAATTCAAGACTGAAAAAAATATCGATAACTTGACGCATTTTTACCCGATCAATTCTTCCAATTCTTGTTGATCCAGATTACATTGTAATAGGATTTCTGCTTATTACAACATTTTTTAAGGAAATCAAATTTACAAGACTTACAACATCGCAAAGTATACAGATGCAAAATAGGGGTCATAAATGGTCCCTCAAAATTTCGCAGTGCTTGCAAAATTAGGCTTCTGCTCGGAATGCTCGCAAAATGCGCTCATTTGCTCGTGTTCGCATGTTCGGTTTTTAGTGGAGGGTTGCTTTTTCACAAGTGCTTGTTGCTCGCAAGAATAATTTTTGTCAACGCTCCTGCTTGCAAAGAAAATGCTCTGCTCGCATGCTCGCAAAGACCATTATTTTGATTCCCCTCAAAATGTATGTATGTATGTTCAGTAGAACCCCGGTAACTCGAACTCTGAAGGGAAACGAGGAACAGTTCGAGTTTGCGGGGTTTTGAGTTATCGGGGTCGATTGAATATTTAATTTGCCAAGTTAATAATTGATAGTTTGCTGATTTTTCAGCACTTCAGTATACAGTACAGTGCAAATTGAACTAATCTTGCCAGAAACTCTAACACGACCATACATTCTTATGATAAGAGTGGAAAATGGCTGTCAAATACGTGATCTGTTCGTTGCCATAATCAATGGGCAACCGTGACGAGTTGCAAGAACCGGAATTCGAGTTATCGGGGTAAATTTTACCCGAATTTGGATCAAGGGAAACTAAGGGCCCCTTTACATGGAAAGAGGATGATCCTATTGCCAGGATTATCCTAGCACTAGGATCATCCGAGCGCGACATGTTTTCAGCTTTCAGTTTACATGCGAAGGGCTGCATTTGGTTCCAGTGCTAGGATCATCCTAGCGCTAGGATCATCCTATCTGAGACGAGGGATGATCCTAGCGCAAGGATCATCCTAGCTCCATGTAAACAGGCTCGAAAGGCCCAGGGCTCTCTTCGCACACACCCGCCATCTTGAAAATAGAGATTGTCCTGGGGACGAGGTTGTTAAACAACATGGCGGCCTCTTCATCACATGTGGTGGACGACTACCAACAAGCCGAACTAAAAAGTACTGGAACCGTCCTGCCAAATTTTGCATGTAAACCAAATGAAACGCTGATCCCAGAAGTCCCATTTTTGCATGTAAACCAAATGAACCTTCTAGGATAATCCTGGCACTAGGATCATCCTCTTTCCATGTAAAGGGGGCCTAAGGGCCTGTTTACATGGAAGGCGGGTGCCCCGGCTAACCGAGTTACCCGGCTAACCGAGCTACCCTGGGCGAGCCAACTTTTCATACGTTTCCTAAGAAAATGTATTGAAGCCTTTACATGCTAGAAGGGTAACCCGCCTTGCCGGGGCACTCGGTCTACTTGCCCGGGGCACCCTTCTAGTAAACGGTTATGCCCGAGCTATCCCGGCTTGCCGGGATAAGTTTTCGCGCGTGTTTTTAAACTAAATTTGAAGTTAATGGCATAAAATGTATAAATTCTGGACCCAAACAGTGCTATTTGATCAAAATTAGTTTTATCAGTCGGCTGGAAATATTTCTTTGAGCAACAGCTAATTATAATTCGAAATTTTCGTGGGAATGATTATCCTAATTCACGACACAACAAATTTAATTTCAATTTGGCGGCCAAATACTGTTGCATTTCGATTGAATTTCGTCAAAAATGAACGCAGTAAATTTCTTAGAACTTGTACATCAAATTAAAATAAGTTTGAAGACGAAAAGCCTTGATTATTCAGTAAAAAGTCATATGTTCTTCAATCATTTGGAGCTACATTGTTTTCCCACGCCGTGACACGCTTCAATGACGCTGTCTCATCTCGGGTAGAAGGGTTGTGAATTCTGCATGTAAAGGCGGGCTAGGTTTTATCCCTTCTAGCCGGGTAACTCGGTTAGCCGGGGCACCCTCCCTCCATGTAAACAGGCCCTAAATTTTGTTCGAGTTAGCGGGGTGGTTCGAGTTATCCGAGTTCGAGTTACCGGGGTTCTACTGTATGTACGTTCCAAGCTACACTCAGGTGTTTGTTAGCAAGCAAACCAAACTCACCTCACGGTATTTTTGGATGACAATATCCCTTATTTGTAAGGGATTCAGGGGCCCTTGAACGGAAGACTCCCTCCGGATATAAACCTTTAATTAAGAAAAAAAATATTTTTTCTAATGTAAATTTAAAAATGTAATGTTAACGTTGTTTATAGTGAACGTGCACTTAGCTTCATATCCCTGAGAAAACAAAACTACAGAGACAAATATATCATTTGAATATACCGGTAACAAAGTTAAAAATCCTAACTAGCAGGAGGCTGACTGGTTGGAACAAAGCGAACAAAGAACAAAGCGTGAGCGAGGATTTGAACTCGGGACAACCAAGAGGAAATCCAGCTAGTGGCAGGGTGGAGGGGTTGAACTCGGGATAAGAATAATAAGAATTAATAATAAGAACAACCTACGGTTACAAGAAGTTTCAAATCTCTAGAGGTTGGTTTTCAATGGCGACAGAGTCAGTCTTAATCAGAAGGGCAAAGTACACGATCTAGGGAAAACAAACCGACAGTTGATTTTGCTTATGACTAAGTCGCTTATGATGTGCTACTGAAAAACTTGATTGTTAGGGTTGCAAGCAGAAAAGAAGCACTCGGAGGGCGTGAGGACTAGCATTGTGATTGGTTTGTTTTTTTGCTTCTACAGAAACAAAAGAAATGGAAGCATTCTGATTCTTCGGCCTCTGATTCCGTTTAGCTAATGCTCCACTTACGAATCCGAATCTTGATCCAGATTCTAACAAGGTCATAAGTGCTCTTACGACTTCGACATGTGTATAATCAAATTCTTAGATGTATTAGCGGCAAAGTGCCGCATTTGTTTTTTTTTAAAAAAACTATTTCGCATTTAATAAAAGGGATGTGGCTCTTACACAGACGAAATCAGCTAACCTGTTACATCTGACGAAAGTGCGAACAGAAACCGCGAAAAAAATCTTTTTTATTATTTCGGCTGCCGGATTTATAACTGCTTTCAAAATGATATGTAATCTAAAGATTTTTTTTATATTATACAAATGCAACTAAAATTTAGCCGAAATCTTGGTAGTTTTATATATTTCATTCTTTTTACTAGGACCTCTGTTGATAACAGTTTTCAATGTATTTATAATGTTGATAGAGTTACCCTTAAGGTTACTATTGTTAGCGGCTACTAAGTTAGCGATTTTAGCGAGTTGGTCAAAATTCGCTAAAATTTGCCTCAGTCAAATTGAGTACTCGTTAAAGGTAAGTAACCCCCCTTGGGTGCCGGTAACTTTGTTCTTTCTGGCAATGCAAATGTTCGTTCAATTTCAAGTGAGTTTGTTGTTTTACTGAACATTTATTTCTATCTGTATGTTTTTGTATGTTAATACTGGTTTACACGATATCACTATTTAAAAAGAAATTCGGAAAATTGCTAAATTAAATAGACGCTAAATCTTGCTCTGAAAAAAAAATTTAGAAGTCGCTAAAAATAGTAACCTTAAGTAAGCTTGTGTTAGCTCCACCCTAGATTTTTTGAAGATGCCTTGAAGAAAAAGAGTAAAAGTTGTTTCTCTTCGATTTGCTTTTGGAATTCACAATTGCTAAAACCAATTTTCCTTTTCCTTGGATTGGTTCAAGAAATCATGGTTCTACTGTACCACGATTTCTTTTAGACATATCCATTAATTAATTTCCTTTTGTCTTTCAGAGATCATTCTTACTACGTGTTGGGCAGTACCGTTGTCGATAAATCTTGGTCAGAAAAAATCACTAAAATTAGTAGCTGCTAACAATAGTAAGCTTAAGATACTACCCTATTCAAATTGAAGCCGCCGCCTGGTTAGCTCAGTTGGTAAAGCGCCGGACTGCAGTGCGGGAGGTCGTGGGTTCGAACCCGAGACCGGACCAACACTCAGGGCCTTAATATAATTGAGGAGAATGTGCTGCTTTTGTAATTGCATCTGCAAATGGTTAGACATTCTAGTCTTCTCGGAAAAGGACGATAAACCGTAGGTCCCGTCTCCTGTATCCTCAGTCTTTTAACAGGGGACGTTAAAGAACCCACGCACTATTCGCAAAGAGTAGGGCACGAAGTTCCCGGTGTTGTGGTCTGGCCTTTGTGTAGTAAATAACAGTATGTGTGCAGCGCATTTGAACATTACATATGAAAAATGCGCTATATAAATTGATTATCATTATCATTATTACGGTAGCCACTATATACCTAATAATAATCAACCATCAAAAAATTAATTCAAGGTATCAATAATGTTCCCAGCATGATGTACGTACTTCATGTTTGGTAGTCTCATATAGTTCCCCTTTTGTACCAGCTTTGACAGAAATTTCCACCACAAAAGTGTCTAATACGAAATTGTGCCAGCCTTCACGTCTCTCGCGTGCGGTCTGGGGATGTGTAATTGGCACAAATTTTACCCTGTTGAAAAAAGAATAAAAAAGTCTGTATGACGTTTAAATGTCAATTTTCTATCACTCACATATAGTAACCAGGAAAAGGATTTTTTTTGGGGGGGAGGGGGGGGGACTTGTAAATTTTTTTTCCAGGAGTGCTCCGCTGAGGACTAGTAGCCCATGCCCCATTTACAGCAGATTTAGGTTAAGCGTTTAACAGTTTCAGTTGTCGTGTTCGTTCTCATGGTTGGTTGATTGCATTGTGAGGCAAAATGATAATGTTCTGTCTGGGAAAAAGCATGAGGATAGAAGATGTATGAATTCATGTCTTGGATCTTATTATGGCAATTGAAGATTGCTAAGATCCAAGAAATGAATTAGGTAATACCTGTTTTAGTTATAGTTGTTGGACGAGTGACGACATGCTTTTTCCCAAATAGAACACTGTCATTGCCACCTAGGCATGCCTGTCATTTTGTCTCGCAATGCAATCAATCAATCAACCGTGAAAACAAATGCGACAACTGAGACTGTTAAATGCTCAACCTAAATTTGCTGTATGACCATGCTAAAAGCTCAATTTTGCTACCACATCTCAGACCAGAAGTGAAAAGAACATTTTTATTTCTATCATTTTCCCTAATTCTATATCATCTGCTATTTTTTCTTATAAATTTAAGTAGAAAGATAAAAGTATTCACCAAATTTCTTTCACATGTGGTTTATTTGGCTACACACATGTAAATTAGGAGTTGTGGCACAAACCGTGACAACTCGCTCGGCTCGCCCGGGCTCGCCTCGCTCCTTGTCACGGTTTGTGTCCACAACTCCTAATTTACATGTGTGTGCGGAACGCAAGACGCCTTTCTTACCCCTCTCGCGAAACGAGTTGCAAAAAAGGCGTTGGCGGCACCTCTAACGGCCCGCAGCAACAGAGAGCGCCACCTGTGTGCTAGATTTATTTTTCAATTGAACAAATATTTTTCTTTAGTATATGCAACAGATGGCTGCCGCAAGATATTCGTCAGAAGTTTTGCAAGCTAAGATGGAGGAAAACCTCCGTGAATTTCAAAGAAACCCCCAAAGAAATTTGTCTTTTTCACTCGCCCACACCGATTTTAACGAATGGCTTAGAGTATGGAAAATGGACATACCCGAAACTGACACAAACAACAAAGATCTTTTAATTTTTGCAAAAAAACACAAAAAAAAGTTTTATGATCTTTTGGAAAGCGAAATTGATGACTTACGAAGCTTAAAAGCAAGCTTTGGACTTGAAGTTAAATTTTCGATACAAAGAGACGGAGTTACGCAACACATGAACCACTATTTCAGTGAAAGAGAACCGCACGTGTTTTCAAAAAACACCAAAGAAGAAATCGAAAAAGAGTTTGTCAGATTTATCGAAAAAGCAAAGGGAGAAATTGAGGCTTGGTCAGAGAAGGGCTCGGGGTGGAAAATTGAAAGAATAGAAATGGCGTATATCAATGTCGCGCGTTATCAGCCATTGAGAGGGGGGAGTTATCTGCCTTTACCACCAAAATTGGCAAACAAAAAAGCAGTTATTAACGTGCAAAACAGGGATAACGAATGTTTGAAATGGGCTTTGAGAGCTGCATTATTTCCGCCAAGAGATGGGAAAAATCCGCAAAGAACAAGCAGATACCCAGTTGACGACGGAATAAACTACAATGGAATCGATTTTCCAACGCCTCTAAAGCAGATTGACAGGCTTGAGGCGCAAAACAACAACCTTGCAATAAATGTGTTTGGATGGGAAGACGACTGTGTGATACCTTTCAGAACAAGCAAAAAAGAAAATAGCATTTCCCGTATAAACCTTATGTTAATTGAGTCAGGATTAATTCAGCACTACTGTTTTGTAAAAAGAGTATGCGCTCTGCTTTACGATCAGACTAAATCACACAACAAAAAACACTTTTGCATGATGTGCTTGACCGGTTTTACAAGAGCAGACTTGCTCGAAAAGCACGAAAAATATTGCAATGGAGTTAACGGCAGGCCAACAAGAATCGAAATGCCGGAAGAGGGGAAAAACACTATTTCTTTTAAAAACTACCACAAACAAATGAAAGCGCCTTTTGTAATTTACGCCGACTTTGAGGCATTGTTAAGAAAGATGCAAGGATGTAAACGCGAAACGGCCGAGGAGCGCCAGAAAAGAAAAGACCTTGGTGAAGAAGTGAAAGACATGAAGCCGAGTTACACAGACAAAACAGAACAGCACGAGGCATGCGGATTTGCTTACACAGTTGTAAGGAGTGATGGTGAACACGAAAAAACATTTGTGTACAGAGGACAAAACGCCGTTGAAGTATTTTTGAACTGTCTTTTAAGTGAAGAAAGAAAAATAAGATATGAATTGTCAAAGCCAAAACCTCTTGTGATGACGGCAAAAGACTGGGTAAACTTCAAAAATGCAACCAATTGCCACATTTGCGAAGAAACGCTAATGAAACAAAACTTTTTGGACTCTTTGCCAGTTTGGATTGGAAACAAAAAGGAGCTTAATTACTTTGGGCAGATGCACAAAAAATGTTATTACAGAAAGGAAAAAGAGGAAAAAAACCTGGATACCGAAACCCACTATAAGCTAAAAAAGCTTGAAAAAGAAACACACAAATTAGCAGCGAAAAACCAAAAAAACTGCTTAGCGTGCCACAAGCCGCTTATCCAGCCGAACTACAAGGATGTGGTAAAAGACCATTGCCACATAACAGGCAAGTTTCGAGGAGCCGCACACAACATTTGTAACTTTATGATGCGAATAGATCCGAAAAAGGTTCAAATACCAGTTGCATTTCACAACCTGAGGGGTTATGATGAACACCATTTAATGCAGGCAATGTCAAAGATTTCAAAAGAGGCACAGAAAGAGGTAAAATGTGTCGCAAACAACATGGAAAAATACATCACATTTTCACTGGGGGGTTTAAGGTTTATTGACAGCTTGAACTTTTTACCTGGGAAGCTTGAAAAACTTGTAGAAGAGATACCAAAGGAGTCATTAAATATAACAAAGGATAACTTAGAATTTGAAGAAAGCGAAGAATGTTTTGAACTTCTTTGCAAAAAGGGAATCTATCCTTACGAATACATGGACTCATGGGGAAGATTTAAAGAAACAAGTTTGCCAGAAAAAGAAAAGTTTTACAGCAAACTTAACGACGAGCACATAACAGATAAAGAGTATGAACATGCGCAAAAAGTGTGGAAAACCTTTGGCTGCCAGACCCTGGGCGACTACCACGATTTGTACGTTAAGACAGACGTGACCCTGTTAGCCGACGTCTTTGAAAGCTTCCGAAAACTCGGTCTTGAGAAGTACGGGTTGGATCCCGCGAATTATTACACGACGCCAGGCCTTTCTTGGGACGCACTCTTGAAAAAGACAGGGGTGGAGCTTGAGTTACTTACAGACTATGAAATGCATCTTTTTGTCGAAAGGGGAATAAGAGGCGGAATTTCGATGGTAAGCAAGAGATATGCAAAGGCGAACAACCCTTATGTTGAGGGATTTGACCCGAGCCAGCCAAAAATATACATAACGTACCTCGATGCGAATAACCTTTACGGGTGGGCAATGAGCAAGCCGCTCCCAAAAAGTGGTTTCAGATGGAAAAAGGTTATGCCAACAGAAAAAGAAATAACGACAAAAAAAGAGTATGCAAAAGCTGGATGGATTTTAGAGGTGGACTTGGAATACCCGAAAGAGCTGCATGACGCCCACAACAGCTATCCATTAGCACCAGAGAAAAAGAAAATAAACAAAGAAATGTTTTCGCCTTACCAAAACAAAACAATAAAAAATCTTGATTTGCACCCGCCAGACACCGAAAAGCTTGTTTTAACTCTTGAAGACAAAACCAATTACGTCGTGCATTACCGAAACTTGCAGTTTTATCTAAAACAGGGAATGAAACTCAAAAAAGTGCACAGGGTCTTAGAGTTTGAACAAGAGGCGTGGATGGAGCCGTACATCCGGATGAACACAGAATTCCGAAAAGAAGCGAAAAGCGACTTTGAAAAGAACTTTTACAAGCTGATGAATAACTCAGTTTTTGGAAAAACAATGGAAAACCTGAGAAACCGTGTAGACATAAGAATAGTGCGCAGCGACGAAACAAAGAAAATAAGAAAATTAGTTGCAAGCCCATTGTATTCAAGACATGTAATGTTTTCAAACGATCTGGTTGGAATAGACATGCGAAAAAGTAAGCTTTTTCTTAATAAACCGGTCTACACAGGCATGACCATCCTTGACGTAAGCAAGTTATGTATGTACGATTTTTATTACAACCACCTGAAAAAAGAGTACGGGGAGCGTTGCGAGCTTTTGTATACAGACACAGACAGCCTTTTGCTTGAGATAGAAACAGAAGACGTTTACGCGGACATGGCAGAAAACATTGACAAGTACGACACAAGCGACTACCCGAAAGATCATTCGCTGTTTTCAACAAAAAACAAAAAGGTGTTGGGAAAAATGAAAGACGAATGCGCAGGAAAACTAATTTCAGAGTGTGTTTGTTTGAGGCCAAAAATGTATTCAATAATGACAGAAGACAAAAAAAATATAAAAAAAGCAAAGGGGGTAAAAGAGTGTGTGACAAAGAATAAGATAGATCATGAAAACTTCAAAGATACACTTTTTCAAAACAAGGAAAGCTTTCACGAAATGCACATGCTAAGAAGCTATGCCCACGAGATGTATTCAATAGTGGTAAACAAAAAATCGCTGTCGCCTTTTGACTCAAAGCGATGGATAGCGGATGATGGGATACATACAAATGCTTACGGGTATAAGTTTTGCGAAACAAAGCCTACATAAACATAACTTTTAGAGCTTTTCTGAGCCCAAGGGGCTCAAGCACTAAGTGCTTGGTGGTAACTGTGTATTTGGAGGAATAACAAGCAATTCTTCACGCACGAAGCCGCGCTTTGGACCATCGTGCAAGTAATAAAGCACTGGCTGATTAGGTTTAGTAACAGACCTTTCAATGCTGTAGACTTTTAATGACCAAATCGGATCTGTAGCCCTTTTTACGCCGCCTTCCAGCTCGCCAGGTTGGTAGAGGAAGCGCACATTAACGAGAGAGGGGAGTTTTTTTTCTTTCTTGCCAACAGGTCTTGTATATTTTGAGGACGGTTTTGACGAAACAGCCTTTTCTTTGATTGCAGCAGCAGGTTTCTTACCAGTAAGACTGGTTACTTCGTTGTTCAGAGCGGCAACAACTTCGGGTAGCCTTTTTACCCACGCTGTCGACCGCTGGCCAGATGGCAGGTTCATCTCGACACCGTACTGATAACCAAACAGGCGCCCTGCCAGTGTTTGATTAAAACGTTCAACAATAGCTTGATCTCTGTGAATGTTAACACGCCCGCGTCTAATATAGGTTTTGTGATTTTCCATTTCTTTGGTAACAGCTCCCATGAATTCGCGACCAGGGTCAACTTGCAGCATCTGTGGCCATTTTAGTGCACTTCGCCTGTAAATTGTCTGAAAACCTTTTGCAACCTCAGTTGAATCTTTGGAGGTCAAAGGCTCGGCCTCTTTGAATCGGCTGGCAACGTCAACAACAGTCAGAGCGTATTTGTAAACTTTTCGCCCTCGCGGCAGTTTGTCGTGTGGCAGAAAAAGAAGGTCCGCCTGGTGGACCGCGTTAGGAGAAGAAACATCGAATTTTGGGCGAGGAACGTATCGTGGTGCCGGAAGGTAGATCTGCCAAAGGGCCTGCTTAACGAGCCACTTTTTAGCAGCATCTTCGGAAACCTTGGCCGCCTCGGCTAATTTTTTTATCGCTGCAATTCCCTTCCAGTAGCCCTGGGGGCTATAGTAGACTTTCGAGATTTTCTTCGAAAAGTTTTGCTCCGCAAAAATCTTTGCATCCATGTGTATACAAGAAAAAAAGAAAAGTTTAAAGAAACCGAAAGGCAGCGTACCCAAGTGCAAGCGCGCCAGCGCCAACGAACATAAGTTCACCTTGTTTCTGCTGCTCACTTGGCTGATAGAAATCAGAGAACTTGGGTTCTTTCGGAGGAATCATTTGTTTGTCAGGATGTGCCTGGTTGTAGAGTTTGAAAGCGTAGTCTGTGTTCGTAAAGTTTTGTTTCGCTTGCTGTTTGATCTCATTGTTGGTTTCGATCCAGTCGAGAAGCTTCGTGCGGTCGCGAGAGTATTTCGCGTAAGCTGCCTGGTAAGCCTCGAGAGCTTTGTCGTGTCTTTCTTTTTCTTTTAAAGCGGCGTCATCTCCGCCACCCAAAGCTCGAGCAAGGTAGTTGCCGCCAATGAAAGCAGCAGCGTTCAAGATAGCTCCGCCAGCCATAATCGCGACGCTTGCCATTTTGTTATTATACTATTCTAATTTTTTTTTAATTGGTTGGGAGAATTTTCTGGTCCTCGAGATACTGTTTAAGTGCAACGCTGCCAGCCATGACGGCTGTGAACTTTACATAGTTCATAAAACTGCTGCTTGGGTCGGATGTGAAGTTTTCTTTTACAACTTTTTTGGCAGCCCAGCCGATTCCGGCGGCGAGACCTGTAATGGTGGCGGCATCCATGAGCGTTTTCACGAGTTTGTTGTCGGACATGGCGGTTCAGTATAAAATAATAAAAAATATTCAATTGAAAAATTTTTTTGTTTATTCTTCACCGTTTTGCGAAGCAAAGTTTGCAACTTCTTCACCAGATTCAACTTCTTTTGTTTTTTTTATACCTCTTTTAAAAATTGTATCCTCATCCTTTTGCACCCGAATAGCGGTTTTAACGCAAGTTTTGGAAAATTCAAACCAAAGTAATGCAATACCAGCCATAGCTGCACCTTTAACAAGGTTGTCAAGAATAAAACCAAGGGACATTGTCGGTATAATAAATGAAAAATAAATGTTCAAAAGAAATTTTTTAATCCATCGGACGGATTCCTCTTTGTTTGCGAGGTCTAATGGCATTTTGGATTGTCGAAGGCGTGTCTGAAGAACGCGTTGCAACCCTTCCAATACTTTCTGCTGTAACGCGCAAAGCGCGGGGTTCCTCTGGGACCCCTGGTGTGTCATCAGTTATAAGAGTTGGCGGAGCTTTAAATGTTGGACTTCTTTTTTCGTTTATAAAGCCTTTTATGTCTTCGCGTTTCACATAAGTTGTAACGATTGCACCGCCGATACCAAGCAAAGATATCCATTGATTTGTGGTGAGACCGCTTGATTGCGGCTGAGCCTCGGGCGGAGCTGGTTCCGTTACGTCCGGTGGTGTTGCATTTCGCTTTGCAGCAGCAGATTTCTTTTCCTTTTCTTTTGCAATTATTGCAGCAGCCTCGACAGCAGCTTTTTTCTGTGCTTCACGAGCCTGTTTTGTTTTTTCAGCTGCAAGCTTGCCAGCAGCAACTCGCTTTGGATTTTTGGCAGGCTTTGTTGCTGGAGTTGTTGAAGTAACTTGTTTCTGTTCTTCTTGAGCGATCGGAGTTGGTTCGAGCTCGGCCATTTATAATAAAAAAAAATAATATTTAAATAGAAAATTGCTCAGCAAGATTTTTTGCTAAGCAATTGCTAAGCATTGTTCAGTAATTACTTAGCATTTTCTTAGCATTGCTCAGAAAAATCTTCAGTAGTGTTTGTGTCCGCATCTTTGGAAGCACCTTTGGTTTCGCACAGCGAAGTGTGCGACTTTGTAGCTTCGTTTAAATCAATGTGCTTTGTTGTGATGAGCGCAGCATTTGCAACGGCAAGAAAGCGGCCGCATTTCAAAGCCAGACCGCCTGCCAAAGTGGACAGCTCTTTGCTGATGATGTAGTCGTTTTTGAGTTCCTTCTGATAATCATTGACGTCCTTGATATTTACGGCCATACCAACGACTTTAGTAACAAGAAAAATAAAGCTGTCAATCAAGCTGTCGGTTGTTTTGGATCCAACGTATGCCTCATATCTCTTTAAGTACTTTTCAACTTCTTTATCTGTCAAGCGCTTCACCTGCTCGTGTGTCAGTTGCACACCGATTGCTTCTTTGGCTTTTCCTGTTGAAACAAGGATTGCAAGCTGTTCACGCAAAGCAGGAATGTCAGGGCCTTGAATGAGTGCCATAGCGCTTTCTGTACTTTCTGGTTCAGCTCCTAGCAGTTCCATTACGGAAGCTAATTCTTGTTCACTTGCAGAGCCCTTGACGCTCTCGGGAGGAGAAGTTGCGAACGGGTCAGCCATTTATTACTCTAAAAAATATGTTCAATAAGAAAATTTTGTGCCGTAAGGGTGGCGATGAGAAATGACAAGATGCGAAAACTTATTTTTTTTTAGCTTTAAAATGATTTCTTTGTAATCCTCATTGGCAAGTTCGCCAGCGTAATCCTCAAAGATTGCCTTCGTGGTCTTGGCAGAGGGGGTGTAAAAGAAAACGATTGCCGCAACATTTTCGCGGAATGAGGATGTTATGCTTGTCAATTTTTGAGTTAACATCCATATGCTCAAGCCTGCGTGGCGAGCAGAGAAAGCAAGATTCACCAACTCCCCTGTTCTTCCTTTTACATCTTTCGAAGCAGCACAGTCGTCGAGGATGATAAGCGTGTTCGTACCCTCAAAAAGAAATCTTGAAAGCCTTAACCAAGATTCCACCTCGTGCTGCTCGCAAATGAAAACAAAAAATCGAATATCTTCCTCAGCAAAGCGATAATAAGTCTTGTTGTGCTCGAAAGTCGGGCAGATGAGCACGATGTAGTCAAACTTGCCTCGGAAAGGGCCACAAAGCTGATTGACCACGTATCTTGTTTTTCCTGAGTTCGTTGGTCCCACAATGAGGGCGTTGAAGGGTATATTGGCAGGATCCATCTTCGTTCGTATATGTACCTAAGGTACACTTTTTCAAAGAAAAAATTATAAAAGCACAGATTCTAACTGCCTGCCAAGTATATTCATTTGGGCGTCGCTGATTACGTAAATGTGGCAGTTCAAATTACCTGAGCCGCTTGCTTTCCTCTCTAGCTCAAGCTGGACACCGTCCTTTGTGTTCACAAGGCGCGTGCCGCTTCCGTGCATCGAGTGGTCAGCCATGGAACGCAGATCAATAAGAAGGCCAAACTTGTCTTCTGTGTAAAACTTTTGCAGAGTCATGTGCTGCGTTTTATTTTTTTCTTTCATGTAGAATCTTTTAACTTCTCCCCAAATGTCCATTCCTTCGATGCCGTTGTTGTACAGCATGTTTGGCGAGCCGTTGACAGTGATGCTTACTTTTGTAAGGTTCGGGTTAATGTACTTTTCCGAGCTCCTTGCACCTTTGTTATATTGCTCAATAAATAGGAGCAAGATACCTTTCATGGACCTCCTCTGCGGGTTGACCCTTAGATTCAGACGTGTGTCGGAGCCTTTTGCAAAAGTCACCACTTTAACACGCTGGATGTGGTCGTAAGCGAACTCTTTGCCGCCCGAATAAGCGCTGAACGCTTCATCTGCAATTTCCTCGCTTCTTATCATCTCGTACTCCAGCTGGATGTTTGTCAACTTGTATTTTAGTTTTGTTGTATCTGAGCCTCTGACCACATGTTCGGCTGCCGCGAGCTTCAGTTCGAACACAAGATCGTTGTATAGTGCCTGAGGATAAAATGCCCCATGGTCAGTTAAAATCTGGTGATCCAGGCGGATGCGGTATTTATTTCCATATATCTCATTCAGCTTTTTTTCTGCGTCCACACCTGAAGTTTTCTTATCGCCAGCATTTGAGCGAATTTTGTTAAGGTCCTCGCTCTGAATGCCCTCTGGCACCCTGTCGTCGCGCTCCTCCTGCGAAAGGAAAAAATCCTCAAATATTTTGTAGATGTCATAGCCAACCGTGTCCTGCACGACGGTGCCTTCGTACTTTACAACAAAATCGTCGACCAGAGCTCGGCTGACGTTGTCAACCAGAAAGTTGTTGGCATGGCCTCCGCTCAAGTCGATGTTGAAGCGCAGCGCCAGCGAGCCGGGCACAATGACCTCGTTTTCGTTCAGCTTGGGCACTGAAACATACAACGTTTCCTCTGGATTGGCTTCTGTGCGGTCAAAAGTGATTCGTTTTACAGCGCGCTCGGCTTTCAGTGCGCCGAGTATTTTCTCTGTGCGTCCCGGTCGAAGGTTTTCTTGAACAGCAGCCATCTCTCGATTGGTTTTATTGTTAAATTGAAAAGTTTAATTTGAAAATATATATAAATTACGTGATGGCGGAAGGTGGTGGTGAGTTTGGATACGAGGACCATGATTTGGACCGAGATCTTGACCACAACAGTGATAACGATGATGAAGAGGAACAAGAGGTCGACACAACCCGACCATTTCAGCCCGGGGAGGCATCCACACCCTACCATGGGGGTGAACAACATGAAATGCAAACGATGCAGCACGAACAGAGCGGGCTGCCAGACACATCCTACGAAGAAACACCTTTGCTTGACAGTGCGCAATCAATGAGCGAAAAAGCATGGAAGTCTCTAAAAGGGGTGTTTCCAGAAAGCTCATCAACAAATCTTGAAGCTTCTTACAGTCTAAAGGGCAGATTACAAGTAAAAATGGCCGGAGCTGGTAAAAAATTATATGACCTTTTCACCACCAAAAGGGGTACAGGTGGTAAACAACAGCTAAATCCAAGTCTTACAAAAGAAATCAGGAAAGAACTTGGACCAATGGCACAAGAACTTATTGAGAAAGAAAATGAAGAAATACGAGAAACCAATAGAAGATTAAGAGAATCTGAAATCCAAGTTCAAGAGTCCCAAAAAATCGCATCAGAAAAAGAAAAAGCCATCGAAGAAGTAGAAAAAAAAGAATAAAAATCGAGCGAAATAACGCCATTATTGATCAACTTGGGTCAGCTGTTGAAAATAAATCAGAAGTAGAAAGACTTAAGCTATTAAATAAAAATCTTGAAGCTGATGTAAAAAACTCAGAAAAAGAAGTTGCTGCTCTTGAAAAACTGGCAAAAGATAAGGCAAAAGAACAAAAAAAAGGCGACCAACTAAGGGCAGTCCTCGCTGCCCAAGAGAGCAAAAGAAACACTTTGGAAGAAAATCTCAACAACACAAAAGGGTTGGATGATTTAAAAGAAAAAGAAGCCGAGATAAAACAACAAAACGAGGAAGACAAAAAAATTATTGAAGATGATAATGCCTCGCCATCTGAAAAACAAGCAGCGGAAGACAGAGTCGCAGAAAGAACCGAGGAGCTCGGGCGTTTGCAAACGCAGATTGCAGAAAGAGAAAGGGCGCTTCCACTTCGTGAGAGGATCAAAGAGATCTTCAAAAAATATGGCGTGACAGTAACAGCAATACTTCTTGCTGCTGGTGTCACGATTGGTTCTGTTATTGGAACAATTACAAACGCGTTGAAGGCAACCGGCAAAGCGTTGGGGAAAGGCCTAAGTGATATTGGCTCAAAGGTAGCATCAGCTCTGCCTGGTCTCATTGGCTCGATTGCGAAATTTCTTTTCAAAACCGCTGGTCAAGTAATTGGATTTCTTGCAGAGCACACCTGGCTGCTTATCCTTGCTGTGGTTGCTTTTCTTGTTGAAAAATACATCAAAAAGAGACGTTAACGCATAAGGGTGTAGAGCAAAGCTGCTGCTCCAACCGCGCCAACAGCGACAGTTGCTTTGTTTATTTCGTGTGAATCATTGGCTACGGCCTTCGTAGCTTTAGCGCTTTGCGCGTTGCCGTCCTTTGGACGGGGACCGTAAAGGTCCCTAGCTGGTGTTTCAGCAGCGCTTGCGGCGGGTGTCCAATTTTTTTTTGCTGTGGCGCTCTTGTGTATAGGATTTGAAGGGTGGCTGTTTGGTGGGTTGATTTTTGATTTTCCTCCCGCCATCAGTTTAAGAGCTGCTTTTTTTGTAGCTTTATTAACCTCATCATTCACTCCTAATTTCATCCCAACAACAGCCTGCTTAAGCTGGTTATTGTAACCAACAACGCTTTCTGTGTTTATCAACATACGAGCGGGCATCAGCCAGGCACCAGGGCAGACTGCAAGGTTAAGCCGAACCTTAGCTTCGTCGATGGCTAATTGGTATCTTTGGACCGACTTTGCCAGATCAGGTTGCCTTATAGCGTCTTCAACCAACACGAGGAACTCACTTTGCGCTTCCTTTGCACGGCCGCCTGTGCCAAGTATGCTACTTCGAACGTTCACCTGCGAACCGAGAATACAGTAGACAAAAGCCTCTATCGACTGGTTTACTCTCGACAAACCTGCCTGAGTAAGCCCTTCAGTGCCGTTAGGACAAAACCAGTCTGCCTGTGCATATGCAGCGTCGTCTGGCTCGATGTATTGAATCAAGTTACCTTTGCTTGCAGTTCCACCTTCATCCGAAAATTTATCGTAATCGGGGTATTTTGCTCCAGTTTTGTTTGGTCCAATGTTAGTAATCCAGATATAAACGTTACCAAGTCCGTGGTTTGCGCCTGTTGTGAAACGGAAATCGCTTGACGGGTCGACACCGAACTCAGCGCATATTCTTTTGTAAGAAGCCACGTCGTACTTGTTGTCGAACTGGCTAAAAGTGGGGTCGCCTGGCAAGGCGCTTACGCTCTGAATTCCCCCCATCTGAAACAATATTCGCCTTATCGTGAAATAAACGTGAAAAAGATAAAAATTACGCACAATCGGTGGCAAGCTAAGAGATGAGTGCTCTTCATCGAAAATATCTCGACTTATACCGCAGCCTGTTGTCGCGCACCATACCGCAAAGTTAAGTTGCTGTGGCCAATAGCCCATATTTTGGCTAGCAAGCCACCTTTTTGACTCTTTTCCTGATGTATGCTTCAGTTTTGTTTTTTGAAAAATCTCTCTTAATTTCGTTGTGAAATATTGGTCTGGTGTGACGTAGATGTTTATTTGGCTGTTAAATATTTTTTTCAAACTCGGTGCGGCTTCGTGAAATCCAACCGCGGGAATTGGCAAAGATGAGCCTTTTGCGCCGCTTGGTGACAGCTGTTGTGGAAAACCGCCTGAAATTTGATTCACCCCCAGTGCTTTTTTCATCTCTGGGCTCCAATATTTGCTGTCAGAGCCAAAAACATTTATCAAATGGCCTTGCCCTGCCTTGTAATAAATGTCTGCCGTTGCTGTGTGGTTGTACGCGAACTCAACCTGTGCAACAAATTTTGTTCGGTCAGCGTTTGGATATTTTGCAAGAAAAGGTTTCCATGCATTGTCTTTTGCCGCTTTAGAAATTGTAGTTGCTTCTGGGGTTTTCATCCACTTCATAAAACCTCTTGTTTTTGCATCCATGGTCCTCTTTTATATTAAACATTTTTTATTTTTATTTAATATAAAAATGGTTGTGCTGACTGTTACCACAAAAGAAAATCCGAACACTGTTTATTTTGACCAGCCTATTCCAAAACCAAGCTATATCCGGCTTTTAAGTTGTTCTCTTTACAACAGCTGGAATAGTTTGGAAAAGGATGGAATAGTTTTTTATAAACAAGTGAACAAGGAAGAGAAGGCGCGTTATATACGGCAAGGAAACTTCTCACTCGATGACATTGGGAGTATTTTTGAAAAAGGATTTCCAGAGAAAAACATGTTTTCTGTAACAAAAGGCATTGCAGGCCGTTCATTGATAATAAAAGCAAAAGAGCCCAATTTAAAAGCTTTTGGACTGAACGAAAGTCTTATTAAGTTCTTTAATTTGCCTGGGTTTGAGAATTACGCAAGTATTGAAAAGGAATTTTTTGAAACAATTGAGGTAAATAATGTTTCAAATCCTAAAAATTACTTCATCAACTGTGACCTTATCGACAAGCAACAAAGCTTGCTAAATGGTAAGCCATCAAGCCTTTTAGCGTTTTTTGACATACGTGGAAAACCGTATGAAAAAGTTTATTACCAAAATACACATTTTAACGTCTTGCGCGACGTTTCTGCTGAAGAAAATGTATCATCTCTGACTCTTTCGATTAGAGATGAGAATGGAAAGCCATTCGATTTTAACGGCACAAATCTTACATATGAGTTGGAATTGAATTAAATTAAATACAAAAATAACTTTTATGTATACGAGGCCATGTCATCTGCTAATGTTCTCCCGAGTGCCCCTGCTTATGGTGATCGCGAAGAAAACAGCGTAAAACAAACACTGTATCCCGCTTTGCCAAATCAACCAGAAAACTTTAGGTTAACAAAAATCAATCAAATTTGTTCAGAATTTGACAAAGAAGTTGCAAAATACCGAGCTGTTTTGAAAAAGTATAAAAAGGTGAAGTCTTTTTTTCATTATTCCGCAATTTCAATGGGTGGTTTGTCCAGTGTTCTCTCTGCTTCCAGCCTTGGAACAGCGGTAACAGTCGTTGGTTTGCCGGTAAGCGTTCCTCTCGCAGCATGTGCTGCAATTACAGGCGTTTTGTCAGCCGCTTTCACTGGAGCGAGCAAAAAACTTGAACCAAAAATTTTGAAAAATAATGAAATTACTTCGCTTGCTGTTGCCAAACGTGAAACTGTCAATAGACTTGTTTCTGCCGCTCTCATTGACAATAAAGTTGATGACAAAGAGTTCCAAATTATTTTGGATGAATATTCTCGTTACATGGCTCTCAAAGAGACTGTTCGCAGGCACCTTTCAAAAAATTTAAGCCAAAAAAAGTCATCTCCACAGCCGGACATTGAGAAACTGAGACAGGAAATTCGACAAGAAGAATTAGATAGGTTAAAAAAAAGAATATCAGCAGAGTCGAAATCAGATTTGAGAAAATAAACACTGGATTTAATCTGAGTGTTCAGAAAAATAAAATTAACGCATGACACAAATCGTGACATTGTGTTACACACAGCGTGACATTGTGTGACACAGAGCGTGACAGTCACGCGTGACGTTGCGTGACAGGTCAAACGAAAGGGCAAAACCCTGGTCGGGGGGTGCTCGTTGGCTGTTTCTTGCCTAGCCCCGGCTAGGACTTTTTCCCCGCCGCTGACAAGGCGGCTGTCCCACATTTTTACCTCTGCCGAGGTTTGAAATCCCGAGGAATTTCTGAGCACCCCCACGTTATCAGTAGGGCCGAGGCGGGTTCACCCAGGGGTATCTCCCACTGAAAGGAGTCCCCCTATACCCCGTAATTCACCATCCGCACAAGCCATTATAACAGGATTCAAGTGGTTGGCCATCCACTACCTCCCTTGACTTCACCAGAATTTGTGAACTAACAAAAAATTACGGCCGCGTTAACTTATATATAGTTCACTTTGTCACGTTTTTCACTTGTGGTACCCTTTCACCTATTTTGAGCAAGTACGCATGCGCTTTTGGGCATCAGGATGATGTCATCATTAATTAGACACTTGGTAAAGTTTGGTAAATAGGCTAAAATGTTGGTGCTTTTCCAAGCGATTTGCTTTATTTTAACCGAACTTTCTACTCCCGTTTGGCAAAATGAGGTCAGACAGATAACATATCAAGTCGTGGAAGCAATGCTTGAAGCAGAAAAAAAATAAACAGGCCCGATTGTGTCCGATGTTTCGGGAAAGTTCTTTCGATCGATCGATAAACTTCTGTGATCAAATCCTGTTATTTCTCGATTTCTTCTCTTCGCTTCACTTCGGCAGCTTCTGTGGGGGCACAAAAAATTACAGCGCGTTAACTGAGCGTATTTTTTTTGTAATATCTGTTCTGTTTCGTTTTTTATCGGCCCAAACACTAAATCCTGATTAGGCCGCCATGTTTCTTTCTGCTCGTCCAAGGGCCTGAGAACTAGAAATATGGTTTCCAGGCTCTCTCTGAAAATGTCACGCAACTCACGTAAGTCGCTCGCGATTTTGCGTGCCGCTAGCAGGGCAATCATTTTTTTGTGTCTGTAAACGGTCAGAAAAAATGGTTTTAGCGCGTTTAACGTTAGCGAAGGTTTTTTTAATGTTGTTTTCTTTTATAAATAAAAAAAAAAAAGTCGCAAGCTTAAACCTTTTTTGTCAATTACAGTGCGACGCGCCTTACCGTGGCCACCCAACAAACTTTTTCACAAGTTAGCCAATCAGGTTGCACGATTATGATTGATGGCCACGCCTCCTTGCAAAGTTCGTGTTTACGAAAACATGTACAATCTTCAGTAAATTGACACTGTTTGAGTTATCGAATCTTAGCGAAGTTTTCTGCTTGCGTAAACCTGCAAGCGATTTAAGATGAGCGAAGTATTTAAATGGCTACAGAACCTTCCGGGAGGATTAAAATTGGAGAAATGTAGCGAGCAGTTTGAAAGACGTGGATTTAGCACTTTGGAGTCGCTTCGATACCTTCGTCCTGGGGACGTAGATGCGTTTTTCCCTTCGCCCGAGAAACTTTTGCTGGCAGAAAAACGGATCTTAGAAAGCGAAATAAAGGCGCTCGTCGACCCGGAAAATAGAAGAACGCCGTTGAGACCTGTGGAACTTTGTACGCGGTTCAACAGCGCTGCTGGTTTAAACTCGAATATGTTGTCAACGACGCCATGTGCTGAGAGCACCTCGGGGCCATCAACGAGCGCTAACGGTCAGGAGAATAAGCCGCTAGATAAGAAGGCAAATGAAATGAAAGAAAATTTACTCGTTCTTGAGGTGCAAATCAGCAGCGCCGTGGATGAGTTACAAAAACTGAAGAGTGAGCAAGAAAAACTTACTCCTTTAGCAGCCATACGCGGACGGATTTGCAACAGATGTCATCAATCTGGCCATACCAAAACAACTTGTAAAGCAGCGCCTTGTGAGAGTAGCAGCAACTGCAAAATCCGAGAAAAACATCCGGAGATAAAAAACAAAATATCAGCATTGCAGGCAGAACTCAAAGATCTTCAGAAGCAACATAAAAAGCACAAGGGTGAATTAGAAAACTTTACGGCAGCGAGAGAAAAATCCAAGTCGAGTTTTTTCTCGGTTATGCGTAATCGTCTGCGCTTGCAGAATTTGCCTAAATACACAGATCGTTTGAAACTAGACAAGGATTTACTGGTGTTGCAACGAGCGCTGCGAAATGAAGTCCCAAAATGGAAACCCGAAGAAGGTGATTGGCAACTACCGTTGATAATAGAGCAATATTATCACGCCAAAGTTTCCTCTTATTTGCCCACTCAAAGCCAAAGGTACTTTGTTGGTGGTGTACCTTCCGTTCAGAATTCCACAGGAGGTTCCTTTCTCCCGTGAATTATGTTTTGTAATGGACTCGAGTTGTTATGTTTATATGCAAATTCCTAGTACATGTTACGTTTTCTACATTCTTGTGAAGTGAAGGAACTTCGAGTTTACGACTCACATCAGTACAGTTTATGAACAAAATAATTGTTTTTTCGGTTGAATTTAGAAATACTGAATTGAACATGGAATGAGGATTGCGACCGTTTGTCATGTTTTAATATCAACAAGGTGTAATTTGCTTCTTGCGTTACTAGTGTTTGTTCTTGAACTTCATTTTATCGTTTGCACAGTTAGTGTAGGATTTCAATTTTACATGTAATAGTTGTGTTTGGTAGATATTTACGCTCCGCAGTAAAAGTAAAGTTATTATTTCAAGAACACGATAGTCTTGTTTTGTTCATTTTAGTCTCCGTGTTTGCAATTCCATCGTTTATTTACACAGGTCTGCTGTTGTAAACAAAGTACATGTAAAATTCTATACACGTTTTATCGAAAATCAAACTCATTTCCATCGTTTTCGTTTTTCTCAACTTTCTTGTATTTTGAATTGCTTCTGTTTTTGCACTGTTTATTTTAGTATAGTCTGGGTTGCGGTTCAATTAATCTTTTTATACATCGCTTAATCAGGTTCTCGGCCTGAGGAAAAACATACAAACTCCTTAGTGAAACTACAAGAAAAATAATACGCCGTTCAACTTTGCCACGTCACGTCGTGGCGCGAAATGTTCTTCCCGTCCACTACTGACGTGACTTTGATTTCGTGCAGTCAGTTTAAGTTTGAAGTCGCATTTCCACCATTCTACACAAGATGTAAACAAGCCCTAGGATGGATAGAAATTATAACCTTCGTAAGTTAAGTTCCCAGCGGTAGGTTCCATTACAAGCTAACACCGAGTTTAATCATAATTACATTGACTTTTGATACGCAGCCGTATGGTCTGAGAGTAGTCTCATTTTTATCGAAAAGCGAAAGTAAATAACTTGACTTGTCATTTTTTTTCTCCAGCGAACGTTCAACTTCGCATAAATCGACAAGGCGGTTGTTACGACTCTGGAAGAGCGTACCCTGATGTCATAAGAGAAAGAGTACTAGACTTAGCACACACAGGTGCAAGCCAACGGCAGATAGCAACAGAGCTTCGAATAAGCCGGGGCTACGTCCAAAACGTCCTTGAACAGTACGATGATAAAAATATTTCAACGCGAATTCCTCGTACTAGTTTTTTGGTGCCAAAAGTTACCACTGAAGTCCTAGAATTTGTGTCTGTCGAGAAAGTTATGAAACCAAGTATTCATGCTTCCGAAATCCAGGAAAGACTCTTGTTAGATGGAGTTGTAGACGCGGACGACTTGCCGAACGCCTCTCAAATAAATAAAAGATTAAGACGTGACTTGATCATGAGCAAGAAGAAGCTCTCGGTTGCACAGTTAGAAAGCAATACTCCTGAAAACATCGTCCGCCAAAATGAGTATCTCAATGCCATTTCTACTTTTCAACCGAACCAAATTCATTTTTTTGATGAGGCAAGTGTGATAAAAACTACTGGAAATCGTAGCTACGGAAACGTCACAGTTGGTGAGAAAGCAATCGAGTTTCAACGATACGCTTCAAACGCCAATTTCACTATCAACTTGCTCCACTCTGCCCTTGGAGTAGACTATTTTAATATAATTGACGGCCCGTCGAATGGATTTGAATTGCTAAACTTTTTTGAAGACGCTGTCGAAATACAACGACCAGACAGAAGTGTTGTTCTTGAACGCGGGGATTGCGTCGTTATGGACAATTGTGGCTTTCATCATGGCCTTTTTGTTGAGCCAGTTCTCAGAGACCTTTTGAATGACTATGGTGTTCAGCTTATTTACCAGCCACCGTACTCGCCACATCTCAATACATGCGAATATTGTTTCCATCAAATAAAGGAATTCCTTCGGAGATGTCAACTGTTAGCGATGGAAGAGACCAAAATTGCTATAGCCGAGGGTGTTTTGTCAATTTCAGCAGCTAACTCTTACAACTATTTCCGCAACTGCGGATATGTTTAAAAAATAAATTATGTACTATATCAGTAGATTGAAGTTGAAATCTTCGTCTCTTCCGCAAAACGTTTCCCGCTTTTGTAAATTATATTTTAGAAACTTTGCAAGGAGGCGTGGCCATCAATCATAATCGTGCAACCTGATTGGCTAACTTGTGAAAAAGTTTGTTGGGTGGCCACGGTAAGGCGCGTCGCACTGTAAAGGTTCGTCGCCCTAAAGTACAATGGTTGGTTTAAATGATTGGTACGAAGTTCAGTCTGTCGGCTCTTCTTCCGGCAGTTAATTAATTTGTTTACCCATTTTTTTGCTTTTTCTTTAGTTCCATTTCCACGACTGCTTTCCAGATTTTTTTGTTAGCTTTAGCCAAGATTTGCTTAGCGATTTCAGTTTTTTTTGCCTTAAATTTTCCGGAATTTTTTCAAAATCATAGACATAGTCGTACACTTCTCCTAACCTCAAAAAAGCTTCATGATATTTTGTTAAAGTAAGATAATCTAACGATTTTTTTGGTAAAACTGTCGTTATTGGAACAAATTCTTCGTTTTTTTCACTGTTGGGTAAGTCTTCACTTTTTCCAAAAAGTTCTGGTTTTTTCAGTTTCATACTTTTTTTTAAAGTAAAGTCTCTTTCCAACAATTCTTCAAAAATTTCTTTGCTAAGCTCTTTAGTTTTCAGTTTTGAAATTGCTACAACCAAGTCGTGTATAAATTTTGTCATGTCAACACTTACATATTGTTGTAAATATCGATCAAAAATTTTTTCGTTTTGGATGTAAAACTTTCTCGTTCTCGGTCCTTTTGGTTGAAAAACATCTCTCGTTGGCTCCATTTACCCTGAGGTGTTATTTGTTCAATTGAAAAATAAATATAGCACACAGGTGGCGCTCTCTGTTGCTGCGGGCCGTTAGAGGTGCCGCCAACGCCTTTTTTGCAACTCGTTTCGCGAGGGGGGTAAGAAAGGCGTCTTGCGTTCCGCACACACATGTAAATTAGGAGTTGTGGACACAAACCGTGACAAGGAGCGAGGCGAGCCCGGGCGAGCCGAGCGAGTTGTCACGGTTTGTGCCACAACTCCTAATTTACATGTGTGTTGGCTAAATGTTTTACAAAGGGAATTTAAAGAGCCAGAGCCCCTGAATTCCTTTTTGCTGTATGGCAGAGCCTGTGCACAAGAAACAAGTGGCTTTGGGAACACGTGATTTGCTTGGCCAGATTTTTAACAAAGAGAATGTAAGTCTTCCTCTAGCAAATCAAACCTACTTTTACTACAAAAGGATTTTCGATTTGTTTGATTTAATTCTCCAATCTTCTCCAATCAATCTAGCCAATGAAATCATGTGTCCCCAGAGCCGCTTGTTCCTCCTTCCTCAGGCTTTGTCAGCTTAGAGAGAGGCTCTGGGAAGGAGTGCGATTTTACTAGTGCTTGTCAACTCGCCTGTAAAATGATGGATCCACTTTGGGAAGAAACTCAGCGAACTCTCTGTGTACAGTGTCTGTGATTCTTCTTTTCATAGCTGGGGTACAGTGGATTCCACGCACTATTCCTTAAAAGGAAATCCATGCTAATATCATTATCACTCAAACCTTAAGTACTATTTTGGTCTGAGACAACCAGTATAAGGGTACTGCTTGCAAATGACGGGGATGATCGAAGGATTTTTTTGGGTTTGAAATTTTTGATTCCGGGATTTTTTTGGGTTGGAAAATTTGGCAAGTATTTTTTTTGGGTGACTTGATTTAAATAGGGTTTTTTTGGGTATAAAAAACAAACTAAAGTGCCTTGGCACGTTGGCGTACTTATGGTATGATGAAAAAACAAACAACGAATACGAGCGTTCAATTTTTTATGATTTTCTTTGTGTTATATTATTGCCCCTCCTGGAAATTTAGGGGTAATTTGACAAGGGATTTTTTGGGGGTTTATTTTTGGTCCAGAGATTTTTTTTGGGTAATGTCAGAAGACTTAGGGATTTTTTTGGGTCCTGAGTTTTGCCTCCATTCAATCATCCCCGTCATTTACAAGCCAGAGTACCCCCCCTGGGGCTACCCCTTTTTTTAGCAATGTTTGAAAGTGTATGGATTTATAAAAGCTAGGGCTTAAGTTAGTTATTTTCTTAAATTGTATTTACTTACAATGTCTTCAAAATAGTTGCCTTATTTATTATTATTGATTATCACTAACCTCAAACTTACCATATATGGCAAAAAAGGACAAGTACGTATTCTTAACAGAAAAAACGCATGCAACAATGTAAATGATCATTAATGGCATACTCCATGATAAATATAAAAAACACCAAAGATGATAATATAATTAAGATTGGGTGCAGTCTAGCTGTGGTTGAGCCCAGTGGCCCATCAGGCCAGAATTTATCCCAGTTTCTGTAGCATGAAGTGACTAGGAGTATTTCTTCTCCTCCCTGGATGGGATGCTAGTCCATTGTAGGGTTATCCCCTGGACCAAAAAAAATTTGCCAGACAGTACGCATTTATACACCTGGGTGGGGAGAGGCACTTTGAGAGTAAAGTGTCTTGCCCGAGAACACAACACAAGAATCTGGCCAGGGATGCAGCCTGGACTGCTTGATAGAGTCCAGCGAGCTAACCATTAAGCCACTGTGCCTCCCTAACTCACCGCCGCAAGATGATTAACATTACATTTATAATTTACTTCTCACCATTGTCTAATATTCCGGCCATCAACACACCACCATCTGAGTTCAGAAAGGCAGAACCATATTTTCTTACATGCTGTAAACAGATGGTCAAATGTATTAAATGATTTATCAACTAGTTAGAAAAAACTAACTAGTAAATAGTTGAAATTAGAAGTATACTGAAATAAAAAATTGTAATTGCAGCATTTATAAAACTACAAAGTTTGTCACTGAGATTTTATTCATTTAATTTACCTCTGGAAGTATACTAATAGGATAATTTCCTCCTCCAGTCTTAAATTCATGCTGGTGGCTTTCTGTAACGACAATGGTACTGCCCAACACGTAGTAAGAATGATCTCTGAAAGACAAAAGGAAGATTAATGGATATGTCCATAAAGGAATCATGGAACCCTTATTTCTTGAACCAGTTCAAGGAAAATGAAAATTGGTTTGAATTCCAAATTAAAGTAAACAGAAGGGAAACAACTTTTTCTTTGAGGTCTCAGAAACTTCAAAAAATCTAGTGTTTAAGGAACTTTAAGACATCAAGATTCTACTGTATAAGTTAAGCTTATAGAAGTTTTAGAAAAATGTTAAACCAGTTAGTGGAGCTGAGACAAGCTACTCTGATTTCTGCCAACAGTAGTTGACTGGTCAAACACTCTACAACAGAGGTACATGTACAAGCCAGGTACTTGTAGGTCAGGAGCTATATGTAGGCCAAAAAAGTAAGTTTACCATTTCTTTCTGTAAACATCTCAGCTAATGACAAATTAACTTAAATACTAGCAGTATGTGGATCACAGTTTTTTCACATCTCGAGAGCCACTTTTATTTTGGTCAGCTTCGAGAATACAATCTAGTCTAATGTGAAGGTCTGTGATTCATGGACTTCCCCTAATGTTCCAATTTGATGGGCTGGCATTGAAAAGTGGGTACCCTGTGCATGCTAAGAAAAATCAGACTTGGCAAGAGTACGAGATCTTTGTGCTGACCAAAAGATAAACCAGTTTTAGGAATACAATTGAGGCCTTCCAAGGTGACATTGCCCCGAAATATGTAAAAATGTAGCAACAATCTTGTTCCAGAGCACCCACAGCCGACAGACAGCACCAGCAACAATGTTTCCCTCACCAAATAGGTGACAGGTGGGTTGGAAACGAGTGACAAAGCGACATCAGATACCCCCTTGGAAGCCTCTTGATTGCTCATAGTCATGTGGGTAATCGGTATGCTTTCACAAGTCTACTGTAGCTCAGTAACATGTCTGACTGGTCTGCAGTGGGTCATACATTTGACTCCTGCCCAGAGAACTCAAAAATATTCTTCCACTTAGCTTGAAACCTGTATAGCTGGTAGTTTTGGGCGATACTAAATATGAGAAGGAGCAGGAACTGCAGACTGACAATTTTCTTACAAAGCGGGGCCAACATGGCTGAGTGGTTTAAGCCAAAATCTTGTAAGGGACCCCCTGTTCATTACCCGGGTAAGTTTTCAACACTATGCTAGCTGGATTTGTTTGCAATAATAGTACTGTGTATTAATTACAAGTTTACAAAAATTATTTAAAACATACCTCCACTCAAGTGATGACTTGACGGCACTGAATGGCACGAGCGGCGTCATAACATAGCGCGCTGATCTTAGCGGCCCAGCTGGTGTTGTGAAAAGGAAAGATTTCACATCTTGTGTGTATGTACGTGACGTCAGTGCTTTGACTGCAAGAGAGAATTTTTCTTTCAAATTATTCCCTGCCTTGCGGACAAGGGATACAATTTTTGACCTCTTGGGCTCTTTTTCACAAGGCTCCAGATCTTTTTCATCATCTCTGATACTTCTTTTTCGCTTAAAAAAGTTCATCTTCTGCAAGAAAAAAGGTAAATTTGCTTGATATCAAAGGTCTTTATTCTGACACCCAAATCACACAGAGGCATGCCTTCATGCAAACTTTACCCAAATTCTAATCAAGGATTACAATTTAAATAATTAACAGTATATCACATCCTTAATTAAATTATTCGCAGCCCTATAAGCATGCATGTTTCAATGCATCAGTCAATTCTTAGCAGTATCTATCCCCTGGGAAATAGTGGAACATTTTCCAATTTTATCCGTTCTGGGCGTTGGGCATTATTCTTCCATCCAATTACCCTGGCACATTTGCCCATCTTGATTTTTTTCACCTGGCAGCATTGCTGCCTCTTTGAATGACCAATATATTGACAAATACAATAACATTCTCATCTAATATGTCTAGATGGATTTAAATGGGATGCTAGAGCTGCAGAATAACCTTTTTTAATGGAAAATAACGCCTAGCTAGGAAAAATTTGGCAATGAAATAGATAAAATTCTAGTGAAAATTAGGTGAAAAATGAAGGAAATACACATTTTTGAACCACCTCTAGTTTGTTTACAAGGGACCCATACAAGTGGCGTGTCTGTTTGTATGTTTGAAATATAAAGAAATGTATGAGAATATTGACAGGTTCTTGTTATTTTTAAAATATCGTGAGCAAGTACTGTCTTCATTTTACATGCAAGCTCACAATAAACATAAATCTACCTCATTCGTTTATTTTGTCATCTCTGACTGACTCAAAATGGCGAATTTGAGGGGTTTGCAGGGTTTTGCACTGACTGTTGCCACACTTGAAGTCAGATCGTTTGTATGGGGTCCTTGTAATCTTTCTTGGTCATGAGGTATTTGCCAGATGGTTTTAAAAAAAAACATAGTTCCCGCTAACTGGATATTGACTGATGCATTAGCCTCAAGCTAAATATCACCACAGGGAGACCACAACAATTGAAAAATTGAATAAATAAATAAATAAAAGAATATTATTCACGTGGTTTCGTTTGTTTTCTGTGTTGTTTTTCTTTATGCGTAGTAGAGAGATACGACAGCACTGTTGTCATATGCTGAGCTGTCTTATGTACGAGCAGATTTCAGATAGGCTAATTTTCTAATTGATTATCAAGAAACGAGAAAATTAGCCTATCTGAAATCTGCTCGTACATAAGACATTTCAGCATATGACAACAGTGCTGTCGTGTCTCTCGACTATGCATAAAGAAAAACAACACTGAAAACGAACGGACCGTGTGAATAATATTCTTTTATTTATTTATTTATTCAATTTTTCAACTGTTGTGGTCTCCCTGTTATATCAGATGGAAAAAAGTCAAACAACATTGACTGCTGGTCCACCTGGAAATGAGATAAAACAAAAAAAAAAACCTGGAGATTCACTAGCACTTCTAGGGCGATTAGGGAAAGATTTCCGCACAGCCCCTACATTAATTATGTATGCAACTATTTCATACTATCACTATACACCCTGCGATATTTATCAATGAAAATCAATAATCAATAAAATCAATAATAATCAATAGAGCGGTTTTCACTTGAGTGTCAAAAGTAAATTGCGTTTGCTTTGGTTTTGCATTACTACGC
The DNA here is from genome assembly GCF_052425735.1 of Oculina patagonica. Classification (NCBI taxonomy): domain Eukaryota; kingdom Metazoa; phylum Cnidaria; class Anthozoa; order Scleractinia; family Oculinidae; genus Oculina; species Oculina patagonica. The sequence goes on along the minus strand of NC_135764.1, from coordinate 31,045,926 downwards.
TTAGTGATTGGCTTAAAAATCTCGCGCCACTTTCTCAGCCAATCAGGAGTAAAACCAAAACCAACCGTGACTCTCTCGCGCACGTTTTCCTGTGCTAAGTGCCGGCTACATGTATTTGCTTCGAGTTTTGATTGGTTCACTAGATTGTCTGTGTCCTTTGTGATTGGCCAGAGTAATTACTTTGGTTTTGGTTTTACGACACTCAATTGAAAACTGCTCTAATAATCAATAACAATTAATTGATTGGTATTGGAAATCAATAAAAATCAATGCCTAAAATTTGAGTGAGTATCGATTTTTATTGATTATCATTGATTATTATTGATTAATATTGGTTTTTATTTATTATGAAATTTGTTATTTATTTTCAATTAAATACACCTTGTGAATTGACAAATCATTCACTAAACTTTATTCGTTTCGAGCTTCATGTTATTACAAATCAAAGGTTTCAAATTTGTAGCATGTTTACTACAGTTTACTATTAAAAGCTTACTAAAACGTTTGATTTTCTCAAAATAAGAACAAGTGTTTTACTTTCAATTTCTAGTTTCATCAGTCCTGGTCAGCATGCAAGGAAAAATGTGTGCAATTGAATCACCCTAGATGTTTAAATGTGCCCGTGATTTATGATGCACGTCCACACTACAACGCGCCATAAACTAAGTTGCATAATCAGTTATTGATTATCTAGGAAAATCAATAATAATCAATAGCAATTAAGATTATTTGACGAGTGAGTATCAATTTTTATTGATTGGTTGAACCAATCAATAATAATCAATGGATTATTATTGACCACTATTGATTATATTGATTGCAATCAATGGTTGATTTTCATTGATTGATATCGCCGGGCTATTGCTGGTTTTCACTGTCACGCAAGCAACGATACTGTCACGTGCTGCAAAAAATAAATCCAAAGCTATTGAGTCAAAAAAATCAAGAATATTACAGGTTGTAGAAAATTACTAGATAGTCAACGTGTCCAAGTCTCAGGTCTGTACGGTATTCCGTACTCGAGTTATCCGTTAAAATGTTTCACGAAATTTTAGAGAGCACAGTATGGAAATTCCATGCTGGAGTCCGTGTGAAGGGGCACCAAGATGGCCGCCGGAAATCAATGAAAACATCTGGCATTCACTTCTGCTATAAAAAGCGGTCAGTTCACCTTCGTGAATACGTAAACACTTACATAAACACTTCTTGTAAAACATCAATTGTTCAGATCGTTAAAAATCACAGGATGAAGCATTTTTTAAAGTATACGTAACAGCCTTCAGGCGGCCATTCTGATGTCATGTGGCGCAAAACTCCGAAATTTCAAAATGTTATATCTTAAAGACGGCGGATGCTAACGAGCTGAAAACCTTCAATAAGATATATGTTGAGGACGTCTAATAGCCAGTGAAGGGTAAAAAGTCATGAAACTTGCGATTCTGGATTTTCCAATGTTGATGACGTCACGTGAAAACCAACAATACACAAACAGCAATCATGAAAAGAACAAGTCAGAAAATTGCATGCATAATTAATGTATGGGGCTGTGCGGAAATCTCACCGCGATTAGTTATACAGAAAAGTTATTTTATGTTATGAAGGTTTGGTTGTTAAAATTGGAAATGAGTGACATCTGGCGACTTGCACGTAGGCCAGGGAGAAATACTACAAAAAGCTTCTAGATCGATCGATCGACTGATCTCGAGATCGAACTAGTTTGCAGTGTTGATGCAATCAACAACGGTTTAATTACCACCAAACTTTGTTTCTTTTACAGTGACTAAAAACAGATAAGAAGATGTTTGCATGATTACAGAAAAGGAGAGATCAACTAACCTTGGAGTTCTCGTTCGTCCCGATCCAAAAACTTTTGAAAATCCCACTTCATCTACCCAGGCCTTCTCGCACTGAATCGAGGCTGCAAAAATATTTGTCTTTCCCAGGGCCTTGCTCCCAGACTAGCGTGAAGCGTGACAGTTCGCCGCACCCATTTACCACATACGCTTCGGTGTGCAGTTTGGCAAAGAGTAAATATTGGACTTATAACTGACCATCTTAGTATAGTTGTGCAAATTTAAAGTAAGTAGAAGCCTATCAGGCTGACTAAGATGACAGGCTCCGGGTAGCTGGCGAAGGTAAAGAACACATCCACGAGCAATGAAGTGAAAGCGGAAGTGCAACGTAAGCAATTCGTGCCAAAGATGCATTTAGACCAACACTCGAGAATTGTAAGTTTTCCGTTGCCTTTTGTTTCTTTCACGTGTTTATTTCTAAAAGCTTAAACAGGCATTTCTTACGTTCGTTTGCCGGTCTTAAGTCTATATGCTTTGTATATATATATCCTGCAGATCGAATTAATGCGACCGGACCGTCGAGGAATCTAGAAGTTTGGAGAGGATCTTTGCGATGTCAGACCATGAAGAGTTAGTATTCAGCCGACACTATTCAGCAACAACCTACCTAAAATACGATACTTTTAAAAAAATAGACTTGCAAACCTAAATTGTAAAAGGGTGTTACTGATATTAAATGTAAGATCCCGAGTTATCAAATCATAAATACTTAATGAGTGTCTGAGAATGCATCTATTTAGTCAAGTCTGCTTCCCTTTATGGCTAAAGTAGGTCATACCACAAAACTGAATTACTGACAATAACTCTATATCCCGATGATTCGACAGGTCTCTGTCAGGCTCTAGACTTTCGTTCGATAAGTAACTTCCACTGTTCGACACTGGCGGTTCAGCGAATTACAAGTCAACTTTCCCGTGACTGATATCGTTTGCGTTCTGCTATTTCAGTTTTTTGTATTGTCTATTAGAGCTGTCGACTGCAGGTTGTTTTACAAAACAGTAAAAAAGTTTTTACGGTATTTGCATAAAAACAGAACCCGTTCCAACGGCCAAAGGGCAAAGGTGGAATATTTTATTTTTTATGGCCATTGCGTTACCTGCTCGGAGCGGAAAGTTAAAAGCGAAAGCCAAATGAATGAAAGAGTTACAAATAAAGAAGGGAAATATAAAGGATTAGGTCAAATCGCGCGGGTCATACGCGCCGGACAAGGAGAGGGACGGACCATTATTATTTTTCAGGGGGAACTCGTGATAAAAAATGTGTTTTCCTTGACAAACAAGAACTTTAAACTTATGCGCCTCAGCAAACGTTTTTCACTTCGGAAACATTTTATTTTACACCAAGAGAATATGAACACATAATCTCTTGATTTTCTACCATTATTTTTTCAATAATTCCCGCCCTCCGCCCCCTCCAAAAAAGGTCAAGCATGTATAATAATGATGATGATGATGATGATGATGATGATGATGATGAAGTGGTAATTCCGATAATAAAACAATTGCCCTGCTGAACTTGCGGAATTTCGTATTTGAGCCAACTAGTTGTGATCTCTTACTTTCTAGACGGAATATACTGTGCATTTTCAAACTCGTCTATGGCGTTGGTCTTCGAGCACTTAGAGTGTTGTTTATGCAGATCCATCCCTCTTGGTCGAACAAGCCCACTGATGCAGCTGCACTCTCTAAAGGGAAGATACGTCTTGGTAAAGAGGAAGAAGCGATTTTCAAGAAAGGAAACATAGACGAATGGGACTTTTCATTGATGACATCTGTACTTCTGTTTACTACAAGATGTGCACTGGAGATCAGCAAGAGACCTGGATATGGCATTGCCCTGCAGGAATTAAAGAAATGTCGTAACAAGCTGCTGGGACATCCATCCACAGACAAGATGTCTGATGCAGATTTCAACTACTACTGGCCTCTGCTGTCAAGCAACTTTATTACTCTTGGAGCTAATCCACAAGACATTGATGAACTCAAGCTCAGATCAGGTAATCATATATGTAATAATATGTCGCTTCAAGGTAAGAGTCCATTAACGAAACACGTGCAAACGAAGGTAAAAATCTCGAGTGCTTCATGCTACATGTAAACTCCCTCAATGTCACAAATTACATTTCCTAATACGTTGAATGACTAACCTTCAGGTTAAACAGCATTTCCAAGGAACGAAAGCGATATAATTTCTGTCGTTGGCACTGGTTCGTACACCTGTTTCTGACCGCTGTGCTAGACTAAGCGTCTTAATTTCTCGGATGTGCGGGGACTTCACGAACGTTTCATATGAGACGCGTGCGAACACTGAATTAAAAGGTTTCAGCACTGTGAAGCAACACGTGTGGATATGTATTTTTTTCTTAAACTATAACTTTGTTTCTCGTTTGACGCAGTTCTTTTCTCGCACTAAAACTGGAATATTTTGGTTAACGTTCATCAGCAGTACAAGACTCGTAGCTCAAACAGTGCGCTACCCACCCAAGGGGTTTGAACGAAAATTTCGTGGTTTTGTTTTTCTGCGGATCGACGGTGGTTAAAAATTTAAAGTGGATTGGCGGTTCCACATTTCCCGTTCAACCCCCCTCAGTCCCTTGGCAATTATACATACAGTGGCGTCCCAATTTCTTGGACCCTAGATATCTCGAACCTCCCGATAACACGAACCAAGAGTCGTTTCCCTTGGATTTGCTTCACTAAGTTCAACACTACAGTCTTACCTCCGATTTCCCGAGCTCCCGATTTCTCGAACCACTTTCCTTTTCCCTTAGAGGTTCGAGAAATCGGGATTCAACTGTACTTTAAAAAAAATTATCAAGCAAAATTGTTTGTACTTGTATTGATGTTGTATCTGTGTTTTTTTTGTTTGTTCAGAGGAAGTCATCGTCGCAGCAGAACACTACAAACAGCTCTTTCTGGCAGAACGAGATAAACACTATCGTTGTGAAAAGATGCTTGAATCGATAGACAGAAAATTGGATTCCCTCATTGCCAGTCAAACAGCTAATTGTGGGGCTTCCAAAACTCCTGACGGTCCAGCAGCTAGAAGTGGTCCTAATTGGGATGAATGGTTGAACTTTCGTAAAGCAGTTGGAGATTTCGATACCCAAATGAATCAGTACATTCTTTTCACCGATGCTGTGCCGAATGCGGAACTCGAGTGCTACTCGAGTTTAAGAGGTGTTGCTTGGAAGATGATCTTAGATTTCGATCCCATGTCGGAAGAGGAAGGATTTTATCGAGAGTTCGTTTCAAAAGAAGGAAAAATGAGTAAGTTAGCAAGCATGTTTACACCAGCAGAACTGAGGCAGAGTACGATGAGAAGTTTGCTGCGTCAGATTGATCCTCAAAAAGATACAGTGGTTGTTTGTCAATGGAAGAGCTGGTGATGACGACGGTGGTCGTAAAGAGTTTTCAGATTGGGAAGCCTCCTCCGTGAAAGACATCAGCAGTTTGTTTCGATGTTGCTCCGATCCAGACATGTTTGACGAGTTGAAGCCAGTGGTATGTCTAATTCTTCCCTTCAGTAACGACAGCAGACCTTATTTGCAAGTTACATTGAGCCGCCTTATCGAGAACTTTAACAAGCATAACGTCACATTTGTCTCTGTCAATAACAAGAATTTGATCGGTGCCCCAGAGAAATTCAATGTTCAAGCTTTTGATTTATGTTCAAAAATTCTTAGCCTGGGATTGGAAGGGGTGCTTGGTTCTTCAACGGACCAGAAGCTGCGCATGCCAACTTCCCATGCTGGAGTTCCGGTTTACCTCAGTCCAAGACAGTACCTTTACATCAAAGAATACCTAGAAGTCCTATACATAGGGTGTGAAGATCTGCCAGAGAACACGGGTAACCGTTCAGAGTCTCAAGAGCAACAGGAGACATTCTTAGAAGAGCAGAGAAAGTCATTCCTGTCAGGTAATGAAATTTCTTTTGCCAGTCTCTATGACAATCATGACGCAAGAAGAGAAATTGAGAGAGACATCCAGATTCACGTTCAACGACTCCTTGACCAAGGCTTGGCACGGCCGACCATTGTGGAAATTAGGCATTCACCAGGTGCTGGTGGCACTACAATTGCCCGTCGTGTACTGTGGGATCTACACAAGGCATATCCTTGCGTGCTAATCGACGTAAGCTTCCATCGCTACTCCGATGAAGACAAAATATTCGCAAACGCACTTGCAGAGCGTATATCATCAATTGAAGAAATCTGCAACACCACTCCATTAATTATGATCGATGGAAAGCAATCTGGAGCCATAGAAGGTCTCTCAAACAAACTAACACGAATACTTCAAAGCAGGGGGAAACGGGCCCTTTTATTGCGCTGTCTCCGAGGATCAAAAGCCTCTTCAAAAGGAGCGCAGGAGTCTTCCCATGTTCACAAAGTGTTTCATGTTAATGTTAAATTGGAGGAATCTGTCACTGATCTTAATGAGTTTAAGTCGAAGTACAAAGAGTATTTGGACACCATTGATGGACCGCTGGCCAAGAAACAAGTGCTATCCGGCCTATGTCGTGTTTTTCATTTTCCCCTTCTTTCCATGATGGAAGAGTTCCGCCCCAAACTTGAGAAGATCATTGAAGACACCTTCAACGAGCTGGGAGGAATTCAGCAAGAAATTGCTGCAGTTGTGGCCTTTTTACAGAAGTATGCTAATCTTCCAACTCCAGCAATTCTTCTACATGAAGCTTTCAAACAGTTCATCCCCGTGTCAGATGACAAGAGTGCAACTTATGATGACATCAAGCAGCTTTTTTCAGAGTACCTCATGAATTTAATGATACCTTCAAAGCCAACACCTTCTGGAAACCAAAAGCCACCAGAAAGCTATACATTTCAACATCCATTAGTCGCAGACTTGGTGCTTAAGAGGGTGTATCAAGAGCAGAAGCGCGACCTTTTTGGAATAGTGGACCGATTTCTTCAGTTTCCCATTTACCAACAAGAAACACTCCTACCTGTTTTTAACGAACTTTTCATCTACAACAAAATCAAGAAAGGGCAAGCCGAGAAGCTGAAATTCTCCATTCTATTTGAAGAGCTGAAAAACACCGACTCAAACCGAGCAGCAGACATCTTCTGTAAAGCAGCTGAAAAGACAAACGATTCCGTGATGTATGCCAATGCAGCACGATTTTGCGCCAGGAATGAGCCTCCCTCGTTTCCAAAAGCGAAGGAACTTATTCAACGTGCTTTGCAAGTTCACGGATCTTCATCATCAAAAGGAGGGTACAAAAATTTGTGTCACACTAAAGGTGTTGTCCTTTACTTTGAACTAAAGTACATGATCAAATCACGTAAAGTCGAGGATCTGACAACGTTGCAAGCAATGGCCAGTAAAGTTCTTCAGGCGTATCGTGAAGCACGAAACTTCCCTCCAACCTACCCGCATCCTTTAATTGGCGAAGTAGAAGTATGGCTTCAGTGCATTACATGGATCATGAATAACGTTTGCAATCGTGACGCAGAGAAGACTTTGGCTTTTGTGACAACTCTGTCCCCTCCTTTCTTTCGGACTTGCGTAAGTGACTCTTTTAATCTACTGGACGTTGTTGATGACATGGTCCAAAGCGTGTCTCAGCTGGCAGATCCTGCAGAAACGAAACGGTTGTGCAACAACTTGAGATTATCATTGATGAACACGTTTCGCAGACGATTTGTGTCCCTTGGCAGACTTAAAGCTGACGAAGACATTGTCCAAGCTTGCAGAGCAATTTGCACAAGTAAGCATTTCCGCGAGTCATCGCAGCTGGAGCTAAAACGACTTCAAGCCCACTTTATTTTGACTAACAGCGAACAGTCAATCGACAGTTTGAAGAAAGAAAACCTTGAATATCTACTCAAACTTCTGGAAGATCTTGTTTTAAAAGAAGACGAGTATCGCTTAGCCCATCATTTGATGAAAGTGTGCATGCTAGTGACCGGAGTACGAAGTTACAGCCTCGAGCAAGGTCTTCATGTCTGTGAGAAATGGTCAAAGGTCGCAGCTCATGATTGCCAGCCAGACTTTTACCACATGGTTATCTCCTTCCTACAAATTCTAGATGGCAACACACTGGAATTTATGCCAAAGTACATCAAAGCTTTAGAGAAGTGCAAAGAGAAATCGCAGAATCATTTGCGAAGACTTTATGCTACACTGTATGTATGCAAGGAAGGACAAGGCATGTCTCGCCTCATCAGTCGCAACACTCTGTTACGTGGAGAAACCGACTACGCCGCTGATAATTTTGAAAAAGTTTCGAAATTTTGGCAGGTTGAAAGCCGGAAGAAATTGCAGGAGTGCAAAGGAAGAATTCGAGTAAAGCAGTCATCAAGCAGTGGAAAATCACATCTTTATATTGAATTGGTGCAAGGAAATATTGAGCTCTATGTTGGCAAGAATGCAGACGTCGGCAAAGTGCCAGAGAGGGACTTTACACCTGGAGCTCTGGTGTATTTTGTTGTCAGTTTCAATCTTCAGGGGCCTGTCGCGAATGGCATAACGTTTGCACCACAGGATCCATCAACTGAGTAAAAGAGACACTGACTAGCAGCACAAGTAGGAGTCATAGTCAGCCTTTCGTGCTATAAGTGATACTGAAAACTGACTTCATTGCTAGAACATTTGTGAAGTATTGTTTTGTTGGCTCGTGAAGCCCATTACGTCACACGTCTTAGCCAGTGTACGCTAAACTGTACGTTTTGGTGCAGGCCCGTCAGAACAATGCCCCCAATGCACATGGAAGGATGGATTTTGACAATTGTCAATTGACTAACATTTTTTATTGCCCTTTGAGAGGTATTTACTTTACAAAACCGTTCATTTATCAGGAGGCGATTTTTGCCTCAGTAACGTTTTTACCCATTAAGCACGAATGCGCTTTATATAATTACGCATATCGCCTGCGCATTAATATTAAGAGATTGTTAGACTAAGTTGTAATGGAGATTTTTACATAGTCTGGTGTCGTGCTTTTCAATAGTGTCAGTTTTGGAAGAGATCTCCTGATTTATGTCTTATACAGTTTTTTTTATAGGAATTTACAAAGTGAAGTTTAAAACAAATTGCAGAGAGTTAGGTTAAATAACTTAGCACATTAGCTACCAGATCTCATTCTGTTCGGTCTTTTTTCACTTGTTTGAAGAGAATGTAGTAGGAATAGTTAACAATATCGTCGAACTGTTGCAGCGTTTGATTTAGAGAGGGTCAGCTTATCGGACCGGGTTTTACGTTTTTAACAATTTTTTAAAATCTTTTGCCAGATAGCAATGGCCGGTGTTCAACCTGACAACGGTATTTTTTCATAAATTACCAAGAAAAATAAAAAAAAAAAAAAAAAAAAAAAAAAAAAGAAGAACTGAACAAAACTCTTACGACTTAGTGTTTGAAGCAAAACACTGAATGTAGAACATTTTTAGTTTCACTGAGCTTTGTAACTTAGCTTCTTCAACAGTTAGCTATAGACCTCTTCGGTCTTTTTTTGATGTGTGAAGTTAATGTAATATATAGCAATAGGTAACAATATGGACAAGCTGTTGCAGCATTTCATTTAGAGATGGTCAGCTTATCGAAACAGGTTTTACTGTTTATAATTTTTTTAAATATCTTTTGCCAAATAAGCAATGGCTGGTTTTCTTCTTGATAGAAAAATTCAAAAAAGATAAAAACAAGAAAAAAAGACAGTATGTAGAAAAGAACCTCTTATTGAACCAATATTCCTTAATAAATTGCACATTTTTCACCGCTATTACTTCTTGTATTCGTTTATTCTCACAATAGCAAAGTAGTCGGGGTTTTGGCCTGTTCTTTTAACGCCCAAGCAAACGCAGGCAGAAAAACTAGTAGTAGTCATAGTGGCTAGTAGGATATTTTTAAGGAGTTTTGATGCAACTTCAAAGTTAGCGGCGGTATTGTTTATGCGATCTTTCATCACGGTACGCAAAAAGACGACATTTTTTAAAAGAATCTATCGTCTTTTGACAGTAAATGGAAAGTAGAGAACTTACTTTAAGTTTATTAAAAGTGCTGGGAAAAAAATCCCGGGAATTTCCTTCTGAGCGTAGCTCTAGAAAGGAAATCGGGGACCACAGCACCCTAAATAACCTTCGGAATATTAATTCTCTACTTTCCAGCTACTTCTGGTACCATGCTGCGTGGCGCAACATTGCATTCGCAATTGTACCCTTAGTCTCTTGTCAGTAACCAGCAAAATACCAACGATAAAATGTACGATTTACGCACTTTACCACCGGGCTCCTTTAGCCAGGAGCCTGAACCCCGCTACCTTGAGTGGTAACGTCACCGAATAACTCTCGAGGAACTCGTTTTTGTTGACGTTGTTTTAAACTCTAGGTTAATTTTGACGATACATTCTACCTAATGTCCTTCATTGTCGAACCGTTTGAAGTGCCAAAGGCCCATTTACACGACAGAAAATTTTTGGCACCGCTCGGGTGAAAATGGTACGCGTAGCGGAAAAATGGTTCGGCACGGATAAATTTTGTCGTGTAAACGACTTTGCCTCACCCGTGCCGAACCAAAATTTTACCCCCTATATAGTCGCGAGGTAGTCCGAGCACGGATAAAATTGGTACGCGTTCCTGAAAATCTTACCCGGTTCGAATAAAATGTGTAGTATAAACGATTAGCCGTGCTGAACCAATTCTTTTCTTATGAAACTTCATTTAATAAATTTGCAGAAATTCCACTCGATCGGCATGGCGGTGTGTTAGACGTACGTGTATTTTAAGAAAAACAGTTGCCAAGAAAATCACACGAACATTCTTTAGCAGTCTTCTTCGGTCGCTTTCTCCTGAGTTTGTGTTCGTTAGTGTCCAGAGTCGAAAGCTGAAATACTGCCTTGATCCAAATAATGCGAGAAGAAAAAAATATAATAATAAAAATAATCGTCGTCGTTAATAGGGGAGGTACAAGCCATCACTGCTGCCATTTGAACCAGAACCATATACCTTCACCCTTTTGTAGTCTTCTGGGAAAGGGGGGAAAGATGCGCGACTCGTATGTGACGTTTAAATGAAATAGTGGCATGCGCACTAAGGCAGAATCGCGTACGCTGGCCAAGGTTTTGAGCCTTTTACCCGCACCACAACATTTTTTAACGCAGTTTAGCACAGTAGAAAAAAGTACGTGTAAACAGGGTATCAGTGCTATTCTTTTTGGTGCGGGTACCAATTTTAACCGAGCCGTGCCAAACTTTTTTTGCCGTGTAAATTGGCCTTAATTTTCCCAGGTGCTACCAAAAAGAGAGAAGAATGGGTACTTTTTGGGCTCGGAACACGGTACTCAGTATTGAAATGTACTTCCTTGACGAATCCGTAAGAAAATGGACTGAGAACAAAACGAGAAAAAGGAAAGGCGGCAGCCAGATCATGTCAATCCATGGACAATTTTGTCCGTAAAACGCCACGCACGGAAGAAAGTGATTTCGCTGGGAGCTGTTCTGTTTCTAAAAATACGTTTTAAATTTAAAAATGTACCAGAATTATTGTCGTTGCTACCTTCACTTTAACCTGCCTTGTTTCCTAACCAACTGTTTTCAAAACGCACGAAATGCTGCTTCAGATAACCATTTTTTTTTCAAAATTTCCTGGGGGATACCCCAGACCCCCATACGTTCTAGTACCTGCGGCGCTCATGTGCACTCTCCCCTCCATGCAAAATCCTGGCTCCGGGCCTGTGGCCAGAGTATGAGATCTCTGTCCTGACCAAAAGATATGGCCAGCTCTAGTAGGGATATGATTGCTTATAGTCATGTGAGTAATCGGTATGCTTCCACAGGTCTCCTGTAGCTCAGTGACATGTCTGACTGGTCTGCAGAGGGCCATATGTTTGACTCCTGCCAGGAGAACTGAAAAATATTTTTCCACTTAGCTTGTAACCTGCAAAGCTGGTGGTTTTGTGTGATGCTAAAACATGAGAGAAGCAGGAACTGCAGACTGACAAAAGTCTAAATAAAGGGGCAACATGGCTGAGTGGTTTAGGATGAAAGTCTTGAAAGGGACCCCCGGTGCATTAGCTGGATTTGTTTTCAATTGTACTGAGTTTTAAGTTCACCACACAAAATAAACATACCGTAAAATTCCGGTTATAAGCCCTGGGCTTAAGGGGTTTTGTGTAGGCTTATAAACGGAGGGTCTTATAACCGGGAGGGCTTATAAGCGGAAGGGCTTATATCCGGGAGGGCTTATAACCGGGATAAAAAAAACGTTTCGAAACGAGCCACGGGAGTGTTGATCGAAATACATTTTTAAGTTAAAAACGCATAATAAAGCAACATTTAGCCCTATTCAGTACTGTCACCTTGCACAGGGGGGCTTATATCCGGGGGGGGCTCATAATCGGATGTATTTTTTCTTTCCAGATAGATGGGCCTATAACCGGGAGGGCTTATGACCAGAATTTTACGGTACCTCCACTCAAGTAACAACTACACAGCACTGAATGGCACCAGTTGTGTCATAACATAGCGCGCTCATCTTAGTGGCCCAGCTGGTGTTGTAAATAAGAATGATTTCACATCCTGTGTATGTTCGTGATGTCCGTGCCTTGACTGTAACAGAGAATTGTTATTTTAAATTATTCCCTGCCTTGCGAACAAGGGACACAATTTTTGACCTTTTTGGTTCCTTTTCATCATGTTGTTGCTCGTTTTCATCATGTTTCTTTTTTCTCTTGAAAAAGTTCATCTTTGCTGTAAAAAATACATGTGTATTAAAGTTTTAATTTGCTAGATATAAAGACACAAAAGCACATCACAAATATATTCAAATGTACTAAGTGCCTTCAAGCAATAAGATTTCACTCAAGACTAGAAACTCAGCTTAAAGTTACAGATTTAGAACAGAGCCAGGAGAAAGAGTGATGGGAAGTAGAGGTGCAAAGGATTATTGGGGAGTTCAGAACTTTTTAATGGCTGTAATGCACCTGTCACTGGAAACCCCCACTCCCCCCCCCCCCCTCACCCGGGGAGACATGGGGCATGGGTAGCTGAGGGCTCTTTGCCTTGCCTGCGGGGGTGGGGGATTAGTATATTTTATTCCGTTGCCTTGGCCGAGCAGGTAGGAGTTAGGCTGTGAGTTGGGTTGACAGGTGCATACCGTATTTATTCGATTAAGAGCCCACTCCCACCCCCTAAAATGAGGGCACAAGAGGAATTTTATATATTGTTGAAGTTGAGATTAAAATTAACTAAGTACTACTAAGAGACTATCCCGAAGACCAAGTTTTTTCGTTTTGTTTTACTGAAGCTTTCAATGAACATTTAAAATTCAGCTTTCGTACGCCTTTGCGTTTAGTTATTATGACTACTTGCTAAAGATGGTGAAAATTAAATAAGCGCCCAGCCTCGAGGTCCAAAAATTTAATAAGCGCAGGTGGCTCGACCCAGTTTTTTAATAGGGATACCTATCAACTTTGAAACCCTCATTCTTAAAGGGATTAATGTAAATGACATTTTTACAATATCACATGGATTACGCATAGACTGAACTGCAATATGATATAAATTTTTGGGAGATCGGAATGAATATCACGTGACAATGACGTCACACAGGTTTTTGCTCTGAATCGAATTTTAGCCCGTAACCGCATTTTCTCTCGAGATCCTCCACGCTACGTATACCTTGGGTGTTTGCCTCCAGCTCTGCGGAGTTTCATCGAAATCTACAAGAGGAATTTTGAAATATCTTAAAATTTCTTTTTAGAAGGTATAATTTATGCGTAAAATATAGACAAGACTTCATATAAAGAAATTTGCTTCTTTTTTGATGTTTAATGAGAGGCTTTTGTCCTCAATCCTTTTAAAAATGTCCCATATCCGATATCCAAACCGTAAGAAGTAGGTATACTTGTGCGATTTCGAAAAATATGAGATATATGAATCATAGTGAAGCTCAATGTTTAGCTCTATTTACCAATTTTACGCCTACTTGCGCAAAAAAAGCGATTGTTTCAAAACTCGTCGATGAATTTTCTCCAAAACTTTTCAGGGTGGCAATTGATCAGTACACTAAACAATCCCTGAATTTCATGCTCATTGAAAACTTCTAAGGTTGTCTAACATAAACGCAAAATTGAGTAAATATTGAAGCGATCTCGTAGTTTTTGAATAATTTTGTGCTCTGGGATTTCCTGTTGTTTGAGTTGAACACAACATCGAATTCCTGTGCACCACGCGTGAAATGACAACGATTGGCCACCTTCCGAAAGCTTACCGATATCTTTCCGAAATATGGTCCGTTTTAGAGAAAACAATGGGAAAAAAATTGTCATGCAACAATTTTTCTTGTGTGGTTGACGTCTTGGCTGAGTTGAAAGAACAAAAAATGCAAAACAAAAAAGGCCACCGTATTGAATGCTACGCTAAAGAGATTTTTATTAAAAGAAAGAAAGTGTAAACGAGGTCAGTTTCTGAGTACGCTGTCAAGTCATTTGTAAATGACTGGAATGGCGTCAAAACATAACCGGCTTTGAGTTTCGTTCATTTATTATTGTTTACTTGAACTCGAGAATATTACCATATTCCGAAAGATTTCGGAAAGCTTTCGGAAGGTGGCCAAGCATAGTTATTTCACACGTGGTGCACAGGAATTCGATGTTGTGTTCAACTCGAAACAATAGGAAATCCCAGAGCACAAAATTATTCAAAACTACGAGATCGCTTCAATATTTACTCAATTTTGCGTTTATGTTAGACAACCTTAGAAGTTTTCAATGTGCATGAAATTCAGGGATTGTTTAGAGTACATATCAATTGCAACCCTGGAAAATTTTGTAGAAAATTCATCGACGAGTTTTGAAATAATCGCTTTTTTGCGAAAGTAGGCGTAAAATTAGTAAATAGAGCTAAACATTGAGCTTCACTATGATTCATATACATTCCATATTTTTCGAAATCGCACAAGTCTACCTACTTTTTACATATTGGATATCGGATATGGGACATTTTTAAAAGGATTGAGGACAAAAGCCTCTCATTAAACAGCAAAAAAGAAGCAAATTTCTTTATGTGAAGTCTTGTCTATATTTTACGCATAAATTATACCATCTAAAAAGAAATTCCAAGATAATTCAAAATTCCTCTTGTAGATTTCGATGAAGGCAAGCACCCAAGGTATACGTAGCGTGGAGGATCTCGAGAGAAAATGCGGTTACGGGCTAAAATTCGATTCAGAGCAAAAACCTGTGTGACGTCATTGTCACGTGATATTCATTCCGATCTCCCAAAAATTTATATCATATTGCAGTTCAGTCTATGTGTAATCCATGTGATATAGTGGATATCTCATTGACATTAATCCCTTTAAGAATGAGGGTTTTAAAGTTGATAGGTATCGCTAGAAAAAAACTGGGTCGAGCCACCTTAATCGAATAAATACGGTAAGTTGACAAAACCAAGCAGTCCAGGAAGGCAGCTTTCCTAGAAAAATTAAATGTAATTTGCTGATTCTGATCTGTAATTTAATAAAAAAAAAATAATACCGGTAACTGTAAAATAAGAATTAATATTAATAATGATGATGATGATGATAATTTGCTTATGTTTTCCTTCCCAGGTGTTGAAAACGGGAAGTTTGTCCCAACTTGCTCTAAGGAGGGCATATAAATGAGATGGTAGATTGGCAGAAAATTAATTAAGCTCATTAGAAGAAGACCGAGAAGCATCGAGAGAAGCAGCACGCAAATATTAAAAGCTTGGGATGAGACCACGAGACTAGCGCGCGATTGTCTCTGCCGTCACCGTGAGACATTCGCCTGCGATATTACACAAAATTCTAATGTAAGAGGGTTAACACGGAGGGATCGAGGATAGGCAATCTTGGAATTGATCTGATGCATTAGGATTTATCATAAAAGGTACAATATTGTAAATATCCTGCGTAAAACAACAGAAACAAGTCTGCAAAGAGACTGCTAACACTGAACACGCTGCAGAGGATCGTTGGGCATCTTGGCAGACACTATTAATGCAATGTTAGACTGATGATTTTTAATGACGAAGGGATCAAGAGATATTTCGTACGATTACAAAAAACTAGCTTACCTTCGATCACAGGCCTTCGACAGTTTCTTCGATCGGAGTTTTTGAAATCCACTTCCACTTGGCGGGAGCGATTAGCACAGAATCGAGGTCGCCCCAGGGCTGCGCAAAGGTAATGACGAAACCTGTCAAAACACGACAAGGCGTCACATGTACAACTCACAAGGCGTGAGATCGAAAGAAGGCGTTCGGTCACTGTTCGGTGAGCAACAGTGTTGAAAACAGCGTTATTTATTTATGTTCACAAGGGAAGACATCATTAAACACGCTCTAAAGATAATGTATGTTCGATTTTCAAGTTTTCAGGATTTAAGATGCGTATATTCGAAGACGACGGCGTAAATTAGATTTGACAGCTACTCCACTGAACAGAAACTAAAACCCGGAAGCATGGCGGAATGAGGGAGCAGGCTTGTGAGCCTTAAATGGCTTGAGAACACTCTAAATTCGTAAGTTTGTTTCTTGTGTTTCCTTTGTCTTTTTGTCGTTCGTATTGCCTACCGCCATTTATGCACCAAAAGACATTATTGAGCGTCCACCATGAACTTATTTGCCGGTGCCCGTCAGACACATGTTGGTCTCACATGGGCACGTCGATATTGCCACGGCACCAGTTAACCTAAAATAAAATATAAAGTGTAATATCACTTCTCTTTTTTTTTATCTAGAAAAATCTATTTGCAATGCAAGATTCAATAGAGACCGAGGCGAAGGCGAAGGACACAGGACTTCGACCCAATAATGATGGCGGCGAGAATGGCAATGATGAACTGTCACAAGAAATCGCATCAAATTCACCTGAAACTGAAAGTGTTGTTTCTTCGCCGAAAGAAGGAGGAAACGGTGAATCGTCAGAATGCAGCCCAGACACTAAGAGCAAAAAGAAGAAGAAGAAAAAGAAAAAGAAGGCAGAGACGGCGAACATTGCTCCTGTGTTCGAAAATGACGGCAAGTCAACTTCAACTTCGATAGATGCAAAAGTAGATCCAAATTTAGCAATTGATGCTGCAAAAGGATGCGAGGGAAGTGATCCTGTGGAAAATAGCGCTGCCCCCAAAAAGAAGAAGAAGAATAAAAAGAAAAAGAAAACAGCAAGCGAAGTCTTAGAGGATGAGTTGAAAGCTGGTGATGCCCTGGAAGAGAAACCTGGCAACCAGGACATGAGTGCTTCAAAGGAAAGTGATTCTTCGGCTGGCATTACAAACGAAGAGCAAGGAGATTTAATCATGATGAAAACTGAAAAGCAGGATATTGATGCAGATTCTGAGTCGAGAAAAGAGGATGGTGATGCTGCGAGTGCTGCCCCAAGCAATGGCTCAGAGAATGACAGTGAAAATGCACCTGGGGACTCACCCAAAGACACAGAACCAGTCAAAGAAGAAGATCCCCCTGCCTCAGAAGAGGAAGATGGGAGTTGTGCTCCAGAGGCTCTAGAGGCTCCAGTGCCAGAAAAAGTAAAACCTGAATTAGCCACAACAGTGGATGGAGCCGAAGAATCTGATGTAGATACTGGGCATACAGACATGCCCATAGAAGAAGTGGAATCTGATACTGAAGATAGCTCATCTGATGAACTAGATAATGGAGGGTAAGTTTATTTATTATTGGGACTGTTCATTTTTTATTGGAGGTGGGGTTGGGAGAGGGGGCTGGTGGGATTCGATAGACAGTGCCTGTAAATATAATGAAATTTTACCCAGGCCCTGCTTCATAATAGGGCTTATCACGGTTTTCGACGCCATCTTGACGAGTAGGCAAAGTGGTTAGAAATTACAGTGTTTGTATGGGAATCCGACAGCAAATATCTTTTACAAAAATTGAATTCTGGACAACTTATGAATTGCAAAAATAAGATACTAGGCAAAAGTTTTTATTTGCCAAGTTTGAAGGATGAAGCTGGGCAAGAAAGCGTTCAGTTACGTTTTTTAATTTTCCATACATTTGTCTAATTTTGTCCGCAAATTGAAGCTGTTAGCGGGAAAAATTGTAGACAAATGTATAGGAAATTAAAACCGTAACTGAACGCTTTCTAGCACAGGTACATCCTTCAAACTTGGCAAATAAGAACTTTTGCCTAGTATCTTAACTTTACAATTCATAAGTAGTCCAGAATTCAATTTTTGTAAAAGATAAGTGCTGTCGGATTCCCTTACAAACACTGTAATTTCTAACCGCATTGCCTACCCGTCAAGATGGCGTCGAAAACCTTCTTTTCAATAAAATAATAATAATAATAATAATAATACTTTATTTATATAGCGCTATTTCTATTTCTAACCAATAGCGTTTTACAAGTTATTTACAATTAAAAATTACATATCTATATTAAAAAAGTTACAATTTGTATATAATAAAAAGAATAAAAGATCAATAAAAGAATTAAAAGGAATAAAAAGACTAACTAATCACCTAAGTTAATTGTAAAAATACACTAAATTATAAAAATATCTAAGTAAAAGCTTTCCTAAAAAGATGTGTCTTTAGTTTGCGCTTAAACTCTGAAATGCCATTGCACGATCAAATTTCTAGAGGTAAGGCCTTCCAGAGTTGCGGCGAGGCTACAGAAAAAGCTCGAAATCCGTAGCTGCGCAAATTATAAGTGACGCCATCCAAGCGATGGCCATTCATGAAACGTAGATTACGTCTCGGAACATATCTCTTGATAAAGCAAATGTACTCACCTTTCTTGATTTCTGTTGTCATTTTGAGCTATTTCATCATTTTGGGGAGTTTTGAGAGTATATAAAAAACCCTATTCGATTGATTTCTCGAATCCTGAGTTTGGGAGGCCTGTGTTCTATCAAGTAAAATGACAGAGTAAAAATGTTTATATTTATTTATTTTTTGGTGACCAAATGTTTAGATTTGGCTACCACTAAAGCCAAGTGGCTACTGGAAAAAAAGTTAATTTTGTGCCCTGTAGTGTGGATGAACAGTGCAAACATTTGGTGGGAGCTACTTGAAGCTGCTTAGTACATAACATAGTAGGGGGGTCCAGGGGTATACCGCCCAGGAAAATTTTAATTTTCAGAAACTCAAAAATGCTATTTTAGGCATTCTGGTATCATATATGCCATCATACAACACTTGAAGGTAATTATTTCAAGTAACCCCCCTTATACAACAATTGTTTTTTGCATGCCCCCCCCCCCCCTGAAGTCATATTTTTTGGCCTGTCCTCTCCTACAAATCCCACCAGCCCCACTACCCCCCAAAAAATAAACCGTAGTCTCAGTAGTCTGTTTCTAAGAAATCGGCCACTCAAAATTCATTCAAAATACATCCAGTTCCTAGTGGCGTATTGGGGGACTCCATAAAAAAATCCATGCCATACCATGGACGGCTTTTTGGAATTCCAAGGGCAAGGGGGCATTCTTTGAACTAAAATTCCAAAGGCGTGGGGGGATACCTATAATTGGAATTACAAAGACATGGGGGAGTTGATCTTGGATTTCTGGAAGGGACATACGAGAGTGTTCCTTGAAAATGCTAACTTTGTGAACTACTTATTCATAGATAAAGCATGAACTGATGACTGCCTCAGTTCATGCTTTATCATTGTTGCCTAAGGTAAGGTGGGTAAGGCAAAGTCTGTGTCCGAGCCAAGTGGCCCATACAGCCGGGATGCTAGTCCATCGCAGGGTTAGCCCCCAGCAGTAAATTTGTCGGTACCCATTTATACACCTGGGTGGAGAGAGGCACTGTGAGAGTAAAGCGTCTTGCCCAAGAACGCAACGCAGCGCCCAGCCGGCCAGGCCTCAAACTCGGGCCGTTCGACTGGGAGTCAAGCAGGCTAACCATTAGGCCACAGTTGTTGCCTAAGGAGCGCTTTAAATTAAGCTCAAGCATTCCTTAGACATCATATTCACACTGATGAAGGGTTTTACTGAAATATCTGTTTTATATACAGCATTTAAAGCACTCTGAGAACACTATTGAACACTTATTGAACATATTCTCTCAGCCAATACTGTAACAAATGACAGCAATGGTTAGACGGCAATGGTTAGCAAGCCCAGTAAAGTTCTTTGTTGTATGTTTTTGTTCGCTTTTTTGGGTGTTGACCCTGCACAACCTGAAAGAATACAATAACTTGTGGTAAGGTGCATGTTTATGCAACTAACCAATAGAAACATTACAATTACGTAATTCGTACATAGTGCATGCATGAGTGCAAAACAAAAGAAGTGCAGGGTCGTGGACCTTCCAACATATATAAAATCCTGGCCTCTTTGTTTGCTCCTTTGATGTTTGCCAGGCTTCCTAACCATTTCCCTCTTTTACTATGATGGTACAAACAAGAACAGAATTAAAAAGCACTTTCTTTATCTGTTTCCAGGAGAAACATACTGTGTATTTTCAAAATCATTTATGGAGTTGGCCTTCGAGCACTCAGGAAGCTCTTCATGGATATCAATCCCACTTGGACCAATCAGCCCTCTGATGCAGCTGGGTTTGACAAGGGGAAGATGAAGTTTACTAATAAAGAAGATGAAGCAAGTTTCAACCATGGAAATATCCAAGAGTGGGACTTCTCATTAATGACAACTGTGCTTCTATATTCAAAGAGCTGTGCATTGGAGATGAGCAAGAGACCTGGTTACAGCATTGCGCTGAAGGAATTGAAGAAGTGCCGAAACAAACTGCTTGGACATCCTTCCACAGAAACAATGTCTGATACAGATTTTAACTACTATTGGCCATTGCTGTCAAACAACTTCATAACACTTGGAGCTGATCCAGCTGAGATTGATGAAACAAAGCTTCAGTCAGGTAACTTCCAACAAACACTAAAACAAGGAGATAAATAGTCAGACAATTACTATGAAAATTAAAAGCACTAAATTGCAGATTAAGCAATATAAAGCAGAGCAACTGATATTAACAGCCTCCTACGCAGACGTTCTTTGGGCTTGTCACATGTTTCTGCTCAACCGAGCTGCCGCTACCATTCGCCGGTGGTTAACCAATCATAGCTAACCTATGAATTTCAATGTGCTTTATTACCTGGTCTTATTTTCAGTTATTTCGACATGCCTCAGCTTTATGTTTTGGAGTTTTTTGATAATTTTGTTCATCAGTTATCTTCCACTGCATCACTCTCACTGTCCAAACTGGCCTCTATAGTTTAGTTCTTCAAAATCTCACTTGTGGAGTTGTAGATGTACCTATCCGGTAAACTGTGGAATACCTTATGCTTTGTTATGTTAAGCTTGTTTTGTTTGCTGTTTTTTACGAAGGCGATCATATTAATTATTTTATGACAGTTCTGAGGCTTCATATTGAAGAATCAAAAGCGAAAGCGAAAACAATGTAAATACTCGGCGACAGGTTCAGGCCCTGTTTAGGACAGAAGAGCTTGAAATTATATACCCTGTTCAGGGCTGGAGGAGTAAAAAACCATACCCTATCCAGCGGCACGACCCCTTATAGGCCGTAAAGGGGAGTGCCCCTACCCCTCCCCCCGGGGGGCTATTGTTTCTTGGTCTTGTCACAGACAAAACAACTGAGGAGCGAAAACGTAGACTTGGGGAATCAACCTAGTGAAAACTGTGACGAGACCAAGAACTAATGTAATCAGGATATCAGGTGAGCTATTAGTTTTTTGTCTTGTCACAGTTTTCACTAGGTTGAGGGCGACCTCTGTGGCCGGTGAATAAACGGTCTGTCCTGTATGAAAGAACGCTCGATTGCTGTGCACCCGATAAACATGCTATGGTTGATACTATACCAGCCGCATTGGAATCGGGCAATTCCCCAGAATTTAAAAGAGTACAATTGAAATACTCCAATCGAAGCAAAATTCTACTATAATCACCGTCCTGGTAGGAATGTACCCGAATGAGCCTGGGGAGGAGGTCTATCCCCCTCCCTCCCTCCCCGACAAAGGCTTTCTGTATCAACCAATGATCACTGATGCATAAACAAAAATTAAAAAAGTCAAGTTGAAAATTTTCTATGTGAGTTAAAAATGTACGCGAGCATTGCAAGGTCTAGTACAAACGTTGAGTTAGAAAATTGAAAGATAAGTGTACAACACGTCTCCAATAATGTGAAATCTGAAAGAAGGGTGTAAAATTTTGAATTGAGATGTAAAATTCAAATGTTGAAGTTGAAAATTTAGATGATGAAGTTAAAATCCAAACAATGAATTTTGGCGGGGATCGTAGGCCATTAGTTATCCCTGCAAGCGTCTATTTTAACTTTTGTAACTTAAACAGCTTTGATTCTTATATTATCGTCATGTTCCACAACTTGAAGTATAAATTAGGTGAGAATCTTAATATTCAGATAATCTCATTTTGTAACACTACTACCTTTTCTTGGTGGTTATGAAAGTTGGTGGATAAGTGTTGGTGTACAGTTGGTGTTTTAATGGTACAGCTAATTTATTTTTCATTAAACTTCTCTCTTCAGATGAAATCCTTAATGCTGGAGGGAGCTACAAGCAGTTGTACTTGACAGAGCAAGCCAGACTCGTCCCTTTCGGAAGGAAGCTGGATTCGATAGAAGACAAAGTGGACAACCTCACCGAAATGCTTGCCAGAAGATCATCTGATCCTGCCAGCAAAACGCCAGTTAGTCCAAGAGATCTGAGCGGCCCTAACTGGGATGAATGGCTGAGGTTTTGTGACGCAGTCGGAGATTTTGATACGCGCAAGAACCAGTACATTCTTGTTACTGATGCTCTCTCCCCTCAGAATCTTGACTGCTTTTCGATTTTGAGAAGTGTAGCCTGGAAGATGGTTTTAGATTTCGACCCCATGTCAGAGGAGAAAGGATTCTACCACTCATTCACGTCACAAGAAGGACAAGGTAGCTTAGTAAGCATGTTTACACCAGCAGAGGTAAAGGGAAGTTCAATGGTTAGCCTAGCACGTCAAATTGATCCCAATAAAGTCCAGTGGATGTTTGTCAATGGAAGATCAAGTGACACAGCTGGCAAGTTACAAACATTTTCTGATTGGGAGGCAACCTCAGTCAAAGAAATCTCGAGATTTTTGGGATGCTGTTGTGATCCAGATAAGTTTGACAAACAGAAACCTGTGGTGTGCTTAATTCTTCCATTTTGCCAAGAAAGTGCCCCCTATTTAGAAGTAACACTGAGTCGACTGTTTGAAAACTTTGATGATCAATTCAATTTCAAAACTGTGTCTTTTAAGCAGGAGAAACCCCTTGACGTTTTAAGGAAGGTCAAAGTGCGCACAGTTGACTTAAGTCCCAAGCTAGTGCATCTGGGTCTGAAAGAAATGCTCAGTTCATCGTCAACCCAGCAGTACCGAATGCCCACCTCCCAGGCCAAGGTTTATGCAGACCTCAGTGAGAAAGAGTACCTTTACCTAAAGGAGCATCTAGAAATCCTGTACCAAGGCTGTGAAGAATTACCCGAAGTCTCAAATGACCCATCAGAGGAAGATGCACAACTAAAGAACTTTCTCGATGAGCACAGAAGGTTATTCATGTCAGGGAACGAGATTTCATTTGCAAGCCTCTATGACAACCATGACGCTAAGAGGGAGATTGAGCGGGACATCCAGATTCATGTCCAACGCCTTCTAGACAACAGGCTTACACGCTCAATGATGGTGGAAATTAAGCATTCACCAGGTACTGGTGGTACTACCATTGCTCGCCGGGTGATGTGGGATCTTCACAGAGCTTACCCATGTGCATTCATAGAGATAGGCTCACATCTCTACTTTGATGAAGATAACAGTTACGCCAGCAAACTTGCTGACCGCATTGCAGCACTGGAGGAGATCTGCCACACGTCCCCTGTCATTCTAATCGATGGAAAGCAATCAAGGGTAACTGAAGGCCTATCAAACAAACTTTTACGAATGCTGGGAAACAGAGGTAAACGAGCCCTTTTGATACGTTGCCAGCATGGATCGAAGACGTCATCAAAAGAAAGTCAAGAGCCATCACGTGTCCACCCGGTGTTCTACGTAGATGTGAAGCTTGAAGATTCAGTTGCTGATCTGAATGAATTTCAGTCAAAATACAAGGAATTCATCGAGAAGTCATTAGGTGAGCCGCCAGTATCAGGCCCCTGCCGTGTGTTTCACTTTCCACTCCTGGCAATGATGCAAACGTTTCGGCCCAAGCTCAAGAAGATAATTGACGACACCTGGAACGAGATGAAGACCCTCCAGCAAGAAATTGCCGTTGTTGTGGCATTCATTCAGAAGTATGCGAACGAAACAACTCCAGCCCTCCTCCTTTATGATGCTTTTAAGAGGTACATCCGTCTGGAAGATGGCAAAAATGTCACTTACAAGGATATCAAAGAGTTGTTTTCAGAGCACTTACTGAACCTGATGGTACCTTCAAATCCATGGCTCCGTCGAGGAAGGATGTATCACTTGATGGAATCCTCGCCTCAAAAGTATACATTTCAGCATCGATTGGTTGCTGAGTTGCTGCTGAAAAAGTGTCTGCAGGAGCAAGGCTGTGACCTATTTCAAGTGGTAAGCCAATTCCTTCAGTATCCAGTGTATCAGCGTGACGACTTCCTATTACTTTTTGAAGAGCTCTTTGTCTACAACAAGGACGGTCAAAGAAAACGAAAGTTTTCGTTTCTCTTTGAAGAACTCAAAGCCATAAACCCGGAACGTGCTGCTGAGGTGTTTTGCGAGGCTGCCGGGAAAACCGGGGACTCAGTCATATTTGCAAGCGCTGCAAGATTTTTTGCCAAGATGGAGCCCCCCTTATTTCCAAAGGCAATGGAGCTCATTGAGCAAGCCTTTCAAGCTAGGAACTCTAAACAGAGATTCAAAAGCATTTGTCATACGAAAGGGGTTGTGTTGTATATTGAGTTGCAATACAAGATCACTAAGGGCAAGATTAAAGATCTGGCAAAACTTGAAGAAGTGGCAAACAGAGTGCTTGAGGCGTACAAAGAAGCTCGCAACTTTCCTCCGACTTACCCCAATCCCCTGATTGGTGAGGTAGACGTTTGGTTGGCATGCATTGGGTGGATCATGAGAAACATCTGCAGTCGAGACTCCGAAAAAACTCTGAAGTTTCTAGCCAACCAGTGCCCTCCATTCTTCCGCACTTGTGTCAGTGATTCTTTTTATCTCCTCGACATCGTTGACGGAATTGTTCAAAGTGTTCCAACCCTGCAAGATCCAGAAGAAACGCAAAGAAAGTGCAATGATGCCAGGTTGTCTCTGATGAAGACGTTTGGAACAGGCCCTTCCTCAACGGGACGTCGACGCGATGCAGAAGACGTTGTTCAAGCTTGCAAGGCACTTTGTAGTGCCAAGAATTTTCCAAAGTCATCCGCATTGGAGCTGAAAAGGCTTCAGGCTCAATTTATTTTGAACTCCAGTGAACAAATCGACTCCTTAAAGCAAGAGCATCTAGAATTCCTGCTTAAACTTTTGGAAGAACTTGTGCTCAAGGAGAATGAACACCGACTAGCCTATCATTTAATGAAAGTCTGTGTACTGGTTACCGGAAAACAGCGTTACAGCCTCGAGCAAGGTCTTATTGTGTGCGACAAGTGGTTAGAGTTCTCGCATCATGATTGCCTTCCCTACTTCTACCAAATGGCCATTTGTTTCCTAAAGATCCTTGATGGGCATGCGATGGAGTTTATGCCGAAGTACTTGAAAGCCTTGAAAATGTGTCGAGAGAAGTCACAGAACCATTGTCGCAGCAGCCAGTCAACACTGTTTGTGAGCAAAGAAGGGGAGGGAATGTCTCGACTTGTCACTCGCAGCACTTTGTTTCGTGGGGAAACTGACTACTCCACTGACGTTTCTGAAAAAGTCACAAGGTTCTGGCTGGTTGACAATAGGAAGAAGTTGCTCGAATGCAAAGGACGAATCAGGCTGGGACCGTCTTCCGATCGAGGAAAAACGTATCCCTACATCGAATTGCTACAAGGTAAAGTGGACCTTTACGTGGGCAAGAACGCAGACATTGGCAAGGTGGATAGAGACTTTACCATAGGACAGTTGGTCTACTTTGTGGTTAGTTTCAACCTTCAGGGTCCTGTTGCAAACGGAATAACATTCGCCCCACATAATGCAACACCTCATTAGAAGGAACGTACACAAGCTATTCACTGAACCAGCACTGAAACCTTATCTTAATCTGCCACAAAAGTAAGATGAGACTAATCATTGCAGGCAATTGATCATGATAACCATTTTATCATTGCTATCCAATAATACTCCAGACTATTCCTTGATTGTTCTTTGATCTTGGTTTTAAATTGAATTACTGATTTTTTGTAGAGAATGTCATTGTAGCGTT
This sequence comes from Oculina patagonica, assembly GCF_052425735.1. Taxonomy (NCBI): domain Eukaryota; kingdom Metazoa; phylum Cnidaria; class Anthozoa; order Scleractinia; family Oculinidae; genus Oculina; species Oculina patagonica. The sequence continues at coordinate 31,019,755 of NC_135764.1, read as the reverse complement.
GAATATATTACAGCATGTTAAAAGACATGTATAAAGCTGACTAGAAAAGTGCATTGGTAGATTTTGTGTAAATGATTAATGGTTATGGAGAGTGTTTATTTGTAACAGAACGATACGAACGATAAGTTAAAGTTTGACATTTGGCATTTAGTAAAAGCCAAACATGTATACTAAAAGAGCGTTGTGTGGTATTAAGACGTTGAAATATTGTAAATTACATGAGTCCCATATTTCGTAAACATTAAACACCACTGAATTTATGACATTTCTTGCCTTTTTATACCCTTTTATAGCTTTCGTCTCCTGCTCCACCAAAAAGTAGGCTCCCACACTTCGTCCACGCCATAGCCGCTGAGTTCTACTGACAATCAGCTGGTAACTTGAACAGGCACATTCATGTTTTCGGGTAACGTCGAACGCCCCCAGACTAAGTATTAAAGTTATGCTGCCAGTATAGCAATGCCGCTTTTTACTTCACATGCTCTATTCCAAGACTTTCTTTTTCAGCCGGTTTCTCGCCCCAGAGACAGTGATCCTTTAAGTCAACCCAAGGATAGCCCCGCCCCTTCATATTTGCATTACATTTAACGTGGATGCAAAGCAAAATAAATGAATGAATAAATAAATAAATAAATCACTTTATTTAAGTGTCGATATATTTAGCACTGTTGTGCTAATTGTGGACACTGTAATTAAATAAACAGATATTGCAAATCGAACATAAACTTGCTAAAAATCCCAACTGGCAGGAGGCTAACCAGTTGGCTGTTTACAAAGCGTGGAGGGGTTGAATTCGGGACGACCGAAGACAAATCCATCTAGTGGCAGGGAGGTGGATTTGAACCCGGGACCGTCAGATTACAAGTCCAGCGCCCTACCACTAGGCCACGCCACTCCTCCTCATTGGTTGCTTAGGATCGGCGGAAATGGAATAGTAATTTACCGAAAATCCTTCCAAAAATCGTGGATTACGTGTAAAGGTAATCCTTTCATTCCTGTTGGTACGATCCCTTGGGAAATTTCAGTACCATTTGCTCACTTCTCCCATTTCCATCAAGGGGGAAACAAATCGCATACCGTAGAATTCCGGTTATAAGCCCTGGGCTTATACAACTTCGTAAGGGTTTTTGGGTGGGCTTATAAGCGGAAGGAAAAAAAACGTTTCGAAACGTATGGCGGCCTTTTACGGACTAAATAACGAATGACTATACATCAATGTTATGTTGCATACATCGATGTTGTGTGAACTAAAAGATGTTCGATACAACTAAAAGATGTTCGATACAACTAAAAGATATTTGATACAACTAAAAGATGTTCGTTAGAACTAAAAGATACAAAGTATTTGATACAACTAAAAGATGTTTGTTACAACTAAAAGATATTCGATCCAACTAAAAGATGTTTGTTTCAAATAAAAGATGAGGAAGCGGAAATGAATTTTGAAAACAGGAAGTGACATTTTACCCAGGTTTCCTGCGATCCAACGCACATACAAAATGGCTTTTGGTGGAGCTGCGATATGGCTGCCAGATACAGAAAGGTTTTTTCCATTTTATTTTAACAGGCTAATAACAAGTGCACAGCAACAACGAAACACCAAAGCCACTCAATTCGATTCTTCGAAGTTCTTCATTCGTAGACTGGACATACGCACAGGAAGCTTAATCACTACTAGATATATATCCTAGGCGAGCTATGAAGTCACTTCGAGAGAATCGCCGAAGTCGGTTACTTACATGTAATGTTTCCAACTGCTATTGGATGGTCTTCACACTTCACCGTTCCTTTTTACCAATACAATAGACTGACTAAGTAACCGACTCTTCGAATGGATCAAGATTCCTTTTGCATTCTTCGGCGATTCTCTCGAAGTGACTTCAGTCGTAGCTCGCCTAGGATACCTAGTAGTTGGTGTAACTACCCGATTAAGCAAGTTTCCTGTGCGTATGACTCTTCTATTCTTACAGTTAGAACATTTAAAGTTCTTTCCTATTCTTTCAGTCTACGAATGAAGAACTCCGAAGAATCGAATTGAGTGGCTGCACTTGTTATTAGCCTGCTTAAATCCAAAAAAAACTCTTTCTGTATCTAGTGAATCTGGCAGCCATATCGCAGCTCCACCAAAAGCCATTTTGTATGTGCGTTGGACCGCTTGGAACCTGGGTAAAATGTCACTTCCTGTTTTCAAAATTCATTTCCGCTTCCTCATCTTTTATTTGAAACAAACATCTTTTAGTTGGATCGAATATCTTTTAGTTGTAACAAACATCTTTTAGTTGTATCAAATACTTTTATCTTTTAGTTGTAACGGACATCTTTTAGTTGTATCAAATATCTTTTAGTTGTATCGAACATCTTTTAGTTGTATCGAACATCTTTTAGTTGTTTCAAAAATCTTTTAGTTCACACAACATCGATGTATGCAACATAACATTGATGTATAGTCATTCGTTATTTAGTCCGTAAAAGGCCGCCATACATCGGGTAGAGGGGGGCTTATATCCGGGGGGGGCTTATAACCGGATGTGTTTTTTTTGTTTCCAGGTTGATGGGCCTATAACCGGGGGGGCTTATAACCGGAATTTTACGGTATTGAATTGATGTCACTTCTTGCGTTTTTATGTCGGTTTTGTGATTTTAAAAGAACACTAGCTTGACAGATTCAACGGCCATTCCACCCCGACCGCTAGGTAAAGGGACCGCAAGACACCGGGTACGAGATAGCAATTTTCAAATATTTTCAAAAAAGGCACGTGACTTGTGGGAGGCACACCCGGGGAGCACAGTGGTCAAACTTTACTTCCAGCTAAAACTGCTGCTTATGAACTACTCACTTACAATCCAAAAGTTAAGACAGTGAAAAGTTGAGCTCTCCTTTTCATCACATTTTCGTACAAAAATCTTGCATATTTTCGCTTCAAACTCTTACCAGAACTCATAGAAAGTTAGAGGCGGCGAAAACCGGAAGTGCGTTGGTTTTTGCGTTTCACCGCTGAGAAGGAATAGGCTCAAATGAGCGCCCACGCACAAGTCAGTGGCTTCGCGCAAAACAACAAAATGGCCGCCACTTGCTGCACATGTAAGATTGGACCTTCTATTTTAAATGCCGATCTGTCGTGCTTGGCTGATGAATGCCACAGGTTGTTAGAATGTGGCGCCGACTACCTGCATCTGGACGTAATGGACGGGTAAGTGCCATAAATATCGGGTGGATTAAGCGAATACCTCGAGCAGAACTAGGGTTCGCAGATCTGCTGCTTTAAACATTTTCTACTTCGCGAATAATAAGCTTAATTACAAATTTACACACCAGAGATTGTTGTTTCTATGAAATACGCCATATACATGGTGAACCTTATGCCGAAATTCGCTTCATGCTTTACAATTTTTTTTAATAAATCTAATAGACCTCCAAGGCTCCAGCACATGCTGCCTTACGCTCAAATTTGATTTGAGTGGGAATATGCAAAAATGTTACACACTTGCCACTTGAAAGCACAACATTGAATTAAAAGTATTGCACTTCTATAAGAGAGTACTTTTGTGGAGAAATCATCGCTGTATGCACTGTGCCAAGTTATTTGTGTGTTTAGGGCCATTCCATTTTATATCCACCCCCCTCTCCATATTGATGAGGTACTGTAAGTCAAAATTTGCCCCCTAAGAAAAAAGATCAAAGTGCTGACATGATACTCCCCTTCAGAAATAACCTGGTTTTTTAAAACTCTTTCAGAAAAAAGCCAACTTTTCCCTAACCCCTTCAAAAATGTTCGAAAGAATGCCGACAGGGCTACCCTCTCAGAAATTACTTTCAAAGCTTTCATCTATGGGGGGGGGGGGGGGGGGGGGGGAGGAGGACATAATGGATATTAAATGAAATAGCCCTATACGTGTATTGTCCCTATACGTGTATTAAAAAAAACATCCTTGTGCAAAAGGGAATGTTGTGGGAATTGATTTATTGACATCTCACATCATCTTTCTTGCATAGCCATTTTGTGCCAAATTTGACATTTGGTGCCCCCTTGGTGAAGTGCTTGAGGAAAAAAGTACCAAATACTTTTTTTGGTGAGTGAAGAAATTTGATTAGCATTTGTGTTATATTTTTGACAATCACATGGTATTTGATGTCACAAGCTTAAATTTATAGCTAGTAGTCGTGCTGTAAATTTGTATTTTGTGTGATTAATATGTTTCATTGTTAATATTTATTTAAGATAATTAGCAGTACCATAAAAAGGAATTTCTCATTGCATCAAATTATTGAATTTTTCAGATATGCACATGATGGTTGCAAATCCAGAGAAGGTAACTGACTGAGAAATGATTTCATTTTTAAATGAAAATTAAATGGAGAATGTGGCACTTAATCCAGTGGGAAATCTAGAGGAAATTCCTCTAGGACAGGGTTCGTACTGGTCCTAGAAAACCTTGAAAGTCCTGGAATTTTATTGTGGCACTTTCCAAGACTGGAAACTCCTGGAAAAAGACTACCTAAAATTATAAGGAATGTACAGACAGTAAGGAGAAATAATATTGAGATCTTGGGAGTGAAAGGGTTAAATAAATGTGAATTTTGGAGTCCTCGAAAAATCAATCTTAGTCCTTGAAAAGTCCTGGAAAGGTGTTTGTGAAAAAGGGTAAGAACCCTGCTAGGAGCTCCCTTGACCCCTCACTCCTCCCATAAAAGAACCCCCCCCCCTCCCCCCACCATTTCAAGCAAGGAAGGATACACGTTCTCTTTGGGCTTCATTTTACCCTTTTAAGCACCTGTAAATCAGTGCAAAATTGTGAGTCAGACATTTTTTTATCAATAACTCAAAGGTTTGTTTTGCTGTATTTAGTGGGTAGATGACATGGCTGATGCTGGGGCAGATCAGTACACTTTTCACTTGGAAGCAACAGGTAAGTGAGGTATATAAATAAAAGCTACATGCAAGTAGTTTTCTCTTGAATGTTATGTAACAAAGGATGTTAAATGCTTTGATTATCCAACTCTGCTTCGTAGAGTAAAAATGACGTGTGAAACGAATACAAATCTTATTCCCATGACCATGCAGGCAAATTATTTTTAAAATGTGGCAAGTAAGCATTTTGGGGAAAGAAAACAATGGTTAATAAATCTTTTATTAGACATGTTAGTGTTAAGTATCGCTGTATATTTTTAGGAGTCATGCAGTATTTTGACTTGCCGTTTGGGCTCGGCAAAATACTGCAGGACTCGTAAAAATATACAGTGATACTACACATAAAAATGTCTAATAACATATGTTTACTTATAGACAAGCCGGTGGACCTGATAAACCAAATCAAAAAAGCAGGAATGAAGGTAACTTTCACTTATTGTCAAATATAATTATTCCAAAAGCTATATATTTTTGTACTTCACACATGTCTGTTTTCTGGTCCTTCCTGGTAGAAAGTGGCATCAGCACTGCCTACTATGCATGTTATAAAGCTCACTCATGTTCAAATCTATCTCATGCATTGTAACTATAATTCTCATTTTATTATAAAAGTGGTAACACTGGCAATCAGACAAAAATTGATGATCTGATTTCTGTATAATTTTCACTATACATCTTTAAGGTTGGTATTGGTATCAAGCCCAACACGCCAGTGGAGTCAGTGTTGCCGTTTGTAGAGCTGGTGGATATGGTGCTTATTATGACAGTGGAACCAGGGTTTGGTGGTCAAAAATTCATGGCAGACATGATGCCAAAGGTAAAATTATTTTATATAATTATTTGCTACAGTTGACTGAACTGACCTGATCCTCTTTGCCCCTCATGAGGCACAGGGCTTCCACCATAGCTCTCCACTGGCAGGGCTGTCATTAAGTTTTCAAGCAGCTGTCACATTTAAGTTATCACCAGTAGCATTTTGCTCTGCGTGCAAGTGTAACCTAATACCAATCAACATTTTCACTGTAACATTGAGTCAACTCAGCTGTAACAGGTGTTACGGGTTACGGCCCTTAATGACAGCCCTGACTGGACCCTGTTTGCAATCTGTTTGGCCCCACCCCATGTCTTCATGTTGTTCTCTCTCTCTTTCATTTCTTTAGAATGCTTTTTCGCTGTCATTTTGTACAATATTGCTGATTTAAGACTAATAAAATTGCATGTGTCCATAATTTCAGGTGAAACACCTAAGGACCAAGTACAAAGTTTTGGATATTGAAGTAGATGGAGGAGTGGGAATTCCAACTATTGAAGCTGCTGCTCAGGTACCCAATACATATTAGAATGACAATAACGTCAATCAAGTTCAGGGATACTGTGTTCTAACCCCAGGGGGGTACTCCAACTTGTAAATGACGGGGATGATCGAATGAAGGCAAAACTCAGGACCCAAAAAAATCCCTAAGCTTCCGACATTACCCCAAAAAATCCCTGGACTACAAAACTAACCCCCCAAAAAATCCCTTGTCAAATTACCCCTAAATTGCCAGGAGGGGCAATAACGCTTGAGTTTGATTATTCATCATACCATAAATACGCCAAGGCAGCGCCAAGGCACTTTAGTTCGTTTTTAATACCCCAAGAAATCCCCTATTTGAATGAAGTCACCCAAAAAAATACTTGCCTTGAATCTTCCAACCCAAAAAAATCCCGCACTTGAAAATTTCAAACCCAAAAAAATCCTTTGATCATCCCTGTCATTTAAAAGCCGGAGTACCCCCCCTGGGGTTCTAACAATATTGCAGTACTACAAGTCTGTAAAAATGATATGTCTTCTGTCATCGTTATTGAGTACTGCAAGGCAGTGAAATGAAATATCAAGAACTTTTACACCAGACTAGGGTTGCAGGCAGAGAGCACGCTCGGATTCCTTTTCACTGGTTTTGATAAAAAGGACAGCTCTCAGGTACCAGTTTCTGTAAGCCTTCTAAAATCCAGTGTAATGTAGATGAGCCACCACCATTGGGTGTACGTATCTCTTGACCATTAACCTAAAAGGAAGCCTGTTTTTTCACCTTTGCCATTTCTCCCCCACCTTGCCGCTCAAAGTTTTCATTCTCAATCTAGCTGATCCTTTCTGGGATCATCAATGCTATGTTTTGCCTGACAAATGCACACCTAACAAATGGCCTGTTTTGTGGTCTTCCATTTTAATATCCAATTAAATTTTTAGGCTGGTGCCAACATGATTGTATCTGGCAGTGCTGTTGTCAAGAGTGATAAACCAAAGGAGGTGATGGACTCCTTGAGGGCCACGACAGAAAAGTGGATAAAGATCAATCATGAAGCAAGTTGATGATGCAGGAAATCAACTACACGAGGGTTATTTTTCTTTTTTGAACATCGAATCTAGCCAGCAATTACAGTTGTATATAATTCACTGAATGATGTAATTTTTTTTTAAATAAATAAATACAACATATGCGGCCCCATTCTGATTTGACCTGATGAGTCGATACAAAGAGTTTTGTTTTGATTCCCTCAAAATAACTTGGCTCAGGCTGTGATATTGTTGTACATAAAATTAATCCAAGAGCAGGGATGCAAATAACAGTCGGTCATCAGCCGACCAAAATTTCTCATATCCAACGAAATCCCAAGTGTGGTCGGACATGATGTCCAGACAATTACGGCAACAATGAATTCAAATCTGCTGTGAGTAAATACTTACCGGTAGCAACAGAAGTGCAAACAGATCGCTAGGAAAGTGATAGCTCAGTAATTTTAAGGAAATAGAATTCAACCCTTTGTTTTTGGTGATGTCCGACCACAATTTTGTTTTGTCCCACCAAGATGGTGTCTTTTAGGACATATGTCCTTTCAAGTAAAAAAAATTATTTGCAGCCCTGCAAGAGCCAAGACAAATTTTGTTTTTAGGACAATATGATGATCCTTCCATCACTCACCATTTTTAAGATTTCTTTTTACACAGCAATCTGTGTACTTGGTACTAAAAATCAATGGAATATAATTACTTTAATTTACCCCAGACTGGGGTTTTGGTACTTATGTCAATTTTCTTGCAAGCGCCCTGGGCGCTTATTAAATTTTTGGACCTCGAGGGTGGGCGCTTATTAAAGTTTCACTATTTTTAGCAAGTAGTACGTTTATTTTGCAAGAAAACAATGTATAATAACTAAACGCGAAGGTGTACGAAAGCTGAATTTTTAATGTTCATTGAAAGTTTCAGTAATAGATAGTCTCTTAGTAATTCTTAGTCAATTTTAATCTCAACTTTAACAATAGTCAAACTTTCCTCTTGTGCCCTCATTTTAGGGGGGTGGGGGTGGGCGCTTATTCGAGGTTGGGCGCTTATTAACTTTTCCTGTCTACAGGGTGGGCGCTTATTTGAGGTTGGGTGCTTAATCGAATAAATACGGTAAGCCTAGGCTTATACTCAAAATATTAGTTTCCAATAGGCCTCATGCATGATAACGTCATATGCTCAAAATTCACCACCGAGCCTCGCTTACGGGAATTATCTCCCCCCGCGGGACTTTTCAGTTTTCTTTGGGAATTCATTCATGATAAAAATTTATAAGTTTGCACTTCGAAAGCAAGGCTTGGTGACGAACTAACCTGCCTTACATAAACATGCATAAGGGCTATTTGCTACTGAGGTTACCGTAATTTACCTTTGTCGACTTCAAGTTGCCAACACAAAAAACAGTTTCTTAAGAAGCTTATCTTGCAAGGTTAGATAATTAGTTTCAAAAGATGTTAAGTGTAACCACTGCCTTTGAAAGTTGATTTTAAAGATTTCAATAGAACCTTATCTGAAACTTCAGTCTGAAGAAACAATGCAAGTGTTGATAATACTGTTGCAAATAACTGCAGGCTGACAGAAATCAAACCAACACAATGACTTATTGAATATTTACTTTATTTTGTTTATTATTTATTGTTACCCCATTATTTCACAACATTACAATACTACCCCTACACAATGTGCACAACATTTTTGAATATCCAAGTAATGCTACATTATATTTTTTTAAGGCTACAATAGAACTAAAGATTAAAGATTAAAGATTTTAAGCTGTGAAAAATTGACAGCCGCTTGTCAATTCAAGAGCAAGGAGTTGAAGATAACATATATGTATGAAGTCTATATTCTGCATTTGTTTATTAAAGTATGTGGAAAATTTTTTAGCGTATTTTATTGTCCTACAGAAAACGAAGCTTTTAGAAGTCATTCCCTCTATTTCTTTGTTAACAATGCACTGGTGTATCTTAGCTAAATATTATTCTTAGTCTATGGTTTCATGCTGCAACCGCTAATTACTTTTAAATACCTTACATTGAATATCACTGTCTAAACAGGTGAAAAATATCTACTTATTGTATAAATTAGTATTAAAAATATAGACTGGCGATTTAATGTTTTACGAAGAACTTGCATAAACTTGGTTGATACATACTTTAAAACAAAATTATTTTTCTTAAATAGTTGCAACAAGTACATCAAAGAAGGAAAATAGATAGAGGAATGACTGGGCTTAGCTCTATTTAGTATGAGCTTTTCAAGACCTTTCCCAAGTCCAACTTTTTAAAACCAGTTTGGCAAGAGGAAGGATGTAAATGAAATTAAATTCAAAGAAAAACATACAAAGGAACAAAACAGTTTTGCGTGGCTTGCAAGTTTACAATCATTTTAGATGATTATAGCTAAAGAATGAAGACACTCCCACTCAGATCCTATGATATTCACAGGACTTCTTGGTAAACAGTTTGCTCTTAAATCTTTATCACACATTTTATTTTATTTTTTTCAAATTATTTTATTCTCCCATTTGATGTGCTAGTTCCTTGCTAATCCACTGCTTCCTCCTTATTGGTTATCATCTTCAGTCATCATCTTCCTTTTTCTCGTCACGCAACATATACCTGAAATTATAAAAAAACATGACCATCAAACTTGAGGCTCTCAAGATCACTTTTAATTGCCTTCTGTATCACACAAACTATGAACCATTATTTTGTCAGTTCCCCCGACCCGGAGAAAAGTTTGAATAACAGCACCAAGCGAAAAATTAGGGATAACCTACTACCCTTGAACATCTGGGCCCTCACTTCATCAGTATATTTTGACATAAAATTCTTACCACTCAGTGACAGCCTGGGATAAGTCCAGTTTACCAAGGTCAAGCAGAACCTAATGACCAAAAAACACTGTTAACACCACGGCAACTCCTTTCTCCTTAATGCACTAATTGTACAACTCGCCCCTTCCCAAGTATTTCAAGCATAGCCCCCCCCAATTCCAATCTTTTGGTTGTTTTGTGGGTGGTTAACACCAATAACCAGTAGGTTTCGCATTACACAGAAAACTCTGAGCTAAGAAACCTTAATCCCCTCATTTGAAATCAAATGCATTTACCACAAAACAAGGTAATGCATCCCTCCCCCCTGGTCCATTTTCTTCCTGGGAGGGGTATTTACTTGTGAAGTTTGCATTACTTTGTACTTCTCTGGGGAGTAGTGCAATCCTCATAATACTGCTTTGAACTTTGGAGTGAACCTGAAATGCAAACTGGTTTGGTAACAAAACAGTTTTCTTTTCAATCCTATTCTTCCTACAGATTTCTTTTTATGTTAATTCCAAAAATTTCATACTACATTGAGATTAGCCATTGAACTGGAAATTTGTTTTACATCCCACTGCAAGCCATTACTGCACATACCTGACCCATGGAAGTCTTGCTTTTTGAAAAGAATGACACATCATTCTTAACAGTTATGTCGAGAGTGCGCTCTTTGAGCTGGTCCTCTGGGACAAACCAGTCAAACCTGAAACAAAGAAAAAATCATTGGTCATGGGGTACGAGCCATTGAAGTAGTCAAGTGCATTTATTAATTAACTACAAAAAAGGATGTTTTGCTTGACAAACACTTCCTTTTTGAAAATTACAACCACAAGAATGAATGACTTTGTCTTACGTCTCATCCCAAGTTGGCTCCAGAGTGTTTTTCTTGACATCAGTTCGTCGGCGTCCACTGCGAGACTTGTCAGGGAGTAGATAAGCTCGGACATATGGATCAGAAAGACCATCTGAGTCACAAGCCAGCAAGTTCCTATATGTAACCAAGAAAAACATTTACTTTGTTATGTGACAAAACATTTTGTTTTTAAAAAATATTGCAAATGATGCAGAATCCAAAAGTGACCTGCCTCATAATTATTGGACATCCAGAATTACAGTTGCCCCCCCCCCCCCCCCCAATTCTCGTCCCCATAGCCCTTTCGTTTCTCTTAGCCGGCTGGGCCTTGGCACAAGGAAACGAAGGGCTCTGGGGACACAGAATTTCCAGTCCTAGATTCTAGGACTTCGGTCTTCATGTATGCAGTCATGACGTTTCAAAAGAATGTATGAGAGAGTCGTTACGTTTTTGACTTCCGTTTAGGAATTCTTTGTTCCAAACAGCCAATCAAAAAAATTCGAATTAATTCAAAAATCCTATGTCCCCAGAGCCCTCCGTTTTCTCGTGCCAAGTCGGCTAAGAGAAACGAAAGGGCTATGGGGACGAGAATGCCCCCCTCAAGAAAAACCCAATTAATTTATAACCACTTTGATACCAGGTTGTACATGTATTTCTCTAACCAGACAACAATTTTAATTTCTTTTCACTAACCTTGCTTGGTGAACAATAACCTCCACCTTACTGCCCTGTTTGTTGTATCTTGTGGTAAGCTGAACGTCACCAGAAACTGTCCTGTTTAGACAACAAAAATAACACTCTTTTAAAATTTGATGGACAAAAAAATTAATACCAGGACAGCATACACTTTCACCATCTGCTAATAGCTTTACAATGTCGACTTATTTCTTCAAACACCAAGACTGACCTTTGAACTTTCGGGGCAGGTTTTCTACGTCTGACAGTGCTTTCCTCGCTAGGAGCCAAACAAAAGCAGAAAAAAATGCAGCGTTTTAGGCGACTGTTATCTGATGCAAGGCTGCGAGGGTTGTACGTAGCATGCAGAAGAAGGGAAGGAGTTAAATGATAGGTTAGTGAAAGTTGTCAGTGTGAAGTCCGTTAGCCTCTATCAAGAGAAAATTAGTTTAGTTAGTAGAGCAAGGTTTAACAAGCTTTGTTTAATTATTAAATTTTTACAAATTACAAGTTATTAGTTAATGGTCTTAATTAGTTTATCTTGCATTTTAGGTGATTATTAATCAAATGTAAAGCATTAATCACAACAAGTTAGTGCAAGACAGACTTTGTTATGGAGTTACTTTTACTTTAATGCTCATTTCTTTATTTTTATTTGCTTATTTGTTTGTTAGTTTATTTATTTTAAAGAAATGTCGAGTATTACACATGAAAGAGCTGAGAAAGGAGGAAAGGTAATCTGTAATAATTGGTAAGATCATTGTTAGTAGAAATGACATTATCAATGCTTATAAACTCAGAGAATATTAGTTGTACAGGATTACAAATTTATGTTGAACTTCAAATTATTTTTTTACATTAATTTAGTTAGTCAGAAGAAATTAGGATTTATTAACCTCAGTTTGAGTTGATATCATTACTGTTAAGATTAAGATAACATTATTACTAACAAGATTATAAATCGTAGTTATAGTGTATAATTTAGTAGTAAAGTTGGAATGAATAGAAGGGTCAAGATACATTCTCAGACAGCTGATTAAGCCTGGTTTTCACTTACGACGCACGCACAAGCGTAAGCATAAGGATCAAAATGCGATACGCTTGTGCTTATGCTTGCGTCAAAGCAGTTTTCATAGTGCAATAAGAGCTGTTATCCTTGCGCTTGTGCTTGTGTCGCTAGTGAAAACCAGGCTTAAGCAAAATGTATGACCAAAAGGGATGTGTAACTATGACACTGGAAAAAGAGAAACGGGATGAATGACTGTTTCTTGATGTGTGCAAAATTTGTCAGTAAACACAAGTTATGAGTCACCTTTGCTTGCTTGCACCACCAGCCTGCAACTCCTCAGCAGCGATCATGTCAGGTGCTTCTGCTTCATCTTCCTCCTCGTCTGAGGTGTCGTCATCTCTTGTGAACAAGGCCTGTCAAACACAGGGATGTGGCTAAGAAAACGCTAAGCAGGCTCACCAACAAGCCCAGCTGGCCTTTCTGACCTTAACAGCTCTAAAAGTTTACCTAAGTCTTTGTTTTCATGTGAAATTTTAGCCGGATTTAAGTTCTCTTTCAGCCGGTGAAATAAGCCAGCAGTCGGCCCTTAGCGACAACCCGGCAAACAAAGCAGAGAAGGAAAAAATTCCATCAAAAATGTTATCAAACATCTGATGTTGTTAACTTCTGGTGTGTTACTCCAGTTTCTAAAGTTACGTCCAGTTCCTACATGAAGTAACTATTGTACATATTCTGGAAGTATTTTTTTCCAGGTTTCTTCAAGTAAAGTGAGGGACTACAGGTATCGGGACGTCTTGTCCATGAACATGATAACAATAGCCACAGCTAGACCTCTCAGGTCATGATGCAGTGGAAAACACTAAACAATACGCCACAAGGACTCTCAGTTGCATACATGCCATTTTACCAAGGACTTGCAGACTGGAATAAGCTAGACAAATCGATACAAGACATTAAGTCCATTTTACTTTTTAAGCAAGCCCTGAAGAATGTAGTTTTTAGCTAAATTTTTTATCCTATGCCTTTTATTGTGAACTTTAATACTATACATTTTTTATCATGTAACTTTTTTAATTCTTAAACTATTTTTAAATTTTTAAATTTTAAATTTGAACTATTATTTTGCAGGGCCTCACTGAATAACACCTTTGGTGATGTGAGCTCCCTGGGTAAAGAACATTATTATTATTATTATTATTATTATTATTATTATTATTATTATTATTATTATTATTATTATTATTATTATTATTATTATTATTATTATTATTTACCTCTCAAAAAACGTTTCTGTTTGCATGCCCCCATTTGACAGCAGAACGTAACAACAGCACTTCAAAATTTGCAATAAGATGTTTCCCAAGCAAAGTAAAAATTGATAATATTTTGACACTATTTCAAATTACCTTTAGAGTAAACCTGCAGGTCAAAGTACTATTATGGCCAGATTCCTTCAGAGGGAAGGGCTGTTCAAATGTCATATTCTCACTCTTGAGCAGTTGAGCTAGTGAGAATTCCAGCTTGCCAATAGTTTTCTCCTTTCCACTGTCAATAATCTGTTGTCGAGAATAAAAACATTCAGTATTCACTCATCAGGAGACAAAAATCAGCTAACTTTCCTGCCAAAAAAAATGATGTTCACTGACTAACATCAGTGTAATCCAAATAAGAAACTTATGTGCAAACTTCATCCTAGTTTGAACACAAAATCTTCTCTTTATTAACAAAGTTATTGTGAGAATTAAGAAAATAACCTCAATATCCAGCTCCTGATATTTTGGATCGTGGATCAGGAAGCGGAATGGCTCTTCCCACACGGGACTGTTAGAATCCTGAATGGTCTAAAATAAACACATAAAACAGTAAGTAAGTTACCATTCATCTGTAAATACACCACAAACATATGTTGTGGCATAAATATATCTTTGGTTTAAAATTTTTCAAACCAGTTTTATTATTATTTTTTTATTGTCTCATATTCATTATCATAATCTCAGGGCTGCAAATAACAGTCAGACATTGGACACTGGCCGACCACAATTTGCCATTGTCCGATGAAATTCCAACTGTGGTCGGACAGAATGTCCGGACATTTTTTTTGTTTTCTAGTGCACACATCAATGTTCTGTGTTGGTAAGGCAGTAGATAAGCAGGTACTGAGCAGTACTGTAATATGATGTCGGACCCAGGGGGGGTACTCCGGCTTGTAAATGACGGGGATGATCGAATGGAGGCAAAACTCAGGACCCAAAAAATCCCTAAGTCTTCCGACATTACCCTAAAAAATCCCTGGACCAAAAATAACCCCCCAAAAAATCCCTTGTCAAATTACCCCTAAATTGTCAGGAGGGGCAATAATATAACACAAAGCAAACCATAAAAATATGAGCGCTCGTGTTTGTCTAATCATCATACCATAAATACGCCAAGGCCGTGCCAAGGCACTTAAGTTCGTTTTTAATACCCAAAAAAATCCCCTATTTAAATCAAGTCACCCCAAAAAATACCTGCCAAATTCTCCTACCCAAAAAAACCCGGAATCGAAAATTTTGACCCCCAAAAAATCCTTTGCACATCCCCGTCACTTGGACCCCGGAGTACCCCCCTGGGATTTCCGACCTCACTTTTGTTTTGTCCGATTGAAATGGTGACTTAATCGGACGCATGACCTTTCAAGGGAAAAAAATTATTTGCAGCCCTGTAATCTGAAACAAAAGGAAATAACAGTCACAATAACTCAAGGTGATTTAAAAATGTCTAAACTATACCTTGCTCTGGAGAGTTACATTTCCAACAGTTAGTTTGCAGAATGCACTTGTTGTGCCGCGTGCAGGATTCGTGATCTGGAAATCAAAGCGGAAATAGATCAACAACCTTACATTATATGGAAATGACAGTTTTTATTTCAGACTACACCTTTCTTCAGGCACAGTTAATACATACATTCTTGCACACTTACAGGGAGATTCTTGGCAGAATCCAACTTCACAAACAAAGCTGCTGTGGCTAACATCTCCTCTCCCTGGACAGCCTGCTCAGCCTGTATGAGTAACAAAGAAACAAACAAGTATTGAACAGGTATGTACACAGTTGAAGCTCTTCTTGAAACCATTCTTGTAATTCACCAGCTCCCTTCAGTGATTATCATTACAAAATCCTGTTACAATACTCTGTTAACCCTGTGTTAAAAGCTCCCTTAATTAACCCCTGGTTGCGACAGCAATCGACTTTAGGACCCCTAAGAGACTGAATGTAATAAGATAACACATAGGCTTCATAAAAAAGCTAACAGTCCTGAATGACTCTCATGGTTTGTGACATTTATACCTTTGATGCTTTACATAAATTTGGCCTTCCACTTATTATGCTTCACTTCTGTTTGTTTTGGAAACTATAAAATTTTATGCCTTTGATTAAATCCCTTTGGTGCCTTGTAAGCTCTAGCACTATGTATGTGGCCAACATTTGGGTATTCATTCCCATAATAAGCTACCAGATCTAGTTATGACCACTCTTCCTAAATCGCCAACTGAACGTGGTTGCTAACGGGAGCTTCAACTGCAGACGAATGCCCACTTACCGGTGACAGATCCTCAGGCTTGGGGGTAAGCGAGAACCAAGTACACCGCAAATTGATCTGGCCACTTTCTACATTCTCTAGTGGAAGCCACTGTGTAGCAAAACAATAATATTAGTTTTACTACAGATAAATTCAAAACAGTGTACAAAAAGAACAAATCATATGACCCCAGTTCAAAAAAAAATTGAAGGATTAAAATCTTACCAGATCAACATTGCCTTGTTGGACAATGGTAGCAATGTCGGCTTCAACACTAAGAAAATAAATAAACAATGAATTAATCAAAAAACAAACAGAAAATACCTGTGAATTAATACCTTTTGCTTATGATATGAACACCATCCAATATTTTCTAAATGCAGAACCAATCCTTCCAATAAATTTATTAACGGCTGAGCCAACTAAAGAAAAGGTTTACAAGTTCTTCCCAGTTTGTAACAGAGTATTGTTGCTCGACCCCATGGATGAAGAGATCATCCTTCAGTGGTTCCCCCTCCCCTAGCACCCTACTTCATACCAAAATCCCCCCACAATGTTAGTAAAGGTTAAGGATTGACTACTTACGTGCCAAGGGCTTCATCATCAGATGCCTTGTCCTCGTCAAAGACACCAATCTTTATCTTCTGTCCATGAGCGTTATCAACAAAGGACTGTGCATATAAAGAATAATCAGACAATTTATAATCAACATAACCAGGAATTTGCTCAAACCACATTACAATATCTTACAGTTATCAATGGTCTGGGTAATAAATAACAGATACTATACCTCAAACACTTCATTCCAAACTGGGTTCAGTGTGCTGTCTTTTGTCTGCGTGCGGAATGTCTTGGCTCCCACTAGCAACACAAAATAATAACATTTAGCTTACATCCCAAAAAAGTACAATCAAACCACTCCAAAACAGCCAGGCATCGTTCTTTCTTTAAATTTGTGGAGCATAAGTCTTAGTCTGCTGTCACTGGCTTCCATCAAGACATTGAGCACTAATAATGACAACAACTGCTATTACATAAATTTAAAAAAAAAAACAGCCTTGCTGTTTTAAGAGCCTTAAGTTAACTACATATTAACTAGAGATGACCGTGGACATACCTCGGAGTATAACATATGGATCAGAAGAGCCTTTCTTGAAAACACCAATATCCTTCTTGACCAAATCTTTTGCTTCCAGAACTTCAATTCGAAGAACTCCCTGAGAAAGCAAGATGAAGTTTAAATCAACGGCAAATCATGTCTGATGAGAGCGCTGCCAGTGGCAATAGAAGTTTTTTTTTTTTTTTTTTTTTGGGGGGGGGGGGGGGAGACCAGATATAATGGCGCAGTGGTCATATGTGAATTGAGTTTGTTGTTGGTTCTCGTCCTTGCTCCAAGGGTTTTTCTCCGGGTTCTCCGGTTTTCCTCCCTCCACAAAAATCAACACTTCTAAATTTCAATTCGATCGGGGATCCACTGGCCACAGGTTTGTTAATCGCAAGACTATTACGTGCTACTTTTGTAAAATAAAGACAATTTATTTATTTATTTCTTATTTACACCATACACTCACATCAGGCAAGGGGTATTTGAGTTCATACGGATCAACGTCGGTCAGAGGAACTGTGATCCTGTTTGGAAGAACTACAAATCCAGCTACAACATCATCTATCACTCCACGGATAATGTCACTGGAAGAAAAGACAATAATATTTATTATCAGATTTACAGCAATGGTTGAGCTCACTTTCCCTTAAAAACTATGTTTGCAGTTGAAACCTTAAAAAATAGTCTTTGGCTACATGCTGAAACCAAAGCCCTCTCAAGTAGAGAGCAAAGGAAGTCAACCAAAGCACTCTTGAACCTTAACTAGGTAAGAACCATGCCCTAAGTTAAAATTACTACATTTTACCTTTATTTTATTATTACCATTTTGGGGGCAAGGGGGGAGAGGGCAATCGCTCCATATTTAGTTCCTAACAATTACAGAGGCTGGTAAAAGGTCCCGGTGAGAGCTACTGTTGCCACTAGGTAGCTCTCGTAAGTGCCGAGAAATGCCTACCATCTCAAAAAGGCTCTGCCAGCAAGTCATATGTCACACCTCCACGTTTGGTGACCCTGGTAATACGATGTAGCTGAGTGACAATGGCGAAAGGCGAGCTTCCAGCGCCTTTAAATATCTGGTACCCGTGGCTAAGGGAAGGACACCCCGACAGAAAATCCCTGGTCCTCCAGGTTGGGGGTTGGGCATGGGGCCAATCACCCCATCCCGTAAAACCAAGCTGATTACGGAAACCGGAAATTTATGTACCCATAACTACCAAGGAGCGAGTTCAGCGGCCTGCTGTCTTACGGGAGACGACTCCATCATCCTGATGGACAGCAGTATGAAGAATGCAGGTGAAAGCCGAAAGGAAACTTGCATGCGGATAATTTTTTATTCCGGCCCTATCCCCCACCAGGGGGCAAGGAACTAAGAGAGAATTACAGAAAACATACCTTAGACCTGGAATATCAAGGATATTTGCCATGTTTGTTAAATCAAAGTCAATATCCTGGTAAAAAAAAAATACAATCAAACATTCAAATCAATATGCTACAATTAAAGAAAATTATTGGTCAAGAGAATTGGGACCATTTTGTAGGCCATTTGCTATAAGGTCTACAAGTTTCCCTTTCTTTAACCTTTTATGATTTGAATTTCTCTCGCAACTTACTGGTCTGTTGAGGAAGAAGACAGAGACCCCGCCTACAAGAGGTGCAGCTGGGATAAGAGGGCGCAGGATCACACGCAGACTTCCACGTATCTGCACAAGACAAAAAGAACACATCAGGCATCTACAAGGTGTTAACAAAGTACCAAACACGCAGGGGTTTCAAAATATTTTAAAGTAGGCATCAAGAACAGGAAGAGTTGGTGGCTGTGACAATGCCGAGCTTGTTTGTTGTGACCTGATTGCTATGACCAGAGTAACTAGCAACATTTTACCAATGCCAGTGTAATTCCAGCAGTTGCCAGCTTGTTTTGAAAACCCTGAACATCTCAGTCTAAATCCATATTAACTACACGTACCTGGAGATCCTCGATACCAACAGTTACTCCCTTGACTGAAAGCTCAAAGTCTGAATCACCGGCGTAACTATGATGAACAAAATATTAAGGAAAGTTACTGCTAGTGAAGATATTCTGAGAGGAAAATATCAGCAATATTATCTTTTTGGAGAACAGCAGGAGGGATGAAATAGTTTGTTCTCATTTTAGAAATCAAAGTAACAAGGTGAGCCGTACTCACATTAAATCGACATCCATGATTATCTCATTACGGTCTACATTATGGGTGTAAGTCTTGATTCCACCTATACGAGGAGGCTGTTGGGAAAAAATACAATGTACGTCAATACATTTGGTTCACACACTTGCACCAGTCACTGTAGGAGATGACATAACAAAAGGATGGCTCTGTTTTAGGGGGGGGGGGGGTGATTTAGGCAGTATTAGCTTTTTAGCTTCAACCCTTCTGAAAATTAGTTTTTTCTCTTGTACCCTTCCTAGGGTCTAGTCCACATGGAAACTGTACCCAAGGATAAAAGGACAAAAAAGTACAAGTTCAAAGATACATTTTTGTCTATTTAACTCAGCTGTTAAATCAACATCAACAATATACTTAAAAAACCCTGCGCTTTTCATGTTTGCAACTCGTTAGTTTTTCATGTTTGCAACTCAAACCATAAACCGCAAGCAAAAGTTAGAGCTGCCTTTTTCAAATGACAAGCTATAATCCAAGTTCTTTTTAAGCCCTGCTAATAAATCCTTTTCCAAAGAAGAATTTTTATCAGTCCTCAATGTTTTAGGCATGAAGATGCATCAACATCTTAGTTTGTCTTACCACTTGGCCAAGAGAGATTTCTTCAAAGTGAATAGAGCTCAGGAAGCCAGGCACATTCTTCTGAATCTCTGGCTCAACTTGCTCTTTTAAAATCTTCACAACCATGTCATTGATGTATGGCCATAGTTGAACCAGCATCTGTGGTGAGATTAAACAAAACAACAATGAAAACTTCCCTTGTTACTCCAAGTTTCATGGGAATCACTGGTACATTGTGAATTTGAATATATTTGGACTTTTCATATTAAGCTAACCAACTGGATGCGATGATCAATCTAGCTGCACGATGAAAAAATACCGCAGCCTCTGTCAAAGTTACGTTTAGTGCTCTACTGTCTTTGAAGAATAAAATTAATGAAACATGAACCAGTGGAATAAATATATTTAATTGATTTAAAATGATCGAAAATAAAAAATTTACCTTGTTGAGCCATTCTGCTCTTTCCACGTCAGGAAAGAAAACCTGGAAAATACATGTAATAAACATTACTAGTGAAATATGGATAAAACGTTATTTTTTATGAAATCGTCCTTTCACTTTTTAACATAAAAATCCTGAAGAGCTTACATATCAATGCACAACTAAAGAAGCTTTATTTGTTCACCAATTTCTCAAGCAAGAAAGGAGAAGGTCACATAAAAGACACATTATGACTCAGTTTATCAAGATAGGAAAATATTTAAACCTCAGTCCAACAACACCAAAAAACAAGATTTGAGACCCTCCATGTACTTTTGCACAAGACTGAAGTTTATTGTATTTCGTTCTCAAAAATACTGTATTGCCATTTTAAACTGATAGCTGGATGTTTTATTTTCTAAAGAGAGCCTCATCCATATTTTTTTTCAGTGCATTGCAGCTGCATCTAATGATGTTGAGACAGAGATTTCCCTGCCCAGTAGACACTTCACACTAAACGTGACAACTACCAATTCTTCATTAACATTGTTTACAAATACAGTTTCAATTTAAAATGCTAAATATCAGCTGCATGCAGAAAAAATATAATATGCACGCACCTAGCCAATTTAAGCTAGCTGCAAATAAAAAATTCTGCACTCCACAATTTCTAGATTAAGCACTTTCTTTTACTATTCAGCACATAAATACTGTGTAAATTTTTGCTTTTAAAACAATCTCTTGGAAACAATGCTGCTTTTTGAGTCCACATAAGTGTAATGATGTTATCACACTAATCAAACGGGAAACAACTAAGGATATGAATAAATAAGGAGAGCTTTGGGGCTTTTCCTTTCAATATCAACCTTGTATAACATTCAAAGGCATGAAATACTGTATTACCCTAGCATTGCTCTTTTAAACAATATCAGCAAATATTTGTAAAATAAAACAAAAAACAAATTTTATAGACTGGAACACACCATGATGCCTCTTTGATGGAAACACGTCTGCAGACACAGGTCTTTTATCAAGCTTACAGCACGTACGTGCAACATTTAAATATTTTATGACCCCTTGTTGTTTAAAAAACTTTATCAAACATTGACAAATATTAAACAAAAAATATAAAGTTTCCAGCATAAAGTTATAAGACTAGAAGGATTTTAACAGATATTTAAGAACAATATTTCGATGTACTCATTCGCCGTATTTTCCATCCAAAAAATTTTTGGCTCATGGCTTTGTGCTTCTCTAATATTCATAAATAGGCGAGTATTTTGACGTGTTTATCGTATTAAGTGACTGTTTCTAAAGTGTATTGTTCATAATAAGCTAAAAGCTTTCATGCTGTTCTCTGACTTCAACTAGCTCTTGCCAAGTTCCAGCTCAAAGGCTTTTAAGAAAGGACAACTTAAAATATTTGTTCATGCAAACAAATTGCGTACGAACTTTCGAGAGAGTACATCTGTGAGCCACGCCTAACTGAAAAAAATAATAAACTTTCCAGCTTATAAACCCTAGCTAATCGCCTGCACAATAAAACGTTTTGGCAAGCGAACAGAAGTCTCAAGCAAATGTTTTGCAAACAATTTATTGAAGTTCGTTTGTAAGCTTTAACTGAAGAAAATATTCAAACAAAGAATGAATTTCCTGCAGCCAACGACGTGAGGGAACGTGTCTAATTTTAGTTTAGCTCGTTTGTTCATGATACTAATTACAAAGCAAAACATTCGCAAACCTCCATGTCCCAGGAAAAAGAGAAATGAAGCTAAATTTGTCTCGTCAAATTACAGCTCTTTGCAGAGTTGCTCTTCTATCAAAAGTGCAATCTGTAAAGCTTTAATAGCGTCAACACGAACACTAAATCTTACCAAAATAGCACAACAGTTCTTACCCAAGATGGCAGATCTTCCATTCGCGCCTCGACGACTTCGTGTTCGCGTTCTGTAGCTTCCCTAAATGCATCTCTCCTAGACTTTCGTTCGTCTTGATTCATACGCCATAAAACGTAGATGAAAAACCCACAGATGAGCCACACATAGCTCAACCCGAGCCAGCCCATGAACCAAATCAACAGCGCGCCGCCGACCAACTTCAGATATTTTATCACAAAGTTCAAAATTGCTAGTTCGGTCTTCTTTGCCGTTTTCTTCTGTTCATCTTGCGGCGGAGCCTTCGCCTCTTCCCCGGGTTTTGCCTGCTTTTCGGCGGGATTTTCTAGCTTTTGCTCTGCTGTCGGCGTCGCCATCTGCGAAGAGACTCCGAGCAGCAGCAAGACCTTTCCTCGGTGTGTGCTCGCTGCTGCACTGAACCCAGTTCAATGCATCGGCAACCCTTTCAAATGCTAATCAGTTTGAGTGATACGTGTCAATAGAACAATAGAACGTCGGAGTGTGACTTTTTCGCGGGTAAAAAGCTTCGAATTTGAAGAACAAGTATTAAGTCTGCAACACCTGTTTTTAGCGATGAGTCTGTCTGCAGAATTTATACACGACACCAAAATTTATAAACAGACGCAATGACAACACGTACGCCTTCTTTGTATAGTATTTTCGTCCAATGGGTACGTTGTTTATCGATGTGACAAGCTATACATTTATAATGCTGGCTTTACATTTCATTCAGAGATCAACAAGCTGGAGCGAGCAAAAGCCACAATATTTTCCCTCTCAAACTCATGTTTAATTTTCGATGCTGCTGAAAAAGCCCTGTGTTTGTGCACCTGCTTTCGTCTTTGTGTCGGCCAAATATTCTAATGTGAACAAAATAAATAGATATATTAAACTCGCAACAATCGGCCAAAAAACTGAAGAGCTTGACGTCCAATTCCGCTGGCATTATTCCATAGCAATTCATGAAAAGACTGGAAAGCTTATTTTAAACTGCAAATCCAACCAGATCTTGCAGTGTATAACAGTCTGAATATAAATTAAATCGCTTGGATATACAGGTGGATATATTAATTCTTTTACAAAAAGCAAGACAAAACGCAACTGTATATGCAATACGATTATGTGTATTTCAAAAATTATCGTTTAGAGTCCCTGGTCATAAGCTACTTTTTTATATTCGGTTCTATGAATCTTAATTTAAAGCAGCCCTGCTGATGTTTTAGTTCATCAAAACTGAATTGTTTGTTCGATCGTTTTGTGCCCGGTTGCCAACATCTGCAGACAGCGTCTGTTAAAAACCCAATGAACGACGGCGACTTAACCATTAAACCTTTATAGAAAAACATGGATAATAGAAAATACGAAAAACCGCAGACGAAAAAAAAAATAATTTAAAAGAGAAATAAAACCACACCATATAAACACTCTGGCAATAACGGATTAGCTGCTTTTGTTGGGCCCTTGAAGAAGGTCATTATCTATCTACCCTAAAGCTCGTTTGAAAAAACTGAATTTATTAATTTAATGCATGGACTTCTCAAAATGGTACACCTGCTTAAAAAATAGCCCGTCATATAGAAATAAACAATAATCTCAGACGAATATTTAAAATAAGACAAAATGAACGAGGTGCCAAATCATGTGGTCCCATAATGAACGGCCCGGAGAGAAGGGGGTGGGTGGGGCGGGGTGTAGAATTGGAAAGATGTTTTTTTATATATATTATTCAGTTAACTGAGAGTTAATGTCAACAAATATAGTTTCTTTTTTGTATGTTTTTCTTTAAAATAAAGCAAAGCATTTTTCAAATCAAAAGAGCATAATTTTGAAAAATGAGCATAATTTGAACATTTTTGGGGGCAAAAAGCGAGCATCGCTAGGAGCATAAAATGCCAGTTTTACTAGCATAATCGGGAAATGCCTAAGTGTACGGGGTGGGATGTGAACAGCGGTAACGGTTGTGAAAATAGCAGATTTAGATGGGACAGGACCTGTTTAGGGACGGACCATTATTTTCTTGGAGGGGGGGGGGGATGAAAAATTTTCCTCTGCAAACTTTTTTTTTTTTAGTTTATGCACCTCTGCAAACATTTTTTTTAGAAATTCTTATTATTTTTTGTTATACATATCGTTTTTGCAAACAATTTATTTTGTCTTTCCAGGCCCTGCAAACAATTTTTTTCAATATTTTTCATCCGCCCCCCCCCCCCCCCCCCCCCCTCCAAAAAAAATAATGATCCGTCCCTTACTTGGACTCCTGACCAGGATGAACTCTTTGCTACAAAGAATTATTAAGTAATAAAGAAAAGAAAATTAAAAAAAAACAACAACACGATCTTGATTCAACAATATACCGTGGAATTCCTATTTCTCGAACACTCCATTTCTTGAACCTCCTGATAACTCGAACCAAAAGTCGTTTCCCTTGAATTCGCTTCTCTAATTAGGCCCGGTTCAGACGCCGATCTTTTCATGAGCCGAACCTAATTCCTTGAATAAAGTACATGAAAAGATCGGCGACTGAATCAAATAAGAACGGCTATTTCAATTGGGAACGGCTCACCCGTTCTTCCCGCCTGGCTTGGCCGAGAATTTCGCCTGTGGAACGCCTTTGGAACGGCTTTGATTCAGACGCCGTGCTTTTCATGTGCCGATCCTAATTCATAAATTATTTTAATGTATTTTGACTGGTTTTATTGCAACTGTATTAGGAACGGCCTCGGAACGGCCAAAAAGTACGGCGTCTGAATCAAAAGCGTACTTTTGTCAATTTGGTTCGGTCTAAATTCGAATTGAGTTCGGCTCATGAAAAGTACGGCGTCTGAACCGGGCCTAAGTTGAACACTGTAATTTCTGACTCCCGATTTCTCGAACCATTTTCGCTTCCTTTATAGAGGTTCGAGAAATAGAGATTCCACTATAATTCAACTCGAATTGTTTGTTATCTGTACTCAAACAAGTACCACGAGTATTTTCTTGGCACTAGAAATGCCATTCACGATGCTGTTCGTGTTTTTTGTTCAGGAGCCGATGATGAAAAACTCGCTTTGCCACACAGCTAATACAAGGGCCAGAATTTTACTAATAATCAAAAATAAGGGTGGATTTGGGGTTTATCGTGTTGTTGAAAAATTCCAGAAATGTGAAGATAGATTTAAAAGGTTTTCAAACCCATCTCATGGCCTTACTAAAACCAACAAAAGACCATGCAGTCATTAATGTAAATTGGAAAAATAAATACACTGGCTGTGCCTACTTATTAACATAAATGCTATTATAAGCTACTGAGCCGTTCTAAGTATCGAATCGATGGGAGAATACAGCGCAATTAATTACTTCGCTACCTTCTCAATGTAGTAATAATCATAAACCCAATTTAATGCGAGGTATACAAGTGTTTTTTGAGTCGACAAATGAAAAACAGAGTTGAGCCATACAGTTTATGGCACAAAAATCCGTTCTTTAACAGTCCAAATTCCAGCTTTTTCGTACATGATTAAAAAGCCATAAATGATGTTTTAAAGGCAATTAATGGTTTAAGTATATCTAGGTGCAGAAGATAAGTTGTAAAGCCTCGGATAAAAGATGTACTAGTACAAAAGAGAATTGAAACACAATTAATGGCCCTCTCTACAAGAAACTAACACAAAATGATATGTTAAAACTGAGACACTTTTGTACTAACCGAGTTATTGGGTTTAAGTGGTGAAGCATCAGGGATGAAAGATGCAAATATAACTAATGATACGAGAGCAAAATGCCAGCGCTCTGAACCGATCATGTTGAATTCAAACCTCCGGTCAAACAATTAACGAAACAGAATAAGGCGGCAGCACCTTAAATTCACTTTCATTATGTAAAGGGAACTTCTGTGTAAATAACATGGGTTTAAATTGCTTTATTCTGTTGCAACCAGTCACGATTTGACAGGTAAGTATTTGACTCCACATAAAAGAAAACTTCTTAGCTGAATGAAAAGAAAGGAATTTAGTCATTCAGGTTCCAAATTATCTCCAAAAACAAAGACATAAATAACACTTGCAATAAACAAGATGGCTCGATACACTATCAACTCGTCCACGTAAAACATTTTCCAACGATCATCAGAAAAAAATCGTTGCTACGAAACTTAAATGTGAACTTCAGTTAAAACGTCCTACAATTTAAGCAAGCAGAAACAGAACCAGAACTAATAAAACAAACACTGTGATAATGTTTACAGAAAAGAACAAAACAAATACGTGTATTTTGTAAAGAACTCCACAAAATGCTTTGTTAAAAAATAAACGGCTGTTTAAATGTTGCACAATGCATCGTGGCTTAGCCTGCGAACAGGATCGCTGGGGCGCAAAAAATAGGGGGGGGGGGGGGGGGTGTAGGTGGTGCGAGCCGGGCGCGCTCTTCTCGCGAGAATGCGCTCGCCTTCCCGAATATTTTTTCCCAATACTTAACTAGGCGGCCTATTCACAGGCTAATCTTGGCTGTATAGAAACACATTTGTTGCAAGGTTATTTGATTTGAAAGGAAATAACAATTCGTCGAGTAGTGGGAGAAACCAAATTAGTGCACAACATCTTCGTCAAGTCACAACAACGAACAAAGTCAGGACTCAGGAGCCCATGTTCGACTGATTGAAAAACAAAACAAAACACAAATACATTTAGCCGCAAAAAGCCCACCCCCGGGGCCTTGTTATCTTTAAAATGTGACTGGGACCCTCTTGATTTCTTCCCAGTTCTTCTCCAGAGCGGCTCGATTCTATAAGACGGCGGGGCCCTCAACCCGAGAAAGAAGTATTTCTTGTACTTAGGCCTGGTCGGCTAAGAGGATCGAGTGGCCCTGGGAAAGAAAATGCCTTAAATTCGGAGGTGTGTTGCAAATCTTGTAAAACATTTTCTAAAACTGATAAAATGAGGCTGAGATTACTTTTAAGGTCACGTGACCGCCAGCTGTCAAGCCGTCCGTGGCGTTCAGATCGATGGCGATTAATCCGGCTCTTGATGAACAAAAAATCGTACTTTACGACAAAAAAGCGCAATTAGAAATTCAAAGCATCCTTTATAGAAACGGGACGCCGGTATCGCGTTACTAATTTTCGCGGGCACTTAATTTTGCGGAAATGGCACAGCCCTATTTTGCAAAGTTTCATGATTTTGGCAATTTCAGGGAAAAAATCACTATAAAAAAAAACCTTAATTCAACTTTGAAGCTTTCCGAACGAGCTAGTGACAATAAGGTGGTTTAATTCTTATATTAAATGTCCGAGTAAGTCTATCTGCCTTAGTTCCGTGCTCGAAATTTGTTTATTTTGCGATCGAATTTCGAGCAGTGTTGTGTTTTTGTGGGAAATTGGCGATAAAATAGAATTTGCATTTTATTTGGCAGCTGCACGGCGAAAAAAAGGAAGCCGGGCTCAGAAGATCAAGAATTATTAAAGCGGGGAGCTATTTATCTTAACTAATAAACATAATGTATAATATCTTTCCCCTCGCATATATTTTTTCGCAGCCAGTGTTGCTCCAAAAACCAAACTTTGCGCGCTCAAAAACTCGTTCAAAATCGCTATTAATTTTATCATTCTCGATTTCTTTCTTTTTTTACTAATACAATAAACAGCACGGCTCAAAGAAAGCCACCCAACATTACTCAAAGGCTTGCCGCCGTAGCCGAAACCGGCGAGAAATGCACGAAATTAAACGATACTAAAATATGACAATGTAGTTTACCCTGGCATCCCTTCCACAGCGTTCAATCTTCCAACTGGCCATTTTTCTTGATATTTTCGCAGCTTGGTGAAATGATTTCAAGATCTGCTGCAAACAGCTAGATGCGCATTCAAATCTTGCAGTCAAAGGCGAGGTTGTTTTGATTCTAGATATGCAAAAATGACCCAAAAACCTTTCAAGTAATCCATATGCAAAACATCTTTTAAAAGTAAAAGATTGGTCACCGATGCGAGTGTCTCGACCAATAAAAAACCTTTTCGCCAGTTCCTTATTTGCGACACTTAAAGCAGGTGAATCATGTCTGCTTGAAAACTCAGAACTGTTTCACACCTCACAATGAAAAAATATGTCACTTGTTAAATTTAAAAACCTCGAATTTTAATTGTATAAGATGCAAATATTTTGCGCACTTTAGTGGGCATAATAATGCCAAAGAACAAATCGGGATTTCGATTATCACCTGAAAAATTACTGTTTCCAGGCGATTCATGGAAAGTACGCTCTCGTTAAGGACCTGAGACCATTATTGTGTTTCTATAGAGTTCAGGGACACACTTTTTTCTCAAGATGATTGTGAACTGATAGTGACAATATTAACGCCAGTGAAATGAAAGGTGGGAAGCAATAAAACTGTCTAGACTTCCAATTTTGCCTTCGAAATTTAAACCGTTTTTGTCACCGCTATTATATTTTTCTATAGCTACAATCTCGCTGTTCTAATTCAAATGAGTAATGAGTGTTTCAAGAAAAAGTCAGCTGGGATAAAGTCCCCATTTGAATACAGTATTTATCAACATCCTCAGAAAACGAGATCTTTAAAACTGAAAGGTACAATGTTGATTTTTAATAAAATCTTAATCAAACATGACTGACCTGCAGCAGAGGTAAAGCGATGCAAAAAGCCTCATTTTTTGCTAAAAGTGATTTAAAAGATGAAAAATCTGTACTGATGATTTTATTGAGCTGAGACAATATGTCAGAAAACAAACAAAAGAAATTATCAGATTTATGCATTCAGTACGCTTTTCAATCTCTGGAATCGCCGCAAATGTCATCAACGGAGCAAATATCAGTAAAAGAGCATTTGCTTCTGTTCCCAAGCAAGCGAAATTAACTTTGAAAACTGTTCAGCCCAACAATACTTCAAAAACCCAAATCGCAATCCGTTTCAATCTTCGTCAGTTTCGGCCATCCGTATCTTCGTTGATATTTGCTGTGTTATTGAAATGTTCCTTCGCTGTTTTTAGAGGTTATTTTTATATTTCACCGAATTTGATGGTCATTTCCCATGCCTAAATTGGGCTAAAATCCGTGGCACAGTCCCCTTAAGGAGACAACATTAAAAATTTCTCCAAGGTTTTAAATGTTCTAAAAACAACGTAACGTTTCGGGCAGTTAAGTCCTTTTTCAGGTACTGTAGTTACAAAATGGCGGACTGAAGAAGGACAGTAAAACTGCCGCCCCGAAACGTTTTTAGAACATTTATAACCTTGGAGAAATCCAGATTAAGACATTTTATATTATTTAATCGTTTTCTCATGAGAGGTTAGAAAAGTTTCAGACAAACTATTTTAGAAAAACAATGAAAAAGTACATCCATTTATGGCACAATGTGTTTTTATTAAGCAATTATACTCATCTTCCCAAACGATAAAATGAAGTACTGCAGTGCAGATTTATATCCTGTCCAGAAATGACAAGAGTGTGTCAATGAAAAAATATGGCTCTCGTTTCTTCATGTCCAGGAAAATATATAATTGCAAGGACGGATTTTTTGCCCGTCTGTTTCGAAATACAAAATATTCCACTGTCTAAATACGCTTTCTACCTAAAATTTCAAAGCTCTTCTTTGGCGGCTTTTTTCAGCGAAACCGTCGCTTTTTCCTCTATAAATTTCACAAAGTCGTCAAGTCCTCTCTCTCCGTCGTATTTGATAGGATTTTTCTTATCGTTGGCCGGTGCAAAGTAGATGGTAGGAAAGCCTTCTGCAGAGAATTCTGGTGGGAGGTCGTTAGCAGTGGCGTCCATTTTAGCGATAACCACGTTAGCTTCGTCCTTGAAATGCTTGCCCAGTTTCTTGTAAGTGGGTTCCAGTGCTTTGCAGTGGCCGCACCACGGCGCATAAAGCTCAATAAGGACATCTTTTTTAGCATCCAAGACGATATCGTCGAATGTTTTTCCCACTACAATTGTGACGGGACCTGTGTTTTTCTTTGGTATCGGCTGGGATTTTATCTGTGCTTTGATGTTACCTGTTAAAGAAAATAAGCAGCTTTTAATAATCTATAATATAAAGAGACTCGCAAACGAAAGTTTGATTCTTACGGATCTGATGAAGTGCGTAGACAAATTAAACCTGACAGATTCACATACTCTCCCCCAGTATTTCGAAAGGTTTGCAAATATACTAGTGCAAAATAAATCTTTCCATGCATCTTCATGAGAATCCGAGGTAAATTTCTGTAACATCTGACATTTGAAATGCTACGCATTTTCTTAACTATGGATATCTGGAGAAGTACTTCTTACAGTGATTAAATTTGATGCTTGCAGTCGAAGCTTTACTTCTCCACATATTTTTCTGTTGACCAAATCAAATTCCGCGAGAAAACTCTACAGACAAAGATACGGCAAACTGGTGACTGGGCCGAAAAGAGTTCTCGATTTTCCGTTCATAGCATTAAGTCTCATCTCCTCGAACCACTGATATTTGGATATCTTCTGAAGATCTTTAAGAAAACGCGCGATTTCGTTACTCGCAAGGAAATATGATTGCTCCATGTACAATAAAGCTATAAATCTAGAAAGTGCCTTAGAATTAGGTACAACTCACCTTCTTTGAAGTTCTCTACAAATTCTCTGAGACTGTCTTCGCTGAATTCTTCATCAGGCTCCATTCGGTATTTTCTGTTCTTATCATCAAAGCAGCCTACATTGATCTCCTCTCCAGAGTCATCAAGCCCGAGCTCTTTGAGTTGATCTTCAAAGTCCTGCTCGCTGGCAATAGCAAAAGTGACGTCACGGTGATCATTAGCGACCTCCAACACCTTTTGACGCCAGAACTGAGTCGCTGGGGAGGAAAGCATTCACGATCAGTCACCACTCCATATTTAAACAATAGAGTGTTTCTGACTGGGAACTATCGGCTGATAGTTGCAGAAACTTGATTTTTTTTAGCCCGAGAAGCTTCGAAACAAAACCAGATAAGAAACCCACTAAATGCAGTGAATCTAGTGGCGTTTTTCTGTCTGTAGGCCCGCTTGTTAACAAAATATTTTCACGGACGAGTACTAATTATCCGGGTATTTTTCTCGGACGGGCACTATTTAAACAATAACGTGTTTCTGTCGAGGAACTATCCGGCTGATAGTTGCTCCGATGAAATTTGATGTTCTTAAAACTAATATTAGCCCAAGAAGCGAAGCTGCAAGGGCTAATAGGCTAGTTTTAAGAACATCAAATTTCCAAGGGGCAACTATCGGACCGATAGTTCCAAGACAGAAACACTCTATCGTTTATATTGTTCACCGCAAAACTTTCTTTCGCGCGCCAATTTAAAAACGAGCGCCTTGAATTATTTTACACTTTTTAGGATAAAAGACTTAATTGAAAGCCGAAATGTAACAAACGAAAAAAAACCAGACAAGAAACCCACTAAAAAAAAGGCGTGGCATGCAAGCTAAGCCCCCCCCCCCCCCCCTCAACAATTTTTTGCTCCGTCTCGCGCTCCTAGAGGCATTTACGCTCATCTCGCGTTTTTGGAAAGGAAGCGACTGCTAAGTAGGCTAGAAGATACCAGTCTGACAGCCGAAAGGAAGCTCCAAACCAATGCATGTAGGAAGGAAACAACTAACCTACGCGTTGTTCAAAACCGAAATCTACGTCGTAATAGACAACACACAGAGGGCGTTTGGTGTACTTCTTCTGTTGGTCATAAGAGTTCATTTGCCCCACGAGTGGAATACGGCTCTCCTCGTAAAACTTCTGAATGTCTTCTGGTTTGGGATCTTCACCCTGTTGTCAAACCAAATAACATTGCTTAGAAAGACTTTGAACAGGTCTCAACTTATAGAGGTGAAGCCGTAAAAAAAAATCCAACAGCAACTAATTACAACAAGTGCTTACTCTTGGACTGGAGCAGAGCAGACTAAAGAAAGGAAGGGAAGGGACGGGAGGGGAGGGAAGGGAGAGGAAGGAGGAATTGACGGAATTCGAGGTATTTGGATAGCTGATGAAACGCTGTCTCGAGTGTTTGATACGTCCTCTCAATCGAAACAAAAACTACGAATTTAACGGAGAAATAAAATTGTAAAAATCTATGCTAATTAAGACCGGGTTTCTAACCTTTCTTCACGGTTATAATTTTCTTGTTTTAGCTTGATGAATTATTAATGAGTTTGAGAAGTTGTGTTCATACTCATGCCTTAGTGCCACTCCCATACCTTAAACACAATATGTTTATCTTCAAACTTTGACCTGAACCTCTCTGGATGGAACAGCACAATAGAGCTCTTGGTGATACCAAAGTGCTTCTTGGCTGCGGCATCAAAGGTGTGTGCAAAGGGGTAATCATCCCTAATGTCGTCGTTGGCTTCCAGGTATTTTACCAGCAGGTTGTCCTTCTCATCTTTGAAGAATCCAACAATGACTAGCTCATCCCTTTCTTTCATGAAGTCAGTGACTGCTTTGAGTGAAGTCAGTTCCTTGGAGCTTGGGCCGACCTGCCCACGCATGTAGCTTGTAATACCTGGAGATGTAGAGACGCATACCCTTAATTATTATTCAACAAAGTGCGCGTTGCCCATATAAGGTCAGAATTTAATTGTTATCCGTCATCCGTACAGATATCCTGCGATATATGTAGGTTGCCAAGACACTTGTCTGAGGTCTTGAAAAGTGCCGCATAACCCAGGGACCGCGGAGGGGGAGGGGCTGGTAGGGCTATAGCCCTACCACTTTTTTGGCTGGGTTAATTTTTTAGGGCTCATGAAAAGGATAATGTAATATATAGCAATAGGTAAGCCTCAAAGCGAAGCTCCACATTTATTTAAAAAATGAACTATAAAATGGATAAAAACTAAACCTTGCCCACGCGGAATCTATCGAAACTGCGTTCAGAAAGTAAAAACATCATGAAATTTCCTGTCATAAAATCAGGCTCAGCAATTCAGTAGGAGGTTGTTAGCTTGCATCAGGGTCCTGTCTCTTTCTTCAGCGGACTTGACTTGATGTAGTGCTTAGCTTATTCTTCATGATGGCAGCCGCAGATTCAACAGCAAACAACAGAAACAAGCAAACTGGACTTGCACAGGGAATATCATTCGCAATTATTTCGGTCTCCTCGTAAACAATTTTCGTTTTCCACAATTCCACGGACTAATATAAATGACTTTTGAGGACATCTTGGGAGAAAGAATGTTCTCTGTCACTCTTTTTACTCTCGGTTTCATTCAGCCTACACAGCAAACACCGTGCAACAAATTTTCCCGCGTTTTCATATCATAACTTCGTTGAGATCAAACTGAAACGTCCACATCACCCAGTCGATAGAAAATAACGTCAATTATTGCTCGTTGTACGGCTACGAAAAATGCGACCAGAGACCAATAAAATTAAAATTAAACCGTGTAGCGATTGAACGAGAGCACAATTTTTTTGCGTAAAGGCGCATCGAGGGTTCGATGCACTCATACTTGAAAAAAGACAAACAAAATAGAGCAGTTGAAAAAAAAAACCTCTCAGATCTTTTGCTGTGTAGTGTCGCTGAGTAATTTTATCCGTTGTCTACATTTTGTCTTGCCCTGCGAGCTTTATTTGCTGCCTTTCTTTTCTTTAGCCACGGGTGGAAAACCTCCTCGTCCCTAGGCCTAATCTGTGCGTACGTACGGGGGTGGCGTTGACCCCCAAAACCATTTGCTTATGGATGCTCCGATCGCGCGCGTTGGAACTCCGCTATGAATTTCCACATGATAAACAGCGGAAAAGTGACCCCTAATGCTTGCTTGTCTTAGCCAGCTTTTTAGCCCTACCACTTCAAAATGATCTCCGCGGTCCCTGTAACCACAGTTTTTCTAGCTGCAAAATGTGTTTCGTTGATTATTTGTTGAATAATAAAACAATTATCCTGTTCAATCTTGTGAAATATCATCTGGTTTTAGCCAACTGGCCTACACCCTTGTCGGCTATCAGGCATTATTATTCAACAGATGCGCGCGCTGCCCATATATGGTCAAAATGTTAACGATATCTGTCATCCGTACATAACAGATATCCTGCGATATTCGTAGGTTGTGAAGATTTGTCCGAAATCTTGTAAAAGCGCTGCATAATTACAGTTTTTCTATGTCCAAAATGTGTTTCGTTGACAATTTGTTAAATAATAAAACAATTATCCTGCTCAATCTTGTGGAATATCGTATGATTATAGCCAAATCGGCCTACGGCCTCGTCGGCTAAGTATCAGGTGATATTCCGCGCGATTTCGCAGGATAATTGTTAAACATTCTACACAATTTCCCAGGATAATTGTCAAATACTATCATCTTTGTGTATGTAAATATATCTTGTCTCAGAGAAGCTCAAAACAAGAGAGGGGCAATTTTGAAATACAACCACAGTCAACTTGACAAATGGCAGGAGCTCATTAGAATGCAAGGATGATAAAGGCTGACAGGGAGGGAAAATTATTTTATTTATTGTTGGTATTACATTAATATTTTTTCTTTTATTCCCTTTGATGTAGTATATAGTGCTATAATCAGAATTTTTTAGCAGGGTCAAAACATTAAAAACTTTTTTAAATTTGTAGTAAAAAGGAAAAGATAATTAATTTAATGAAAATTAATCTGACTGTATGTACATGTGAGTCGCTCCACATGAAAGACCAGGGATGTTGCTAAGGGCTGGCTGCCGGCTAATTTCACTAGCTGAAAGAGAACTTCAATCTGACTGAAATTTCACATGAAAACAAAGACTTAGGTAAACTTTTAGAGCTGCCAAGGCCAGAAAAGCCAGCTGGGCTTGTTGACGAGCTGGCTTAGTGTTTCCTTAGCTACATCCCTGA
The DNA here is from genome assembly GCF_052425735.1 of Oculina patagonica. Classification (NCBI taxonomy): domain Eukaryota; kingdom Metazoa; phylum Cnidaria; class Anthozoa; order Scleractinia; family Oculinidae; genus Oculina; species Oculina patagonica. The sequence continues at coordinate 30,984,636 of NC_135764.1, read as the reverse complement.
AAGACACAAGAAATTGTTAAATCTGTTACCTACCCCACTGGTTTCTTTCGCCCTTGTACTCGGTTGCCTTGCCCTTGCGGAACACTTTAAGGGTAGGGTATCCTGTCACTTCATATTTCTGTCCCAGTTCAGAGTCCTTTGTAGCATCGACTTTAGCCAGAACTATGGGTGGGTCATTGTCCTTCAGTTCTTTGGCTGCTTTCTCGTATTCTGGAGCCAGTCTCTTGCAGTGTCCACACCTTGAGTGAATCATTTACAAATGATGATGCAAGTTAAAAATCTGTTTGAAAATATTTGTAACAGTAAACTATCACTTAGCTTGCAGCTCTGCAATCTCGTACCCAGAGCCCACTTTTCAGCTGGAGTCTCTGACTTGTGGAATGTGTTGATCAAGAAAATATCCATACCCCTCCCAATGGAAGGCTTTTTGGTTAGAATTCCCCCACCCCTCTGGAAATTCCATTTAAGCCCCATATTTTCCTTTAAAAATTTTGGCTTTTGGGACCCCCCACTCCCACAGAATTTTCATTAACCTTCCATGGAGTGGGTATGGATGTTTTCTGGAACTACACAATTTCAAATCAGACTTGGCCAGAGTCCACATTCTCGGTGCGGATCTAACGAAAGCAGAGACAAACCCCCCAAAAAGGAAACAAGATTGGTAGCTCTGGTGTATACTAGTTATGCAACGTTTTCGAGTGGTATACTATGGAACATCCCTCGAGTCACTTGTATTTTCTCGGTATACACACTAGCCTTTAGGCGAGTGTGTATACGAAGAAAATACAAGTGACAAGTGGGATATTCCATAGTATACCACGAGAAAGTGTTGTGTGACTGTTTTATACCATGCCATAGAAAATACGCTTACTAAATTTCATTGAGAATAAGATCGCAGCGCACGACGGGAAGGTTGGGTTGAATACCGTCGAATGTACAACGGCTTTCCTGTATTCTGATTGGCTGTTTTTCTATGGCATGGTATAAATTATACTTGTAGGTTGTAGCTGTGCATTGGTACAATAAATACCATTTTGTAGTCCTTTTATTTGGCTACACAGGTTGGAGTATGTGTTTCAAATAATGTTAAAGATAGAGGTAGAAGTTTGATTTTCATACCAGGGAGCATAGAACTCAACCAGCATGAGCGATTCCTTGTTGATGGTGTCAGTGAAGTTGTCCTTGGTGAGAGTGATGACAGCCTCTGGGGGTGGCTTAAAGTTGGGATCTGCCTGCTTTTTCATGTAATTGACAATTCCTACCAAGGGGGAAAACACACAATTAAACAACATCATTGAAAGCCAAGTAAAAAGAACAACAATAACTTAATTTTATGAAAAAACATAAGGCTAAGTAAAGGGAGGACAGGGCTTGAGACTAACTCTTTAACTGGTTTACTGGCTAGTGACATGTCAGATTTTACTAGCCAAAAGTAATTTTTCACTAGTCAGGTATATTGATTTCTATTAAGAACAGTTGACTTTTCAGAGTTTTTCACTAGCCAAATGGCTAGTAGGAATGCTTAACATGGTAGCCAAAACCTAAATTTTAGTAGCCTTTGGCTAGTTGGCTACTGTTAGTCTTGAGCCCTGGAGGGGGAGGAACAAAATAGGGAGGAGGGACTGCAACCCTCCAAGTTTATTTTTTCCTGCTCAAGTTTGGTGGCCAGTGAAAAATTTTAGTAGCTAAATTATTAGCTCACACTTTCAATCATTCTTCTTAAATTTAGTTGCCAGACTGGCCACTTTGGTTCCAATTTAGTTGCTGGCTCCAAAATTGTAATCGCCATGGCGACTAAAATGGTCTTAACAGGTCTATAGTTAATGTAAATTTGTAAATTGCTATTTTTCCAAGGCTCTAAATTTTTAAAACAATATGACAAAGTGTCAAGACACCTGGCAAGATGTTTAAACTAAACACTATTAAAATATTGTATCTAATGTATAAAAACAATAGCTTTAAGATGACGTTTTGTCTCTGTCAGTCAATGGGAGACTGAACTTTAGAATAGGACTATAAAGAACAAACATTTGTTGAACTTTTTGTCAGAACAATGAAACAGATGACAAAAACACCTTGTAAAAAGGTAAACAAAGAATAAGCAACTTCCATCCATTTTGAGGGTGTTGAACGGGAAATGCGAAACTTTGCAAGATGGAGAGACCAATATCTTTTCTGCGAGCCTGAGACTTACTTAGCCTTGAAAAAGAAATCAAGACTCTAAGAAGGGGTCCCAGAAACATTTGAGATATGAAGACACAGGAAATTTGGCTAAAATTCTGTGAGACGTGCACTTTTTAAAGGACCATTCACCACCCCTATTTTGATCTGTTAGTCAAGTACTGTACCTTCCTCATCACGTGGGCCGTCATAATCATGTGCTTCTCCCTTGCGGAAGACCTTCAGAGTAGGGTAGCCACTGACTTCATACTTTGATCCAAGTTCTGTTTCTACTGTGGCATCCACTTTAGCGAATGCTACAGGAGGGTCATTTTCTTTCATTCTCTTAGCAGCTTTTGCATATTCTGGGGCTAACGACTTGCAGTGGCCACACCTAAATACAGAGGCAAATATATCGATGTAGGTCTGTTAGGAGTCAATTGGAAGTCCAAGCAAAAAGAGTCTCAAGTGACAAATGTTTTAAAAGTTTACACTGATCCTTTTAGAAAGAGTTGAAACTGTTGAGTAGGTCACAACACGCTCTTACACATTAGGGGTCACTTCATATGGTGGGGTAATATAACAAGGGAGGGGAGGGTGGTTACAACTTTAGCGGAACATTACCAGCAATAATGTTACTCAATACTGGCTTCAAAAATAGAATAGATAACAAAAGTCATTTTAGGCAAAAGACAAAATGTGTTTTGGGAGTTTTTGAACAGTGTTTAATGATGAACTGCAAATTTCCTCTTTAACAGCTTTTTGCACATGTTTTGTGTGGTGAAATATATAACTGAAACAAAATATAAAAGTCTCAATGTGTTGAACAACACCAAATACCATTTAACAACTTGTCATGGCTTTCAAAAGTCACAAATAATCTATTGTTTAACATTTTGTTGCCAAGCAACAGAATTAAAGTTAAACAAATTTTGCTGAATCATGTATGATTTCTTTGGTTTCTTTCCCAGAAAAGCAAAATAGCTATACGTGGATGTATAAGCTTGGGTACACAAACTGTTCACTTTGTGATAAAAAAGGTATCAAATTCAGGTATAAAAACAAGTTTGATGTAAATATAATAAATGTTAGATATGAAGAGAGACCCGAGTAAAAACAGCAATTTTACCTAAAAAAATGACCCTAGTAAACAAAAACCATATTACCAAGTTAGGGAATGGAACATATGAATACTTATAACATAGACCACTTTAGGAGGTTTTTTACCATTACAGTTTTAAACAAAAGAAAAAATTAAATACATTATATTGTCATTAAAATGGCGCAAAATATGCAGATAATCGTCCACCTCTGAGAGATCAAATTAATTGATTTTCGATTATTTTCAACTTTAAACACTCCATTCATTTTAGGCAATTTAAAAAAACTTTCGTGCAAAAAGCGAATCGTTATTTGCCTAGCTTTTTCTCTTACAAGTGCTATTGAATTCATTGCCCGCATTCACGTGGAAAAGTTGACGCGAGTCAACACGTAAGATTTATATTTTATAAGTTCACAATAAAATTTCAAGGCTATATGCATTACAGAGACTAATCTTTTCTAAACAATAACTTAGCTTGAAAGAAATGGACAGCTGAAACAAATCTGATCGATTCAAACATTGTTGCTTTTAAGAATCAAGTTTGGTCAAGTGAATATAAGCATTGAGAACACAGGATTTGTGAAAGCGTACAAAAGACAAAATATAAATATTAACAAACCATGGTGCGTAGAACTCCACTAGCATGACATCTTTATCTTTCACCACAGAGTCAAATGTTTTGGTTGTTAATACCAAAACATCGTCTTCTTCTTTCACTTCATCGTCCCCTGCTTCGTCAGTTGCGGAGTCTGTTTCACCTTCGCCCGTAGCCTCAGCCTCTTCAGTCCCTCCCGCAGTCGCGTCTGCCGTTGCATCGTCTTCTACACTTTCTTCTGAAAGTGTCAAGGTTGCAGAAAATGCAATTAAAAGGACTAAAAGTAGAGAGAACTTTTTCAACTCCATGATCTCGGCGGCCCAGCTTGGAAGTTTGTATCGTGTTGTGGAGATTCCCAGTTTTTTCAAAGACCATGAACAGCCAATCAGAGCACGACAGGTTGGAAGCCCTGCAACCAATCAAATGGCGCTACGCGTCTTCCCGGGACAATTCATTTTACCCGCGAAAAGGTTTTCTCAAGCGTGCAATTTTTTTCCATTATTTTTTTTTTTTCCGCGTCACGATATTTGTCAGTCACCCCGTCCCCCGCGCCCGCGTCCCCCTAGGCTGGTAGAATATTTGAGTTACTTGATGGTGGATATATTAAAAGTGTCCCATGTTTATTTTCAGGAGCTCTTTTTTCCTACTTAGGGGGGGAAAACTCCCCCCCCCAAAATAATGAATGCAGCCTTATTTTGATCTTTTACCATTAAAATGTTTGATTCAGGGTTTGATTAAACAATAACATTCTAGATTTGTGTTTTAGTTTTGTCGTTAAGAGTAAAGAAATAAAATTTTTCTTCCTGCATCTCTATTTCTGACAGGAAGGAAATTGTTTCTTGCCACTTGAGTCCCACTTGACATATTGTTTCCCACATCACACATAACGCACGCTTACGCAAAAGGTCACGCATAACGCAACCGTTTGGAACAGTCTATTCGGATGTTGTCAAGATTTTAGAGCTTCTCTTTATATCTAAAAGTATTCTAATGACAGCAAGACAGCAGGTATCTTTGCAATTTTTTTTCCAAAGAAAAAGGTAAATGGAAATTTTAAGCTCGTGATAAATAATGAAGATGAATTTTTCAACAATGACACAAGCATGGGACAAAGAAAAATTCTGAGTCCCCGACGGGAATCGAACCCATATATGGCCTCCTACACTTGATTCGGGGACTCGGGGTTTTTCTTTGTCTCATGCAAAAATTGAAAAATACCCATGAAAAATTCATCTTCATTATTTATCACCGAGCTTAAAATTTACAATCTTTATTATTTACTACACACTTGACTGATTTCGACATTGCTGATCGATCCTAGCAGTATGCAGGACGCGTGCCACATATCAACCCAGCAAATGGCCCAGCTCACCACGAGTCTTTCGTAGCTCAGTTGGTTAGAACGCCCAACTGGTATCTGGGACGACTGGGAGGCATTTTTTGTCCATGCTCATGCTATTGTTGAAAAAATATTCATCTTCATTATCTAAAAAGAGTTTTTTTTTAACCAGCTTGACCCGAGACTACTTTCTCTTCATAGATTTCATAAGAAAGCGAAGAGATAAATCAAGTGAAACCTGTGGTTTGATCATTCAAAAATATCTCCTGTAAACGTCTATCGGTGACGCGCGTTGCGTGACGATGGCTCCACAAAACGAATTTTGACGTGTCACGAATTTTAGGAGTGGCTACCAAGCTAAGCTGTCACAGTTTTCCCGCGTGAAAATGGCCGACAAAGATTGCATAAAGGTAGGCTTTTGAAATAACTTGGTTTGTAGTTTCCTTTGTGATTTAAGCCTATAAAACGTCAAGTAGATAATTAAGGGCAAAATTAACAGACTATGGTTGAACCTCCTTGACGTGTTTGACCGATTTTGCGTGTGTGATTTACATAAATCCAAAAGACATGTGGTTCAGTTGAAAAATTTCGTGGTGTAAAATAACTTTTAAGCTCACATAAGCATTAGGGTGGCTTAAGGTGTCATCGCGACAACGAAGAGATCTGATTTAATTTGTTCAAATTAACGAAACGTTTGTCAGATGTGTCGTCTAGCAGCTCAAGCCTGGCTTTATAAAAAGATCAATTAAATATGCAAATATAAGCCCACTTTCTGAATGCTTTTGAAATTGTGCAGAATAATTTTTTTGAGGCCAAAAAAATCCGAGCTTTAGAGTGACTAGATTTTGTCATAAGTTACAATTTATTATCCATATCTCTAAGAAAGCCTTGTAAGTTAATAAGTCTATTATCAACTGCAAGGTCAGTTTTGGATATGCAGTGGAGAGAGCTTTAACTTAATTCTAAATTAATTCTGCTGTTAAATGCAAATTAAGACTTGCAAAGTCAAAATATTCAAAGTCCAAGAAATTAATTAAGGCAAATTTTATTGTTTGTTTGTTTTGCATAAGAAGAACGAGCCTCTTGTATAGCTTTTAGCTGCTGTTGAAGACACAGTCAACACTCTTTTTGTCTTTGGGGTATTTTGGCTTGTGTGACATAGGGAGTTTAAACAATTTATTAATAATTTTCAACAATACAGTTGAATCCTGATAACTCAAACCTCCATGGGAAATTGAAAAAGATTTGAGATATCAGGAGTTTGAGTTAACAAGGGAAAAATAAGTAAGAAAACAATCTGGAGGGGAATTATTGAAAAGGTTCAAGTTAGTAAGAGGTTCGAGTTATTGAGAGTTTGAGTTGTTGAGATTCAACTCTTGTAGTAACACCTTAAAATTTAGCGTTTTTTTTACTTGAAATAGCTTTTGTTTGTGCCAAACAAATTATCAGTGTCCCCACGGCATTTGTTCGTATTTAGTTTATGAGGAAAATTGTGGTTGTACTAATCATGACAGAATGCTACTAATTGTATTTTTTGTAGATTCCTGATGACTATAAAGGTTATGCTTTGGAGATGTTCTGTTTACCTCAGCACTACGAGAATGATGTAGAATCTGTTTTGATACCAAAGGGACTTATAAGTGATAGGTAAGCTTCTTTTGACAAAAGCAATCATTGAATAATAAGAATAATGGGAAAACTGCAAAACCCTGTTGTTCTTGTTGTGTTTTTAAATCTTTTAGAACTGAAAGATTGGCTAGGAATATTTGCCGTGATGTCGGTAAAGGTCCACTTATTGGATTGTGTGTGTTAAAAGGAGGGTATCAATTTTTTGGTGATCTTATGGATTGTATCAGAACCATTAATGCCAATGGAGGTAAGTAAACAAGATTACTACTGCAATTCTTATAGTATCTTTCATATATTCACTACATTCTCTACGCTATATGAGGGATGTTAGAACTAGAACCCATATATTATATTGACCTGCTCCCAATGAAAGTATCTTTCATGTATTTACTTTATTATCTACTCTATTAACGGTATGTAGGGGTGGTGAATGGTCCTTCAAAAAATGCATGTCTCGCAAAATGGGCGATTCCAGAAAATATCCGTACCATACCACGGACGGCTTCCATATTTTAGCCCCCCTTGCCTTCGGAAATTCCAAAATGTGTTATCCCCCCATGCCCTTGGAATTCCATAATCGTTAACCCCCCCTCCGGTTCGTATTTTTCCTTTTTTATGTCAAGCCATTTAGACTTTCCATCGGGGTTCGCAAATACGCCCAATGTGGCGTATTTTTACATCAAATTATTTCAAATGACTCGATATGTACATAGAGACAGTCATTATGACTCAGGAGATTCTGGGATGAAAATGTAAAAAAATAAGACTTTTCTCCTTACCCTTGTTCAACAGATACAACCTACATTAACTTTAGATTGCCCCAAACTGGTGCAGAACATTTAAATAAGAATATCGTGTGATGCACGTGTGTAAACGCGGAAGATAATACGATTGAGTGCACTGACATATCCGCCATCTTGAATTTGAGCCTTCTGGGTCAGCAGTCGCTCCCAACCCCACGTGCTTCAAAACGGCGTCTCGAAGCATAGCAAAAGAGTTTCCTGGCACTCCACTGAATGATGGACTAAATGTTTTATGGATCCACTTTGACAAGAAAACAAAGAGCAAATGAAGAAGTTCATCATATAAGGCTTTTGAAGCTTGATGTATAACACACATTTTATCATTTTCTTTTGTAAATGAACGCAAACACATGCCTGATCGATCGATACTTGTCTTGTATCCTGCTTCCGCGACGCGGTCGTCAGTTCGTGCTTTATTTGCGACTTGGTAGTCTACAAAATAAGCATTTTCAAGGAACACACTCTTGTTGTCTCCTCTGGAAATCCAAGATCTGGAACTCCCCATGCCTTAGAAATTCCAATCGTAAGTATCTCCCCATGCCTTCGAAATTCCAGTTCAAAGAACCCCCCCTTGCCCTCGGATTTCCAAAAAGCCGTCCGTGGTATGGTACGGATATTTTCTGGAATTGCCCAATTTTAGCCAAATTTCAGGGTCTCATCATCTCAAGTTTTTCTTTGACCACTTCTCGGAGTCTTGATTTCGTTTGCAGGCTAAAAAGGTCTCGGGCTCGGAGAAAAGATATCAGTCTTGCCGTCTCGCAAAGTCTCGAATTTACCATTCGACACCCCTATATGTGGGATATTAGAACCAGAACCCATATATTATATTGACCTGCTCCTAAAGTATTAAGGCTTCATAGCTCAGTTGGTAGAGCAACCCACCAGTACCAAAGTACACTGTGACCAGTACACTGCAAGGATAACTTTTTATTCATTTCATATTTCTATTACAGTTCTCATATATGTCTTTCATATATTCACTACCTTGTAAAATCATAAGTGTTAACTAAATCAAGTTGAACCTCTTTAATACGGACACTGAAGGGGCAGGGAAGAGTGTCCACATTATGGAGGTGGAGTTAAATTAATATGAAGTTCAGTCTGTTAGGACCAAGTGAACAGTCGGGCTTTGAAATAGGGAGGTGTTGGTATTGTAGAGGTGTCTGTAAGGAGAGGTTTGTCCGTACCATAGTTGCTTAAAAAATAAAAAAGGCAAGTTTGTGATAGTATGTTTCTCTTCATGACTCAACAGAACAGTCAGTGCAGATGTCAGTTGACTTTATTAGATTGAAAAGTTATGAGGTAATAGACTATTTACGAAGAGGCCAAGAGGACACAAACAAAGGAAACCGAACAAGCAAGGTTGTATATAAACTAAACTTCGCCGGTCACTCTGCAAAGTTTCACCAGCTACTTCAGTCGTCAGCTCAAGACTGGTGGCTGAAGAGAGGGCCAAAAATGACAGGAGATGCATTTTCTGACATAATTTCCATTTTCAAAAATTTCCCTGGGGAGAATGTCCCCAGGACCCTCCTAAAAATGACAGGTGAAAGGACCCAAAACTGTGTGTTTTTTTTTTTGTGTCTGGCTGCTTAAAAACCTAGCAAAAACCTTGAACAACCTTCTTTATTCAATTTTTTGTTTGTGTCCTCTAGACCTTGTTATCAAGTGAGAAAAATTATTTTTTAAAAACTGTGTTCCAAAGTTATTGTTTTCTCATGGCTAACGAAATGCTAGTTATTTCTCTTCATGCAATATAAATTAGCATAAGCTCCTGAACTGCATGGGTGACTTCTCCCGCTTTGTCACTCTTAAAATAGAGTTGTCACGTTTGGACTTATACCATGGTATATTGCTAATGAATTGAAAATGTCTTCCACAGGACGACCAATCATCTGGTGAAGTAAGAGTGATAGGGAGCGATGATTTGTCTTCACTTAGTGGAAAGGTAGCGTGAGCCTGTCCTACCATTCATTAGTGCTGTTCCAGAAAATATCCATACCCCTCCCATGGAAGGTTTTTTGGTTTTAATCCCTTCACCCCTTTGGAAATTCCCGTTAAGCCCCACACTTTCATTTGAAAGTTGGCTTTTGAGACCCCCTCCCTCCCACCCCACAGAATTTCTAATCACCTTCCATGGGGTGGGTATGGATATGTTCTAGAACTGCACAGTAATTAATTAGTAATTTACTAGTATAATTAATTTACTAGTGTAAGTTATTTACTAGTGCATTGGTTTTATCATGTTTTTACATTTTTTAAGAACATTCACTGATTATTGTTGTTTTCTTTCCTTGCAGCATGTTTTAGTTGTCGAGGTGAGTTAACAAATGAGTTAATTTTATGGTGCTATGAAGAAGCCTGCAGACTAGTAACTTAAGCACTTTTAGTGTTTTTGTTTAATCACTGCTGACTTTCCTGTTTTTCTTTCAACAGGATATTATAGATACAGGAGCAACTATGCAGAAATTACTGAACACTCTTCAGAAGTTTAAACCAGCATCAGTTAGAGTAGCAAGGTACATGAGGATCCAAAATTATTTTCAGCATAATTATTGTGTTAATGTCTAAAATAGTGTTCTTTAATTTTTCTTTCAGGGAGGGGGGAGGGGGGTATAAGAGGGAGAACTATTCCCATGCTAAAGTTCTTTGTCTTAAAAAACTTCATGTTGATTCACATAATTTTACCATCCACGCAATCACCTGCTGTTAAAAAATAAATAAATAAATAAATAAATTATACAATTACAAAAAACAAAAACAAAATGTAGTTGGGGAGGGGGCATATATACATATATTTTTTTTATATTTTTATGCCTGAAGGGAGGGAGCCCAGGCTAGGTGAAGGAAATGCAACTGGTATACTATTGGCACCAAGTTGGGGACCCTCTGAAGGGTCTTGATTTGAAGGTGATTTGCAATACCCACTTTCTGGCCATAAACCTCAGAAAATTGAACCAGCTGCTATAAGAAACTTATACACGTGTTGTTTTCTTCAGATCTTGATGTTGATTATTGTTGTTTCTTAATCCTTAGTCTTCTTGTCAAGAGAACACCAAGGAGTACAGGATATCGTCCAGATTGTAAGTCTGTGTTTAAAATGCTTGTTAAAATGCTTTCAGTTGACTGAACAATATTCCCGACATGTCAGTCTGTTACTGGTATACAACCCTCCAAGTTTAGACTATTTTAGTCGCCATGGCGACAAAATTGGAACCAAAGTGAGAAGGATTAAAGCCTGGCGACCAAAACTGGCGACCAAACTAGAGCAGTCGGTGGCTAAATGGCCACTAAGGAAAAAAATCAACTTGGAGGGTTGGTATGCTCTTTACCACTATAGCTAGTCTGGTGTTTCATTATTGTGATGTGCGACTTACTGGTCAGGAAAACTGTTCTTAAAAGTGATCATTTTGTTTTGTTTTTTATTTATTTTAGATATTGGTTTTGAAATTCCTGACAAATTTGTTGTTGGCTATGCACTGGTAAGTGTATTAAAATGCTTCATCCATAAAGATAAAAAAAATGAAGACTGTCCAAAGTATAACAAACACATTGAAGCAATCAAACGGAATACCAGTTTGGAATTAAGGGTGTCTGGAGAGTTGTGTCCTTTGAGAGTTTTCTGCCGTAGAAAGGTGTCACCTTGCCCTTTACTTTGTTCTTATGATTAATTTTCTTTTTTTGCAGGATTATAATGAATATTTCAGGGATCTCAATGTAAGTGTTAAACTTTTGCTCTAGGGTGGTTTCTTGAGAAGGGGAGGGGGCAGGGGTAAAGGGGAGAGTTGAAAACACTGACCCCCGATCCGCGGACTACCCACTGACCCCCCACTCCGCGGATCACCTACGGACTACTCTGCGGACCATCCTTACGGAGTACCCTATAAAATGAAACAAATTTATGTTTACGGGAAGAAAAAAACAATAGAAACCTACCTGTGCCACTTGCACGATCGATCGAAACAGCCTCCATCTTGTTTACCTCGATCCAGTCCTAACGGGACTAGGCTAGTACTAAAATCGGGAACGCCGGAATACTAAAACCCGGAACAGATAAAATATATCGTGTAACCCTTACAAATATAAAGAGCTAACCGTAAACAGGCTAACCGAAGTTCATAGTAGGTTTACCAATGAATAGTAGGCTAACCGAAGTTCATAGTAGGCTAACCGAGGTGAATAGTATGCTAACCGGAGTGAATAGTAAGCCTACTATGCACTGCGGTTAGCCTACTATTCACTTCGGTTAGCCTGTTTACGGTTAGCTCTTTATATTTGTAAGGGTTACACGATATATTTTATCTGTTCCGGGTTTTAGTATTCCGGCGTTCCTGGCTTTTAGTACTAGCCAAAGAAGTCTCGTTTGAGTTGTAACAAGAAGGACTGGATCGAGGTAAACAAGATGGCGGCTGTTTCGAACGATCGTGCAAGTGGCACAGGTAGGTTTCTCTTGTCTCTTTCCCCCGTAAACATAAATTCGTTTCATTTTATAGGGTACTCCGTAGGGGTACTCTGTAAGGGTAGTCCGCGGAGTAGTCCGTAGGTGATCCGCGGAGTGGGGGGTCAGTGGGTAGTCCGCGGATCGGGGGTCAGTGTTTTCAACTCTCCCGGGGTAAAGTGCAAATTAAATGACGTTGTTTGTGATTGCTCATGCAAAAGTCGCCTACTCAATGATTTATTTTACGTGCTTGCTGAAAAAATTATACATTGCTGTATATTAATTGTTATCTGCAAAGTTTGTGTTGCTCAGTTATTACATTAGAGTAAGAGTTACATGTACTTTTTTGTTTTTGCCAACAGCATATATGTGTCATCAATGACAATGGAAAAAAGAAATACTCTGTCACAAAATAAAGACAACCAGGCAAACAACAGCTTATATCCACATACAGCCAACGCTTGTAATCCCAGAATGTCAAATGTATAAACTCTGATTATTTTGTATTATATTATCCAAACAGGCATGCAATGAGAATAAAACATGATCATCTCAAGTAAACTTTATGTCCAAAAACCAAATTCTCCTAAGGCCATCCCAATAAAATGTTTCGTTTCCCATCGCCCGACCGACCCATTTTTTTCGAAAAGTAAAAAAAAAAAAAAAAAAATTCCAGATTCACTAGTTAAAGAAGCAAGTACTTCAATTTACAAGCACACGATCTTGTTTTATTAACAACGATTGGTATATGATGTCTTTGTCTTTAATAAACATCGATACTACGTTAATTAAAGACTGTTTAGACATTTGATAAGGAATAACGAACGAAAAGACCACGTTTTCGAGTTGACTTTGTAATCAGGCTTTCTTACTTAGCAGCCCGGCCTTCTCTGGAACCCAAGTGTTTTTTCTTTTTTTTTTTTTGCCCGACCGACCGACCCATCATCACAAAAGACGGGGCGATGGGAAACGAAACATTTTATTGGGATGGCCTAAGCAGAATAAAATGGAATAATTTTATATGTAAAACAGTAAGGGGAGTATCAGTGCTGACATTCTATTGTGCAGTAGGTAAGAATAGTTAGGGGACTGATGTAATTTCTTTATTTTGCTATAAGTGAGAATGTATTTGGCAATAAAAAATAGAAGTAGTTGAAATAACTTCTTAGTTTGGTTGTAACAGTTTCTCTTTTTGGCCTGAAATAGCCTTTCTAGGGTTTGAAATAGTGTGTGCAGGATTTTAGAGGTCAGACCCTAGTTACTCCGGCTTAAGGAAACGCCCGAGTTGAAAATTCAGCTTTTTATTTTTTTACGCTCTACCGCAAATCGCAGTTTAATGAAGAATTATTGATGTAATGGCTACCACACAAATGCACATTACCAATTAGGAACTTTTGTAAACAAGTCAACAAATATTGAAACAAATATTTAGTGACATTCCATGATGTCATGAATGACTATTACCAATCTCTCACGGAATCTTTCCATCAACACGTTACTTATAAAAGAGCGGTAAAACGACATCAATTTGTTCTCGAAAACAGCCCAAGTTCACGCCAATATGCATCTTGTTGTTCATAGCATGGATTATGCTAATTCACAGGCTATTCAGTAGGTGACATAGATTTGTTCCCCCTCGTATGCTGAATGGTAATTTATCTGGTAGGTAGTCTTATTGAGCTTTTGGACAACCACATCCAAGGTCTTAAAATCCTTGAAAGTTGTACAGTCGAAGCTCCCATAAGCGGACACCCTCGGGACGCGAAAAAAGTGTCCGCAACTGGAGCTGGCTGCTTACGAGAATGGTTCTTGTAAGCGGCCACTAGAGGTGTAGGGGATAGATGGCCGCTTACGGGAGCTTGCCCAGCTAACATAATGGTAATATGCATGTAAGTGGTGTTTTGAAATGTAACCGGACGTGGATGACAACAAAACAATCACTGAAATATGGTACTGTAATTACAGTAAAATCATTGTGACGAACGGCGATGTGAAGTTGATTGATAAATACAAGATACAGAGGTTTTTTTATATGATTTTCTTTGCGGTGTCCGCTTACGGTCCGCTTGCGGTGTCCGCTTACGTAATCTCGGAAAGTGTCCGCGGCCGCTTACGGGAATGTCTGCTTACGAGAATGTAAAAATAAAGAGTTTGTATGGGAGTAAAAACGGGGTTTCTAACAAGGTGGCCGTAAGTAGAGCTGTCCGCTTACGAGAGTGTCCGTTAAGAGAGCTTCGACTGTATGCTTTGGTCTAATTAACAATTAGACTACGAGCCCGAGTTTTCTATGAGCAAATAGTCAACGAGGCGCAGCCGAGTTGACTATCGCTCATAGAAAACGAGGGCGAGTAGTATAATTGTTTTAGTAGAAAATCTAAAGGATTGTAGTCCAAAACCTACAATATTGTGCACTTTGAAGACAAAAATCAAGAAAATTTACCACTTCAAAAGTTACTCGCGCGCGCGACTGTTTTCTATCGGCGATTATATAATAACCTGAATTCTACGCGCATTTTGATTGGTTCTTACTTATGATCTATCAGAGTACAGACACATGGATGACGTCACGCGGTGGTGTGACTCGCGCGCGTGATCAGAGTTCATAGTCCAAATCAGAGTTGTCGGCAAAGTTTTTCAAACTTGCGAGGCCACAACAAAGCAAAAAAGTTCAGCTTAATTACAAATCTTCAGTGAGAAACAATACGCCAAGCATCGTTCACCTTTCGAAGCATTTAACTGGGCGAAACAAGCTTGAAGAAGACAGTGAATTATTCGAGAAATTATCCGAAATCTGTATGAAAGTTTAACCGATGTGGTACAGTTGGACGACGCCACGGAAAACAAACGAATTGCGGTTGAACGCATCGGTTAATGCTTACAGATTTAAACAACTTTGCAAATCGACATAAAGGTTAGTTTTTTCATTGACTTTCAATTGACCATTTTTCTGTTTATTCAATCGGATTAACAATGCTTCGTGTTAACGAAAACTCAATAGTGAAATCAAAACAACTTAGCTCATCGGTACGGCAGCATTGCTCACACAGAAGTGTGCTGAAGTCTTGTGTTATTATATAAAACAAATAGATTTCATTTTGCCGTGCGTCTGTTCAGTAATAGATCACAGAAGACGTCAAAATGTGGTATGAACATCAGTGACCCACTCGGCTAGCGCCTCGTGGGCCACTTCTCTGTTCATACCACATTTTGACGTCATCTGTGATCTATTACTGAACAGACGCACGGCAAAATGAAATCTATTTGTTAAATAGAAAACAGTGGGAGAACCAATCAGATTCGCGGATTTCCAATAGAACACAGCTGAGTTTCTACTAAATTACCATTAGAGCAAGGGTTTTAGGAAATGCTCAGCAATCCCCTTTTATCTGGGCCAATATTTTGATGACTATCGGTAGAATAGCTACTAGCTAAAATAAAGTTTCTTTTTATCTTGTTCTTCAAGGAAACACAAAATTTGTGTTTCCATTTATTTCATCTTCTTTCTTTACACTTTCTGACGAAATAAACAATTACTTTACAATTTATTTACCAACTTCAGACTTATTTACAATGTATGTACAACATATTTACAAATTTGCAAGCATTCTTCAATAGTTTAAAAATAATTTCAGATATTTACATTAATCTAACATATTTACTTTGTGCTCATAGTTATAGCACCTTGCAAACTTTTTGTCTTCATTATTTTTTATTATTTTTTATTTTTATTATTTTTTTTCTTTATTATACAACAGTAATTTTTTAGAAGCAAAATGATTCAGCTTAAACAAAGTCAGAAAGTTTTTGTCAATATTTTTTACGTTATTGAAATAAGAATGCGTGCTTTTAAATGGAGGTAATGTCAATATATGTACATTTATTACCTCAACGAAATAAATGCTTTCGCTTTCAAATATTTACAACATATTTACAAATTTGTAAGCATTCTTAAATGCTTTGAAAAGAGTTTCAGATATTTACAATAAACTGACTGAATCTTTCAATCAACATATTTACAACCAAGTAAAAAAAATAATTTGTTGAACTCAAATGCGGATTCCTTGGGGACATACCTGAAAAGAGAAAAGAAAAAGAATATTAATCTCTTTACAACACGGCTATTTTTCAACTTTGCAAAACAAGAGGCGTTCCAAAAAAAGTTGCTGTGAGTTAAGGAGTTTGCGATACCAGCAATTTTTTTTTAGTAGAGAGACTTACAAGACAAAATACTTACTAGAATCCAAACCATTTGCCAATTGTTCTGCTAAAGAATCCTTGCTCTTCTGCAAAATAACAAAATGAAAAACATTAAATCGGCATAATATGGAACGTGTGTACAAGATACTTGCAACGGATTTTAGCCTGATATAGGGCGCGGAAGGGAGAGTTCAAGAAGTGGGCTAGCGGGCACGCTATAGAGCGTGTCGCATCGAAAAAACAAGCATTTTTACTATACCTTATCATTACTAATTTTCGCGCGTACTTATTTTCGCGAAAATTCGGGAGCCGAATTTCGAGAGTATTAATTTTCAGAATTTTCGCGATTGCAAGAAAAATTAGAGCAAAAGTGTATTAAATTTCGCGATTTTGTCAGTGTTTTATGGCGTAGTCGTCAAAGACTAAGAAACTACTAGACATAGAGCAGTTTTCAATTGAGTGTCGTAAAACCAAAACCAAAGTAATTACTTTGGCCAATCACAAAGGACACAGACAATCCAGTGAACCAATCAAAACTCGAAGCAAATACATGTAGCCGGCCCGAAGCGCGAGAAAACGTGCGCGAGCGAGTCGCGATTGGTTTTGGTTTTAGTCTGATTGGCTGAGAAAGTGGCGCGAGATTTTTAAGCCAATCACTAAGCGTAGCAATGCAGAACCAAAGCAAACGCAATTTACTTTCGACACTCAAGTGAAAACCGCTCTATACAAAGTCTGCTGGTTCAATGTAACTAGAAGGAGCCTGCAAAAAGAAACTTAGGTGACTGTACTAAAGAGGTTTTGGCCGATTTATAAGCTGAAGAAAACATTAATCAGAGAAAGGGAGCTAGTTAAAAACAAGACGGAAAAATATTTTCAAGGTCAGGTAGTTGCAGTTCCAAACATTTAAAAAAAAATTCCATTGTTTTGGGCAACTGTTTTTACACTGCGTAAAACTGTACATTGATTTCTTTTTTTTTCGCCGTACAAATAAACGTTAACATACCTGGGTTGGATTCAATGTTGAGTTTGACTTCTTTCCGAGGAAACCGCCAATCGTCATCTTTCTTAGTATGAGCCAACTGAGATGCAGTTGGGTTAGAAACGGGGTAAAACGGCAATGGGGCAGGCTGGTACTGGATACCTTCAGTTGAACAAATAAAGAGAAATTCAATTACCGTACAGTAATGAGCAATTTTACTTTAAATCAATACTCGCGCTTGTTGTACCCCAGACCGGACTTACATCATGTTAGGGTCTTAAAATAACTGAGGAGGACGTGCTTCCGTTGCAAAGACAACTGCAAATGGTTTGATGTTCTAGTCTTCTCGGATAAGGACGATAAACCGTAGGCCCCGTCTCCAGCATTTTCAGTGTTGTATGGTCAGCAGGGGACGTTAAAGAACCCACACACTTATCGCAAAGAGAAGGGCACGGAGTTCTCGGTGTCGTGGTCTGGCCTTGTTGGTGCTTCACATAGGGTTAACCTTATTGCGCTTTTCCCCCTTGGACAGAATTGTCCAAGAAAAATTGCTATGAGTACTATGAACTGCAAAGTGATATTCTAAATTAATATTGTTTCACAAGCCTTACCTCCAGCGGACATAGAGTATGGATCAACTGTTTCGCTAATGTAACTGAATCCTTCAGCCCTCCCAGTTTCGTGTCTTTTTCTTGGAACTGGAATGCCACGCACAATGTGCGCACCAGAAACGTTGGTCATAGGGACGCCCAGTGACTTGCGGCGACCTTTACCTAAAAACACATTTAAAAAAATCTCAAAAATACAATTTTAAGTTTTCCTCAAAAATACAGTTTTAAGTTTTCTCGCCATGACGGAATGTTCGCTGATAGAGACGCAGCCAGGTTGATGAGATTATTTTAAAAATTCAAAGCGTGTTTCTGGGATATATTGAGATTTATGCTCTTCAGAACAAAATGCCTTATTTTAGTTAGTCTATTTTTACAGTGCTTAGATACAAAACTTTACGTTTTGTAACTGCGAAGATCGTACCTTTGTTTAATGCATGCTTTGTTCAATGTACTTTCTGTATGTAGTGTAATAGTGTATGGTTTTTGTCAATAGTGTAAAATAAAAAAATAAAAAAAATAAAATCTGAATCCATACCTTTCAGAGCAGCCCTTGAAAATGGGTTGAATGGTTTAGAAGTTTTCAGTTTGTTAGTGTTGGTCTTTTCTGTAAGGACTGGAATATCTTCCTCAACAACAGCTGTAGCATGCATGTCGTTATCATCTAACACGTTTCCCAAGTCACTAGGTTGCACTAATTGTTCTCCAACGTCGCTGTTCGCCGGAAAATCGCTCAATGAAGACGACTTTTCCCCAAAGTAATCATGACTTGATACTGGGATATCTTGCTTAGCGTTAAGTTCTGCGTCGTAAGTCATAGTTGCAGTGTTTAGTGGCTGGACATTTAAGTAGCCACCGCCTAAAAACCAGTCAAACAAATGTCAATGTCAAAGCGTTTGTTAATGCTGGTGGTTTTTCAAAAAGGAAAAGGGATCGACATCGAGCTTCTAACTGGAGCAACCCTTGAAAATGGGTTGACAGGTTCAGCACTTTCCAGTTCGTAGTTATCGTCCATTTCTCTTTGACTTAGTACTGGCATATCTTGTTCAGCATTTAAGACTTTTAGGTGGTGGTTATTTGAATGTCCAGCAAAGTAAATTGGCTGGACATTCAAATAACCACCGCCTAAAAATCTGTCAAAACAAATTTCAAAGTTAAAACGTTTGTAAATGCTGGTGGGTTTTTCAAACAAGGAAAAAGTATGACATGCAATCAGCACAGTTCTAAGCGATTATAAAAATCACCCCGGGGGAGTGAGAATAAGTGTTTTTACAATATTGTTTTTTTTTCAACAGTCTATCCTACCTTTGTTGTAGTCGAGCACGTTTCCCAGGCCACCATGTTGTAATAATTGTTCTCCAACGTCCCTGTTTGCTATGAAATCGTCGAATGAATTGTTGTTGTCTACCTTTTCTTTTACGAGTGGGATATCTTGCTCATCGCGAAATTCAGCATCGTTGCTCATACCAACAGACATTAGTGGCTGATCATTGAAATAACCAACGCCTAAAAATCCGTCAAAGCAAATGTCAGTGTTAGAGCGTTTGTAAATGCTAGAGGGTTTTTCAAACAAGGAAAAGGCATCGACATACAAAACGTAGCGTCCAGCACGATGTTAAACGATTATAAAGCTAAGCCAACACTTTCAGTTCTCATTTCTTGTTGCATAATGATGCATAAGTGTTTATACAGTATTGATAATTCTTAACTTTTTAACTCCATACCTTTGTTGTCGTCAAACACGTTTCCCAAACCACCAGGTTTCGGCATTGATTGTTCTCCAACGTAGCTGTTCGCTGAAAAATCGTCGAATGAAGACGACGTTTGCCCAAAATTATCTTGACCTTAAAAACATAAACGACAAGAGATTGAAGGTTAATGTACGTGTTAAGTGCAAAGCTTAGGCTTGCAAATCTATAAGCTAGTCACTCCCCCCCTTGTATAACTTATCGTTTTTTAACTGCAAAGATCGTAAATACCGTAAAATCCCGGTTATAAGCCCAGGGCTTATACAACTTTTTGGTGGGCTTACAAATGGAGGGGCCCTCTATTTTAGGGGAGCTTATAAGCAGAATAAAGAAATAAAAACGTTCCGACACGATCCCCGACAGTGTTGATCGAAATACGTTTTTAAGTTAAATAGTCGTAATTAAGCAACATTTAGCCTTATTCAGTACTCTCATTCAGTAGAGGAGGGCTTATATCTGTGGGAGGAAGGAGGAAGAGAGGGAGGGAGGGGGGAGGGGCTTAGCGGGGAGCTTATAACTGGAATTTTAAGGTACATAATTTCACCATACCTTTCAGAGCAGCCCTTGAGAATGTGTTGTCAGGTTCAGCACTTTTCAGTTCGTCATTATCGACCTTTCCTCTTTGACTTAGGACTGGGATGTTTTGCTCAGCGTAAGGTTCTGCATTGTTGGTCATAGCTACGGACATTAGTGGCTTGACATTCAAATAACCACCGCCTAAAAAAAGTCAAAACAAATTATAAAGCGTGAGCGTTTGAAAACGCTGATGGGTTTTTCAAACAAGGAAATTAAAAAGTGACATACAATGCGTGGCATCCAGTACAGTTCCAAACGATTATAAAGCTGAGCTAGCGTTCATTCCTCATTTCTGCTACATCAATGTTCATATAGTATTCAATTATAATTCTTGAATTTTTAACAGTTTATCATGATACCTTTGTCGCCGTCAAGCACACTTCCTAGGAAATTTGGTTGCAATTCTCCAACGTCCGTGTTTGCCAGGAAATCTGGGACACAGCAATCTAGATCTCCATTTGATGATCAAATGGAGATCTAGATTGCTGTGTCCCAAAGTGAATATCGGCTAAAACACACAACAGACAAGAATGATAACCATCTCTGTTTAATGCTATCAATGCTTTTTCAAAGCCTTTTTCAAATGTTTTCATTTCTGATTTTTTTCAATGTGGGATGAGTTTTTTTGTTGGGTCTCGTCCTTGCTCTACCGTTCTTTCCAGTTTTACCCGGTTTTCGTTCCTCCACAAAATAGAACACTTCGGCGCCATTAGCCGCGTCAACAGTTGCTGCTACAATAATAATATCAAACAAATTTCCAATCATTGCTGGATACGTTTTGGTTTTTTTTTATAACGTCACTGATTACCATAGCAACAGTATAACCTGTTAAAAACACCCTTAATTTTCTCTTTAAGCGGTTATAACTCAAAAACGAGCACGATGACCCCATTTTTAATTATTGATTAATGATCAGCACGTAAATATGCATTTTTCTGCAAAGTTAAAAACAATTCTCCGTAGCCGTTTCAGAGTTATCTTAAATTTTCGAAAAAAATTAAAATTACAGACTTATATTGATTGCTCACACATACCGCTAAACTTGTCCATTACATCAGCGGGTATTTCTGGAACCTCTGTAGCCGTTACACTTGTGTCATTAAAAGAATCACATGCTTGTTCAAGCTTTATCTTTTCCTCTGTTGATGAGAAATAAAGATAAATTTCTTTTCATAATTGTAAAGCACACTGTAACAAAATTTCTCACCATTTTAAATTAAACTTAATATTTTCTCTGGTTCTGGAACAAAATGTCCAGCTCATGTAAACTATCATATGTTTTGTAAAAATGAAATCACAGTCTTAGCAGTGCTTAGTACTGCTCACACATACCGCTTAACTTGTCCACTACATCAGCTAGCATTTCTGGAGCCTCTGTAGTCTCCACACTTGTTGTGTCGATAAAAGAGTCACATGCTTGTTCGAGCTTTTCCTTTTTCTCTGTTGATGACAGATAAAGATATTTGTTTTTCATAATTGTAAAGCACACTGTAACAAAATTTCTACCATTTTAAATTAAAATTAATACTTTCTCTAGTTTTGGAACAGAATGTCCAGCTCATGTAAACCAAAATATGTTTTGTAAAAATGAAATCACAGTCTTAGCAGTGCTTAGTACTGCTCACACATACCGCTTAACTTGTCCACTACATCAGCTAGCATTTCTGGAGCCTCTGTAGTCTCCACACTTGTTGTGTCGATAAAAGAGTCACATGCTTGTTCAAGCTTTTTCTTTTCCTCTGTTGATGACAAATAAAGACTCAATAAAGATATTAACTTTTTTCATTAACTTTTCAGTACACTGTAACAAAATTCCTACCATGCTAAACTGAATTAAAATTAATATTTTCCTCATGCGCACAACTAAATATGCATATACGTTTTCACTTAATATTAAAGTAATCATAACTTCTATACCGTTACAATTCTCAAGCAGCTCCGCCATTTTCTTTTCGTGAAAGTCCACGTTCTGCAGAACAACAATTTGGTTCTGCACCTCAACAAACTGTTGAGACATGTCTGCCTGCTCCGGAGTGGCCTTGTCTCTTATTTGTATTTGGATGATGGTAACATCGTCCATCCTCTCTTGTCGACTGACTTCTTCCGGTTGATATTTCCGCAAATAATTTTCCATCTCCAGCTCCTTCCCTCGCTCTGAAATGATTATAAGGGCATAGCTTACCAATCAAAACAAACAAAAATCACAATGAACCAATCAAACTCTGTGCAAAACTTGCGACGAGCGCCAAGCGCGGGAAACGTCACGATTAGTTTGTGTCTTGCTCCTGATTGGCTGAAAAAAGCGCCATGTTTGCTGTGATTGGTTAGAATACCAATTACGGATAAACCAATTAAAGATCGGCAAACGCGCTCATGTCTGGTGTTGCATCGCGGTCTCTAAAGAATCAGGACCTACTTTATAAAGACTATAAAGGCATGCACACCAAATAAACTTAACTGTAGGTATGTCGGTATAAAACAGCGGCATATGCAGAAGCACTCAGTTCTCATAATTGATATGTCCAGCTCATCTTAACCATAATATATTTTGTGAATGTAATCACATTCTTATTATTGCTCGCACATACCGTTGAACGTGTCCACGACATCATGATCAGCGGGCATTTCTGTAGTCTCTGTATTCTCTATTGTTTCGATAAAAGAGTCACATGCTTGTTCAAGCTTTTCTTTTTGCTCTGTTGATGGAAATTAAAGGTAAACGGTTCATTAATTGCTTAGCAAACTGTAACAAAATTCCTACCATGCTAAATTAAAATGTGTATTTTCTCTCATGGGCACAGCTAAATATGCGCGCGTATACCTTTACAATTCTCAAGTAGCTCCGCCATTCTCTTTTCGTGAAGGTCCACGTTCTGCAACATAGCATTGCTGGTCATTATTTGCTTCTGCAGCTCAACAATCTGTTCAGACATGTCCTCCTGCTCAACCGTGACCTGCTCTCTTATCTGTGTTTGTACGTTGCTCATATCGTCCAACCTCTCTTGTAATTCCTTCTGTTGCCCTGAAATGATTATAAGAGCTTAGCTTAGAAACAAAAATGTTTTCAAGTCAGTTTCCAAGGTATCACAACTGACCAATGACAACAAGAAAACTGAACACATTGGACTAACAATGTTGCGATCGGTTTTAGTAATTGCTTTCACGTCTATTGCATCGTCAGTGTTCAATTTAACAAAATTAGATCTTTTAAGAGTTACTGATATTATTTTCGGCAGTCAGACCACCCTTGTTGTTGTCAGTGCACGTTTACAAGACCACCAGGGCAGGCTGTTCTTCAACGTCCTCATTTGTTACAAGCAAGCAAAAGCCGTCTTAATTCAACTTTCTAAGGAAATTGAATGAAGATGGCCTTGGCTTGAAGTAGCAACATAACAGAGAATCAGAACTTGCTCTATAAAGGTATGCACATTAAACCGTTGGTCTGTCTCTAGCACCAGACTGGATGAGCTTCATTAAAAAACTCCACCATACTAAGTCAAGGCTGTGATCAAACTATTTAATGGGCCCTATGCAGCTAACGATCACATGGTACAAAGCGACCTCAACCAGTCAGACTTTGTTTTGAGTGTCTCAGAGTGGAGCTTGCCCTTCAGCATTTTATGATGTAACCGTTAACCGCAAAGGGCCTAGCTCTTGGGTATTTTGTTAATATTAACATTAAGGCATGGCTCAGTCTGCAGCCAAATAATAAGACCTTCGTTGGCACAACGTCTTCAGTTGACAAAATTGCTGGTTTTCTAAACTTCTCAACCAATCGAAGAACCACCAAGCACACACATTTGTTGGCACGCAATTGACCTATCAACCGTTTCTATCCAAATAAAATTGTACGTATCACTTATAACGCATACCGTTAAACCCGCTCAGGACATTGGTTGGTACTTCTGGAACATCTGCGTTCTTCACACTTGTTAGCTCGTTCAAAGAGCTCATGCTTGTTCAAATATCCATTTTTGCTCTGCCAAAGTCAGTGCAAACATGGATACTTCAACAAGCATGCAAAGATTTAATGCCGGCTTCCCGCCACTATGCGCTATTTCTATTAGGGGTATCAAATGGTCTTTGCGAGCATTTGCGAGCATGCGAGCACATCGTTTTTCTTTGCGAGCACGAGCATTGACAAAAATTAGCCTTGCGAGCAACGAGCACTTTTCAAAAAGCTACCTCACTAAAAACTGAGCATGCGAGCACTTGCAAAATGTGCGAGCACGAGCAAACGAGCACCCACTAAAATTTTGCGAGCATTCCGAGCAAAAGCTTAATTTTGCGAGCATTGCGGCATTTTGAGAGACCATTCATGACCCCTTCTATTGCGAAACATTAGGCACGGTTTCAAACTTTTTCTCAATTTTCCCCAGTTCCCGCCACCTTAGGAAACCCGCTTCCAACCTTTTTTCATCCGCCTCCCGTACCTCTATCACCCGTTATCGTTTTAGACATTCCTAGGTTCCTACCCGCTGCCCCAGTCCCCGACTATATATTGAATGTAATTTATGCATAACCTCTACCAGGACCACGATTTGTGAGTTTTTTTTTTTGTCAAATCAATTTAAAATTTGTTTTATCCCATTGACGTCCGTAAAAACACTTAAATTTACATGTCCTTCCTTGGGGTATTCCTTCTTAATCAAAACATTCAAAAATCGAAAATATCATTTGAACCTCTCTATGGGTACCCACGGTCCACGGTCTTCGCAATTTTTTTTGCAAAATCTTCGGTTTTTTAAAGCAGATCATCGTTTTATCTTCGTTATTTTTGTGAAATGTGGTCAAATGCCAAAATTCAGAAATTCCAGATATTTTCTGTAGTGTTGAAGAGTTTTGACAGCTTTATATCAGAGTGTTCAATTAAATCACATGGATTTTGGTCAATTCAGATCTTCGCTTCAATTTGGAGATTTTCGTTTTTTCCGCGGTGATCTTCGCGTCTTTGATTTCTTCGGAAATACGCATACAGAGGCTATCATTTCATCGTTGAGAATGAAATCGTACCTTGACAGTTTTCAAGCTGTGCGATGATTCCTTTCTTCTCTTGGTTTTCCTTCTCCAACTCGACATTCCTTGCGCTTAACTGGCCACTCAGTTCAACAATTTGTTGAAGTTTTTCTTCAAGCACCCTGTCGATCTCTTCTCGCTCCGCCGTTTGAGTGTTGATTACACTGCCTAACTTCTCCTGTAGTTCTTTCAAGGAGGAGTTAAATTCTTCTTCTTGCAGTTCTGTAAAAAATATATGAGCTATGTTGAGTGGCAAAAGATTGCCCTTCTGTTTCCAATTTTATAAGTTTCCTGGAGGTATTATAATCAGCTAGAAACGTTTTGGTCTGTTTCGTATTTTACTGGACAGTATACGTAGTTGGCGTTGTTTTTGGGTCAATTCAATTTGCAGTTAAATTTGTTTTATACTTGTGGCTGCTGAGATATTGCCTGCTCAAAAGAAACCTCCTCACTAAACTGCATTTTGGATATCAGCACTATTGTCCAGTCTGTCTTGTATTTCTTTCATTTGATCCTTTGGGGAGGAGTTTATCTTTTCTAATTCTTTTTCTCGCTCTGAGATCACGAGAAAAAGCTTAGTTCAGCGAAAAAAAACGTTTTTTTTTCTTCTAGTTTTTTAATCAATAATTTTGGAACTCATATATTATTTAACAAATAATTCATGCTTTGCGTGCATTGTGGAGTTAAATGGCGCACGCCCACCTGCAGTTAGCTGTGTTATAAAGTTTAGTACTGAAACAGTTTTACTGTTCCGTATCGGTTTCGTACGACGAACCTTAAATGGCAAGTTTTTCTTGTAAAATCATTTTAACAATTTGCTTTATCCCCTTCGGCTTGACGGCCACAAAAACATTTAAGCTTTACATTCAAAAACTATAACATCAATTAATCGTTGAGAATGAAATCGTACCTTCAGACGTCTCAAGTTATGCGATTTTCTCGTCTTGAAGAAGAAATAATCACACAATTTGGAACCTCTAAAGGACAGAGTTTCTCTTTGTTTCCTTTCTTTAAGTCAGCATTCCTAGCATATAATATAACTGGCCACTAAAATCAACAATTTTTTGAAGGTGTCAAACCAATTTAGAACTTGTTCCTAGTTTAGCGAAATAAAAAGTCCTTCACCAAAGCTGAAATCGTACATAATAATGGTAAACAGCTGTCAGACCTGCTCTTTCATTTCTAGTCGTGTTGGCGTCTCGCAAAGTCTACTTTTTTCACGTATAGTCAGTACGTAGTATGATCAGCCATGCTGTATTGTGCGTCTATTGTTTGTTCATATAGGTAATTTAGTAGTTTGAGCTATTTAGATCTCTTAGTAGTTCCTACGTTAACAGCATTATCGTTTGCGGCCCCTTGCTGTTTGTTAATAGTTTTACTGAAATCGTACCTTTAGAGTTCCCATGTTGTGAGATTATTTCCTCTTCTTCTTTGATGCTTTTCTTCAACTCCACTATTTCTTGCGCTTTTTCTGCAAGTTCCTTATCGAACGCCACTCGTTCCGCTGTGTGAGCGTTGGTCAAATCCTCCAGTCTTCCTTCTAGCTCATGGACTTGCTGTTTCAGGGAGGCGTTTGTCACCTTCAAGCCCTTTTCACGCTCTGTAAGTATCCCAAAAAACCCGAATTCTTAAACTGTCGACTTGGTTACAAAGAGTCTACATAGTTTAACCACTTTTTCTTTTTGTATAGTAAAAATACTGTACGTAGTTTCACTAAACTGACCCTTTCAAGAGTCTCACAACTTCTGTGAAATCAGTCATGATTAATAAGTAGAATTAACTCTGGTTAAAACAGAATTAAATGCTATGTTAACCAGTTAAAACTGGCATCTCCAAATAGTTCAAATAATAAAGTTTTCAAACTTTTCAATAATTCATCATGATGGTGGTTTGGATATGTGATCTTAATAAGCGTAGATATTTACGATTTTATTTCTCCCGTTTTGATTGGTTTGAAAAGATATATCGAACAGTCGCGAGTGTATTTTATCACATTTTCCAAACGCGCGTCGTATTTTCAACTCTCTTCTCGATCCGATCGGCCAGTTTGGAAAATGCGATGAAAAACTCTCCTGTGTTTGCCGGTTATATTACTGTTCTTATAATCTCAATATTTAGAGGTTCACATTATAGATCCATTCACACATGTTCAAATTTAAGTTTTATGAGCTAATTTCAAATATTTTGTCGTAAAACTTGTCAGTATAGCGTTTACCTTTACAAGATTTTTATCAGAAGACATTCTGAAAAAGGAACAAGAGTTAAAAACTTTTGTTCCTTTTTCAGAATGTCATCTGATAATTCCTTTAATATTTTGTCAGTGTCAACTAAGGTTGTTTCTAACGCTGTGATGTAAACAAGCCGCTGCTGATTTCTCTCACAGCTCGTATTCAGTTGCTGCTTTTAACTCTTTCTCTCGACTTTGAAGCCTGCCGAACTGGTAACACTTAATGGCGTCCTTGAAGAACGCCATTAAGTGTTACCAGTTCGGCATTCTCTGCTACAAGAGTAATAAAGCAACCATTAGAAAAACTGAAAAACCCAACCATACAGAATCAAAAGTAACCGCAATTGCAAACTAGCTGTTATTTGGCTGTGTAACAGGCTTCAGTGCAGTTTTTGTATTGAATTGTGGTTTTAAATGTTGGCAACTTTAACTTTGATTAAACTCAAATTCAGCTTCCCTGGTTAAATACATAAATTAACGCAAGTTTTTCGTCGTCTGGTACCCAAGGCAAGTTGAACTCTTGCGTTGTTTTTCTAAGAGCGCTTTCCATTAGTCATGTGAAAATGGGCCTTTTTCAAGAGATTTTCGCACAAATCCACTATAACAGTGTATGACATTTATACATTGACTGATTTAACAGGACAAATCTGACTAACAACTCAATTATGCTCTCAAAAATAACGGCCAGGCCGACCATATCTGACAAATTATGTGGTAATTTTTGGGTTTTATATCGTAAGAGTTTGTCAGTACCGCTTACCTTTACAAGATTTAAACTCGTGTTCCTTTTTCAGAATGTCAAATGACACTTCCTTCAATACTCTGTCAGTATCCACCAAGGTTTTTTGCAACTCTGTGATGTAAATGAGCTGTTGATGATTTTGCTTGGTACTTTCACTTAGTTGCTGCTGTAACTTTTTCTCCTGACTTTGAAGGGCGCTGTTTATTGCTTTCAGCTCGGCATTCTCTGCTACGGATGCAATAAAAATAACAATTAGAAAAACCTTAAACGCAACTATACAGAAACATAAGTAACCGCAATTGCAAACTCGTTTTTATAAGGCTATGTAGAAGATTTGCCTTGTGTTCATTTGCGGTTATAGATGTTCGCGACTTAACTTTGATTAAACTCAAATTCAGGCACCTGTGGTTAAATTAACGCGTTTGTCGTCGTTTGATCACCCAAGGCAAGTTGTAGCAGTTGTGTTTTTCAGTCTTAGAACTGGCCGGCCGGTCCAGTGGTTTTGAAATGTGAAATGGGCCTTTTTCGCGAGCTTTTCGCACAAATCCATGACAACAGTGTATAATATTTATGCATTTACTGATTTGACAGGACAAAACTGACAAGTTATCAGTACCGCTTACCTGTACAAGATTTAAACTCTTGTTGATATTTCTTACTGCTCTCATTCAGTTGCTGCTGCAACTCCTTCTCCTGAATTTGAAGAAAGCTGTTTATTTTTACCAGTTCGGCGTTCTCTGCTGCAAAAGCAATAAAAATAACAATAAGAAAAACATTTAAGCCAACCATACAGAGTCAAAAGTCAACACAACTGGCAAAACTAAAACTTACCTTTACAGATCTTAAGCTCTTCAGTCAGATTCGTAACTTCGGCCGAAGCCTTCTTCAACTTGTTCTGAGCATCGATAGCCAACATCTTGACTAACTGTTTTTGCTTTTTGTTTATTTCTTCTCTTTTAACCAAAACCGTCTTTAGTTCTGCAACTTGATGCTTGAGAGAGTCGTCTGGTTTGCAATAGTTTGCAAAAGTATCTGAATGAACACAAAATTAAAGAAAATGTTACATTTTCAGTTAGTGGCTCGATCATTAAATTGATCAGTCCGTCCGCCGGTCCGTCCTTCCGCCCGTCCTTCCGTCCGTCCGCCGGTCCGCCGGTCAAAAAAAAAAGTCAGTCAGTCAGTCAGCCAGCCAGCCAGCCAGCCAGCCAGCCAGCCAGCCAGTCAGTCAGTGAGTCAGTGAGTCAGTGAGTCAGTGAGTCAGTGAGTCAGTCAGTCAGTCAGTCAGTCAGTCAGTCATGATCAGTCAGTGAGTCAGTGAGTGAGTCAGTGAGTCAGTGAGTGAGTGAGTGAGTGAGTGAGTGAGTGAGTCAGTCAGTCAGTCAGTCAGTCAGTCAGTCAGTCAGTCAGTCAGTCAGTCAGTCAGTCAGTCAGTCAGTCAGTCAGTCAGTCAGTCAGTCAATGAAATGAAATTCTCAGAATTCTCACGAAAACAGAATTCTCCTAGCGGGAGTGTATTAAACTCAAGTTATTTGTGAGCTATCTCAATCGGGACAGATAGGAAACATTATCTAAGGAGAGTATGAATCATTTGAAACTTTCACTTTATAATTAAGCCTAAAACACGCTGATCACATTGAGCCCCGTACCTTTCAGTGTGTTTAGCTCATTGCTAAGTTCTTCGATCTCTGATTCCTTTTTAAGACAGTTTTCTCTGGCCAACAAAAGATCCCTCTTTGCCTTCTCCGTCTCCTGCTCTTTTTCTTGAATTTCCTTTGCAAAATCAATCTCCTTCTTCTGGCCATTCGCCTGTAACTCTGATAGTTTGTCCTCAAGACAAGCAATTTCTTTGCTGCTTTCTGTGCACAGATCAAGTAGAAACGAAAATTATCAAGCATGTACTGAATGACATCAATAAGAATAACACCTTAAATTTTAATAGCGCTAAGTCTTCGATATAGAAAACATTCGGGGTTGTGAAATTCGAAAAATTGAATTTCGAGCGCGTTCATCCTTCGCTTGAAACATCGGTTTTTAAATTAATTCCATTTCGTGCATTTAACTCTTTCCCTCCTCTAATAAGTAGAAAAATTAGTCCAAATTTAAATCCTGTTGAATTAAATATCCTTTTTAATGTTTGAATTGTCAGAAGTATACAGATCTTACCATCAAACTGCTCCTTGAGGACGGCAACCTTTTCTTCCAGTTGTCGTTCTCGCTTACACTAGAGGGAAAAGAAGAATTATTTTGAATTTTTTGAACCTTTTAATTCGAGGTTAGCATGTGCAGCTACTACTACGTTTTCGCGTTTTAATCTCTACGAACGAAAATACAAATCTACCAAAAACCCTAGCCTGCGAATACAGCCGCCTCTCTGCGCTCGTACCCGCTGGTTGCTCCGAACGCAACAAGCGGGTCGGAGCGCGGAGAGGCGGCTGTATTCGCAGGCTAAAAAAACCGTGATTTTTTTAAAAAAATTAAATTTTTCGCGCGTGCGCCTTTAAGCTTATTGAACATTTTGGCATCCTGGCAGTGATAAAAGAATAACATAAGTGAACTAAGGACTACGAAAATAATTTCCATTAACTTCGATGATTAACTGATTTGTTTAGCATAATTAAGTCTATG
Organism: Oculina patagonica; assembly: GCF_052425735.1. Lineage (NCBI taxonomy): Eukaryota > Metazoa > Cnidaria > Anthozoa > Scleractinia > Oculinidae > Oculina > Oculina patagonica. The sequence goes on along the minus strand of NC_135764.1, from coordinate 30,953,852 downwards.
GAATATTTCTGGTTATAGAATGTAAAAGTTGCGTCATAATGGAGGCGTGTTAGCGCGCGCCTTACTTTTTCTCGTCCGTCAGAAGATTTAAAAAAGCATCTTCAAACCAAAAATATTTACAAGAACAAGAAAGAATGATCTACATGAAGCAAATTACTGGTTAAAAAGTGTCTCATACATTAATCGCTTCAGTCGAATGGCTTAAAAAGAGAAACTACATCAAAAACTTTAGACAGATCTAGAACTGAAACAGGCGAAAAATTTATCTGTCGAAATTGCGCCGGAAAACATTGAGATTCTCGGTAAAAAATATTTTCATTCGGGGCTAACGAAGAAAAACTGCCAAGTTCAAACGGAGGTCAATAAAAAGGGAAACGCCCACCTTCTTAGCTGGTCTCCGCACCCCATACGAAGCCTCAAGCGGTTCGTAGTTGTTTGTGGGAAGATCTGTAATCCACACATTGGCTTTAGAAAGGACGTCCAGAGAGCTGGACGGTCTAGCGCTCTCTTCTTCTTCTTCTTCTTCATCGCCTGTAATTTGTTTTTATAAGTAGTTTAGAACTCCACTTGAAGTTTTAGATAACCACGAACTTTCCATGTTTGCACTCTGCTACGGAAAGCGCTCAACACGAAATTGAAAATGTTTCCAATCTGAGCAGTTGTTATGGTTACGTCCATGGCAACTGTCTTAAAACGTCACGAAGAGCAGCGAGAAACCTGGGCGCTAAATACATTAAGCGCGCAAAAATGACAAAGTTTAAAGCAAGAGCAACGATTCATTAATTAATTAATTCAAAATAACGGTTAAAGCAAAAAAGAAAGCTAAAAATCTCGGCTTTGTTCATAACTCTTTTGAGATTTAAAACTAGTGGACTTGTTTCACTTAAATAAAGATACGCTATGGCAAACATCGTAATGAGTTGTTGTGATTTTAAATTATTTGCAGCCAGCGGGGACTAGATAAATTGTTAAATACAAATCAGAAAAAAACTGTGTAGCGCATGTGTATAACATGTTTTTGGACTCTCGCAAATTAGTTTGTCAAGCAAAGTAAAAAAGAGGCAATTCAATCTGAAACTTCAGGTGAAAATTTTTGAAATATTACTACTTACCTTAAAATTGTCAAAATTGTATTCTGAATAAGCTTAAGTTTTCTTGTCGCGCGCTCTGTCATTTGGGAACAAAAATTTAAAAAGTAACGACAGCGAAACGACTGCAAGACTAGCGTGTTCCCGAATTGCGCTAACAGCTCGCGCAAATATATGCGAATCATAAATAATTGATTTTTGGAATTTGGAAGGATAAAATGTCCCAGCAGCAATTCAAATGAGCGAAGCTTCGCTTATTTTCCAGTGTGCTGGTACTTTGTGTTGTCTGTACAATAGGTTGTACACATTTTTACTGTAACTCGTGATTCGTGACTCATGATTTTCAAGCACAAGCTTACTAAGTCCTGAAAAGTTTTCTAACTCGAGAACTGAAGCAATCTCGAGGATAAGGCAATCTTAACTAGTTCAATTCCCAAGGAGGAGCGCTTTGTCACATAATATACAAGAAAAAAGAAAAAGTAGAATAAATAAAAAATAAAAATAAATAAAAACTAAATAAAGATCCCTCAGGATCGCAGAATTTTTTCCAGCGAGGGGTCTGGGAACGAGATTACAATGTAGCCGACCGTAGAATGCTGCTTACATGACGTAAATATCCCTGAAAGTTTCCAAGATGGCGCAAGTGAACGTAGCAAATAGAGTGTTAGGTCGCTATGTTCGACCATTAATGCGAGTCACTTTCAACTACTGTAAAACTGGAGGGAGCAGTAGAGGCGTTAGGTAATCATTGAAGCGAATGCTTGATTGCAAAGTGCCGATTTTAGCCCTGATGTTCGTACATGTGCTTTTAATTTCAGGGAGTTCATTGATAAAAACATCGTGGATTTTGCAAAGAACAATCCTGGAATTGCTATTTACGTCAGAGAACGAAACGGAAAGCATCCCAGGATCATTGCAAATTTTAGTAAGTTATTTCTGTGGTATAATAGTAAAGTATTTTGATGTTTCTACCGAACTTAATCGAACTTTAATAATACATTGATGCGATAACTGTTGATCATTAGTTCGATCGAGTTGACTGTGCATGTGGAACCACCCCACAATTACATCACATGCCGAAGATAAACCAAGCGCCTAAGGAGTCTAAGGACTGCAAAATCTTAAATTTGAAACCACATTATCCCACGCCAATGGCTCACCAAGATTTTCAAAATGGTATGCCAAAACGCCAAAACCAATCGTGACTCACTTATGCACGTTTCCCCTGCTTCGAGTATTTGCTTCAAGTTCTGATAAGTTCACTGGCAGGATTATCTGTGTCCTTTGTGAGTGGCCAGAGTGGTTACTTTGTTTTCATTTTACGACACTCAATTAAAAGCTACTCTAAGTAAATTGCTATATAATCAATGTCATTTATTTATTTATTTAATTTATTTATTGTTTTATGATGTCCAATAAAATAAGGCTAAAATGGCTGACAGCTAAAGCTGACCCCAAGGATGTGTACACTAGAGAATACAGTTCACTGTAATTTTGAAAAAGGAATTTGTGTCGTCCACTTTGGTCTGTGATCATACCCTGATTTAACATTCTTGTTAAATCAGTTGTATTGATTACCAACTGATTTGGACTCTACTCACTCCATAAATTACCTTTATAAATGTTTAACTTTTTTAAATCTACATATAACAGTCAAACCTCTTCTTATAGACAGCTTTACAATGAATACTACAGACACTACCCTATTACAAACAAAAAAACTACTCTTATTGCTATTTTATTAGTTGTGTTTTAATGACATTTATTTATTTATTTATTAAATTTTTTTATTGCTTTACGGTGTAGAGCAATATTGCTCTATGGTGTAGAGCGAAGGCAAACAAAAGCTGGTCCCAAAGATGTCTACACTGGAAAATGTAGTTCACTGTAATATTTTTTCGAAAAAAGGAATTTGTGTCGTCCAATTTTGTCTGTGATCATACACTGGCTTAACATTATTGTTAAATCAGTTGTATTGATTACCAACTGATTTGGACTCTACTCAAGTATACTCACTAAAGTACTTATCCTCATCGGGCCCATGAGGACTCTTGAGGCCGGATACTAAAGTATACCATTATAAATGCTAAGCATTTTTTTAAATCTGCATATTACAGCCAAACCTCTTCTTTCAGACAGCTTTACAACTAATAATAAGGACACTACCCTATTTAATACAAACAGTTCATATGAACTTTAACTTTGTAAAACAGACACCTCCACAATACAGATTCCTTTCACCACCCCCCTGGTGACTGTATGCAAGAGGTTTTGACTGTACAACCTACAAAATTATTACAAGCAAAACTGGTTTAGTTGCAAGTTAGCTTGCAGAGGATTATTTACCTAAGTCTACATTGTAAGCTCTTCCTATTTATTTAATATTTATTAATTTATTTTTATTACAATTCCTGGCAGATAAAAAATATACAGAAGAAATTAAAACATAAATGCAACAAACTTACAAATAAGAAAAGTATACACAAATGTACAAAAAAAGGGGAAAAAAGAGAAAAATAAATATATCAAATAAAATTAGCCATAAGAGACCCACAAAGGAGTCCAAGACTCCATAATGGATGAGCCACTGCAATCATTAAAATTATTCTGATAATCTCTATTTTTTTACTTTAAAATTCATAAAATTATAGGTTTTAGACACAATCCCTTGAAATGTGTGCTAAAACAATAAGACTGTTTGCCCTCATTTTCTACGAGTAATAGTCAACTTAACTTTGCCTTGTTGACTGTTCATTCATAGAAAACACAGACTCAAAGTCCAGTTGTTAAATACCATATTTACCCAAGTAAGGACTGTTGCCGTTTAAGCGCTGCCCCCAATTAAGTGCCGCATATGAAAGCTCATTACAAATGTTAATTATTTTTTAAAGAGTGCAGCCCCCCTGAAGCGGTGCAACCGAAACACTAAAAATTTAAAGAGCGGCATGGCACTCAATCTTGAAATACGGTAGTTATTGCTTAGTGAGCTGTCATTGATTTCTGTTTGTATTTCTTTATTTCATTGTTTAGTAAATGGTAATACCAAAGAGGTCAATATAAGGAACGCGAAACCAGAGAAGGTTAAAGAATTGGTTACAAGCCTTAAAAACGCATCTGGAGAAGAAGTGCAGAAATTAAGAAAATTCTGGCACACAGAGAACCCTTCAATACAAGGAACTTGGAATCCATTCTTGAACAAACCACCCTCACTTAGAAAACATGTCATAAACAAAGTTGAGTAAGGCTGAGGCTACACGAGAATGTTATGACAAGTCAGGTCACTACAATGCATTTTTACCACATGCTGGGATGTGAATTTTTTGATAAAAATCATGTACAAGTGCTAGCATCTTGTGCTGGCTGTTTACGGTAACACAGATGTCATTGTTGTGTGGCCCTCGGGGCGAAACCTGGACTGCAAGGTTTGAAGAAGGCTTCAGATTAATTTTGTCAATCATATCAAACAAGGAGTTCATTTTAGTAGACTTCTTCCTCAGTGGGTCAAAATTCACCAATCACAGCCTAGCAGTTCACTGGTAAGAAGTGATTGGTTGATTTCAATCTGTAAACCTACTGTACTTTAAAACTACTGTAACTGCAGTTTTGTTATAAGAAGTTTCCTAAGTAAACCTCATACCAAGGAGCTCTCCATTCTCGTCACCATAGCCCCTCCTTTTTTTAGCCGGCTGGGCCTTGGCACGAGAAAATGAAGGGCTCTGGGGACATAAGATTTTAAAACTAAATCGAATTTTTTAATGGGCTGTTTGGAAAAAAGAATTCCTAAACGGAAGTCAAAAACGTAACGACTCTCTCATACATTCTTTTGAAATATCATGACTGCATACATGAAGACTGGAAGTCCTAGCATCTAGGACTGGAAATCCTGTGTCCCCAGAGCCCTTAGTTTTTCGCGTGCCAAGGCCCAGACGGCTAAGAGAAACGAAAGGGCTATGGGTACGAGAATGGGAGTTCTCTTGTCAGGAAGAAGAGAGACCCTGGTAACAATATTGGAATTTCCAAGATCACTAATTATTGTAATACAGTGGTATGCTGATAACTTGAACCAAAAGCCTTTTCAAACCAATTTCGGTCTCCCTTGGAGGTTCAAGAAATTGGAAATAATTTAGGTGTAAATTATTATCATGCTTCAATATTCCCCAAGGATAGAAGAGGAACAAATATTTGAGATTGTAAATAAAGATAATGTTTTAATTTGTTGCTGAGAGTTTCTGTTTGTTCACTTATCATTAGGCGGTGGCGCCTATCGGCGCCTATATGCTGTGGCCCGTGGACGGGCAATGTTACGATTACTCCAACCGAGTAGCACTGGGAACTAGGCACTTTGTTGTTTACTCAGAGTGTTTACCATTTACAAGAAATTTCGGAAAATTTCCGTTGGGAATTTCCGTTGGGAAGAGTGCGTTCCATTTAGACGGGTCTCATTCGTCCACAGGCTCCTCTCTGTTCGGTTTCTGTTGCTCGCTTCGGGATCGTCCGCGAAAGATGTTTATACTCAAGTGATGATGCATGAAATCATAAAGTTCGTAGTTACGAGAAAAGTCTGATAAATTCAAAAGATGATGGGGGAAATTAGTATCCTTGCAGCGGCTACAACTTTCATGAGACGCTACCTGTGCCACAATAGTAACGCTTTGTCAGCATATTCGATCGATGAATTTAATATACTTGCTCTGCCCAAAGAAAGCTTGACTTAGGCACAAATTTCACCTACCATTTATCGTGATGCAGTATATTTTGTAGATCTGATGCAAATACTTGAGTAGAGCACTCGATTAAACCCTGAAAACGCACCTATGAAGAACTTACATAAGACTGACCCGCCATTTTAGTTGAGGAAACGTGAGACCCGGCTGTGAAAAAGGCTTGGGACTAGTGAGAAAGACGAGAAATCTGTAAATGGAACACGAATTTCCATTGGGAAGTTTCCACCGGGAAAACGGGACTATCTTTTCAGGTTGTCCGTTTATTTCGGGAATTTTCCAGTGGAACGAACCGAAAAGTCGTGTTCCATTTACATCCCACCCGGAATTTACGGAATTTTTTTGTAAATGGTAAACACCCTCAGGTTCGGTACGCCTCACGGTACGCCATCTTTGATTGTCAAGAGTACTGAATCAACTTTAAGAGCATCCATCGGCAAAACGCGTTTGATTTCTAACGTACAGTTAAACAGAGTTTTGGGTTCAGGGGAGAATGATGTACTGGATAATTGTGAGCTCGCTTAAAGAACTTTTCTACCGTTGTACGTGTATTCGAAGTCGGCATACGTGATGGCAGACTAACTTGACTGATGTTGAATCACAGGTAACCAAAGCGTACTATGAGAGTTTGTATGGATGTACTAAGAAGGCTTGTATGGATTTGAAATAAAGTTGAGAAAAATATCCCTTTTTACCGGTGAAAAGTTATAATGAAACTTTAAACCTTACCTGGTGTCACGTTTTTGTATTTCTAGCGCTTTAGAAAGTCATACGCGCGATTTTCGTCTTAACCGTCTGTTGCGTACTTTCTTTTAGTATTTTATACACCAAATACAAAACAAGGTACAGATGGCCAAAAGCGACGGAGATTGAAACGGATTGCGATATGGGTTTTTGAAATATTGTTGGGCTCTACAGTTTTCAAAGTTAATCTTGTTTGCTTGTAACTTTAAATTATAACACACGGGAGACACATTAAGTTAAGTTAACATTAAGTTTCATACATTTTGCAAAACTTAAATTAAACTTAACTCAGCCGTAACACAGTTTCTTTAACGTTACGGTTTCTCTTCAAAGAGATTCAAAGGCCAAAATAGTTCCAAAAATAATGTTTTTCGCTTTAGTTTTGTATGAGGTTTCCATCAGATGATGATCGTTCATATGCAAACTGACTATGAAGCGGTTACAGCGCACTCATAAAGTCAGACTTGCTTGGCTTTCTTGTGCTTTGGCCAACGCGACTTTACGCGAGTATTCATGGACCGAACAAGTCAATAATTCTTTGCATCAAGGAGGAAAGGAAATATTGAAAACCAGTGAAACAAAAAGAAAGCGCAGAAAACACAAACATTACAAGAATCAATGTTTATAACACACACGTTTACACAGTTGTATTTCGCGGGATGGGGGGGGGGGGGAGGGTAAAGTACGCTGCAATCTGCAAAATTTTGATATTTGAAAATGCGAAAATTACGAAAATCGGGATAATTTACAAAACCTTTGTCTTGCACAACTTTTATGGAAAACCGACGGACAAAAAATGTAAAGAAATATAAGGTTTGGGATGGCCTCGATGGAGCTACGAAAAATACATACCGTACATGTAAACATTAAAAGACCCTTGACGAAAAATGTACAGCCCCTACGAAAACTCTTTACCATTTGTTACATTTGAAATTTTGCAAGGCCGTTGCAAATGACACAAAATCGAAAAATTTGTAATATGTGCAGCTTGCGTTTAATCTAGGACGTAAATGATTGCCTAGACAACGAGCAGTCCCTATTTTTTCGCAGAGCGAAAAAGCTTGAAGCGATTTTTTTTTTTTGTTTCGCTTCTCGCCTCACCCCGCCTCCTCCCCCCGCGCGTTCATTTTTTTTTCGCTTTAAGCTAGACGGACTCTGCGAAAAAATAGGGACTGCTCGTAGTCTACTGTTCGCCTTATTTGCGGGACTGATTGTCCTTTTTCGACTTGGTGATATTCACATCTTCAGTGGTCCAGGCCATACGACGGTGGGACAAGTGTGGACGCTCTACTTCGGAGTCAAGGTCACTGAACAAGCTTTTGGATCTGTTGTGTTTTCGTGGCTTCTTCAAAGGCTTGGGTTTATCCCAAACTCCGTACCCTTTGAATGCTTCGTAGATATTCAGTGGCAGGCTTTCTGTCATTCTGAGAGATTGACCAACTGCGGGGCAACTCTTCCTCTTTACGTCCAAAACTCTGCTGGGAGCGGGTCTGACAGGCAACGAATCTTCAAGGTAGATCTCTTCCTCAAAGATCTGGATTTTTGACGACAGGCGGTTCTCAGCCTGCATTCCATCTATGCCGGAGTCGTAGGACTGTCTAGATTCTTTCCTCCTTGGTTGTTGTTGAGCTTCCATGGGCTGGCAGCGGATATTCGTTTTAAAGTAATCCGGGAGCGATCCTCGTCTGGGAAGCTCGGGCCGCGTCGGGGCTTTAAGTGACTTTTGCTCGGCGCTGGAAGAAGGGATGGTACATTTAGGCGAGGCAACGGGTGAACTGAGGGTTGTAACAGGTGTCTGATGGCTGCAGCCTGGTTGAGGATGAAGGATGACCTTGGTAGTTTTCGTCTAAAAGGCAAAAAAAAAAAAAAAAAAAATCAATGAGATGGTAGGTACTCTTTGCCTTTTCCGATTCAAGACAAGCGTGGCGTTCACCTTCGAGCACTGGGAGCCAACGAAGGGACCGGAGCTACACGAAGCCCTATAGCTAGTTCCAAACAAATAACAATGCTGTTTTGCACAGGAAGACAATCATTGCCAGGACAACACGTCCGAGCGTTGTTACAGAACAGCAGAGCTTATTTAATAAGAAGCCCTTCAAGTAGGTGTAAAATGTTTTGGGAGAAGACAACAATAACATTTTCTAAACAATCTGATCTGGTGCTGTTTCCAATAAATAAGATTGCAATTGCGCGACTTCGTTTGACTGAACAAACAAAATATCAAAATTATGTCGTTGAATCAGGCAAGCAACAAAAACAAACCAACAACAACAAATCCGCAACAATTACGACAACACCACCAACAACAGTAACAAAACCAGGTTTCTGGCGTGACACATGGAGATTACGAATAACAAAAATTCGCACGCATGATTTTGCTATCTACAACATTTTACCTGACTTGGAGGCGACTGGCGCCTAATCTCTCTCATTTCAATCATCCTGGGCTCAGTCCACTCGGGGTGGACACGTGCTAGACCAGGGATCGGTGATTGGATACCGAATTGTAAGCTCAATGGCGTTCCAGGAATTTCTTCTGAAAATCACGTGAACAAAAAAAAAAAACTGGTCAAGTATCTTATGATAACCGTACAGAGGCTCACTAATCTTACAAAGTCTCTCTAATAAGTAGTGTATAACTCTCTAACTCCGGTGTCCCGCTTTGGGGTGTAAATTACGCATTTTGGTCTTACTTAGGAAGTTTAGGATAGAACATCAATATTTTGAGACATGAAGTACCGGAGGGGGGGGGGGGTACTCCCTATAATGGCCTATACGGGGAGGCTCCGCCCGAAAGGGGTACATTTTTCAGGCTTTAGGTATATAAAGGGGTAGGGATTTCACAAGTTTAGGTATATGAAAGGGTATGTAAATCCGTCATTTAGGTTTTATAAAGAGCCTTGAATTAAAATATTTCGAACAGACGCACTTTATGGCTGTATTATTTTAATTTATAAAGCGCAACATGAAAATGACAAGAAAACGTCCTGTTCTAAGTCTATGCCAAGTCTTTTAGGTATATGAAAGGAGTACCTTTTTTCAGTGAAAGGTATACGAAAGGGGTGCAATTTCTGTGAAAATGGTATGTAAAAGGGTAAGGGGTAAGAGCTCGGGGCGGAGCCTCCCCGTATAAAACTTTTTTGAGTGCCCCCCCCCCCGGGATGAAGTACTCGTTTAGGGTTGCACATGAAGACATAAACAGCGCTGTCTAGTAGACCGATCAGGCGCGAAAAAAAATTGAGATTGCCCAGATTGGTCTACCTTAGGGGTTTAATTCAAATTCTTCCGGCGAGCATTCTCGTAGGCTTTTATAGATTGTGCTCCTAAAAGTGGCATATTATGCTACTAGCAGTGCTCAAAATTTTGCCAAATTATGCAAAAATTATGCAGGAATTCCCAAATTATGCTTCTGATTTCCGAAATTATGCTCACAAAATGACGTAGATTCTATACATAGAGGTGCGCAATAACGACACCAAATTATGATGTTTTTTAAATAAACTGTTGTTGTAAATTTTTGTAAAATGCCTCCAACGACTTAACAATCACAATTGTATAGCTAAAACACGCATTGCAAGAACAAACTACCTAAATTTCATTTATTTCTGTAGAAAGTACACCATATTTACTACATTTTATGAATTTATGCTCCAAAAAGTGCTAAAAATTGCTAATTATGCCGTGGCAGTGCTCGTTTCACAAATTATGCTTTTTAGCTCCAATTATGCCAAAAATTATGCTAGCACAATCTATAAAAGCCTATTCTCGTCCCTTTTATATAGGAGTCCCCTCCCCCGGGAGGTTACTACCAGGTTAATCCCAGGCGCGCGAATCCCCACAATGATAAATGTTCTTCGTGACGTTGAAAAGAAGAAAATCTCACCTGGATTTAGTGTTGTCGTGCGAGTTAGTGACGAAGCAAAGCTTGCACCGGCCCTTGTGGCCATTATGCCAGGAGCTTGCTCGACCGGCCCAGAACCTGATCCCGATCTTCTCTGATTAAACAAGAAACATAAAAAACGGTCATTACGTGCATATGACAAGTGCTGTGTTGAGAAAAATTCTACGGCCCACAAGAAAAAAATGAGGGTCGCTGAGAGCGCATGAGACCTTTTGGCCCGACAAGAGAGAGTTTTAGCTTTTTTCAAGCTCTCGTTCTTTTATGGCCTTCCTCTGCGGTTTTGTATATATGTATTTTTTAGACGAACATCAGAAATCTTAACAATCTTGATGCATTATTAGATGATGGGTGCAGAGGCTGTCCGCTCTGCTCCTCCTAAAGAATTTTTAATTATGTATTATGTATTATTGTATTATATTTTAACTTAGATTTAAATTTAATTATTGTAAATAGCCATAGTTGTTTTAGCATTTTCTTTTATTTTAACCCTTTTTTGTTATGTCCCCGTATTAGTGGGAGAGTTTTCCCCAGCTAGGTGGTTTATGACATTTTTTTTAAATTAAGTTTCTATCTATCTACCCTATCTAATTTCTTCTTTTCTTCATTTTACCATGAATAGCTAGAGAGTGAAACAATCAAAGGAAAGCGAAATTCGAACACAAGCCCAACAGGTCTCAACACAAGGTTTTGAAATTCCTACAACAAACCTTGGGAAGCACCGGATCCGCCAGATAAATCCCGCTTTTTTTCTCGCTGAATGTTATAGTCAGTAAAATGCGCGCTAGATCCCAGGCTTTCCAGATCCGTGTGTACAGGTTGAAAAACGTATAAGGCGATCGACTTTAGCCATCTCTGGTAAAGACCGCTGAGAAAATTTTAGTTATGGCCGTCACGACTTCTATAGATTTAGAAATCCAAAACTTCGAAGACTAATTTACACAGATTTTCGCGTAACGGTACTAAGATAATGTTAATATTCCTAATTGTAGAAAGCTATACAAAGGTAGGTATTTTTCTAAATCCATTCATGTATCTTAGAACAGTAGTATAATGGTTTATACTTCTTCCTCAAGCCTGCGCAACGCCGTAAAATCGTAACAAAACACTCAATACTTGGACTGTCCACAGCCCTCTATTTTTTCGTGTTTTTTCGATCGATGAGCGCGCGGTGAGAACGGGAAGAGAACTGGACACCAGCGCAAAACGCTTCCCGCCCCCCTCTCCCCGCGCGCTCGCGCTTCCTCGCTTCGTTTGCTTTTTTGCGTTGAAAAATCGAGAGGCTGTGGACAGTCTACTCAATACTTTGAGTAAACTATTTAATACCGTTGTGAAATTGTGTTGGTAACACCACTGATGCCAGCGTTCTATTACAGCTTGGCGAACCTCTGAATTCCACGCGACAAATACCAAGGCTGCTAGGGCTCCCTAATAAAAAATCAAACAAGAGAATGAGAAAACGACTCGTTAATAAAAAAAATAAACAAACAAGCCCGCTCTTTTTGTGATTGCTGTTTGTTTTCATACTCGTGACAAGCAGTTCAGACTCGTGCTTCGCGGACAATTTGAATAAACATGTACAGTATGTTGATATTCGATTTTCTTTGCGATATTTTACCTGAAGTGGGAAGACCACTCGCACAAAGTAATCAAACGCCGTATTTCCTCGAGGAGTATAAAATATGGCCAAATATATGACTCCCATCTGTGGAATCAATATCAGGGCTCCCTTGGTCGCCTTTCTGTGGATGTAAGATAGACATCAAAGTTCTCAATACCATTTTCACACAATTTCCTACCATTTTCGTCTTTGGGAGAATAAAGTTTAGATGAAGGCATTTCATGACACGTGCATATTGAGCTCCTGAATTCTTGTTAGCTTATGGAAAAGAATGTGGGCGCGCAGTGGCCTAATAATTAGTGTGCCGGGCTCCGGATCGAACGGTCTGGCTTAGAACCCTGGCCGGGGTCATTGCATTGTGTTCTTGGGCAAGACACTTTACTTTCATAGTGCCTCTCTCCACCCAGGAATATACAGGCTACCAGTGAACTTACTGCTAGGGGGTAACCCTGCGATGGACTAACATCCCATCTAAGGGGGAGTAGAAATACTCCTTGTTCTTTAATGATACAGAAACCGGTATAAGCTCCGGCCTGATTGGCTACTATGCTCGACAGCCGTCTTTACCTTTTTTATATATAGAAGAGAAAAGCCTCTATTAGAAGTGATATGATATACTGAGCTAATCAAGATGCAGGAATCACTGAGAATTACAATATTCCGACATAGGATCTGGCGCTAAATACGAAGCTTACACCCTGACCAAGCGGAGTTATCAGTACTCCCGCGCAATTGCAAGTTTCTAATTTGTGTCGAGTTTGCGACTTCGTTTCAATAACGCGCAGTGTTTTTTTTTTCGCAAGAGACTAGATGTGTCGTGCTTTCAATTTGTTACCTGGCGATCTGGAGATCTGGTGTGCTTGTTGCCTTCATTTTCCTCACCAAAACATACAACGCAAACGTTGTGATACCAAGGTTGATCTGGAGGATGCAGAAAGAGCAGTCAATTGAAAACAAGGATTTTAACAGGAAGGCTTCTTTAACAGTTACAGGTTTAGTCAGGCACCCCATAAGGGCCGTTTCTTGTATATGTGGTGATTATATGTGTATTTCGACGGCACCTAAATTCAATATTTTACTGACAGGGACTTTAGGCAAACTCTTCAGGGTCCGAGAAAACTACGACAAAGCAACCACACAAGATATCGTCCTCCCCCAAATCCGGGGACTTTTTTTTGTGGTAAATATGTCAATCAGTCCGCACGCGCGCAACATTTTCACTCTACCAAAAAACCTCTTTTATAGAAAATGGAAAAAAATAATCCTGAACACTCACCACAAGCATACATGTCATGGGTCCATAAAGAATCATCATAAGTGGCTCCTGGCCATGAACGCTCCAGCAACTGAAAGTATAATTACAAAAGATTTGATACCTAGGTCCCGTCCACACTGACCCGGGTAAATTTGAAAACGGAGAAATTTGAAAACGCCGCATAAAATATTTTCCGTCCACATTAACCTGGAAAAATTTGAAAACGATACCCACTTTGGAGAGCGTGTTTGAAAGGTCCGTTTTCGGCAACCGAAAACGCCGGTTCACACTCATACATGAGTGTGGACGGTTGGCCTAACCGGAGAAAAAAAGATGCGTTTTCAAATTTACCCGGGTCAGTGTGGAGGGGGCCTTAGCGACATGTAAACTACAAGTGACATCATGAGTCAGTTACATGAAGGGTTAGAATAGTAACGCTGACCACACCTACCGTGGATCTTGGTCTCCGTATACCGCAAGGCTTACCGGGACATAAATAATGAATGTCAGTAGAGCTGGAAACCCTGTGGATAACGAAAAGCTATTTGAACTGTGTTTTTAAGACTGGCTAATTTTGGTTTGTAAATTTACCAGGTCTTGAAATGATATTTATTTTAAGAAATAAATAAACTTATGTATCTTGTGAGATGTGAAGGTAATCATCTCCCAGGTTACGGTTCGGAGACTTCCCGTCATCCGGGATATTGCTTCATGGGTTCTTACATGAAAGTGAGGCGAGCGTGATTCCAATACTCTTTAAAGGGACCGTGTCACGGATTTAAGCCAAACTTAGGCATAGGAAATGACCATGAGATTCGTTTAAATATACAAAATAACCTCTTAAATCAGTGAAGGAACATTTCAATAACACAGTAAATACAAAAGAAGGCAAGGATGGCCAAAAGCGACGAAGCGAAACGGATTGTGATATGGGTTTTTGAAATATGGTCCGGCGGAACAGTTTTAAAAGTTAATCTTGTCTGCTTGTAAGTTTAAATTATAACGCCCGGGAGACACATTTGACTGCAATGAAGCTATGTTTTTTTCATTTATAATCATAGAATTAATTTCTTTGCAAACATTTAGTTTCATAGCGAATATTTGACAAAATTTTATACCATAAAATTAAATTAGTCGTGACATAGTCCCTTTAATGAAACACAACTGGGAAACAAAACCTTGCTACCGGTGCTTGCGCGGGAAAACATGCAAGCTGCGATGGTTTCGCTTCTAATTAATTTAAAAAATAAAAGCAAAAAGAAATGATGCTCTTATTGATTTTTGATCAATTACCAACGACACAAATACAAAACAAAGCAAACCCATAATAACTTGAAAACCGCTGTATTTATCAGTGGGTGATAATTAATCATAGCGTAATTGTAACATTTGTTTTTTACACTGACCCCATCCAAAGCAGAAATAGTACCAGAAGTGAGATGTGTTATCAAATGTTCTTATGAGCAAGCGCAGAAGGAAGATTGCTTCATTTGTCATCCACGTGACCTCCGACGTGGCGAAATAGCGGTTTATTACCCAGACTCCAGTGCAAACCCTCTGCAACAAAATTAGAAAGAAAGAAAGAAAGATTTTCAAGTGGTGATATGTAACTGGTACAAGTGCTGACGCCTAATTCCGTTTTCGGTATCCGTCATGAACAAGCAATAAAGAAGATAACCCCCGATGCCACTAGCCTCCCCCCCATAACTTCCGCATTTCGTGAGGTAACCCTAACAATTCGCCAGTACCCATTTATGGACCTGGTTGGGGAGATGTACTGTGGGAATAAAGTGTCTTACCTAACAACACCCTGGCAATGAAGTTGACATTTCATGCAGTACGTCAGCTTTATTCTATTGTGGAAAGCATCCCCAATCATAGGTCAATGAAAACGTTTTGCTTTAGTGGGGATAAAATATCGCGACCTACCTGCAAAGAATCGTTCAGAGTCATATCGCCGTAGTAATCGATGAAATACGTAAATGTTCTCATCAAGAAAGCCACCAGTAAGTGCTTGTGCAGTGAGAATCGATTGTTTTGGCCAGTGTGCTTCCTGCAAATCAATCAATCAATCAATCAATCAATCAATCAATCAATCAATCAATCAATCAATCAATCAATCAATCAATCAATCTATCTATCTATCTATCTATCAATCAATCAATCAATCATTCGATCAAACATTCATTCACTCAATCAATCAATCAATCAATCAATCAATCAATCGACCGACCGACCGACCGACCGATCGATCACTTTAACATCGTGATTTTGCCGCAATTTTGGTCAAAACGTGCTAAAATTATGACTTAGTACCTTCATTCATGCATGAAATGCTTCTGGCCCACTTTTTTAATTTGAGTTCAGAACCTCGTGCTTGTGTAAGTCATGACAATACCAATTTAACAGCTTAAGTGAACTAGTATAGTAATTTTCAACTTTACTAGAAGATTATTTAAGGTTTTCTTTGATGTAATAATGCATTTTGGCATTTGATGTTTCGAATTCTGCTAATGATAGCGATAGAAAGAGAGCAGGGCAATTAAAACTCACGTGCAGACAATTAGAGTGAACAACGAGGGCAGCATGATTGACACAGAAATCCAGCTGAATGCCACGAACACGTGACTTTGACTGAGGTAATGCTCCTTCAGTTCCACTGTCAAGTGGCTGTTGGACTGCAGGCACTGGGAAGAGAAAAGTTGAGTTGAGTGGACTGGGCACAAGTAAAAAGGAGACGATAACGTGATAAGACATTCCCTCTTGTGACCTTACCTGTGTTTTACATTTGAAAACCGCATGCATGAAATTTTAACCTTTTAGTCGTTTGGGCAAAAACGAATGATGAATAGGGCTAGAAATGAAAAAACATTTATTTAACCGCATGCCGCTTGCCGCGTTCAGCGTGCAGTTATCGGCCAACCTCGTTCCCAGGGCTTTTCCCTTGGTTTTGGAGCGGGCGGGATAAGCCCTGGGAACAAGGTTGGCTGTCTGCTAGCACTGTCCCCTGATTGGCATGCACGCCGTCCATTGTCCGCTGCGCTTACAAGACTCACCGTTGTGTTTGTGAGGTTACATGTCAACTGTTTGCCATTCCTTAACGCTTGGCTCTCTTCTAACTTCCGGCACTGACTGAAATTCATTCTCTCCCAGTGACCGCTTGTATTACAGCGACGATGAATAAAACCTAAAAAACAAGCATATTTCAATTTGGAATTGTGTAAACAAGATTACGATAAATGCAATGAGAAAAAAGTGACAATTTTGTTACTGGAAGACTTACCACCGGCTGAAAAGAACAGAGTCGGACAAGGCTGGATAAATGTTGAGCCCGCAAGTGTTTCTGGCCAGCAAGCACCCACAAAGGAAACGTTGCACTTTATGAGACCTGAAAAGCAAACAAACAAACGAACCCCACATTTAAAGGGACTGTGTCACGTCTAAGTTAAGTTTGTTTAATTAAGTTGTGCCAAATTCTAGCTATGAAACTTAATGTTACGGCAAAGAAGTTACTTCTATGGATCTAAATGACAAACCCATAAGCTTCATTACAACCAAATGTTTCCCCCGGGCGTTATAATTTAAGAGATTAACTTTGAAAACTGTTCAGCCCAACAGTATTTCGAAAACCCATATCGCAATCCGTTTCAATCTTCTTTATTTTTGGCCGTCTGTACCTTCTATTGTATTTGCTGTGTTATTGAAATGCGCGCTTCACTGTTTTAAGCGGTTATTTTTTATATTTGACCGAAGTTGATGGCCATTTCCCATGTCTAGATTTGGCTAAAATCCGTGACATAGTCCCTTTACGCTTACGTCGTTTTGACCAAACAAAATGCATTAAATCAATGCTATGCTTTCCCAAAGTGGTTTCTAGGAGATTTCCAGAGAAAATCGGGGTTCATTTGTCAATCGCCATTTGGTTCGACTGCATGTGCGAGGTACATAATGGAGTTCAATTGTTTTAAAAAAGCAGTCACATACGTGTTCCATTCTTGAGGTAGCTGTTTGAGTTTTTGTAACAGTTGGTACGCTCCTGTTCGTAAATCGCTTCAACATCGTTGCCTATAGTAGGATTAAGAAAAAACTGACAAAAAACTGAGATTAGAACCGTTGAAGTACTGTCTATAATTGTAATTTATATTGTGAGAAATAAATGTTACAAAATCGTAGCGCGTGTAGAAATCGTTCGTGAGGGTATCAAAGCTTCTCGCTTCTTCGTCGCTTTTGCCAACACGTGTTTTGATAAAGAAAAGATTAGGACCCTGAAGGGGAATATAAATCCCATTTGCCATCCCAAATTTTGCCCAAATTCCATTTCCCAAATCCCAGCCCCAATTCTATTCCTATTTTGTTTGTGATTCCCAGTCACAGTCCATGTGAAAATTTGCCCACATCTTCCATTTACTCCTTAATTCAGGACCCTCAAAGAGATATACTCGCTGGGAATCTGAATTTAGAAAAACACAAGTTAGCTAAAAGCTATTACTAATGGAACATTTTCAAAATAAAATAAACATAAAATAAATCAGTCTTAAAATGGGCAATATTGCCATTCATTACTCATTCGAGTGAATTTTTTCGAGCTTACTCATTTTAATAGAAACTGACTTAATAATAACTTACCACGGCGAGCAAAAACAAGAAAGCGAGATCCCTTGACCAGTAAGGTCTAGGAAAACGCATTTTGGCAGAAGTATGTGGCCACACAGCCGATTTCTGTGTATCAAAAAAGAAAAGAGAAAAGATTACAGAAATTATAACTTACGATACAGTGGAATTTTTTGAACCTCTTAGGAACACGAAATTTTTCTCATGAAATCTGGGGTAAAATTGTAATGGAAGATGTCAAAGATAGTCGTTTGTTGGTTTGGCTTGGAAATATCAATTCTGCCGGCAGAATTTTGAGCATAATAGGCTATTTTTTATGAAAATAAAATACAAAATACTTAGATCAAAAATTTGAAATAATAATAACAATAAATTTGCAAAAAAAACAAACAATTCCGATTTGAACGGTTCCCAATGTAAAACAAAACGCATTTTGCGTAGCGATTTAAACTGAAACATAGCATTGTAAGGGTTAAAAGGGAAACTTTGAAACTGAAATATCGAGCATTGAGGGAGAGCAAAATTAGTACTTTACCTTGGAGAATATAGCAAGCAAAGTGGGCAAATTTTGCTATCTCTGCCGGCAGGCATAGAATTGACGAATTTATTATCCAAATATTTCAGTTTCTATTAATAGTACATTTCTATAAATGGTACAAAGCACCGCAAACCAATCATAAATCAGACCGAGGGAAATTTGAAGGTTTTTTGAGAAGGTTACCAATTTTCACCGAGCTAGCTTTCATAAACAGTGACAAAAATAGATTTCTCGTTAAAAATAGCTGTATAATAATATTCGCAGTCTCTAAAGTACTCATCAAAGGACCTCTTCAAATGAGCTCTGTTTACGGGCTGTCTCGGTTACCAGGACGAATTTTGTCGTTTGTTTATATAGAAAATTTTAGCCCGGTTGACGGGGATAATATCCAAGAGACGAAACCAAAATGGCGACACAAAAAGATGCATCGTTCGCGACCATCGTAGCTTTATCGACATTTTTAACTTTACTAATAAAGCTATTAAATTCGCATATTTCTAAAGTGAAGCTATTTTCTCAAAAAAAGTTGCATCCCGGTTACCAGGCTGGAGTGTTCATATGGGAAAATTTTCTTCTCGGTTGCAGAAACCGAGATATCGGTAACCGGGCTGGCCTGCCTTTTCATATGAACACATCGAAATTTTTACTAAGAAAATAGAAGTGGGTCGAGATCTTGGTAACTGGGCCAGCCCGGTTAACCGAGATCAAATGAAGAGGCCCGCGACAAAAATAGATTTCTCGTTAAAAATAATACTTTGCATAGATTACTATTTCAATTAGGGGGCGCATGGCGAATTGAGGGGCCATTTCAGTCCGGGCTGGAATTTTGTTGCGAATATCGGGTTGAACACTTTAAAAACTTAAAACGTATCGTGGCCGCCATTTTCTTTCGTTGAAAACCATCACTGTGCATCCTTAAGCTCACCTTTCAGCGCGGGCCGAAATATGAATGCGATTTCCAGCCCCGTTCCAAAGACCTGGCTGGAAATGTCTATCCGGGCTCAGTGAAATTCTGCCCGGTATAAAACTTTCTTTATATAATCGCAAACGTCTTTTGAAATTTCTTCTGGAAGCCGAGCTGAAATATCAGCCCGGATAAAATTCGCCATGTAAAGCTTACACTAAATGGTGGTCTGGATATTCACTGGAATTTTGCATATTGGCCTAGAGGCAATGTACAAGTTATTAGGCAGTCAAAAGTCACTTGAACAACAGACTTTCATGCTGAAAGAATTCTTGTGCCTTAACCAGTTTCAAAAATCCCCCCTTTAGAAAGAATTTAATTATTTTAGATGGGACTCCGCTTGCAACTACTCGTTGAACGAACTGAAACTGTACTTGTATAGGTGGGGTGGGGGAAGGGATCGCTCGAGTGGTCCAATTTTATGAAAAATCTCGCGGTCGTGACACGAAATTTTCTTTTCGCATGGCCTTATTCCACAACAACAACGCTAAGGCAAGTTAATTTATCTATTAAAATCTCCACATCTTTAAAGACTTGGTTAATCCAAATTTTAACTGAAAAGTTACCCACCTTCAAATCTTTAGCAACTCCAGTAGGTTAAAAGAACGTCCTAAACCAGCCAGTATAAGCAGTGAGACGGGAACGAAGAAATTCTTTGTAAAGGTATGCTAGCATATCTTATAACATTACATTTCAATGCACGTTCAAAGCTCAGTTACTAATTGGTTATTCATATTAATAATTAGCACTGATGGATCCTATTGGCTCGGTGAATTACTGTTTATTTTACATCACACCTCTGGTTCCTTTGAAGTTTTGCTGCTAAGCGTAACTTGGGGGAATTTCCGATAAATAAAAAAGAATCGTTACCATAGTAATTAAACATCCAATCACAGACACGAGGGTCTGAATGGGGTTTAGTGTTTAGTGTTATTTGCCCATAATTTTAAGTGTTTGCTGTTACATTGGCCAATTTTTTAATGTTTACTGTTTCTGGAAAAAATAGTGTTAAGTGTTTGAAGGGTTTGTAAAGAAAAATTTTAGCATTGTAAATTCTTATCTGCTCTTCAAAAATCGGATAAAATCACCATGAACCTAGAGAGAATTTTTGGATTTCTTCTCGGATATCTTCGGTAGTCTTCGGACATCTTCGGTAGTCTTAGGGAATATTCGGTTGTCTTTGGAATCTTCCGAACTGATCGGTAAACGTCGGAAAATGGCCGAAAACTTCTTTAAATAATTAACAAATTAATAATATTGGCTTTTTGAACCGTTTTTGTTTCTTTCTTGATAAAATTTACTGTTACAGTGAATTTTTTACTGTTAGTGTTAAAATACCTAAAATTTTACTGTTTCATGTTACAAAACCAAAAAATTAAGTGTTAAGTGTTATCGAGGTACCCCCATTCAGACCCTCAGACAGTTTTAAAAGGGAACTACAGATCGAAGTACGAGCAAGAGATCGAGTATACGAGTACGACTTTTTTAACCTACTGTTTATGCTTTCGATAATCACATTTCACACCAATCTCATACCGATAGTCTTCTTTTTAACTGTCCAGCAACACTACAGGGAGAAATAAGGGCTCTGGGAACGTAGCTGAATTAAGATTCGAAAGTCGTATTCGTACTTGTACTCAGATCTGAAGGCGTCTATTATATATCAAACGAAAGTCCTAACTCGTACTCCGAACTGAAAGTCCCCAATAAAAACTTCTGCGCACGACAGCAGGGCCTTTGCCAGACTTTTGGCATAGACGAGGCGAGCCTGTAAGCAAGTCTGGGGGCACGGTCCCAGAAAATTTTGATATCTAAAACGCTCTTAAACGCTATTTTCAGCATTTTTCGCAAGATAAAAATATATATTAATAATAATAATAATAATAAAAAAAAATTTTTTCAGAAAAATTAATGTCGTTTAACTGGGGATTATTTTCCTAACAGAGCGTATTTTGTTATTAATTTCAGGCAAGCACCTCGTCTTGTCCATTGCTAGCCCTGGACAGCAAACCAAGAAATGATATAACACTCGGCCTGTAAATATAGCACAGCTAAACTATACACAATAGAACTGAATTACAACGAGTCGAAGACGATTTTAAAAACGGTTTCATTTTATGCAAGTCAAACTCATTTTCATTGGAATGGTTTAGCACCAAGCCGGACTCGCTTTAAAACAGAGGCGAAAATGAAGTTGGTGGAAATGGCCTGACTCTTCCAGATACAAGAAATTATGTGTTTCGTCTGTACAAATTATAAATTAATGTTTTATGACACGAACGGATGATGAGTTATTAAATAATAGTTGATAAATATGCTTTATTTCATTACATTTATAGTAAAACAACGCGTACGGTCTATGAAGAATTTAAATCGTCCTTTTTCACATTTTTCACTCCATGTGAAAGACGTCTTTATTTGTGTCGATCGATGAGGTGACCATGAATTTTTCCAGTTCACAATTTTTTAAAGAGAATGAGAATGAGATGTACCCTACAGTATTTTGTCAGGTTGCCATATCAACCAACCGTACCCTTTTGTACTCTGGGTGGGGAGAGGCACTAGGAGAAAAAATTCAGTTGTGTTTCTTTCCCCCCCCCCCCCCCCCCTGCAACCTGGAATGCAACAAAAATGTTGCGTTGCAAGTTGCAATATAAAAAGAACCATCCTCTACTTTTCGCGACGTTGCGAGACAAGTTGCTGCGTGTGTCACGTCAAGTGCAACTTGCAACGCAATTTTATTAAAATGGGCCAATCACAGCGCGTCCTTTATTCGCGGGAGATTTCAATTGATAATTTTCAGCGGGTTTGTTGCAAGTTTCGAAAAAACATTGCGAACGTATGTCAACCCCCCATGCAACTTGTAGTGTTTTTCAGTCGTCATCGCTGCGTTGCAAGGTGCACAGAAAAATTGCCTCGTGTAACAGATGTCAATGTGACGATTAATCTCTCTTCACACTCCAACACGAGTCAACTCTAGCCTCGCTATCATGTTTGCGGCTACCATTCTAATATGGCGTCGGAAACTGTAAAAAGGGCTATTGTCTTTGACCACATTTTTCACTCCATGATGCACACTCAGTAACTCTGGACTATGGGGCCTCGTAACGAGCGACGAGATCAAATTCTCCCAGTCGACAACGGTTAAAAAGATGTGATAAATATCCATTAATTAAATTAATAATTAATAATTAATTAAATATATATTTTTTCCTCTGATGCTGGTAACATTCATGCAGATGTTCACGGCTGCAGTCGTTCGATTTAGATTGAAGACAGTCACTCTCAAACGTACACGCACTGAGGTTTCACGTCATGTTTTATAAATATGAGATCGTCTTTGAACACATTTTTCACTCCATGTGTTAAACGTTTGCTTCGTGTCGATAGCGTTGCTGAGAATTCCTCCAGTCTACAATAAGATAGATATCCACAGATCACGTGACATTGGCTCCTTCGACGTTAAAGGAATTCTTGCAGATCATGCGTCACTCTCGTCTTCTGGAAATGTGTTTAAACAAAATAAATAATACGAAATTAGCAGGCAAACAGCGACTGGTCAAAACGTATTACCCAAGGTCGCGAATATTGCAACGAAGATTCTTTTGACCTGTTTGGGGTTCTAGTCACACTAAGGCCAAAAGAATCTCTCTTTCTTTCGTGTTGTGCTCTATTTAGTGATTTTGGCTCACAGTAAGAATGAAATTCATGTGGATTTTTTTTATTCAGTACTTTAAAGTGATTTAACGGATATAAGTACTGCGTGGCTCAACATTTTATTTTTTCTGTTTCTTTCCATGTGAAGGTACAATGAACGCCAAAAGTGCTTGAGACAGTTGGTTGAAATAATTCTCATTTTACACTTTAAATCCGGTGCAGCTTGTGAACCACTCCCCCTCCCCCTTTTCAATGTTGTACACAAACGAGGCAAGTCTTGCAGATAGCAAATCCAACATTGTTTCGGGGGGGAAGGGGAGGGGTAAAATTTGTTTAACGTTAACGTACTCAAAAAGTGCCGAGTGTCTCATCGTCAGTCGAGCTTCCACTAAAGGACACCTTCCGTAGGCGTACACCACTGTATATTTTGCAAATTCCCTTAACAACAACAATGATAATAGTTTAAACAAGATCAAGGGAAGTAATTATTTAAGGATGGCAACATACCACGTGATTTAGATCCTCTGAGAATGTTGGCGATCCATGCCAGGCGATATTCCTCAGCTCCTTTAAATCTGTCTGTGTGTGTTGGATGAAATTGTAGAGAATCTGTTGGCGAATTGGTTCAAGGCAATCAATAATTTTATTATATTACATTAATATATATAATAGCACCGTACTACCCCGCTTGCCAAGGCGATTCCGTAGATAACAGTACTGCGAGCTGACGTTGAAAAAAGACCGGACGGGTTAACGTGAGCAAACCACAAGCAATGTTTTCCAAAATAATCCGAAATGCCTAAATTGCCAATCTTTAACCCGCCAAAATCCTCCACTTTTCCACGCCACTGACGGTCGAAACATCATGCGTTGTTAAAAAACCAAGGTGTTTTCATTTGTGCGCTTAGAAATCTAAAATGCACGTGCAAAACAGTTGCACTTCCCCCTTAAACCCTGCCATAGTCGCGATGCTGTGCTTTACCCTGTGTGCCGTAGATTTTTTCTTCGCACAAAAGCAAAGGAAAAAAGATCTTCTAGAATCTTGCTGGCTGCAAACGTATTCAAAAATTCCTTACACCATTGAATGATTTGGTATAGACCGCAAACAACTGCAACTGATACAGGTTGTAATCTTACCGCCCTCTGTTGACAACACCCTGTTGTGTTCTAGCCGCGATCTTCTTCTTTGAGAGGCCATTTGTCGAGCCTTATCCCAGAATTTCTTTCCGCGAGAAGAAGCATTTGAATTTTCAGCACTCGTCGAAGGCTCGGCAGCTTGAGACGTACTCGCGCCTGCTGCTGCTGCTGTCAGCGTTTCATCGTCAGGCGCAGGCTCAGCGCTTGGTACAGGAGTTGAGCTCGGAGACTCTTTATAAACTTCTGCATCGTGCTCGAACAGTTGACTCTCGAACAGTTGACTTGAAAACAACGAAAACTGATCCTCAGATTGTTGTGGCGTGTCCTCTCTTGTGTTATCTGGAGAACGGTTATCTGTCTCGTCAGTCTCTTCAGGGTCTTTTGTTTCTGTTTCCAGTTCTGCTTGTGATGATGTTTCTAGTTTATTGGGATCAAGAGAAGTCTTGCTGCCGACAAATGAAAACTCGCTTCCAGAGAAACCTTCATTGGTACGACCTTCACTGACATTCCCTTCATCTGGATTCTGTGGAAACAAGATTCGAGGAAATCTTAGGAGCAAGCTTTTAATAGTACTGAGGGCCTCCCACGGAGTGTCAATATTCCCTTGTCCCCAAAATTTGCTGTGTTCCCTAAAAGTATTTCTTCGATTTTGGTGCTCATTGTTCCCTATTAAAAATATGCCTTTGTTCCCGTGTTCCTAGTTTTATCTTCTATGTTCCCTTGTTCCCTGCAACTCCTGGGGAAGGCTCAGTAGTGTTTTAACCCTTGTTATCGATATCGGTACTTATACAGTCAAACTGGGCGTTCTTTTAATGAGAACTTTGCTTTGTTGCGGTGCAATGTTCCAATATTGGAAAAGGAGCGTGTCAGCATGACGTCACAAATATACATTATGTTGCTAAGTAACAATTCTGACTACAGGCTCAGAAGTCTCTGAGACGGAATTCGTGTAACAAATGTTTCGCCTGGACTATCACAAGCTAGTTCTAAATCCTTTCACTTGCCTCGAACGACACGGTCTCTCCCCAGGCTTTGACTGCTTGAAGTGTCGGCGGAACCCATTCCCTTGGACCCGCTGACTGTACCCGTAGTGGTACCGCGGGCTCGGGTTCAACCCTTTTAAGGCGATATTTAGTGAGATCGCTTGATCGAGACAGGAGAGACATCTGGGTGCTGCGCCTTTGAGCAGGATCTTTAGGCAACTTGCCACTAGAAAAAGGGAACCATAGAAGTGGAATCACAGTAAACGACTAACATTAAGGCTATGAGAAATACTTTTTGATGATTTTAATCTCAAACTTGACGCTTAAATACCTTGATTTACTTTGTAGGGACGCAATTGACACGGCTCTGGGAGGTATTTCCTCTGAGGACTCTGTTCTGAGCACGCTTGCTGAGGTCCCCTCGTCGCCAGAAGGTCCTACCTCATTATCATGATCCGTGGAGTATGGGTTCTAGAATTTAGGAGATAAATTTGTTAGCGGCTTGGATTAGAAAAGATCAAAGACAATATAAGCGTGGTGATCACAAGATAAGGAATGTAGATTTACTGGAAACATCAGTTGAGTATGTCTGTAAGCTAAACTGAGAGAAAGGTCCCGGGATAATTTCACAGGCTTCCAGAAACTCGGTCGATTAGGATAGGTCCGCAGCGCGTGCTAAAAAGTGCAATTGTTGTTGTATCTCACCGTATCTATAAGTATTCCATATCGCCATTTCATCCAGTGTCTTCTAAGGGCTTCACGGAACTCCGAACTCAGATAAATACAAAATATACAAACCATTACTCCCTGAAAAAAGGAAACAAAATCAAAAACATAAAAAATAAAACATGCCAGTCAGTACGCTTTTCCTTAAATAATTTTAATACTCGCAGCCCTACTTGAAATGATAATTATGAGGTGATTAACAAGGCAGAAAAAAGGCATTTCTTGGCATGAACGTTTCACCATAAACATTTAAAAACGCATATATTTTCCTCTCTCTACACCGTTATCAGTGTGGTATAAAACTGGTCTTTCCCACCGTCATAAATAACGTGAAGATCCGTACGTCACAATTTTATCGGCATCAACCTTTCTCATCTAATCTGACGGAATCTGTTTATTTGCTTGTATGTTGATATTGGATTTATTGCATGGTGGAAAGAAGTGGTGGATCATTTATGTTGCTTGGTTATTTACCTGGAGCGGGTAGATAACAGCGATAAAATACTCGTATGAAGGATTATTCCCCGAAGGCAAATAGAACGTCAGGAGGTATATTAATCCAAAGAGAGAAATCAGAACCACCACCGCCTTCGCACTTTTTCTGTTGAAAAAATAAAGAAACAAGTCATTCATCCGGTAAACTATAGAGGCAGTCGAAAGGTTTTCATTTCTGAGCCCTCCCAGGGGAGGGGGTCCATGTTCCCTTGATCCTTAAAAGTATTTTGTCGATTTTTGCGATCCCTGTTCCCTAAAATATCAGAAACACAGCTTTTGTCCCCGTGTTCCCAGCTTTATTTTCCTTTTGTTCCCTTGTTCCTAACTAGTTATTTTATGACTATGCATTTGCCTTTGTTCCCTGAAACCACTGGGAAGGGCTCACTTTTTATTCTTTGAGCATAGGCCCGAACAAAAGTTCTTTCTCAAACTGACATTAGTTAAGTCCGCCCCATGTATACGGTCAGATTTTTGTATGGCAATCAGTGTACGATACTCACTTAATTCTATTCATCTGTGATGAACAGGAGTCCTTGAGCTTTTTGGCAAGCATTTGAATCACGTAGACTGCGATTCCAAAATTGATCTGTGGAATATAGAATAGAGCACAAATTCAGTTAAAAAGAAAATATAGTTAAAAAGAAACCAAAAATATTTCAAAGCAACCATTTTTATTTCGCAAAACAGGGATGCTAAGAGGAACCAGTTAAGTGCATGCACATGAGTTTCTTACCACTAACATGATGGTAAGTGGAATGTATAACACTAACATGTGACGCGAGTGACTGTATTCATGCCAAGCCCAACAACTGAAAGAAAATAACAGAAGCAGTGTTAGCAATAATAGCTAAACTCGTCCAAAAAAGGTGCTCATTGATAAAGTTTGTGATTGAACCTGAGTTAATCGTTAGGAAAGTTTTTAAAAGTCGTTATGATAATCTTAAAAACAGCAGAAGAGACGTCATTTTTTCGGGTGTATCCGGTAAGTTGTTCGCCGGGCGTTACGAAGCAAGGTAAAAAAGATTTAATACAATCATCATCTGTTTATGCCATAATATGTTAATAGGTTTCTATTAAATTTGATTGCTTTTTATTTATTTGTCCGAGTAGCTTCTTTTCAGCATCATTCCAAAAAATAATTACGAATTTCTTGGTTTTTTTTTTCATTTTTATTTTTATCTATAAAACAGTGTCTTCTAATGAGTGTTGTTAAATTCAAAACCGAGTTAATCGCATCTGAACAGTTAATGGAACAAACGCAAACAATGCGAGAAGCCAATCAGTGCTTAAAGTAGAACATGCCACGTGCACTGCACGTGCCAAGCACGGGGAAAATCGCGTAAACCAATTCACGAGTGGTTTTAGCTTTTGGTTCTGCGTGGATGAAAAACGAGCATTTAGGGCATGATGCACTTGATTTCCTAGACTTATAGAAGCTGCGCTGACCAAAGCCAAAATTAAACACAAACGTCTCTCTAGAAAGCCGCTTTACAAGGCGCTATTCAAGGATAAAACTGTTGTTACAAACCCTGCGCTGACTCTTGCAATCTTAAACTGCATATAAGGAAGGTACACACAGAACGTCAGAACACCAGAGAAACCTGTTAAACAGGAAACATCAAACCAATTCAGTGGAGCACTTTTTTGAACCAGTATGAAACCGGTAGAACTAGAAATAGCGAGCGAGACTGCAAACTTCGTCATTTTTAGTACTTTTTACTGAAAAGAGTTAAAGAGTTATTTAATATTCATTATTGAACGTACCCCAGCCAAAGAGGAAGTAGTACCACAAATACGACTCGCTATCAAACGGATACACAAGCATGCGCAGTAGAAAAATCCCTTCATTGAGCATCCACGTGATCTCGGAAGCTGCGAAGTAGCGGTTTAACAACCAGAATGCATTGCAAACGCTCTGTGCATGAAAGCAAAGAAAGAATCGTAAAAAGCCACGTAAAATTACCTTCAATCAAAGCAAATCTCTAAAATAATAAGTAAAAGGACCGGGAGGCGGGAAGTTCAGACTCCCCTGTCCCCCTCCACTACTTTGTGAGCAAAAAGTGGACAGCTCCCTTGCATGCGAATCGGATGTTTCTTACAAGATTTTAACATTTTTCTATATCATAGATTATAATAACATTTTTATATGACTTATATATATTTTTAATGTATTTATATTTAGTATTAGTGCAGTTTTTAGTTTTTAGCAGTGTCCCCTAATTAGTATGGTATTATTTTCCAGGCTATAAGGTTTTGACACTTAAATAAAGATTCTTATCTTATCTTTATCTTATCTTATCTTACAAATCGTTATTCAAAAAGAAATGAAAGTTGAATAGCTTACCATGTTAGAGTCTTTGTCGCCCAGTTTTTCATAGTAGTAAATAAACATAGTGATGTGACGTAGAATAAATGCCAGGATCAGATTCTTGTGCAGGGTAAAACGATCATTTGAACGGCTGCTGTCGAAAAAGAAAATTATTTATTGGGATGGCCTAAAATTCATTTAAATTAGTACTTAAAGTATTTCCTCAACATCTCGGTGTAGCTGCAACAGAGTGCCATGACGAACCACCTTACAGCTAGAAGGTTGTGGGACCGTGTTTATGAGACAAATATCATTTATTTATTGGATAACAAACAAACATTAATCCGTAACGGAAAGACACATCTCCAAGAACAGTGATCTGTCTTGTGAGGTAAGCTAAGGACAAAAGGAGCCAACTTACATGACGATACATATGAGTATGAAGGTAGGCAGCAGGACAAAAAATGCGACCCAACTCATGGCGACATAAATGCGCTGTAGACGTTCTGAGTGAGTAAGGGTGTCGTCCTATGAAAGACAAGTAATCATTGTTAGTTGATAAGAGCAGAACTGACAGCTTATAAAATATATTACTAAGCGACAGAATCGGAATGAAATCTTTCCTTGACACTCGAATGGCGCGCAGAGCGTGGTAAAAAAGTTAAAACAATGCCCCAGGAAATTTCTTTACGCCAAGATCCCTCAGTTGATTTAATTTTCTTATGTGAAGCAAGTTTATGGAGTAAATGATAGTTATTCTAAGAAAAAAAAACCGATTTCGTTATACCAAGCAAATGGAAAAATTTACTGTTTAGCCGAGAAAGAATCACGTACATAGCACGCCTAGAAACACATTGTAACTTCATGTTCAATTGTCAAAAATACACAACCGTAGAACTGCTTCCGGCAGGCTCAAAGCCAAAAGCGAGGTTATCAGGTTCCCCGTAAAGTAAGTGATTAAACTTTTAACCCGGTGAGCGGGTACTGCCATATAAAACGGACGGGAATGTCACTGTTTCCGGCAAAGCCCAATATTTTTAGCCGTCAAGTTCTCGTTTAGGACTGCACACGAAGAAATATTCAATTCAAAATTTCCGACTAGCATCCCGTCTGTTTCAGATAGAAGCCCCCCCACCCTTTTTCCTCGGGACTATTAGACTTACCTGGTTTCTGTTCTGAACTTACTTGTTCTGTAGCAGGTATGTTTGCCGCTTGTTTTCCTTTTTCAGCGGCTTCCTTTGGTGTAAGTCGACGGCAATATTTTGTGATGTTCATCTCGTTAAACTTTTGCCAGTGACCTTTCTCATCACATCGTCGAGAAA
This sequence comes from Oculina patagonica, assembly GCF_052425735.1. Taxonomy (NCBI): domain Eukaryota; kingdom Metazoa; phylum Cnidaria; class Anthozoa; order Scleractinia; family Oculinidae; genus Oculina; species Oculina patagonica. The sequence continues at coordinate 30,923,784 of NC_135764.1, read as the reverse complement.
TGTTGTCTGAAAAAAATCGAATTGACTAATCAGAACTTTTACTAGAGAAGAAGAGGAAGTTTCCTTCCCAAAGCACTATCCTGAGCCAGCGACGTCACGGTCACATCGTTCACGTTCGTTAGTGGGGAGGAGCGTTGTGTGACGTGACGACTCAAATAACGACTGTGAAGCAGAGTGGAGGGGTGGGGGATTTTTTCAGTACCACCCTGTTGGGACACGTTGATTCACGTCAAACTTTCTTCCAACTTGTTCTAAGGCAACAAGGCCCAACAAACCCTTCGAGAGGCGTAATACTCTTAAGTTCTTTTTTAAAAAAGTTACGGTACTATTAAGTGTCCAATTGTTACACAAAGCAGTTATATTCTGGACACAAACTTTTCATGACACTCTGGTGCACGAAAGTTGTTGGAAGAAAAATTTTTTCTTCTTTCAGTGTTAAAACATTTGTCAAACATCAGATCACAAGACCATTGACAACATTTTCTGCATGAAGAGGATGTAATGTTCGTCATGTCGGAAGCGAGAAACGAAGACAAAATCTGCGTCCCCTACGGAATCGAACCCATGCCCTCCCAAACACCGCGCAGGCGCTCTATCCACTGAGTTACGTAAAAACTCGTGGTGAGCAAGGCCATTTACTATGCGCCACGACATTTGCTGAACTAATATTTAAGGAAATATTTATTAATTATTTACCTTTGGGATCGAATAACAGGAAAGGACAAGGCTGTACGACTGTTTCTCCAGCCGGGGTTTCCTTCCAGCAAGAAACATCATAAGTTATGTTGCACTTTACCACATCTACAGACACAAGAGTGAAAGTATCATTCAGACTGATCATGATCGGCAGATCAGTTTTTCCAGGTCATGCACATTTAATTAGGAAACCTAGGTCTGATCAGTAAACATGGCTCGTTTGGGTGAGCAGTTTAAGCAACCTGTACAACTTTTACTTTGTTTTACAGAGATTTGTTGATCAGTTTTCTTACGACTACCGTAAAAACTGTACAAAGCCCCCTCTCTTTTTTGAAGTCCTCTCTGAAGGTTCGACTTTTTTTGACAAGCCGGTACATGGTAGATCAAAATTTAATAACAAGAAAACAAGGTAACATTACATTTTTAAAGTTATTTAGCTTTATTTATCCACCGTATTTCTATACTTTTTATGGTTAATATATTGTGAAAAAGTGTTACTAAACTGCACTTAAACGTCACAAAAGAGTCAAGAGAGGATTCTTTACTGTGTGTCAAAGGCAAGATAACTTTAGCGAAAACGACTGAGTTCACTTGTACACGTACTTGTCACATTGATGTAATTTTTTGGGTTCCTTAAACAAAGCTGTGCCAGTTTCCTGTTGATGGCCCCAGGGTCCAACTTTTGCTGCTGTGGGCTTACTGAACTGAAAACCAACTAAAAAAAGAGATTGTTAACATAATTTTAATTAAAAAAAAACTCAAGAACTTCAGAAAGCAAACCTATGTTTTTCAAAGTCATTTAATAACTGGCTCAACGTTTAGATTGGTTGATGGAAGAAACTTGTGCAGCACGCATGCACGAGTAATCGTTGTCGTCTTGGCCAATCAGGTAAGAGAACTTTTCGCGCCCTTTTTGCGAACAGCTATCCCTGGACCAATCGTTAACTCCACGAGCGCACGTTGGATATGAGACCGTAGATAGCCAACAAGGCGCGTAGTTAACGATCTCATATCCAGCAAGCGCGAGTAGAACAACTGCTTTATTAAAAACGCACAAATAATTGCACTTTTTGACCTCCCCAGCTGTTTTCGTTGACGCGTATTGGCTACCATGCTTGTGGTCAATGGTATATGAGCTCATATACCATTGCCTGTTTACCAATAAAAACTCAGGAATTGCAATATACCATTGCTAGTTTTTAATAATCAGTAATATAGCTGTCCTGATATTACATTAGTTTTGGCATTGCAACATTTATTGGGGCCACCTCTACTCCTTACTTTTTAGCTTAATTTTAAAAACTTACACAAAGTAGCAAGGCAGCTCCGAGATTGGTCGTTGTCATGGTAAAGGCAAGCGTATCACCACAGCAAGTCAAGGACTGCTCTGATTATTGCAAATATACTGCAAACAGCAAAAATAGATAAAAACAAACTTCTTAACGAATATTTAATTATCCTCATGTTGAATATGGAAGTAAAAGGAAAACCGTATGATGCTTAGATTCATCTGACTTTATTATTGTATTCCACACAGAAATAATTTCGCGGTGAACATGGTGAAACAATGGACTTGAATGTCAAGAGAAGGCTCTTTTAGCCGTTTAAACGTTCGACGGTGTTTTGTTAATATTTTGTCATTTTTAACGTGATATATAGACAATTTAACTCGTTTGTGATTATAATTTACTTTACAAAGAAATTTTTACTGACGATGCCGCTTATATTGACTTGCAAAGTGAACTCAAATTGTTACTACAATGGAAAATTACTGGCAAATGTTCTCGCTTTGGCAATATTCAACCTAAAAGCGGAAAAAAGTTTGCAGTCATTGAACTTGATTCTTTCGTCATTTCTAAGAAATGATTTCTTGTGACTTGTAAATCGCCATTTATCGCCGGATCCACTTCTGAAACCAGCCACCGTAAAGGCACAAACATCTTTACTATGCGTTTAATACAGTAAAAACCCGCGTATAAGAACCTAACATTTAAGAACCTGTTAGGCTAAAATTTCATTTTTAAGCACCCTTCACATAAGAACCATTTTAGGCTAAAATTCTAAAACAGGTTCTTATTTTCAAAAAAGAAAAAAATATATATAAAATATAAAATATTGAATTAAAAAATCTTCTCAAAAATATATTTATATACAAGATTTATTGGGAATTATAGCGAAGGTTACAGTATAGTTTAGTCTCCTTCGCAGCCGCTTTTTGGGACGTCACGCAACGCTCAGGGAGGTGTGTGACGTCCCAAAAAGCGGCTGCGAAGGAGACTAAGTATAGTTTTGATTTTAACAGTATAGTATTTTGCTTACCGAAGCCTCCAAGAATACTGTTATTGTACATTAAAGAGCAGATCATGTAAAAATTCTACTTTATTTCTTGAACAAAAAGTTAAGAACCTAATTAAGAACCTGTAAGACTAATTTTACACTAAATACCATTTATATAAGAACCTGTTTAGGCTAACTTGAAAAAACCTAGGTTCTTATACGCGGGTTTTTACTGTATCCGGTTCAGTAGAGATAAGATTTTTACAAACAAATTAACGCCGCAGATTAGCATACGACTCGGCTTCGCCTTTATTCACCAAACAATAGACCCGGAATAAAGCACAAATAAGCAAAAAATAGGAAAGAAGAAAAATAGCCAAAAACGGAACCTGTGATACTAAACTCGAGGGATATTTCCTAATCGTATCTTTAAAAAATGGATGCAAAATGTTATAGACGTAATTTTTAGACAAATTAAAAGCATCTTTCCGTAAAAGTTAAGCGGGAGTTAAGAGCGATGACGCATTTCGGACACGACAAGACACTGGTCACGTCAGACCGAATAGTCGTGCAGTTTTGGCACGCGCGAAAATTTGCCTACGCAAGCATGTTGGCAATCATGTCAATTGGTAGTGTGTTGAAACTTTTTCGCTCTTCCAAAGTACTATTAAGATCGTCATACCTTGTTCTTTCACTACTGACGCGAGCTTTCGTTTCTAGAAATTGATTTCTTTCTGCTCGTTGTATTGTATATGCTATAAAGCTTGGTAGATCATGAAAAGGGTGTATTTATTAATCGGTACAAAGCTACACGGAAAATATTTCTTCTAAATAGCTTTTGACATTGACTAATTGATTCCCTCCAATGCAAATTCTTGTTTGATGCTGTTCATTTATGTGAGGTCAACAAGGAACTAACGTTTACGGTAACATTCGATTATGGTCGGTGTGTAATAAATATTACATAGTAATCAGATCGTATATTTAATGCTAAACTGAAACCCGTGATACAACGAAATCATACCGACTGGTTTGATATTATATTTCGATATTGTTCACTGAAACACTTAACCTGCGATCAGGCGTTATTTTTCTCGCGGCCTCCGCCGCGAAAAAAAAGAAAGCCTGATCGCAGGTTATGAAACACTTTGACCTGATAACAAGATTATGGACCTCAAAACATGAGTTTCTTAGCCGCCTATTGACCTTTTTTCTATTTAGGAAAATTCTTCAATCTTTACATGCTTCAAATCTCTATGGCTGTGGTAAAACGTTTTCATAGAAAACTAAAATTTGTTGCGTAAATATTTAGTTCAGTGAAATTACTTTAAAGTTTCGCGTGATATGACTTCTTGGAATACTTGGCATTTGTGATTAACTCAACAAAGCAACTCAACTGACATATTGTCCGCACAAGACAAACTGTACTTATTTCACGCTCAGAGGTGAAATAACTGTCGTGATTCGCACACCGAAAGGTCAAATTCACACAGTACAGTTTAAGGCAAATACATATGGCAAAAAAACAACTGCTTTTCCAGCGCACAGTAGTTTGATAGTCTTAGTAATCAATTTGTTAGTGAAGCGAAACACTACAAGCACGCTAATTTGTTTGTATACGTAATTGGACTACATGCTGTCCAATTTGGAAATAATTTATAAAGAAATTAACATGAAACGCATTATAGCACGCCGAAACATGACAAGAATATATTATTTAACGTGACACCCATCTTGCAAGAAATCTTAGCTCTGCTTGTGTCATACAAGAAAATCCGAGCTGTTGTAACATCTCAGAAGAATTTAGACTTCAATATAGACATATGGATACATTATGTGACTCAGGCACGCACATGATACACCCGAGTTATTCGTTATATATTTCCTGTTTGCGAGCTAAAAGCAGTATTTGGTCAGAGAATTTCACCTATTCCCGGGTATATTTTGTTCTCGTTTTCGGCTGTGAGTGAATTTTGACCATCCTTTCTGTCGATTCGCTGAGTACTATTTGCCAAGAAGGCAACAGATAACGAGACATGTTTCGTTCAAAAAGAGGAACAATATCGACTTACCTTGGTTATCTCGTAGCCATGAAATCAGTTGAACAAGCCGCATGTTACTACAATAGCCTTACGACACATAGGAGTACCGGTCCTTAGACAGTCCCTCTTAAGTCTACACTAGAAATCTTTGGTCCTAAAATTCGAAGAAACTTGCTTATAACATGCGCTATGATGTACACTGATCGTTTTCACTGCTGTATTGATCTGCTGTTCGGTTGAGTTCATCTGTCCGTGTTTGTCTGAAATGCTCTGGAACATTACCGATTGAGTAATTACTCCGCCACCTCTTCCGGTTCTTCGTCAGTCAGGCATAACTTCCGGTTTCAATGTTTGTTCACAGGTTCCCGAGAGACATGCCGTAAAATTCCGGTTATAAGAACCCCCCGCCTAAAGGCCCATCTACCCACAGGCTTCCCAAGCTCAAAAGTCGTCTTTTTGATGTGTTTTTAGAGCCCTTCGGGCGGCCGACTCTACATACGTGGTGTATGCGACAGCTTGTGTATATAGAGAAATGTATGGGAAAATCACGGATTCTCTAAAATCGGGTAAATAACTATCTATTTTGAAATAAAGTTAACCTACCTCAAATGTGTCGCTTACTTGTGTCTTGTGCCGAATTTGAAGCCATTCCGACGCCATTTAGCGAAGTTATTCGAAGTCGTTGTCTCCCCTTCTAATAACTTCGCTAAATGGCGTCGGAATGGCTTCAAATTCGGCACAAGACACAAGTAAGCGACACATTTAAAGTAGGTTAACTTTATTTCAAAATAGATAGTTATTTACCCGATTTTAGAGAATCCGTGATTTTCCCATACATTTCTCTATATACACAAGCTGTCGCATACACCACGTATGTAGAGTCGGCCGCCCGAAGGGCTCTAAAAACACATCAAAAAGACGACTTTTGAGCTTGGGAAGCCTGTGATCTACCTGAAAACAAAAAAATACATCCGATTATAAGCCCCCCCCCCCGGATATAAGCCCCCCTATGCCGGTTGACAGTACTGAACAGGGCTATTAAAACGTTGTTTTGTTCATGCGTTTTTTACTAAAAAACGTATTTCGATCAACACTCGCGTGGCACGTTTCGAAACGTTTTTTTTATTCCGCTTATAAGCCCTCCCGAATATAAGCTTCTCCACTTATAAGCCCACCCAAAAACTCTTACGAAGTTGTATAAGCCCAGGGCTTATAACCGGAATTTTACTGTATACACTGATCGACTAAAGCCCTGTTTGAATTATTCAGATAACAAAATCCAAAAACCCTAGATATTATTTAAGGACTTTCATTTTTAAGACCGACTTTAAAATGGCTAGCCTGCTTCGCAGACGTAATCTAACCCCGAGGGTTTAGTTTCGTCTGCGATGCAGGCTTTAATTTAATGGCGTGTAAAAAGATTGATTTGTGCGTAGTAAATTCTTGGTGAGATCGACGTTCTCTTTTCATTTACTGAACGTTTTATGGCACTTGAATTCTTTTTGTTTAAAGCAATACAAATTTTTAACACCTAAAGCACTGAAAAAACGATAGTCTTCAAAGTTTTTCCCCTTTATCTGCATTTACACACGTTAAAAATCGGCACGGCACCCTTAATATTTGGTAACTATGGACGATTTTTAAGCAAGCGCATGACACTCCTAATCATTGTCGAACTGTAGTACACAAAATTTTTAGGGGTGCCAAAGCTACCTCCAGAAGGTACCTCTCGGCGTAGGAAGTCAACTTGACGTGCTGAAAAATAAGCTTGTGTAAACGAACAATCGTGCCGTGCAAGGTTTTTTCTAGCCGTGGCACGGAAATCGCGGGAACTCTGCTGCCAATGAGGACAAAGACACGAACAAAACGCTCCCCGAAGAAAAATTAATGTTACCAATAGTGAGTGTAAATATTTTTCCTTATTCTGTCTATTTGATTTTAGCAACCTTTTCAGATCAGCTGTCAGTTTTTTCGTCCCTAAATAGTCGGCGACTTCTTCCTTCCAGATGTAAGCATGGTTAAATGCGCTATATTACCGATCACAGCAAAACGTGTTTGCATTTTTCGGGAGAGTTCACATCGATATTATAGTCTTATTTAGGGAATTCAAAGCAATATACCAATTGCCATGTCTGTGCCCCGAGGAAAAAAACCCTTCTTTTTTTGGTTGTGTAAGTGAATAGCGTTGCGCATAAATGGTTTGGCTAAGGTACCAGTCGCGAAGACGCCGCACCAACTTTTTTAGGACCAAATGGGTATTTATTGCAAACATGAAAACTGCACTGCAGCGTTTAATATAATTTGTAAAAAAAAAAAGATATTTTTCTTGTGCTAATAACTTCCCTGACTTATCTCCAGGGAATTTTAAATTAAATTCGGAATTACAGAAAGCATTACTCATTCTCTCATTGTTATCCCTCTGTAGGAAATGTAATTACCGACCGAAATTAAAATACTTCTCAGGGTAGCATTATATAATCTACCAAACGTTATTAAGAACTAGGCAGGTGGCCTGCAAATTGCATCGGCTATTTTCCTATTCTGTTTTGGGTTGATATCCGACTAACGACTTTGCTAATAATGACAATTTATCAGTACAAATTCATCAAGAGTATCGAATGTGCTTTCTTCGAAAAATCGCATTATTGAGGGAAATGTTCAAGTTATCAGTGATGAAGTTTTAACGAAACCTTGTACATAGATTACAAGAACAGAAAAGCAAATTTTGTGGACTAAAACAAACTTTTTCTGCGGTAATTTCTGATTAAGATCGCAAAGTGCGTGGGAGGTTGCTATGACGAAGAGGATAAGAAAAAAAAGAAAAAAAAAATTTCCTTTCCCTCGATCGCAGATAGTACCTATCATATGTCATAATAAAAACAATAAACATTACCTTGAAGCTTTGTTTCTTGGAAAACACTCTTTAGATCTGCTTAAGTTAACAGAGATAAACAGAGAGCGAAAGGCTTTTTCCAACCTGTTCCAATTTGAAACAAGTGCAGTCTGCATGCAGCGGCCGGGCGCCGGGGTGATACGAGTTCTTATTTCTCATTGGCCCATATGAAGAGTAATCGATGTCACGACTTGATATAATTAATTATAGTTTTTCTGCACCGCGCGACGACAAGCTGAATTGAATCGTGCAATTTGATTGGTTAAGCAAGCAGTCCATACCTTTTCAGTTTGGACCACCGGACCGCTCGTGTAAGTTATGGTTGTGCTTTTGTCGCTGCTACCGTAAAATTTCTTTAAAAAAAGCCCAGGGCTTATATTTGCTTAACGTCCCTTCAGGTAGGCTTATTGTCGGGGACGGCTTATATATGGCAGGCTTATTTTTGAAATGAAATTAGCGTATCAAAAATGATTGGGTTTTATACAGACAATACAGTGGAACCTCGACATAACAAAGGCCTAAGGGCCTGCTTACATGAGCCTAGCCTGCGAACAGGCTCCCGAGTGGTGTTACGCGAGCAAAGCGAGCGGCAAACTATACTCAATTAGATTTACATCAAAGCGATCAACCAGAGGGCGCACAAAAAGTACGAATAAAACTACTCTGTTGAACTTTTATTGTGCTGATAAAAATATGCTTTAAAATGACTCTCATCTACGGTGTAATAGATATTCACAAATTCTATAATACGATCTTCTAAGCTAAACCATGAAATTGTAGTTACGAATTTGACTCTATGTGGCCCGGCATTTAAATGTAAAACTCGATTTCCACGTGAACTGTATAATAAGCTCTACTCAGCTAAAACGTGAAATTGTAGTTAAAAATTCGAGATTTTTTTGTGCCAACATTCATTCAAATATAAAACCCAAACTAGACATGGAAGAAAACTCAGTCAAGACTTAAGTCGCGTCTCTTTTAGCCAACGACGGAAAACTATACTTTCGGTTCCACTTTTGAAAATTTTACAGATAAACCAACCTTAGACTGCAAATGGAAAATTCCCGTAATGAAATGGACCGTTGAAAATTGTTTTAGAACCCTGGCTTTTGTGGTTCATGCCACGAATCGGAACGAGCCATTTAAGGCCTGATTTATTTCGATTTTTGTTCCAGTGAGCGAAATCCGAACAATCTAGATTATCTATATCAGATTGGTGAAAAGAAACGCTTCTTTGTCTTCAGTAACTAGTACCACTCTCGTTAAAATTTTGAACTTCACTCATGAACAATTTTAAAATGATCGTTAAAATCGTCAGCAATTTCTATATACAATGCATAATTTTAAAATAATGTACCCTCTGTAAGTGTAATTTTAAAAAACTTCTCAAAAGCTTCCTTTTTGGAAAATTTCTAGTTTAGATTTTTTGACGAGAGAATGGCAATGTTATCTGTGCTGATAAGCTGGAAGCAGCTCTGAAAAGAGCTAATCTTCGTAACCCGTGAAGGCCCAATGTGTTCGACACACAAGATCTCCTTTCTGATTTTTATACGTTAGTATAAAAATTACGTTAGTAATTTCTTACGTTAGTATTTGAGAGAATTTGTTCGAAATCAATATTTTTTTATGTGTGATCATTTTCTTAATTCTCCTGAAAAGTGTGCTTTCGTTCGTATTGACTATGTAAGGAGAAATTAAGTATTGAAAAATCTTGGGGCTTTAAGAGTTAACTAATTGTTGATCATTCATCGAACGCAAAAACATCCCTTTGTCGTGATTTCCGTGAATCTTCAGCCATTTTGCCGTGTCTCAGTGGCCTCAGAGTACGTTTGGAAGAAGGAATAGTTGAAGCAGGCGTTGAACACGTGACGCGGTTCCCGCCAAATCTTGGCGCTGCTGAAGGTGGTGACATAAACTCATTGACATCATAAATCCACGTGGCTCTACGGCTTTTCCCAGAAGGAGTAGCGAGTGGTGATGTGTTTGAACTCGGTGAGCTGTTAGTGCGGCGTAGTCTTGACGATGTACGAATCGGAGAAACGTTTTTCAAGGGCTTTAACGCTTTAAGTGTTTGTTTTGGAAGCGGTTTCAGTGGTGGTTTTCTTCCCTCGGTGTTCCCTTTTGCTGCTATCTCCGTGTTGTCAAGTTTTCTGTGATCCCGGGTTTGACGGAGAGAATTTTCATATTCTTTTCGAGAGAGGTTCAAAATCCGTCGAAGCTTGACACGTTCCTCGATAGTTTGATACACAGGTTTGTCGCTGTCGTACAAACAATCAGAATCTCGTGCAGACAGCAAAGATTGGGCTTTCTTTTCCTGCTCGCTGTCCAGCAATTCATCAAGCTTCGACGTAAAACAGGTTGCTTTCTGGTTTCTGTCATCCAACTGTGTGCGGTTTCCTTGATTTGCTCCACTTTTGACAGGAGTCTCTGGTCTGGAACATTGGGAGGAGGGGTAGGTATCTGCTTCCACATGTGACTTCTGTCGCTTCGTTGGCCTTTCAACTTCCGGAGGTTGAAGGTCCTCAGACTTCCGCTTCCGTCTCCAGCTGGTAATGCTAAATGGTGACGACACTTCCTGCTCGTCTTCTTCTCCGTCAGAGCTATCAGCCACTGTGCTAAACACATCGTCATCTTCATCAAAATCGTCGCCCTCATCATCACTGTTATCAACTACACAGGACAATTCAGCCGTGCTTCGCAATTCACTTTGAGACTCTGACCAGTTGCTTCTCTTTACCTCGACACTGTCGATCTGATTTGATTTTCTTTTACTTGTTACTCTTGTAGTTTCCACTTCTTTAGTCTCCTTATCCTTTTCAACATCTTTCTCCACGCATTGTCCTTCTTTGCTGATCTCACTTCTTTCAATGTCTGCTTCAGTCTCACGTCCAAGATCTTCCATCATTTCGACCTCCTCTTCATTTTCGTGAATGGTGGTATTTTCATCATCTTCTATAGTGCCTTGACTGTCATCTCCTTTCATACTCTCCACGATGGAATGGATTTTATAACTCAGGTCACCTTCAGATGAAAAAGACCGATCAAAATGTGGCACATTGAAGCCCAAAAAGTCTTCCTCCTCCTCGTCATCCGACTCAAACAACCGGGTGATCCCAGCTCGCTGCTGACGATGTTTGTCCAAAAAAGGAACAGAATGGAAATCCTTCTTTATGCGAGGACTCCCATCCAAGAGTTTAATTCCTGATGACGATGTATCTTTGTCCGCTGCGGGTCTCAAACGGGACGGTGACCCGCAAACTGCAGTCGTTGAGATGTCCCCCAGGGAGAGGACACTATCCGACAAAAGCAAAGTCTCTTTTGCATTATCAGTGTTCTCGTTAACCGCTTCTTCCAAGTTGCGGACAGCTGAATGCACCATGGACGCGCGCGTGCTCCTCGTCTCACGAATTGGCCCACTACGAGGGCTACCAGAGAAGGTGCTTGAATCGGACTCAGATGTGGGGTCTTTATATTTTGGAGCCCTTCTTCGAGGGGTGTTATTTAATGGGCTTTTCATCCCTCTGTTGCCTTTTAGCTTCTTTTCCGGCGTCTTCCTTTTGGGGCTTATGACTGACTGACTCCGTTGCTTTGGACTTCTGGATTTCACTTTGACTCTAGTAAATGCCGATGAAACGGTTTTTCTCCGTTGACGATCGTACCGATTGCCTTTCTTCAAGTCCTCGTCGGGAATTTTGTATTTTGATCTGGTTCTTTTTCCTGGGCAAGGGTCCTGATCTTCTTGTTCCGTGCGTTTTCTCAAGCCATACTTTCTGGCCGATGCCATTTCGTCGGAAAAGCCTGACTTCTCTGAACTCGCCGGTGATGGGCAGTTTTCCAGCGTGGGAGTGCTGGAGATATCGTTGTCATCGTTCCCATCTGTGGAAGCGTTGTCAGAGAAAGACTTCTTTGATAAAGTTTCTCCACTCGATAACTGAATGCTTTCTGTTTCAGACTCGTCAGATTCGTTCTCCAGTATAGGCCTCTTATTGGTCAAGCACAACTGTCTACAATCTGACAACTTGACTTTCACTTCAGGGACAGCTTCTGAACCACAAGAAAAACTTTTTGAGCCTTGGCTCGTCTCGTGTTCCTCCGTCGTTTTAGCAGCTTCCTCTGTATCTGCTTTAGACGAGCGAGCGCCTTTCAGCGACTCAAGCTTTGCGGTACTGAGGGACCTATCGCGCGACCTCACTTTCCTTCCCACGCACTCCTCTTCTGTTGATTCTTGAGTAGCTGCTAGAAAGGTTTTTGTCTTTTCCGTGAGGACTGAATCATTACAAGACCGCGTCGTGGAAGTTGGAGCGGACTGCACGCGTGATCGTGTCAATCTGACTACGTTATCCTGTTGGACGGTGTTCATAGTTTCTTCTCGATTACCCACAGACGTTTCATTGGCTTTCGTTTTTCTCGCACTTGCGTTCTCATCCAAGGACCTCATTCGCCTCTCTCCCTCCAGATTTTTATCTTCCGTTTGTGGTGATTCAGTTTTCTTAGACTCAGATTCCTCACTGAATGGTTCAGGATTATTCCCCTTAGTAGCGGATCTAAGGCTCTTCCTTTTAGGACTTTCCATTTCGATGTCCTGTTCGAGCTGTTCTTGCACGTGGCCTTTAGGGCATTCAACGCGGTCCTCGCTTGCACTGCAGTGTTCAGACAGATTCGCTCTTGTAGCTGATCTTAGACTCGCCCTTTTAGGACTTTCCACCATAATGATGTCTTGTTTAGAATCTTCTTGCACGTAAGCTTTATGAGACTCCACAGCGCGATCCTCGTTTTCACTGCAGCGTTCAGGAAGATTAACCTTTGCAGCAAACCTTAGACTCTTCCTTTTAGGACTTTCCATTTGAATGTCTTGTTCGGGCTTTTCTTGCACTTGAGCTTTAGGAGATTCCACACCATGGCCGTTTTCACTGCATCGTTCAGTAAGATTCGCATTTTTGGCAGATCCACGACTCGTTCTTTTAGGACTTTCTATATGGATGTCTTTCCCGGGACTTTCTTGCACATTAGCTTCACAAGATTCAACCCGGTCTTCGCTTTCATTGCAGTGTTCAGGGCTATTGCCCTTTGTAGCTGATCTGAGGCTCGTCCTTTTAGGACTTTCCATATAGACGTCTTGTTCGGACTCTTCTTGCGCATCAGCTTGAGATTCGACTTCACCTATATCAGCATGTTGTTGCGTGACACGTGTAGCTCCGTATCGAAGCCTTGAACCTGTCACGTTTTCGTCAGTATCCATTCTCTGTTTTGACTGACAATCCACAAGCGATTCGGGATTGTGATTTTCTTTGCCACTGCTCTCGTCAGAGAAATCTTGTTGACGTGCGCGTGCTCTTACATCTGCGTGCTTTTTCTCGACATTTTTGACGGGTGACCTTTTCTTTCCTTCTGCAGGCTTGTTTTTAGGAGATTGGCGAATCAATTCTTCTTGAGTTGGGGAGGAGGCACCCTTGCCGCGTCTCGAACCCTCCCCGACGGAACTGGTTGAAGTTGATTGTGTTTTGACGCGGGTCGTTCGCTTCACAGATGCCTCATCACTTGTTTTCTCTAAACTCAAACGCTTGTTTTTGACTCCTTTGCCTTCTGCAGCGTCAACAACTTCGTCAGGGCTGTTCTTTTCGTTCAGAGAAATTGATAGTCTTGGATTGCTCCTCAACTGACGTGTCTCAACCATCTCGACCTCACAAGCAGCATGTCCGCCTCTTCGTCTCAGCATCCTTGTTGGAGTGTTATCATCAGTTGACTTTTTCTCTGGGGAGGAGTCGTTGGTGGGGGTGCGAAACGCACGTCTCCTCTCAGGGGAGGGGTTGGTGGGGGTGTGGCAGTCTGTTGGAGTTTGTTCGGGTGGCGTTTGACAGTTTGGAAGTGTTTCATGTCTGTTCTTTTTTGTTGGCGTTTTTTCTTCGTCTCGATCCACAAGGGAGTTTCCAGTACTTGGCGATTCACCCCTAAAACAGGAAGAGGAGATAAACAAAACATAATTAAAGCACGTAGGCAAACTTTAAGATGGTTACCATGTCGGGATTACCACTGTAACATGACACTGCCCCTTCCCCGGATCGCATACTCTGTACAGTACAAGGTAAACCTTTCGTTATCTCGGAACCCCTCCCCACGCCGCATGCATTCAGATGATCCAGGACAAACGGGTTTAAAGTCCAGGGCCCAGTTTTCCAAAGGATGAATTACATTATCCACTGCAAAAATCACCATCCACTGGATAAGTGCTGACAAAACAAACTACGCTATCGACTGGATAGTGATTTATCTGGTAGACACATGTAGCGTTATCCAACCTTTGAACAACTGTCTAGAGCCTGTTGTGCAATGACCATGGATAAATTTTTTCTGGATATGGTCAGTATAATATATTTCATGATTGCAGTCATTTACTTTGCGAAGTACAAATAAACATCAAAGCAAATGAAACATTTATAGACAAAATAAATGAAATTTCTTATTATATTTCAAGTTAAAACAATACAATAAGAGAAAAAAAACCCACCCAGAATTAATCCTTACTACAATTTCCTTGTTAGTGTTGGCAGTACATCAAAATAATTTTTTTCCTGACCTTGCCTGTTGAGGATTTTCTTTATTCTTGTCAACTGCTTTTTTAAGCAATTAAATGTGAGGTGGGATAATAAGATTTTCTTTCTATAATTTTTTGGAAATGAAATTCAATCTGAATTGACTTTTCCATATTCACCTGTCTTTTTCTTGTTTCTCTTTCTCCTTCTGTTCATGTTTTAGCAACATTTTAGCCAAGAAGTCCTGCAAGCTTGGTCCTTTGTTGATAAGCTCATCCAGGCTTCGGTAGTTGGATGAATCCCTGGCAAACGACTGGTGACGATCACTGACAAGGTGCTACAGGGAAACAAAAGAAATAAATATTTTACATCTAACCCAACATTAATTATATTACATGTACACTTTACCAACTCAATGAGCCTTGTGAAGGTAGGGGACAGATGTATTTAGTTTTGACTGGCTCCACACAAACAACAACAACAACAAAATACAAACAAAGTACAGACACACCTTGTACACGTATGTTAGTTTTGTTTAGATTCATATTTCATGCATACAACTCCACCTGCTGCAGTGTACTATTGTAGGCAGAATGTAGTTTTTGCTAAGCAAAGTGTAATATTGTTACTGGTGTTGTAATTGAATTAAAACTTCTTATAGATCAAGGCAACTGCAAAACATTAAATGTAAAACATTAAAAAAAAATGGCAGTGTCCTTACCATGTCTAAGTCCTCATAATGAATACAACAGCACTCACAAAATCCTTTCTTTTTGTTCTTGTCCTCTTGGGTTGCTTTCCTGTGAAGAGCAAAACATTTTCAAATACAGTTGAATCCTGATAACTGGAACCTTCAAGAGAAATCGTACAAGGGTCAAGTAATCGGGGGGTTCAATTTGCACAGAAGAAAAAGTCCTGCTCAAATCAATAGCTTTCATTTGAATAGTCACACACTAGAGGTCTTTTCCCAGGGACTGAATCAAGTTCTGCTTATTAGCTTACGCTTAAATAGTGGTACCAGCACTTAAAATTTAGAATTAAATTATATAAAGAGTGTATCTTGACTACTAATACTAATGGCCCTGAAAGGGTTAAAATCACTTTACTGGTAGTTCATGGTTTAATTTTCTTTACCTTTTAGTCCTGGCCTGTTTCTGATTTTCATTTTCGAAGTCTTTCTTTGGTGAGTCAAATGGGCAACCTCCCAGCGGACCATCAAAATGAATCTTTGGCCATTCCTTCAACTCATGAACCAAGGGTTTGTAAGCCCGACTGTGATCTTCCACTTTGATGAATGGGGCGTAGAGTTTTCTCACTTTGGGCTTGACGCCCTGTTTTGCCACCCGTCCAGAAACTAACGGCTTGGATGTTGGTTTCTTTTCAACACTTCCATACTTTTCCAACTTTTCTAACATCTTTTCTAGCGGCACAATCGTCACACTCCAGTTTCTCGCATTAGCCATGATGTTACTGGTTCCATACTTGTAGGTAATAGCTGCTTGTGCCGCCAGCGCTTTGCCACGCATGTCATGTTTGGGGACAGTTGGGCCTGCTTGCTCAGCACCACATGAGTCGGCACTCAATGGAGATGGCACAGCAGAGCCTTTTGCTGATGAACTACAGATGAATCAATAGAGAAAAAAAAAATGCATACACACTTAAAATACATACAGTACACATTACAAATTCTACCGGTTTTGCTCCCAATAGAGTCTGCACCGTCTGAGTTCGCCCCCAAGTTATAGCGCGTTCGCCCCAGTTTGACCGAGTTCACCCACCAGTAATTTTGCTTGACTGAATAAAACTTATTGTTCATGTTCAAAGAGTGATTTTGCTTGACTGAATAAAACTTATCGTTTATGTTCAAAGCGTGATTTCGCTTGACTAAATAAAACTTAAGCGAAGTTTACACTTTCAAAGCTTCCGTCGTTCGTCATTGTGACTTCGCTTGTCTAGAAATTATCATTCATGTTTAAAGTCAACAGAAGTTATTACATGTACACGAACACGGTATAACTTGGGAGCGAAACCGGCAGCTTCCCTCATTACTGGGGAGGAAAAGATAGTTTTAGTAGCAGACTGGCTAAATGTTTGTACATAATTCAAAGGAGATATGGGCTTGTTCACTGTGATATCTTATAGATATTTACAGTCCTATATAACAGGGATGTAGCTAAGAGCTGGCTGTCGGCTAATTTAATAACAGACTGAAAGAGAGCTTATCACAAGGTGCAACTTCTCTAGACAACAAAGACTTGGGGTAATTTTGAATGAATAAAGACCAGATGAACCAGCTGGGCTTGTATTGAGCTGGCTTCCTTTTTTCTTAGCTACATCTCTTATGTTAACCCTCAAAGTTCAAAGAATTTGAAGGTGCATTAAGACAAATCCCAGAGTTGTCATTCGCAGCCACAAGTGGCTCTTTTAAAAAATGACTGGCAACTCTGAGTTTAAAAATCACCAAAAGACAACACCCAAGTTTCTGATTTTTAAAGCTTAAATTAATATTACCGTATTTATTCGATTGAGCGCCCAACCTCGAATAAGCGCCCACGCCAGGTGGAGGTAGGAAAAGTTAATAAGCGCCCAGCCTCTAATAAGCGCCCACCCCCCACCCCACAAAAAAACTGAAGTGCACAAGAGGAGTATTGATTATTGAAAATGACTAAGTACCACTAAGAAGACTTCCCCCATGACCCAGTTTTCTTAGTATTTTACAGAACTTTCAATGAACAGTTAAAATTCTGCTTTGGTACATCTTCACGTTTTGTTATTATTTATTGTTTTGTTACAAAAAAATAAACTTACTATTTGCTGAAAATCGTGAATATTAAATAAGCACCTAGCCTCGAATAAACGCCCACTCTCAAGGTCCAAAAATTTAATAAGCGCCCAGGGCGCTTAATCAAATAAATACGGCATACAAGACCAAGCTGTCTTTCACAGCTTTTAGAAAGGCAGATCTCTAGACTGCACTTCTAGACGTTTTTTTTTAAAAAAATACATGTTAAGAGGTCACATTAATGTTTTTACCTTTTTGCATTCCCAGGAAATGGACTTGGAACTGACAAGATGGGGCTTGGTGTGGAATTACTCCTTGGTGAACAACGTGTGTCTGCATCTTTTTTGTTAGTGACAACAAAACTAATGTCCTTGCTCAAGAATTCTTCTATAGCCTGTTTCAAAGAAATAGAAAATTTAGACATATCAAAATAATTTTTCATAAATACTGTAGAATCCTGATTCAGGGCTGCAAATAATTTTTTTCACTCGAAAGGACATATGTCCTATTTTGACACCATCTTGGTCAGACAAAACAAAAGTGTGGTTGGACATCACCAAAAACAAAAGGTTGAATTTTATTCATTGTTGCCCTAAAATGATTTATGATCAAGATGTCCGGACATCATGTCCGACCACACTTGGGATTTTGTCAGCCATGATCAAATTTTGGTCGGCCAATGTCCGATGACCGACTGTTACTTGCAGCCCTGCTGATTTCTTGAACTCTCAATTTCATGAACCTCCCAATAAATTGAACCAAAAATATGTTTTTTCGCAGATTTGCTTCACTCAATCAAACACTTCAATTTTACCCTGATTTCTCAAAGCAATTTTCATTTTCCTTGGAGATGCAAGAAATTAAGATTCCACTGAAATGTTTTTGAACACAACAGTTAAGTTCATAGTATTGTAGGGCCTGGTTATGTTGGCAGAGATTTTTATGTCGTGTTCTTGATCGTTTGTATTTGATTATAATAATTTGTCTGCTGTTGTTTCAATTACAACACCATAGCTAACTTGGTTACATCGAGCAACACAGGCCAGTTTGGCTTGAGTGTGACTTAACCTTATCTTACTGTTACTCTAGCAAGGATATACAGTGGAACATCGTTATTTCGAACTTTCAGGGGAAACAAAAACAAGTTTGAAATAGCAGGTGCTTGAAATAACGGATAGCATGACTGAAGGGCAAATCCAAAAGAAATGGGTTAAGCTTAAAAAAACAGGGAATTTGAAATTAAAGAGTTCGAATTAAAGGGGTCTAAATGTGTTCCAATTTTGAGCGGTCTTTCTGTATTTAATATAAACATCTTAGTATTCAGTGCTTCTCTTACCCCTCCTAATTCCTTTATTCGGGCTTGTAAGCTGCTGATTTTTCTATAGCCTTGAAGATCCAAGTAAAATGTTCGGCCTTTTAATGGTTTTTCTTGCTGGAATTCAAGTCTTCTCTTCCCTCTGGGACTTAATTCTGGAAAGAGGAAGGAATAATAAACCAATTCTTGTTTATTTTACAATAAAATTACAGATCTATTCTTATGCTACTAACTGTCTGATTGTGGCAAATTGCTGGTAGTTGCTCATTAAGTGAGGCAATGAAATAAAATTAAAACGACCAGAACCAGATATACAGGGCTGCAAATAACAGTCGGTCATCAGACATTGGCTGACCAAAATTTGCTTATGTCCGACGAAATCCCAAGTGTACATAACATAACATAATCCTCTTCGCGCCTAGGAGGCACATAAGGCTGAAGAATCCCAAGTGTGGTCAGACATAATGTCCGGACAATATCTTTTTATCGTAAATCATTTTACGGCAATAATAAATAAAATTAACCTTTTGTTTTTGGTGATGTCAGACCAAAATTTTGTTTTGTCCGACCATGATGGTGTCTTTGTAGGACATATGTCCTTTCAAGTGAAAAAAATTATTTGCAGCCCTGGATATACATGTAGTAAGTTGTTAGTGACTAAGTTGCGAGGTTCATTTGCAGAAATATTGAAATGAGCTTTTTCTAAAAAAAAAAAAAGGTCAGCATGCCATGCAGTCTGGCTGAAAATGTGGTGGGTCCAGATGAAAAATTTGGATCACTTATCGTTTACATGATACCGGAATGGCTTTCGTACCAGTGCAAGTTCATCTTACAGTGTAGTTCCCTCTTGTGGCTTTGTATTCCTTTACATGATACCAGCACAAAATGTCATACCAGAACAAGTCATGCCAGAGCAAGTTCACCCTGTTCACTAAACCGGTTTGGACTTTAGCTACTACAAAAACACACCAGTATCATGTAAACAATGAACAACCACTCGTTTTGGTTTGAAATTAGTCAGGTAGGCCTTGCACATTTTTTTGCCATCCAATCAGGGATGAATAAAAAAAAACACATAAAAATGTGAATGCGGTATGAAATCACAAAGTCATTCTGGCATGGAGCTCATACCGGTTTGAGTTTTATCATGTATACACTCCCTCATATGACTTATGGGCCCAGCTCCATACAAACTCTCCCGTAACCTCCCATAAGCAGACACATTCCTCTCATGTACATGTAAGCTTATATGTATATGGACACTTTCTGATCTCAAGGGCATCTACTTATGAAAGGTTCCACCTCTACAAAAAATCATGTAAGAAACCAGCCTTTATGTATACATGCCAATAATCAAGATCGGAAGCAAGTCTTCCTTGTGCATACACACAAAAACGTTTAGGAATTGAAATTCAATCAACGCCTGGCAAGACACATTTTCATGCGATTTATGCAACACAATGGAAACCGTGTAGATCTGTGCTCTACAGGCACGTATGTAGGTTTAGACAATATTTTAAACCCTGTTTTAAGGTACAACATAAAACCAAACCAAGATCCCAAACGTTCTGTGACAACAAACTCATTTCACACTCGTAAACGACATTACAATAGAGAACAATAGAGATTCACAACAAACGCGTCCTTCGCGTCTACAAGCATACGAACCCGAAAGTTAGTTGAAAATAACGTCAATCGATGCAAGAAAGAAGTGGATTTGTGTTACTTACTGCATTTCTTCGACAGCTCGTTCACCGATGGAGTCTTCGTTCTTCTTCGTGGGCTTCGACGTAGAGCATTTACTGGAAACGACGCTCGTCGGTTTGATGACATAATTTGTGCTTTGCGGGAAGATCGCGCCTAGAATCACTCCTGATAGAAGTTCCTGTTAAAGACCAATCATTGATGTCGACGAAAGCGGACGATTGAGCGAGAAAAAAGGAAAGCAGCGAAAGATCAAGGCTAAAACAAAGCAATATTCAGCTGTTTCACATGGCGCTTTCCCGGGCTTGCAATGAATCCTTTTTTCATGCAAGCGCGGGAAATCCCGTCATGCGTTGCAACCTCGATTAGCCGCCGCTGACCGGCAAAACTCATCTCTGGTCACGCAGACGGTCAGGCAAAATTTCCGCTACCAAAAGCTCGACGAAATGCGTTTTTTTCATATTTCTTCGAGGAGTTTCACTAAAAAGGTAAACCTAGGGCTTGCTAAGTGGTAATTTATTCTTTGAGAGTAGCGCAGTCCAACTGAATTCCACTAGTGTCATAAACATCCGAAGTTAGGACAGCCATCTCTAAATACCCAACCCATTTGGTTGAAGCCGTTCTCTGTACGAAAACGCTTTCGAGGGGTTTGAAAGTTTACAAAAACATTACTTGTAAGAATTTAGGAACCGTGAATAGCTTGTAGCTTGTTTTAGATGTAGAGAAGCGATAGAAGAAGGCATATAATGCACGTATCAATGTTAAGCTGCTGGGGGGGGCAGGCCGGGCATAGGCCGGGCATTTGAACTTAGCTGAGACTTTCTGATCAAATGCCCAACCCCAGGGCATGTGTAGATGTTCAAAAGAGTCACTTAACTTCAATAAAATGTTGTGAGAAAGTCCAGTAAAACGGTCAAAAGTCCCCACCACGGACAAACAATTGCTGTCAAATCCCACGCCTATGCCCGCCCCCCCCCCCCCCCCCCAGCGGCTTAACATTGATAGGTGCATAAATTGCAGCGCGTCGCATTGGGAAGAACTGAGTGGGGGGGGGGGTGGGGGGGAGGAAGGGGGGGAATGCCCTGCATTGTTTTAATTTGGAATTCTGGAACATCGACAAAGTGTTTAAATTCAGTTGTAATGCATGCAGACATTGGATGTTTGCTACAAACATCACAAGCATTGAATGTTTGCTACAAAATGGGACATTCTGGGGTAGAGAGCAGATTTGGTAGTCTCCTAATGGCTACAAATGAGACTACAGTCTCTTTGATCATGAAGTCAAGTATTAAGTTCTAACTTTTAATTTAAAGTAAATATAATTATTATTGGATCACACTTCACAATCATAGTAATTCTTCAAATAATATAACTTTACTTTTCTGTGTTTTTCCTAAATAAAAATAGGATCCTGGATCTGTAACAATAATTCTCCCAGAATACTGTTGACAAAATGAACATTGTCTATAAAACTGGGAAGGTAATATCAATCATATCCTGACACAACATCAGCAGAAAATTCTATCAAACTGAACATGCATCGGCACTTAGTCCTGTCATATCTCTTTCCTAAAGGCGCACAAATACTTACATTTAATTTATGGGCCTCCAAATTATATACAGGATAAACTAAGTACAATAATTATTACTATTTTTAAATATTCACAAAAAATATAATCCATTTTGCAATAAAAAACAAACTATACAAATTAAAAAGCTGATGCACTTGTATTATTTTTTCCCATCACTTTGAGAATCAGAACAACCAACAAATAATTTGAGCATAATCTTACATAGCAAGAGCACTCAGTAAAAACAACACATAACATGCATATCTATTGTATTATTTTTTAAGGGAGAATAGAATATGTTATATTAGATTCAGTTTTATCAACATGTACAGTTCAGTTGTACAGTTAACAATGAACACTGTAAAATGCTGGCTATGAGCTCTTATACTTGTAACTTCATAAGGAATTTTGGATAGGCTTACAACAATGTAAGCTTATATCAGGGCAGGGAAGGGGGGCATATAAGTAGCACAAAAAATGTTCCGAAATGAGCTGACTTAGAAACAACTTTAAGATTGTGATGAGCAATATATTGCAAGAAAGCCAATCAGATTGGGTTTTGATCTGAACTCTACTTGCAAACAATTTGTTGCCTATTTCTGTTTGACCTACAGTGTACAATGTTCTGTGGGGATTTTAGTAAGTTGATATGGAAAAGTTGGAACGGGGAGGGGATTATATCTGAAATAATTTTTTTGGTTAGTGGAAAGATGCAGGGCCTATAACCAGGGGGGTGGGGGGCTGGTAGCCAGCATTTTTCAGTGACTGTCTTTTGCGTTACATATGGCATCCAGATCATGGGCATCTAATAACAGACCATGTGCGGTCTCTCTTTTTTTCTTAGTGCATCAAGCGTGAAGTGAATAAAGGAAGGGAAAAGACAGCCCATAGTCTAGCTAATTACATTTGACACCATGACTGTTTCAGTCATATGTAATTTCATGTATTAAACATTTTCATTCTCACTTTAAAATATTACAATCAAAACATTAACAGTCATTTGAACAAAATGTGATTTCCCCAGGCCTCCAAAAGAAAACAAAAGGAAACGATGGGTACCTAGACTACGAGCAGTCCCTTTTTTTTCGCAGAGTCCGTCGAGCTTGAAGCGAAATTTTTTTTCGAAGAGTTCGTCGAGCTTATAGCGAAAGAATTACGCGCGGGGGGAGGAGGCGGGGCAAGGCGGGAAGCGAAAAAAATAGGGACTACCCGCAAAGCCACAGCGTTTGACCTTTCACGGCCGAGTGATTTTTGGCTTCGATTTCAAATCTAATTTGCCGTGTCCAATAATATTTCCGCATTTTGACGTACTGTCAATTGACACCGCTGCACTTGGTTGGGTTTGTCACGTACGCATCAAACTCAAAGCTTTTTTGATGAATCGTCTGCAAAGTTTTATCTCTGGCGATTTATACAGTTCCAGCAATGTTTATTTTTTAACACTGATTCACCTCTATGGGCTACTTAATGTAAAGGCAGCTTGATGTAAGTGTTTAAAGCGCTTCTGTTTGTTTAAATTTGTTTATACCCGGCTTGTAATTACGAAGCTCGCGCAAAACAGCCGTTGTCTTGTTTACGAGCCTTGAATTTCTGTGGAATAAAGCTACTTTTGGTTGAATTCTCCTCTCTTATTTTCGCTCCGTACTTTGGCGGCTTGCTGCTCATACACTGAATTAAAAATGTTCTTCGGAGATGCAATTTTATAGTGACAAAGTACGATTCAAGAAGCGATTTCGAGAGCTCAAAAGCTCCCGCTCCCATCGCTTCGCAATATGACATGCAAGTGTTAACAACGTATTGACATCTTGCTGTCAACTTTCCAAGCGTTAGCCAATCATATTTTTGCGTTGTGAGAGCAACGCATAATTCAAACACTGTTGCTTAGCGGGTAGTCCCTATTTTTTTCGCTTCTCGCCTTGCCCCGCCTCCTCCCCCCACGCGTAATTTTTTTCGCAATACGGTAAGCTCGACGAACTCTTGGAAAAAAAATTCGCTTCAAGCTCGACGGACTCTGCGAAAAAATAGGGACTGCTCGTAGTCTAATGGGTACCATCAAATTAGTGAAATGAAGGTATATAAAATTCTGGTAGTTTCATGTAACCAAATTCAACTCAACAAGTTTTTACTTACTATATATCACTGTACACTATATATGTAGGCAACTGCATGTACACCTAATTGAAGAAACGTTGACCATGTGAAAAGCATAAACCATGGACAATATGACCCAATTGTATTCTGGGTAGACAGCCTTGGTAAGCTTAGTAATAATTATAATTCCATCTATTTATAATGATATTCCATTTATTTATAATCAAGACATTTCCTTTCTTTAAGAGCATGATTTATGCAACCTGTCTTATTGTCATGTTTATGCTGTCACAGACAACAAAAATTTTCATGGTTTATACTTTTCATGGGTCAACTATTCTTCATTCAGGTGTATACCGTATTTTCTCGATTAAACGCCCCCGGCGTTTATTTTAAACTTGGCCCTATAGGGCCGGCGTTTATTTGAATTCAGGAGTTTTTTCAAGCCCTATGTTTCTAAGAACTGAGTTTTATTCATTGTTTTTGACAGCTATATAATTAGACATTATTTTTAAAGCATATTTAACCTTAAATAGTTGTCTAAGGGGTTTATTTTCAAATACAACTTGGAGACCCGGCGTTTATTTGGGGCCCGGCGTTTAATTGAGAAAATACGGTACATGTACACTCTGTATAATTATGTAGCAGTAATAGCTGAAGTACATGTATACATACCACTGTCAAAGCATTTAAGAATTTATAAGAAACTACATCTTGAGTGTAAAGGATGAAACACACACCACCTTAGGCAGCCATGTTAGAAAAAAGCAGGGCATGTGTGCTCAATAACACAGTTCTTGCAGTGTTCTCTGATGTACATGAAAGTTTCGTAACTGAGGTTGCATTCCTGCAAGTTCAAGTACTGCACACTGCAACACTGTGCCGCAATGGTTTTAACTCCAGTGTCCGTCACACGTTCACACCCTCGTATACTGAGCTTTTTTAGCTGAGGACAGTGGATGCCAATAATGTGAAGACCATTGTCTGTGATGTCACACTTTCCTGCATCGAGAGATCGCAGTTTCAAGCAGTTCTGAACAATGTGAGTTATGCCGACATCTGACACAGCTTCACATCCCCTGATGTTTAAGTACTTTAATTTTACACAATGCTTTCCAATGTACTTCATTGCAGTATCTGTTACAGGACATTTTGCTGCACTCAGATACTTCAGGCCCGCACAATTCTTGGCAATCTCCTTCAAACTAAAATCTCGTACTTTATAGCAGTCACTAACACTGAGCTCTTTCAGGTGACCGCAATGCTGCGCAATATGTTTGACGCCAACATCTGTGACACGATTGCATCTGCGGAGATACAAATTTTCAAGTAACCCACAGCTGAGACCCACGACTCTCATTCCCAGGTCATCAAAAGCCACACAATCAGACAGGTCCAAGAATCGCAACTGAAGAAATGATCCGTGATGGCCCAAGCCAAATCCATTAGCTACTGGTGCGGATATGCTGTTCACACAAGTACACCCGCTTGCATCCAGATGTGTAAGGGTGTGACAATTCAGTAAAATGTCATGAAGACCCTTGCTGGTGATACAACAACAACCCGAGACATCAAGCTCCTCCAAGTCTATGCAAAACCGCGCAATGAAACCCAAACCTTTGTCAGACAGTAGTTCGCAACCATTTAGTTTGATTGAGTGTATGGTGATGCAGTAACCTTGGGTGTCCATTGCAAGCTTTGCCAAGAGGTTCCGTAAAACTTTATTTATGTCACTGCCTTGGTAATTGGAAATTTGAATGTTCGACCAAAGTACTGGATCCCAACAGAGAGTCTGCCATTTCTGACAGACCCCCGATGCATTGCAAAGGTCTTTTGTAGACAAATATGAAAGAATAAGAATCAAAATATCCTCAGGTAAATCATTCAATGAGTGAATTCCAGAAGTTGACTTTCTTCTTGGGTAATGTGGAAATATATCTTCAAATGCACTGTGATCACTGATGGTTGTCGAGTCGCTATCATATCTTGCCCTTGGTGGAGGTGGTTTTATTTTTTCCAGTTTTGTAATCCTGTTGCGTAAATGAGCTTGTAAAGAGTCTTTTCTCTTAACTTTGCGTGCGTCTTCCTCTGGTGAACTTTCATTGTAACCAAGGCTGGTGTCTAGTCTCCCATTTCTCTGTGTAGAGGGAGGTGAGTCGAAATCATCTTCAGCATGACCATTTGTGGCTGCAGGTAATTTTGCTGAGGAAGAAAGAAGCCCATTGGACTTAAAATTAACACCTTTCAGGTTTCTATGATCCCTGACAGAAACACTAAATTTATCCTTGTCAGAAGACATAGTGGAAATAGGTTCAGTGAAAGACTGCGATGATGTACTTTGCACACTATCGGTATCTGTTGGCCAGTTATTTGATTTGCGCCTCCCGCCAGAATCCATCTGCACTCTTACAGATGGTGCAAGTCTCTGCGCTAAATCCAAGTCTTTTCCACCATTCTGTCCTTTACTTTTACTCTTATTTCCTCCCTTTTTGTATTTCCTTTTCAAAGAAAGATCTTCATTAGCTCCTGTGTCCTCTCTCCCTTCTGTTTCCACAAATGCTATTCTATTTTGAGGCCTTAAATCACTGTCAGTGTCTGAGCTTGTTTTCTTGGATAAATTTCCTTTCAGGTTTGTCCCTGGTTGAACAATTTTCTCTGGTGACTCAGTCGAGGCCCGACTAAGCATCTTTTGAAATTCACCAGTTTGGCCATTCTGCTGTTGTTTACGCACTGCTCGTGAATCCTGGTCTTGTTTATGAAGTGCAATGGCTTCTCTGGAGTGATGATGTACTCGCTGTTCTCCATTCATTTTGCTGTAGTCTTTTATGCCGTTACTCTCAATTTTTCCAGCACTATTAGATGGCCTTTGTCTTTCTGCTCTGCCTCTGTTTTCCATTCTTACATTTGCCTGGGGAGCTCCAGACTTGTGAATCACCGCTATAGGGTTACCACCATGTAATCGCTCATTTTCATGTCTGTCTTCACTATTTCTTAGAAATTCAGGCACGGCAAGCTCCTCTCTGGGTATCATTAACCCTTGCCCTCCTCTTGAGGAGAAGTCTGGGTCCTTAAGATTCCGCTTCACCACAGGAGAT
This sequence comes from Oculina patagonica, assembly GCF_052425735.1. Classification (NCBI taxonomy): domain Eukaryota; kingdom Metazoa; phylum Cnidaria; class Anthozoa; order Scleractinia; family Oculinidae; genus Oculina; species Oculina patagonica. The sequence goes on along the minus strand of NC_135764.1, from coordinate 30,896,788 downwards.
GTACCATTTTCATGATGGCGGTGTGACTGAGTATCTTTCAAGAAATCTGGAACTTCATATTCTTTCAAAGGCAAATGAATTGAACTTTCTCTGTGGTTGCTGACGTTGACTGCAGCTGGACCATTAAGACTTGTGTTGGCACTCCGCACTGGTGTTGGTGAGAATTCCTTTCTGGGATAGCCTTTAGGGGATTTCCCCTTTCTTCTTTTGTCTTTATCTGAAACAAAACAGAGAAACAGCATTAGGAGCATTTCATTACAAACATGCATGCTGTAGACTTTTTAAAGTGCATTAGACTGATTGTCATTCTTTCCTTATAGTTTAAGTTACAGTGAGAATTTCATTTGGGACTTGGTATGTAAAGGATCCCAAAGCAGGGGTGGGGGGAGGGGGTGCTTAGAGCCTCATGCCTGTCTTGGTGCCTGTGTCTCAACATTTTTTACACCAGTGCCCTGCAGCCTATAAGGCTACCGGTATATAGCATCTACATGTAACTACAATAGTACATTGTATATTATTGCTAAACGTCATGGCCAGGGATGTAGCTAAGAGCTGGCTTGCGACTAATTTTACTTGTTGAAAGAAAGCTGATCTCTGGCTGAATCTTCACAAGGAAACAAAGATTTAGGGTGATTTTGAAGGTATAGAGACCAGAAGCGCGCCAGCTGGGCTTTTCAGTGGGCCCGCTTACACTGTAGTTTTTTCTTAGCTACATCCCTGCATGGCAAGTGCCAAATAATTAATTGTGTGATGCTTTCTCTCTCTCCAGCTTTTGACAGCATTACAGAGCCATTGGAACATGAAATCTCTGTAATTTGAAACTCTTCTAACCTGATGAATGAATAATCTGATGATAATGGGTGATGAATTACGGTATAGTTTAAATTACATGTCAATAGATCTTGTGCAAAATCTTTCCGTCTAGAACATGATCAGTGTCAGAAATCTAAAGAGATTTCAATACATGTGGACAAGCAGTGAGTATTCCAAAACCTTGTACTCAACAAGGTCACTGAGAAGTTGTGAAAAAATGCAAAAATTTTGGTTGCTTTCTAATGTTAAGTGCGAGTGCACAATAAATCAGTTCCATTTTTCTGCAAATTATTCAGTTGTAAGACATAAAATTTTCCCCCCCCCTTTTTTTAAAAATTAATTTTAAAATAATATTTAAAATAAATATTAATATAAAAAAAAAAAATTAATTAAAAAATTTTGTTAAAATAATTTTTTGGGCGTTTTACGCTTTGCGAGCGTTTATATATTTCATAGCTCATCATATATTTCATAGCTCATCATTTTCTCCTATAAGTACTTCAGAGTTGTCAGTTAGAGCAAGTAATTAGTTTTTGCTCAGATGACTGATTTTATTTTAATCAAGGTTGTCAAAGTGTTTTATTACTCACTGAAGTGGTTGAAAAGAGGTACCAGTGATAATAAGATTAGCAAACTGTAACAATACATTTAATAAAGGATGAAAAGCATTTGCTCCCCCATAGAGTTGATTGTCTTATGATTTCAAACTTATAACGTATTGTTTAAGACTACAGGGTAACAAAACTATACACTTGTCTTTGGTGTTTCATTATCTGATCAAGGGGGTCACTTTTAATTAATTAAATTTATAATTCTCTGAAAAATGTTGAGAGAGCTTGTTAGCACTTCCGTTCTACAGTACATCTTATAACCTCATAACATGTCAAAGAATGCATCTTGCTGTTTTATTATCACTTATCGTTGATTCCTAAGGAGAGTTTGACCTGAAAAAACCTACATGTGGTTCATATTTTTCTAATTAATTTACACTGCATGTTTGTATTTGTTTGCACCACAATTTGCAAAATTTACGAGGAGTCTGATTGTACAAAATAAAATGGTTCTGTCAACAATCACAAAAATGTAAGCCTTACTTGTGAGCCAATCAAAAGTTTAGTAGGGATAACAGTTATTTTTTCACAAATGGGGCCAAGCAGTATTTTTAAGAAAAATAAGGGTCACCTTCGAAATGTCTATATAGTTAGTAAATTTGAATAACAATAATATAATGTTTCTCCAGTTTGTAGACAAATACATAAAAATTAATAATGTTGTACAACACATGGTGGCAACTCTTGTATCTATGGAATGATACAAAAATGTATACCATAAACCTAAACAGTGCACATGCAAAATACTTGTATACCTGTAGTTTACAGTCATTTCAGAAAAATGTTCAAAATGTATTGCATTAACCATGCCAATTAAATTGATAAATATATTAATCAAATAGTAAAGCTGGAAGAATTTAGTCTGGGCAAACTCCGAGGACATTGCCATTTAAATGTCTGGGTACAGAGAGGGTCTATTAAGGGGGTTGTACAAACCGCAGGCCACCATACATTGTTCATCCTAGACCGCAAATTTCTTTTATTTTATCCTGAAAACCAAGAACGCCATAAATTTCTTCACCGTAAACTGCAAGATATTAAAAAGTGTGCCTGCAGACCACCACTCAAATGAAAATCAGATTAATCCACCAGACCGCCAGATTATAACAGACCCTCTACATTGCCTGGGTACCAAGTGTGAACATAACCTATTCATGAGACACCTTGGGCTTTTCATTCCCTTAAAAATATTCAGGAAATTTTGACTGGAAGTCAAATGAACTCTGTTTTAGTCCATATTTAAAATGACAACACCCCAGTGAAAATGGTGAAATTAATTAAAAATATTTATTTGGTCATAGGGGAACACAGAGTCAGTAAAACCCCACAAATTATGTGACATGTAATTAACAAATTATTAACAAAATCCAAGGGCTCCTGTGTGGACATTCTTTGTGCGAAAAAAGCTGATTAATGCCAGTCTTAGTACGGTTTCAGTGACAGAGATGTATCTGAAAATGCTGATACCAACATTTTTCATTTTCATTAATTTCTTGCAGACAAAATGAAATTGAATGTAGGATCATGTCGAATTTATACATATACCGGTACATTAATTTTGTACTTCTTTGCCCTTTTCTCCTAAGCTTACCCCTCCGGCTGATAATTTAAAAAATACTGCAGTTATATATGTCTGATTGAATTTTATTGCAGGAAGAAAGAAATTTGTATTTAATTTTCACTTATATCCTATTTCAAATTGGAAGAAGATCAAATCTGCTGAAGCAACAACAAAAGTGAAACCACGACCTCTACAAACGGAAGGAGGATAAAAATTTACTTTATCTACAACAAAACACTTTCCCGGTATCATATAGATTTGGAAAGAACTATATTGAACATGGAAATTTACTCATACCTACAATAAACTCTGTCTACATTTTAAGAGCAATGTTGTTGTAATATACATTCATCTCCAATTTCACACTCTCTTCAGAAACTAAACGAGACTAAATTAACATTTGAATAATTAAAGAGCGAGTCAAATTTCCCGACATTTAATCGCAAGAAATCATAAAGAAAAAACATTAAATGTAAAGGAAATGCCATTACCTTAAATTTCGCTTGGAAATGCTTTGGAATACGATCATGAACTGGCACGATTTTCACAGTATGAAAAAGAAAGGGATTAGTACGATTACGCTTCGACTTCACTCCGTGAAACGTGGCCACCACAGTGATGTTTAAAACAAGCCCGGTTAAAATGTGCAAATGGTTTTAGATTCAATTAAAATTACCCGAGCTTCTGGCTGACTTTGTGCAGAAGTTAGCATTCTAGAGGAAGTTTAGCGAATAAAACCCGCGTACTTTGTGTTGCATATGCTCTAAAAATACAGAGCCGCCGCTTACGATCCTCTAACTTGCAAAGCGATCGATCGAGATATCATCTTTTCCGCACGAAAAACATAAACTTTTGCGAGTTGAGAATTAAGGAAATGAAACTGAAATTACCTTTCAATTTTCTCGTAAGTATTGCTTAGGTAAATAAGCTGACAGAGCTATAAATGCAAGCAAAATATTGACGGTATTTAAGTGCGATCTAATTCGTAAAGATGCGAAAAGCAAAGATCTCTCAACGACAAGAATAATGAGATACTATGAGCGACAAATGGCGGAATTTCCGCTTGGAGACAAATAAATTCCATTTCAAAACAATTATTGAAGTTTATTCTCGAGATAAAACGAAACAAAACCTTCCACGGAAAAGAATGCCGCGAATGCTCGATCAAATCTTCTTTGAATACAAAAAACAGTACGGCCTCCATGTTGTTCAAACAAACTCGTCGCGAATGGGTTTATGTGTTTAAAAAAGCTAACATGTTATGTACATATGGTTTTATCTCGCAGACATACAAATAACACGGCCTTAAGTTGACTTATGACAGTCTCAAATCGAGAAACACGTAGATAAAACTGAGCGATACCAGCCAGAATTTCAATGTGACGCCGTAAGCGGTATTCCACAACAAAAAGCCGTTACTCGAACTTATGTAGCGGGAATGTAAAATGAACTGCTTTGAAATGCCTTTAAATAATTCTAACACATTTAATAAAGGCTTTATTGTCGAAATAATCGCCGAAAACTGCGCCTGCGGATCGAAAAAGTATAAAATATTCCTAAGCTCTTTCGCAAATTTCGCAGGCCATGGCATTGTCATGCAAAACTGCCCTTCACAACTCAGTGTCACACTTGAATTTGGAGTAAGTGTTTGCCCCTTTTTCGACCTAAGCCAGAAATCTAACACTTTTCTTACCTTCAGGGCTTCTCCCTTGTGTATTTCCCATTAGTCCACGTGAAAAAAACCCAAACATAAAAGCGAACAAGGCGCTTAACTATCGCATCTTCCCGTTGACTTTCGCCAAGTATCCCCGGTAACTTGTCCTGAGGCCCCAATCTGTCAAACGCTACTCATTTTGTTTATGAGCCAAACAATGAGCTCCAATATAAATAATTAATGAGTCGGATTACCAAAAAGTATGTAAATACAGCGAGGTAACTATTCTTTATTTAAACTCTCCGGTAAATATTTGGATTTTTGAGTTGAAGGGGCAATTTTTCTCTCTTCCGGAAAAGCACATGAAGATTTCGTGATTTAGATATCACACACACGAAAAGTCTGATATTGTCCGACATGCGAATATTTCTAAAGTGCGTGCTTACAAAGTTATTTCACGCAAACTTGCGTTCGATTCAATATCACCTCAACTCATGCCATTGGAGTGCTTTTAGGGTAAATTAAATGTCTATTTTTACGCACGAACAGGGTTGCGTGTTTCATCTCAGCCATGCTGAGAAACTGATAACTGGATTATAAATTAAACGCCACTGACCTGAAATCAGACCTGAAATCGTATTAACTGAACATGCAATAAATTATTTTTAAAAGAAAAACAAAATCCTTATCGATATATTTGTTAATAAAAAAATAAATTGAAGTGGGTATGCTATTGTTCATTCGCGGTATTTTATAATTGCAACGCATTAATTTTAGCACCTAAAACACAAAGCCTTCTTTCTGTGCAGAGTTGTAGACAAACTTTACTACAAGTTGCTATTTTTAGAGGCTACCAAATTTAGCAAATTTTATTTTAAAATATTCCCGGAAAGAAGATGCAACCTTTTATAAATTTAGACCCTCGAACGAAGACAGCCAAAGCTTCAAAGAACTTTTTTTCAAATATCTAGCAAGTCCTTTACACGTCTTTATAAAAACTTGAGCGATTTGTCGGAATTCGCAGGATTTAAATTTGAGGAATTGACTCTGTACTTGATCAAGAGTTAATACAAGTAATGTAACGGTATTGAGCACTCAGATAGAACGAGTGACAATATTCACGCCTTTGCCTGTCGAAAAACGAGAAGGTCTGTTTCGTCCACTGACCCCGCTACCCTTGTCAGTTTATACTCTCGATTCTCCTTTCTAATAACGGTGCCTTTCTTGCAATATTAGTTCTAAGAATTAAGCAGTACATCAAGACAGGAAACCTGTCTGATTAACAGTAAATTTATATTCCATCGGGAAATTCGATGTTGATGATCAATAAAATTAATATAACCCTTCTGTCCTCACGTTGTTCAAAATCTACTTTCTCCTCGATAGATTAATACAAAGTCAGGTATGTGTGCAGGAGAATATCGCAGTTGATCAGCGCGGAGACAATTAAAATTCTCCCAGAGCTATATAGCCTGGGTACAGATGTCTCCTTTCTCCGACGAAGAGACGTCTGCCCGAGCGCAGGCTACCATTATAACAAGTTGTAAGAATTCCAGTGAATTCATATATGGAGTCAACTATGGCCCAAGGACAAGGGCATTCGTGACAAGCACTAAGTAGTTTCTAAATAGCTCACGACTGGTCTAGCCTATCAAGGGTCTGTTTGTTGTCATTTACACTCGATTGAATCTGAGATCGGAGGAAGTCAGAAGCCAGAAGCCAGAAGGTCGATCACGATAGCTACAGTAACTCGTGCTCAACACATGTCTTTAAGCACATGATACTACGCGCCATATTCTCATCCGGCTACGCGCGCTCGCTGTTCGCGAATAAACTGGAACGGAAACTGGGAAGTAAAGCCCTGGCCAAACGGAAACGCAAGTGGACGCAAGTAGTCGTAAGTTGTACTTGCGTAAGACTCAGGCGTTGGATGACCAAACGGACTCGGAAGTTTACTCGCAAGTGCATGCAAGTTGTCAAAAAAGCCATTTCAATGCTACTGCGCGCCCTGCGTTGACTTGTGTTGGATGGCCAAACGGTGAAAAACTTGCTTTGACTTGCATGCAAATTTGACCTCGACCAATGTGAATGCAAGTCAACGCAAGTGCGCGCAAATAATTCCTAATGGCCAAACGGAAACGCAAGTTAAAAGCTTGCATCTACTTGCGTCTCCGTTGTGGAAGGTGATCCGAGATACAAAAACAAACGGAAATAATTTAGGCGATGCTTGTGAAAAGTATAATGATGGAAACTTGGGTTTGCCCAAGTTTGGGTTTTTGGGTTGGCCTAAACGGAAAGGGAATAGAAAGAAAGGAAGGAAAATAACCGGCGGGTACAATCCCCCTTAAGACTCGTTTAGACGAGCAATTTTTATGTGACAATTTTACTGTGACGCGATGGGAGAAACAAAGAAATCCTGTTAAGTTCAAAAATTTATTAATGATACTGGAGACAAAGTTGGCCTTTAAAATGTTAAAGACACACGCCGAACAATACAATTCCTGTTCACTGGTGCGCGCACCACTGGGACAAAGGACAAAGATAATTACTTAATTTAATTTGCTCGGTATGGTGCACAGCGTTATCGCCTTATGATTCGCACCGACAAAAACAATGAAATGAAACAAATGAACAAAATCAAATCAGTCACATTAGAGAGCCGTTGTGGAATTTTTTTTATTCACTCACTTGAAGATTCGCTCGTTTGTTTCAACGTCACGATCCTTAAATAAATATGTTAGGAACAGTAAACGTGGTAAATTTTATAAGCTGTTTAGCACTCAGTAGACACGTCTTTTATTTACAAAATATGTCACAGAAACTCAAAATGTTTAGTTTTTCAAAGTCATCCTATGATAGCAGGCTCGATTTCTGAAATACTGGAGCATTTCCACTTGGCTGTAAGCACAGTCAGTTGTTCATCCTCTTCGGTATCTCCCTCCTGGATCGTCTCTTCTAACACGTATTCCCCGTGCTGTTCACAGCCGATATCAAAGCGATATTTACCCCCGCCTTGGAGATTATCATCCACGAAGTTGCCGACGTATCTGTGATTGGAGTGGACCAGCTCCCCAGAGCCATCCCGCTTGCCGTGAACCCATGATCCTTTGTACTTGGTCCCAGTCGCCGAGTACGTGTACACGCCTTGACCGTGCCTCTGATGCTCGTACCAGTCCCCTTCGTAAGTGTCCCCATTCACGTAGTAGTAAACTCCGTGGCCATTTCTGCGATCTTCGACCCAGCCACCCTCATAGCGCGAGCCGTCTGGGTACCAAAACGACCCTTGGCCGTGTTTCTTGCCTTTAACGTATTCACCGACGTATTTGGAGCCGTTTTTGAAGCGGTATGTTCCGTTTCCGTGTCGCTTACCATGTTCGTACTGACCCTCGTATGTGTCGCCGTTGGGTAGCGTTGCTTTGCCGTAGCCATGCCGTTCTTCGTTTTCATTTCTTTCACCTTCATACTCCTACAGAAGCGAAACAACAAACCAGGGAGTCAGCATTTGACCGCTGAGTTCGTGTAATCCCCAATCCCCAACTACAGAAAAAGATTTGCCCTCGCCCCTCCCAGAAAAAACCGAAATCGCCAACTCACGGGCATAGAAAAAAATTCTTGGCACTTCCCGACACTTTATTTTGGGTATCTGCCTTTTAAGGATTCGCTAAACTTTTCTGAAACGTGCGTTTGATCAGTTACATGCAAAATAACCACAAAACCTCAACATACCGATACCAAGTGATCACTATTGGTAGCGGATGTTATATATAGGTTAAGTAACAAAGTTATGTCTGATGCTTGGGGAGAAATATCTGAATAATGTCAGCTGCAGTAGCATTTTTAGACTTTCTTAAAGTCGCTTCGAAACGCGTTTCGGCTTGCCACGTTCGCCTATAGAGGGCGAATTGGTGCAAGTCTACAGCATTTTGTATGAAAGTTTTAAACCAAGTTAAGTTTTCGATCTCTTTTGTGCGCCTATCATTTCAGAATGAGCCAACCGGTTTTCAAACATAAAGGTTGACACATTTTACAGACTTTGCAAGGATTTTTCTCCGACTTTTTGCCTTGTTCGCAAGCAGTCATTAATTAAATTACACCCGAACCCCTTTATAGGTTCTGATTAAACCTGGAAAGGCCAATGAGCTCTGGCGTGCGCGACCTCTACAGAATCGAAACAGCGTGTTTTTTTGCATAATATAGTTTGTTTTCTCTAGGGCAATGTATTCATCATAAAGGTTGATTGCACGCGAATGTAAATTTTGCAAACGTTGAAAATTGTGACAGGGATTCAAATGCTTACTTCTGTGCCTTGAATTTATTTCGGTGAAGTCACCTGTAAGCGGGAAAGTCGATAACGGTATTTCTTAACTATTTGCTTTCCTTATTGCCTTTTTGTTGTTTTTCTGGACCTCTGTGATGCCAATTACTGTGACAATTTGATTAGAGCGTCCGCAGTGTTTTGCTGACTTTCGCCAGTCAAATAGCCGACATTTAGCTTGATGTTATTAATATAGGGAGAATTGGTATATAGCTACTCTAAAAACTTATTGATGGGCAGACAGTTTTTTTCCTTCTTCAAATTAAAGTAGGAACTGGTAGAGTTCTAGACAAATTGTTTGATTACCGCAACACGCTGTTATGGCTCATCAAACAAACGAATTGTCAAGTACTTGCAATTTGAAGAGAGCTTCGTCGGCACCGAAAATTTTACATAGAAAATTTTACACAAACAGTTCGCGCGTTTTGAATCGTTGCTTCAAATTAACACCCGAGCCGAGGATGATAGAAGTTCGCAAAATAAAAACCTGTTTGACATTCAAAACTCCGAGAAATTGGCAAATTCGTGGTAATATTGACATGTGCCAATTTCTAGGAGTTTTCAATGTCAAATGAGTTTTATTTCGTGAATTTTTCCTCCTGGCTCTGGTGAATTGAAAACAGTCAAACGCGCGAATGCATGTCTCATTTTCTATGTAGAAATTTTCGTGCCGGCGCTCTCTCAAACCAAACATGATATTGGACGACGATGGGCCATAACAACGTGTTGATGTCAAATTGTCTAGAACTCTACCAGTTACTTGGACGAGACCCATCAATAAATTTTAAATGACTACCTGCCAATTCTCCATATTAATAACATCAAACTATGTCGGCTGTTTGGCGAAATCCGTACCAGGATATCAAATTGTCACGAAATTGAAGAAAATGGTCAAAATACCGTCATTTTTCCCACAATGACACCGAAACCGCGACACAAATGGGACCCGAATCCCAGTGTACAAAACGCATTCGCTGCAATCAACCTTTATGATGAATACAAACATAATTATACGCGAATGTAAATTTTGCAAATGTTGAAAATTGTGACTGGGATTCAAATGCTTACTTCTGTGTCGTGAATTTATTTCGGTGAAGTCACCTGTAAGCGGGAAAGTCGATAACGGTATTTCTTAACTATTTGCTTTCCTTTTGCCTTTTTTTTTTTTCTGCCTCTGTGATGCCACTCTCGTGACAATTTGATTAGAGCGTCCGCAGTGTTTTGCTGACTTTCGCCAGTCAAATAGCCGACATTTAGCTTGATGTTATTAATATAGGGAGAATTGGTATATAGCTACTCTAAAAACTTATTGATGGGCAGACAGTTTTTTTCCCTCTTCAAATTAAAGTGGGAACTGGTAGAGTTCTAGACAAATTGTTTGATTATCGCAACACGCTGTTATGGCTCATCAAACAAACGAATTGTCAAGTGCTTGCAATTTGAAGAGAGCTTCGTCGGCACCGAAAATTTTACATAGAAAATTTTACACATGCAGTTCGCGCGTTTGGATCGTTTCTTCAAATTAACACCCGAGCCGAGGAGGAAAAAAATTCGCAAAATAAAAACCTATTTGACATTGAAAACTCCTAGAAATTGGCAAATTCGTGATAATATTGACATGTGCCAATTTGCTTTCAGATCGCCTGCAAAAACTGGTTAAAAAACTGTTCTACTTACCCCAAGGTTAATACCTTCGTCTTCTTCGAATTCTTCCGATCCTATATCAGACATATCGAAGTTAAGAAGTTTGTTTTATATCTCAAATTAAACGGGTAAACGTCGTTCGCGTTGAAAGCTCGGCAAATATTATTTCACTTTGTGTTTGCAGCGGCTTTTTGGTTTGCGTTGCCTAAGCAACAGTCCGTGAAGTTAAATTTAAAAGTCAAATGTGATGTTTCTCTAATGAGGCCGCCCAGGTCTCTAGCGGATTTTAATCACCTCAAGCTCCCAGGCCTATATTTTCGACACAGTTTAGCACAAGTAAAAACAAAAACCTACGAAAAATGTAAGGTTTTTCGGGTATCTTTGTAGAGCACGATGGTGAACGCAAAGCGTCAATTCGTGGGTTCCTAAGAGAAGTTTCAGAAGCTCCCGTCCCGCCCCGCGCGGCATTCGCGCTCGACTCGCGCGACGGAACGGTTCTCATTTGTTCATTCCAGCCTCAATTTGCTGAAAATTCCGTGAAGCCAACCTGTGCACCAGTCGTTTTTCTGGCGTCAACTCGGAATAGAAAGAACACAGTTATAAATGCATAATAATAATAATAAAAAAAAACTGAACGTCAGCCTGACGGGTTTAAACTCGAAACTTCCGCGGCAACACGTGACGGGCCTGTGTCAAATGGTTGTGCCTACACGCCCAGTACTCGCTCCTCAATGCACGAGCCTCATAGAAACGTGCGCGTGGAAACGATATTACTTACTTCTTAAAACGAGCGCAAGGTCCCGAGCTAGGGAGAGTTATTAAACAAGAAGCTTATTATATGGCTTTCTTTGCCACTTTTGCCCACATTTTGCCAGCCAGCCGGGCATGAGCATTGCTCATAACACCCGTGGGCATCATGGAAAAAAAAATTAAAAAAAAAAAAACGGCCGCGACTATTAGCCAAGCACGACACGCGTTATAATATCTTATCAAACTCTAGCCATATCAGGGCCGCAGCCAGAGTTCTGGCATAAACAAGGCAAGATCTGCTATCGCGGAAGGCGCGAGCCCCTGGTGGGGTCTTTGGGTGTGTCCCACAGAATCTAGAGCACTTTTTCGCATTTTTATAAGGTATTTCTTCAGAAAAAACTATTCTAGTTCAATTGGGGTATTATTTTCCCAACTAAGAGTATTTTGTTTTTAATTTTGGTTTAGAATCTAGACGAGGCAAGCTCCTCGTCTTACCTCTTACTAGCTACGGCCCAGCTGTAAAATAAGAAACTGAAACTTTGTAACCAGTTGCTATTTTTTTAATATATATATGATCGACTTTCGTAGGCCTGCAGTCGAGGCTTGTAAGCACTGACTGTGACGTCACCGAGGCCCCGCCGTTAGGACGCGAGGGTCGGGGCCGGGGGCCACGGTCGGCTCGACGCACAACGAGTGAAGAATTTGGAGAATCGAATTGACGTAAAAAATCGATAATTAATAACTAGGCTAAGGTAGAAAACCCCCAAAATGTAACAATAACAAGATTGAGAGAGATTACGAAGGACAAACTCGAAAAGTATGGCGAAATTAAATTTTTCAAGGTGTATCGTGTATGACGTAGTTCCTTCACAAATGAAAAACCTTTTCGTCTGCGCTGACGTCACTATGTGGATCTGTGTCTACGTCACTTTTGACGTAATGAACAAAAGAAACGCAAAAATAGCGTGAATTTAATCGTCAGGAACAGTAGGCGATCTCGCATAGCGTAATATCACCATAGAAACCAAATGTTTATTGCTAATATTTTTAAGGCTTTTTGTCACGAAATGCCCCCCTGGCGACAACTAGTAACAGGTGTCACTTGGAGGAAGCGTTGCGTGACGAATACATATAACGGTCTACCAGTCGATGAGTGACTGACTGACAGTCTGGCTGAGTGCTGCCACCTACTCTTAAGTTGTACTGCAAACAAAATGGCTTGCGTGCTGAACGCGTTATCTGATTCTTTCAGCACTGGAAATGTTCTTCTGCTTTTGTTTCTGCTGCTTCTTTTGCTTATGTAGGTGCTCTTCGAATTCAGGAGCATGCCACCTGGTCCGCGCTTAACGGCGCTCCCTGTTTTAGGGAACGTGTTTTCTCTTAACATGAAAGCAGCGAAAGTTACCAACGTATTCCAAAGGTTAGTGAACTCTACTGTATGATACTACATTTAAGTTGAGTTTCGTCTATTATTATTGTCCAGTTTTAGTTAGGTTATATGAACGGTCTATGCCCCCTCTGTTGTCTTTTTTATCAATTGGACTAAGTCAAGCTAAACTGAAGCCACCGTACCTTGTAAATTCGATAAAAACAAATTCTTTCTTTCCGAATTACTTGTCATATTGGCGCGCCATGGAATAGCACGCGGACCCCTTCTGTTTCCTTCTTCCGCTATCGCAGGAAGGACTAAAAAAGGATCGAAGGCATGCTCGTATATTTATAAAAGTGCCAGACAAGAAACATGAATACAGCTGCCACGAAAACCGTAAAATGCGGCAAAATTATCAGGCAAATATTCCACAAGGCCGGAGTGAATTCATGCAAAAGAAAATATGCATTATATGTGCATGATGTACGAATTACCGGCACTTATAAGTGTTTTTCTGTCTGTTGATTTTATGAGCAATTGTTGTGCTAAATAGATGAAAATGCTCAGCAGCTTTACTAAAGCTTTCATCTCACTGATATGAAAAATACTGCACGACGTGCATGCGTCAATTGAACTAGGAATGCTCGCGTGCACTTTTGAAAAGAGCTCGTGCTTAACTGTTGCTATATAAATATAAAACAAATAAAAATCTTTTTAAGCGCGGTTGGTCAGCAATTATTTGCCTCAGGCGACACTTAAGATAGTGGTGAATATTTACCGGCACGATGCGGGGGCACTGAATCCCATGGCCTGTGATTAATAAGGGAAGCCTCGAGCGAAGCGGCCTATACTGCCGGAGCCTATCCCAGTTTCAGTAGCATGAAGCCACAAGGAGTATTTCTACTCCCCCCTGGATGGGATGTTAGTCCATCACAGGGTTACCTCCCAGCATTAAATTTGTTGGTACCCATTTTTTTACGCCTGTGTGGAGAGAGGCACTATGAGAGTAAAGTGTCTTGCCCAAGAACACAACAAAGTGACCCCGGCAAGGGCTCGCTGACCAGGACCGTTCGACCCGGAGTCCTGCGCGCTAACCGTTAGGCCACCGCGCCTCCCTTAGCCTGCGTAGCTGCCGGTATTCCCTTGACCTGTGATTATGTCCAGGTAATTCCATAGCTTTCTATAGCTGCTTTTTTAAGTGATCCATTTCTTGCTTAAAGAAATGTTTTGCCCAGAAATGTCTTCTTAATTAGTCTCGGTTGATAAAGTGCCTTTTTACTTTGTAGTCTTAAAGAAAACTATGGCCGGGTCTTCTCGCTGAAACTTGGAAGTTATAAGCTCGTCATGGCCTCGAGTCCTGAGGCTGTTAAAGAGATGCTTGTCAAGAAATCTGCTGACTATGCAGGAAGACCACAAACATATGCTATTGGTGTCACTACCTTAGGTTAGTGAATTAGTTACTTAGTTTAACTTGATTAATTTAGAACGATTTCTCGTAAACCCTTGGGAGGAACCAAAGGCAGCACAAGCTAACGATAAGAGTCACGTGCAACACTCTTGAAAGACTCAATTTATATTTAAGGGTTTTTATGGGAATAAGCAATTTTGTTTTAGGAGGTACAAATTCGAATGTTTTATGAGTAAAATTGACTTACACTGTTGCTGTGTCGTGTTCTTTGTTGTTTGCGAGCTCCTCGGACCAATTTAAAGTGTTTTTAATGAGTTATTGCTTTGCGTTAGTTTTGGTCTGCTTGTGGAGGAACTAGGTACATACAGTGGAACCCCGATATAACGATCTTCGATATAACGATATTCCCGATATAACGATGAATATGTTATGTCCCGGCAATAGTAAAAGTGGGACGGCCCCGATATAACGATTTCTCGATATAACGATATAATTTTACTGCCCCCTTGGCATATCGTTATATCGGGGTTCCACTGTATCTACATTTGCAACGACCCACCAATTGGATCAGAAAGGCATTTTATTTAGCTCCAATCAATCAAAGTCAAGATTTCTCTTCTTTTAAGATAATAATGCTTTAAAATATTTAAAGCGTAAACGTTATCAAGGTTTGTGCTAAAAGCCGAATTGCCTTCTTTCTTTTAGCCTGGTCTATAGATCCTCGTGGGGCGAAAAAATCAAGTTTCCATTCTAAATTAAATTGAAAAAATTCTTAATTCTAAATTTTTAAAAAAGAAAAGAATGGAAGGCTGTGCCTAAATGTGTTTTTTCCAACAATCGGAGAACCTAGAACAAGCTACTTTTCTACATGATCTTTTACCAACTGCAGTATTTAGGAATTCAGTTTCTAAACGATTTTACCCGCCTTTCTAAATTACAGGATGCAAAGACATCATGTTCGGTAACTTTGGCCCTGCCTGGAAATGTCACCGAAAACTCTTCACTAAAGCCTTGCGCCAGTACCTCACGGACATTCCTTTGATAGAAAGGCGCGTCACAGCACAGGCTAAAAAACTGATACAGTTCATTGAGGAACGTGATGGAAAGCCTTTTGAT
The DNA here is from genome assembly GCF_052425735.1 of Oculina patagonica. Lineage (NCBI taxonomy): Eukaryota > Metazoa > Cnidaria > Anthozoa > Scleractinia > Oculinidae > Oculina > Oculina patagonica. Next base: position 30,881,547 of record NC_135764.1, on the reverse strand, counting down.
CCAGCAGAATGCTTGAGGCGCGCGGTCGCTGATGTCATTTGTGGAATTGCTTTCGGAGAAGGCTTTGATACAACAAACCCAGATTTGAAAAGACTTTTGAAACTAAACTCGGATTTCATCGCAAACACAGATGATACACAATTGGTTGCATTTTTAGATTTCTTTCCGTTCGGAAACTGCTTGCCAATTAAGGCTTATGATCGTTGCATCAAGCCTTTCTATGAAACGTTCGAAATAATTCGCAAAATTTTAAAACAGCGAAGAGCGAACTTTGATCCAGCGAAACCCGTGAGGGATTTAATGTCTGGTCTTCTTCACGCCAAGCATGAAGCCGTATGCGAGGGCGACGAGGAAAAAATCTCTCTTCTTGACGATGATTATATAATTAACACCATCCAAGACATGTTTCTTGCCGGCCACGGAACAATAAGCACCACATTAAGGTGGACGATAGCTTTCTTGGTCAAACATCCAAAATTCCAAGAGGACATTCAGCGCCAGTTAGATGAAGTAATTGGCGATCGGAGTCCCTTGCTACACGACCGCCCCAGTCTTCCTCTTATTCACGCGACCATCTTAGAAACGCTACGCGTTGGGAACGTGGTACCACTTGCTGTTGCGCATGTCACACTTGCCGATACAACACTCTGTGGGTATAGGGTGCCGAAAGATACAATCGTCTTCGCTGACACGGAGTCTGTGCATATGGATCCTGAATACTGGAAAAACCCCACCGTGTTTGACCCGTACCGCCATCTTGACAAGCATGGTAAACTGGTCGCGAACCGTAAAGGCAACTTTTACCCTTTTGGAGCTGGACACCGCGGTTGTGCTGGTGAACCGCTGGCAAAAGTCGAGATGTTCTTGTTTATGTCGTGGCTGCTTCACAAGTTTACTTTTGTGGCTGTAGAGCGCCATCCACCAAACTTAAAGGGAGCTTTTATTCAGTTCCCTTCGCCTTACAAGATACGTGCTATCAAACGAAAATAAGTAACCTGAAATATTAAAGTTAGTGTCTAAGTGAAAATCTTTATCTTTTAAATACTGGAACAAATCGGTGACGAAACTAAACCCTGTCCTGCATAAAACACTAACTCGGTGCTAAGACGGAATTTATACTGTTACATGTCTGTCTGGATTTGACAAAACGTGGACTCCGGGATCCATTGCGGCCCCAGAAATTTGAGGGGGGGGGGGGGGAGGCAACGTCACCGACCCCGTGGGCAGCTAGCTGGGGCCCTGACCTAACAACCCTAGGGAGCCCTGGGTCAGCTGTTGCCTGCAATCCGGCTGGGGGGTGGCTTAAGTCAGGTTTTTGGCTTGTTTTCTGCAAAGACTTTGCTTTGAAATGTGGTCAGGACTGCTCCTGGCTTTTGGTTTTTGGGGGGCTGGCTCAGAAGCCTTGAGACCTCTGAGAGCTCAGCTGTGACCGGGTATTGGAAGGCTTCCTAGCAGTGCCCCTGGGCTCTCTGAAATCCACAGGGGGAAGGGAGGGGTGGGCTAAGAGAGTTGCTGGCCCCAGGCAGTTCCTGGGGCCTTGTTTTCTTAAATCAGGACAGATGTATAACCTTACTTATTTTTTTTTACTGTTGTATAAGGCCTCTACGTTCATAACTAAGGGTTTAATTAGTTCAAACGGTCTGTTTAAATCGTATACTGACTACGAATATTTGTGATCATGAATAAAATTGATTTACCCTGCTGCTGCGTTGTATTCGTTGTTGTTTGCCCTCTATTCAGGCCGGTTTGATTGTTTTCGTTTGGAAACTTTTCGGCAAGACTGTGGGCTTCCTTTTACTGAAATGGCTATAAAGAGCCATTACAAGCAGGCGAACCAGTCACAGTTTCGGATGAATGCTCTCTGCTCTGTGAAGCTATATAATCCACTGAAAATATCTCTGCAGCCACAATTCAAAGCAGAAGTGTTGAAAAGTGTCCCTGTAAGCACAACGCGCTGAATAACTATAACCGCTTGACTGTATTACCGTATTTATTCGATTAAGCGCCCTGGGCGCTTATTAAATTTTTTGAACCTTGAGAGTGGGCGCTTATTCGAGGTGGGCGCTTGTTCGAGGCTGGGAGCTTATTAAATTTTCGCCATTTCTCGCACTGTAGTAAGTTTATTTTACAATAAAACAATGAATAATAATAAAACGTTTCTGTAAAATACTAAGAAAAGTCGGTCTTCAGGGAAGTCTCTTAGTGGTACTTAGTCAACTTCAATCTCAATTTCAATAGTCACTATAATCTCTTGTGCACCTCAGTATTTTATGAAGGGGGTGGGGTGGGCGCTTATTCGAGGCTGGGCGCATACTAACTTTTCTTACCTCAGTACAGAGTGGGCGCTTATTCGAGGTGGGCGCTTATTCGAGGTTGGGCGCTTAATCGAACAAATACGGTATTTTCTTTTCACGGACAGTTTTGAAAACCTGACCCAAGTCCCCTTGACAGGGGAAGAGATGGCGCTTTCCTCCTTCTCCGCATTTTGCGGATAAGGAGACGCCAGGAGGCAACTGGAGACTGTAGAGAAGCTGCCCAAAAATGAAATGTTGTTTTTGGCCGTGTTCTCTGTCGGTCATTACTATTGGAAGTGGTGGCTCCTAAAGCAGCTAGCCATTCTTGCTTTGTGAAGGATCAGCGGCGTGCTTTACTTTTTACGCCTACTTGGCTGCGGGCTAGCCTGCGAATACAGCTGCCTCGTAGTAGCGGGAGCGAACGAAGCGGCTGTATTCACAGGCTATAGCTAGGCGGCTGGATTCTTTACGCGGGCTTTGTCGCCGCGGTTTTTTGTATTTGCGCATGCTTAAACTAGTGCCGAAACACGCATTCTCGTTCCCAGAGCTGGTCAGTAAGGGGACGCGGGCTCTGCCGAGCAAGAAAAAAGCTTCTGAAAACAGCTCAAAACGTTTTTCGTTTATCGAAAACAAAATGAGCTTGCGCAGCAAATGTTGCGCGCAAACGAGGAATGATTTGGAGAACAATGTTTCTGCAGACGAATCTCTGTTCGCGGGGTATTGCTCGCGCGGAGGCATGAAGCGCACGAATCATTTTCGCGCATTTTGAGTGAGAGTTGGCAGAGTCCTCTGAGCTAACCGCGAGGGAAACAATATATGGGTGATGGCTGCACCCAGGCTAGAAAAACGTAACGCGTACATTATGAAAAAGGTTTAAAAACCTTTTCACGGCTGAGAACTAAGAAAACATTAACAAAATTTTTGATTGAAATTGTTCACGACGGCTGAAAAAACAGATATTTGCAAGACAATAGCCCTTCTTTACAGTCCATTCATCCTGTCCAATTGGCCGATTGATTAGAGACGACATTTATTTATTGATCTTTTTGGCAAATGGGTCAAAATCATTAAACCCAGACAAAAATGAATTTCAATATTCTAAAGTAGTGTGAGTTGTGAGAATTTTAAGGGATATAAAAATGCTAAATACCGATGGTCTTTGGCATATACTGTATACTTTAACATAATCATAAAAGACATCTTTATATCACGTGTATTGCTTCTTATTTACTCGTTAATCCGATATCTGGGCAAGGTCGGTCCTTTTAAGTAAATATCGCGTTTCATTCCTTGGTTACGTCATATCAACCGTCATTAGCAGATTACAGTCGAGTCGACCGCGGGAGCGCATCACGATATAAAATGTCTCAAAAAATTTTATATCTCCTTCTCTCCGTTTTTGCCGCTCTCGAGACTGTCTCTGGGACCACGGGTAAGTGTAATTATTGTTTTATCGTACAATACTTAAAAGGCTTGTTATTTTTTGCTTGATTTAATCAGACGGCTAGTTCGCTCTTCACAGTGCGGCGACATTATATCTGATTCGATTTTAGATAAATGGCATTCGGTGAAAAATCGATGCCATTTCAGTCTAGATTGCTAGTTTCTTGACTAATTTCCAGCTGTATTGGGAGTTAAATTAGCTCTTCACTGTTCTTTTAAAGCTTAGGTCTGTTTTTACTACCTTCATTTTCGTGCATACCGTCACAAATTTGTTTATATGACCTTCAGTTTGAATGCGCGCCTTGTGGATTGTCCACGTCAGAAACTTTTAATTGATAGGAATGTGTTAATCGGTCCCGCGATTCACAAAATTTTCGTGTTTATTGCTTCATTTAAGTTAAAGCGTGAACCTCTTCTCTGAAATGCTGGAAATAAACTATCGATATGTACAGATTTCCATACACACAATGAAACATTTCCTCTGTAGTGCTAAATATGTTTTACTCGGTTTCGAGGGTATCAGTTACCCTTCGTTCCCTGCAGCCCTGACCTTAGAGTTGAATAATTAACAGTTGTGTTGTTTCCTCCCGGAAAGAAAAGAACAACGATTCCTGGCCTTTGTGACGCCGAAAGTTGTAATGGCGCTCAGTTTTCGCACCGCGCTAAGTTGTTCTGAACGGACGGATTTTGAGCAAGGCAATGTGAACGATTACGTGATTGAATTTAGAACGACGTGCATACGTAAACTTATGATGCCCGAGCATAGTAATTTCTAACAAAACTAGAACATGTTTCTGTTATAGTTTTTCACTGATCTCAACATGTCTTGTGACTTTTTAAAGTGACACGCATGACATAATCTCCTCCACAGCCGATCTTTGGGATGTCACGCAACGCTATTACGCTAACCCCCAAAAACGGCTGCGAAGGAGACAACTCATGACAATGCCACTTAAAGTCTATGCACAAAAGCGTAATTCTTTCCTGCATCGGCTACTTGTAGTCTCACGTACATAGTGATGTGAACTCTTTGAGGTAATTCAAAATGCTTGGCATTATGTCACGCAATCAGTTGATGAAAACGTCACGCCAACCATTTGGTCAGAAAGAGTTTTACGTCACCGAGCAAAGCGAGGCAGAAAGAACAAAGCATTTCTACTTGTAACCAGTCAGGACATGCTGTTTTCCTGCTATGCTGTAGAGTATTACTAATGGCGTAGAAGGTCGTCACCTCTTTATAAAAACTTAAGATTCTCTAAATATTTTTGCCACTTTTTTTTATAGTGCAGAATCCGTAAGTTGTTTCTGGAAATATTCATTAACAACGTCCTAAGGGGAAGTCCCAACAAGTCCATGATGTGACAACAGTTTTAAATCGAGTTCTTAATTTTGTCTTATTCCTGATTAGAAAAACCTGAAACACTCAGGCAGTCCAATTGCACTTGGACTGCAAAATAGTCCTATTTTAGCGCGAACCTGACTTAAAGGAGCTACGTCACGGGCAACGTATCTTGAAAAAATGGCAAGTGTTTTTAAGTTTGTCATTCGTAATCCGTCTTAATCTTCGTCCGTCGAAACCATCCTCGTTTATTTTTGGCCTTTTATTTCTCCGTTGGTGTTTTTCTATCTTAGAAAACTATTATTTTGAGGCTTCCTTCAATTTGAAAGTAAAAAGAAAAATGTCTTAAAATACCGTGACATAGCTTCTTTAAGTCCAGCCCAAAATGGCCTAAAGAAAGTGTGTGGTGCTGAAGATAATGCTCGATGGCTCTGGAGGATAGGATTAGTTCCGATTTATTTTTTTGGAAAAAAAGAGGAACTTCCTTTGCATTTTTGGTTTGTTTTTAATCTTTTTTTGAGCTTGTAGACAATCTATATAGAACTAATCTGTTCATAGCTGAGTGAAATGTTTCTGAGAAGAAGCTTTATTAGGAAGATACCTTGAAAAGACAAGTCATAATGTAAAAACGGTGTCTTTCAAATATTAGAGACATTTTATTTTTTTCAAATAGTAACTACAACAAGTCTAAGTCTGACGACGGTTTTGCCTTCTCCTGGTCCGACCAGCAGTCTGCCACCTACGGCGACACCAGTTCCTTCCTCGTCAACGCCCACTGTGGAGTCCAGTCAATCCACTACTTCATCTGGTCAGACCACCAGTCAATCTTTATCGGTATTTGATGCCATCACGTCAAAACCGTCTGTGAAATCCAGTGAAACAGCTTCTTCAGTTCAATTCACAAATGCTACATCTTCGTCAGCACCTCTCCCCGTTACGCCCTCTCCGTCAAACTCCACAACTGACATTTTGTCGTCTTCGACTTCGTTTTCTTCGTCAGTTGTAAAAGTTTCACCCGCATCATCTATACAAGGAACAGGTATGTGTACGTGGATTTCCTTTGCAAATTAACATATTCACTGAGACCCCGGGGTAGCACTAATCTGTGGTGGATTACCGTAGGGTCCCAGGTAGACCTCAGCTCCCTTTCTGTTGATTGAATGTAAGGCAGTACAGGGCCAAAAAGTTTGCGTTCCCTTTTGAGCACGAAAAGTAACATCTTTGTCACCATCTAAACTCAGTACCCTCCTCGCTTATGAGCAAACACATCTGGATCCTTCATTGCCCTCCTGAATAGCGATCGTCACCAATCAGTAGTTACACAAGCACTATTTCTCCCCCCCCCCCCCCCTTCCTTGTCCAGATCTCTTCCCTTCCCCTCGACTAAGTGGACGTGTACCAATTTAAGTTTTTAGCCGCGGAAAAACTCTATTCTTAGTGTGACGTCTACATGAGAAATCCACGCATTGTGTCTCTGATTAGCTAGTGTTTTGTTTTTGCAAAAATAAAAATTTGGTGAGATTGTGTTACAGTATTGTCAGGAGTTAAAATAATAGCGCGTTAGGATTTACCTCTGCGCAAGATAATATTTTGACTGAACTTCCACTTCGTAGTTTTAGTTTCAAGTAAGAAGATGGATCAAAAACTCGAGAGATTGTTTCATCACATTTCCAAACACCTCGAAGGTCTCTCAAAATACTCCGCTGTGCGTGGTATTTTCAACTCTCTTCTTCGACTCTTCTCGGTGTTTTGAAGTGAGATGAAACACTCTCGATCGAGTGTTTGATATATTTCTTACTTACAAATAAATGCTGGCTAGTCTCAGAAAAAAACAATAATAATAAATCCCACTCTTTTGGTGTGTTCAAAAATGTGTGGATGTAATGCATCCGAACTCCTTCCAAAATTAAAACGAAGACTTAACCGAAAGCTGATCAAACAGAAGAATGACCAACGAAGGATATCAAATAATTTAAACAGCTCCGAAACGTTCATTGGCAATACCCGATCCGCCTGTATTTTCTTTCTAGACCGTTGCTGCGCTAATCAGTCGTAAGAAATAAAATTTGCTGAGTTTAAATAATAACTGCCTTTTGTAATCGATGCATTTTGTTTTGTTAGCGTCTGTAGCTGTCCAACCCACAAAACAAACAACAACAACCACATCTGGTGCTGGCGATAAAGGAAAAAGTATTGGAGGACTGGAAATAGTGGGAATCGTTCTTGTTGCCATTCTTGGTCTCCTGGTAGCAGCCTTTGGCATTTACTTTTTCTTCTTCCGGAAGAAGATGTATCCAGAATACTGGAGTGAGCTGGTGGAATCGCCCGCACCATCTGAGCCAGCGGCAGCAGCGCAGACAGCATTCCCGGAAGTTGGAATAACTCACCAGGCTTTTGTTGGGGACGCTGAAAGTCCGACAAACGTCACAGCTCCCGAAACGGAAGTAAAGGCCCCTGAACCGGAAGTAAAGGCCGTGGAACCGGAAGTAAAGGCTGCTGATCTAGAAGTAAAGGCTGCTGAACCGGAAGTAAAGGTTGCTGAGCCGGAGGCAAATGTTTCTGAACCGGAAGTAAAGTCTGAGGTCAAAGAAAACGAAGCAGCTGAAGAGAATTTCTCTGAAGATAGTGCATTGTAAGCACAGGCCTAGTTATCGTACACGCCCTTTTGTCAGCACACGAATTCTCTGGTTTCAAGCGTTTGGAGAACTTAACTTTATGTAAGACTACCATGCAAGAGTTTTGAAGAGGAACTAAAAACTGAATTCTCGTTAAAGCAACCAACATAAGATGGTACTTTTGTTTATGTATAAAAATTTTGACCAGTGTACAAGCCATTGCGTAGCCTGCAAGAAGGCTCACGTTGGAGTGAGCCGAGTTTTGAGTGAGCCGAGTTCACACTGCCAAACCGGAAACAAGGTCGCTTTAACAAGCCCGCTGAAGAAGCTAGCTCTCTCGCAGATAAGGCCCCTGCTGTTAAGTCATAAGCGATTTCAGATTGCGAAGAAAAAAGAAGTCCGCGTTTAATCCGACCGATTTTCCCCTCAACGGTCCCTCCTCATGTCATTTGTTTTTACCCACAATTTCGGCCCACGAGCAGGCCAAATTTATACCGTTTAAGTTGCAGCTTTTTTTTATTTTCTTTACAATATCGTATTTCCTGTATAACAAGAAATAAAGAAATTGTCAAGGAGAAAGGTATGCTCGGCATATTTTTTACACGAGTCCGGCAGTTTTCACTATTTCGAGGAATTTCGAAGTATGAGAAAGGATCGATAAAATAGTATACTATTCTGCACTGCAACAATTATTGCATCGCATTAAGTTTGGATTAGGATTGGGGATAAAATTCGGCCCTCACCAAGAATCATCTATACTTCAGTGATCAAGGAACCATTATTGGGCTCTATATCCCCCAATACTCAAATCCACACAAAGAGACCATTGATGGTCTCCTCTTGAAGCCAAGTCACACAACACACAACAAAGCGCCTACATTGCCTCAAAAGCTCCTCAAACGTCATCACGGTTAGACTTCGTCAATCCCAAACGTCAATGGCTCTTCTACCCCAAAACTTATGTCCAAACAAGGAGACCATTGATAGACACCTGCTGACACCCAAGCCTTACTCCTTGCTGAAACCCGAAATCAAATGCTCAAAAAAGGAAAATGTGCAAACCGCAATAGACACCGAAACCGGAAAACCGCGGTTTTTTGATGCGAAAACCGAAAAACCGATCTAAAAATCAGCTAAATCCGCAAAACTGAAAATCCCAAAGCCACCCTCGTATCGATCTTTGAACAGTGAAAATTAGAACCTTATCTTTAAAGTACTTTTCTGAATTGTTTTTTTTTTTTTACATATTTTTATCGTTTGACCGCGGTCGAGACCAGGATAAGTACTGTCCGCTTTTTAAAAATAACATCTTCGATTTTATAACAAGTGTTCACTCGAATCTCGCTCATTCCGAACTGAAAAGTCCCTTCAATCCTTCCAAAAAAATATATGCAGTGGAGAAGGCGGAATAGTTCTCATTTGTTTTTGATATGTTTATATCCTTGTTTTAGTTTCCTTTTGAAAAAGATCAATGGTAATTTGAAAAGGCAAAATATGTTGCCCATTCGGCAAGAGTTTCACAGTTTTTTCGTCCTCCGGAAGTTTGCTTCATCTTAAAAATAAACAATGCTGTGATGCGTGAACTGATGACATCACAAAGGCTTCAAGGTATAAAATAACACATTTTATTTTCCGAGTGCACAAGTCATTTCAGCCAGTTCAGACTCCAGTATTGTCTGATGTTGTGAGCATTACAGAGTGCCCCAATTACAATACAAGATGTCTTCAAATTTTCTGTATCTCTTTCTGTGCCTGTTTGTCGCGGCCGAGATTAGTTCTTCGATTACAGGTAAGAGTAAGTTTTATTTCAGGAACAATACATTCAATAAAAGCTTGTATCAATTCTAGTAACACCATACATCAGCTTACACAAACTGTTATGATGTCATGCATTTTTCACTACGGAAACTGAAGTAGTATTTGCAGAATACCTGCCGCCTAAAAATCATTCTTGATCTGGGTTGGATAGGCCGTATCCATGTTAAATACAGAACGACGTACATATATAACTTACTTTTTATCCGGAGAGATTTTCTATGTGTATTGTAAAACGGTGTACTGAAATCTGGATACCCGGGAACGCTATTTTAATATTTTATATCTCCTTTTTTTGTTTGTTTCGGTGTCGAGATTGCCTCTCGACCACGAGTAAGTGCATAAACGTAATTCTTAATTCAGGGCCACCCAACGGATCATTTAGGTGAATGTCTGTTCGGAAAGCCCTGTTTTCTCCTGCGATTTTCTTTGTGAAATGTCACCTCGAACCTCGATGTGGGAAATATAAAACCTACTGTTTTGGGTACGGAAAAACGCCAGCTACGATTTTCGGAACGGTATAACAGCGCTCGCATATTCGGGTAATGAGATTTTGTACTCTAAAGGTTTCTGTCACTTTAGTCTTCAGCTAGAAAATCCGAGAAGATTTAACCTTGTTAATTTAATCAAATAACCCTTTTATGGCCCTTGCTAAACGATACGGGAAAACGAAACAATGACATTCCAAGACTTTTGACTGAATTTTCTCTTTGGGTGCTCCTGTAAGTTATCGAACGATACTTTTAGAGTTTGTTATTTTTTGTTAGTTTTGTTCAGAGCTTTTTCTCTCTTCTTCGACATTTCAGATAATGGAATGCGATAAGCCATCGAATGCCATTTTAGTCTAAGCAGTTTCTAAGTTGGCTAATTTTCAGCTCTGTCTGATAATAGGATCATCGATACATGTTTATATGACCTTCAATTGAATGCGTGCATTAGTCAGGAACTTTTCATAGAAACCGAATTGGTTCGTCGCGTTCCGACAAAATTTAGTATTTTTTGCTTTAATTCATTTAACATCTAAAAACCTCTTTCATAAACATTCATTAGCTTTGTGCGAAGTATGTTTTCTTCTGTTTCGAGGCTTCGTCCGGTTACCTTTTAATCTCTTGCAAGTTGCCATGGATTACAACGGATTACAGTTTTTTTTCTCCCGAAAAGAAAAGAACAGAATAAACTTTGTGACGCCGTAAGTTGCCATAGCGATCAGTTTTCCCGTGCGCTAAAAAGATTTGAACAATGCGGATGATTACTGGATGTACAGTTATAAAGCGAGTGAAGCGACAAGTAAGCTGTTTGCAATTCAAGGAGTGGCGGAGTTGGGAACGAGGGTTGCACTTCCTCGTGCCAAGAGTTATTTTCTCTTGCTCGTGCTCAAGACATACCTTCTCGCTTTACTTACTACCGCTAAAGCTTAGGAAGCTTACGGTCCCCACAAAATGAGGAAACATTGTAGCGGAAAGTGTTATTTCCTAGAATGATTTCTTGTCGCTCTGCGGATTGCGGAAGCACACTGTTCCTGAAAAAACTCGGAAACAGTTTTTGCTTCTCGCTCAAACGGGGAAATATTTAAGTAAACGATGTTTGCACATGCTTGTCTTAACGGTTTCCGAATGTTTTCTCGTTTGCGAGGGCCTTGAATGGGCACTATCAAGAAGATGTTTCTGCTTTTTGGCCAAAACGTGGCTAAGTTTATGACTCAGCTTCTTCGCTCATGCATACACGAGATGCGCCTAGAGCACCAAGAGAAAGTCATAAAGTGAATATTTGAGAAGAGAGCGAATCTTTTTCGATTCACTCTCCAGTTCATTTTCTTACTAATTTTAACTTCTAAAAATTCTTAGCCTACGAGGTGTCCTACGTTGGGAATACGACTGACGTGAGAACGAGACGTTCTTGCCACTTCACTTCGTGCTATAAAAACGCGTCCTACCCCACATTGCCTAAAGGAAGTGTTTGGATCTGACCATAAAGATCAAGGGCCCTGGGGAATAGGTTGGGTTTCCACCTGCTTCTCACTTTCTCACTTTCTTTTTTTTATGAGAACAAGAAATTTCCTTTACAGTATTTGTTTGTTTTTTCTTTCTGAGTTTGTAGACAGTTTATATGGAGTTATTTTGCTCCAGAAGTTTGTCTTAGAAGAGGCTTTTTTTCTAGTAGTAATAAAAAATCAACTTTATTTAAAGAGGGTAAACACGTGACAGTTAAAACTGAAAAACCAGTGGCCCTCTTCTAATAAAGATACCTGGAAAAGACAAGTCATATGAACCGTGTTTACTGCAAAAACGTTGTCTTTCAAATACCAAAGACATTTTCTTCTTTTCAAACAGTAACTACAACAAGTCTAAGTCTGTCGACGGATTTGCCTTTTCCTGGTCAGACCAGCAGTCTACCATCTACGGCGACACCAGTTCCTTCCTCGTCAACGCCCACTGTGGAGTCAAGTCAGACCACTGCTTTATCTGGTCAGACCAGCAGTCTGCCACCTACGGCGACACCAGATCCTTCCTCGTCAACGCCCACTGTGGAGTCAAGTCAGACCACTGCTTCATCTGGTCAGACCAGCAGTCTGCCACCTACGGCGACACCAGTTCCTTCCTCGTCAACGCCCACTGTGGAGTCAAGTCAGACCACTGCTTCATCTGGTCAGACCAGCAGTCTGCCACCTACGGCGACACCGGTTCCTTCCTCGTCAACGCCCACTGTGGAGTCAAGTCAGACCACTGCTTCATCTGGTCAGACCAGCAGTCTGCCACCTACGGCGACACCGGTTCCTTCCTCGTCAACGCCCACTGTGGAGTCAAGTCAGACCACTGCTTCATCTGGTCAGACCAGCAGTCTGCCACCTACGGCGACACCAGTTCCTTCCTCGTCAACGCGCGCTGTGGAGTCAAGTCAGTCCACTTCTTCTTCAGTTCAGACCAGTAGTCTACCATATACAGGGGCACTTGATCTCACCACGTCAACGCCGTCTGTAAAAACCAGCGAATCAGCTTCTTCAGTTCAATCCACAGATACTACATCTTCGTCAACACCTCTCCCCGTTTCGCCCTCGGCCAGTCGCAGTGCATCCCCGTCTTCTTCATCTTCGTTTTCTTCATCAGTTGTAAAAGTTTTACCCACACCATCTGTCCCAAGAAGAGGTATGTGTATGAGGATTAAACATAATCCCTGAGACCCAGTAGTAGTACTCTAAAGTGGCGGATCCAGAGTAGAGTCCCAGGTAGACCCCTTCTCTCTTTCTGTTGTTTGAATGTAAGGCAGAGAGGAAAGGGCCGAAAAATTTTGCGCTCCATTTCGTGCTTAAAAGCACGATATTTTTCCCTCCCTTTTGAACACGAAACGTCATATCTTTCCCCCTTCCCTTTCCAGCTATATTTCTTACCTTTTAAATGGTTAATGGTTTTTGCACCAACATAATTAAATGTCTACTAACGGTGCTAGCATTTACAAGTGTGTTTAGAAAAAAATAACTAGGGAGCATGGTTTCAATCCATGCTGTTAAATGATAACTGCCTTTTGTAATCGATGCGATTTTTGTCTGTAGTAATTCGACCCACATCACAAGCAAGTTCATCGAATGGGAAAACTATCGGAGCACTAGAAATAGTGGGATTTGTTCTCGTTTTCATCCTTGGCCTCCTGATAGGAGCCTTCGTCGTTTACTACTTCCTCGTCTGGCGGAGACGTGTCAATGCAGAAGCCCGTAGTGAGTTGAAGATGGAAGTATTACCGTCATCTGGACAAGTGGCAGGAGCACAAACGAAAGAACCGGAAGCTGGCGTTACTCACGAAGCATTTGTTGGCGACTCCGAGCCGGAAGTAAAGGCTGTTCAGCCGGATGTAAAGGTTGCTCAGCCGGAAGAACCAGAAGCTGGCATAACTCACCAGGCAATGGTTTGCGACTCTGTACCGGAAGTAAAGGTTATTCAGCCGGAAGTAAAGGTTGCTCAGCCGGAAGAACCAGAAGCTGGCATAACTCACCAGGCAATGGTTGGCGACTCTGTGCCGGAAGTAAAGGTTGTTCAGCCGGAAGTAAAGGTTGCTCAGCCGGAAGGACCAGAAACTGGCATAACTTACCAGGCATTGGTTGGCGACTCTGTGCCGGAAGTAAAGGTTGCTCAGCCGGAAGGACCAGAAGCTGGCATAACTCACCAGGCATTTGTTGGCGACGCTGAGCCGGAAGTAAAGGTTGTTCAGACTGAAGAAAAGTCTGATGTCAGGGAAAACGAAGAAGCTGCCGGGAACGCTGGTTCTCCTGAAGATATTGCTTTGTTAGCAGAGAACTAATAACCAAGGAAGCTCTTTTGTTAACACGCAAATTCTCTTAACTGTTGTCAGTACCTTTCATAGTGTTAGTAAGGAGAGTATTGACTGTTTAAGATTTCTCTGAAAGGGTTATATCTACTGAAAGGAACTGAAAACTTGATTTGTAGGAAAGGAGCAGGCATTGACAAGATACTCATTTTTTCTATATTTTAGATGTAAAAATTATAACTAGTGTAAAGCTAGGTGAAACAATATAACCTAACCTGTGAAGAGGTTCATTTTAAGGTGTCTCGATAGTTCAGACATACAGCAGCATATATTTTTATCCCTGTATGTTTTTATGCTATCAAACTCAGTTTGTGGTGGAAAGGAAAATCTTGATGTCAGCTTAGGTTATACCGGACGGCTTTTTCTCTTTCTCCGTTTTGCTTGTTTTCTCCACCATGTTGAGAGCTTGAAACAGGCTAATTTTACACCTATTCCGCTGCAATTGTTTTATATTCTATTTACTATGTTTACAGTGTTGTAGTTACTATGACAGGAAAGAATTAAAAAAAAAATCGCAAAGAGTAGGATCGGATACATGTTCATATTTTTGATCACCTAGAAGGTTTTGAGTCCCAGCGTGGCCATATACTCGCGATTCCGAGGAGGAGGGAGAAATTTTGGCTAAAAAAATAGGGAGGAGGGAGAAATTTTGGCTAAAAAAAATAGGGAGGAGGGAGAAATTTGCGAAAAAAGTAGGGAGGAGGGAGATTTACCCTCCTATCCCTCCATCTCTTTATAGGCGTCACATGAATACACATCTTGGTTCGCTATTATCATGTTATCGCAGCTGTTTCCCGGCTTCACGTTATCGACCTAGCATTTTATAAACACCGTGAACTGCTCAGGTGATAATGTATTTAAAAAGGCGCAACCGAGAAGGCGAGACAACTTTACGGATGGACCAGTATTTTCTTGGAGTAAGGGGGAGGGGGGTATGGATACATATAGTGTTTGCAAACAATTTATTTTGTCTTCCTAGGCCCTGCAAGCAACTTTTTAAAATCTTTTTCATACCCCCCCCCCCCCACCCCCTCCAAAAACATAATGGTCCGTCCAGTTTGGTGTCTCTCCCCAGTCTCACTCTAAGGTTTGACATTGGATGCAGACCTCTCGTTCGAAGACCGAGCGCATTCGCAAAAATGCGACTGTTTTGCAGCCTAGAATGTTTTCTATTCTCCTCTTAGTGATCTCTTTCTTTTCTCGGAAGAGGGCAATGCTCACGTGTAAAAATTTCTGCACATTTGGCAACGTACACGATAACTCGTGCAGAGTTAGCTTCACTTTTAAAACTCAGGTACCCTTGTACAGGTCTGTTCTATCAAATGTATTTTTAAAATGATGTTCTATACCGTAATCCCGTTTATCAGTCCCCCCTCCCCCCGCTTATAAGCCCCCTGGTTATAGGCCCATCTACCTGAAACAAAAAAAAAAAAAATACATCCGGTTATAAGCTCCCCCGGATATAGTACTGAACAGGGATATTATGACGTTTTAACTAAAAAACTTATTTCGATCAACACTGGCTCGTTTTGAAAGTTTTTTTTTTCGCCTATAAGCCCCCTGGATATATGCCCCTCCGTTTACAAGCCTGCCCAAAACCCTTACGAAGCTGTATAAGCCCAGGGTTTATAACTTAATTTGACGTCATAATGAATCGAAGTATTAAATATGCGTATTTTTTTTTCGGGTGCACGGGTCATTTCAACTAGGTACTACGGAGCGCTACAGAGCTAATCTGAAATGTCTCCAAATTTTCTATATCTTCTCTTCTGGTTTTGTGTCTCCGTGGAAATCACATCTTCAACCACAGGTAAGTGTAAATCTTATTTCCTGGAACGATGCATTTTTAAAATAAAAGCTTGTAGTCTCTTTGTATTGTCGATTGCAGCTGAGATTTCAAACGGGAGAGCCGTACTGCAAATTAAAAACAGTCCACTTGAAAATTGTTCCAGTAAGAGTCTTGATACGTAGATTTCCACGCTTTAAATATAAAACAAGGTATATTTCAGAGTTTTCTTTAATTTTTAATGAATATATATTACTGAAAGCGGTATACATATATTATTTATTGTCTGCGGATACCCGGAAACGAGGTTGGAAAAATACAATATGTCACTTTGAAATTCCCATTTTATATTTGGAATGAATTTGCTATTAGCTATTCAGTTCGATAATATTCGTATTCTCGACTGTTTATCCTCAATTTCTCGTATTCACAACCCCCAGAACACTTTGTTTGAATGGCGATGATTTTGTGCACGCGTACGGAAACATTTGGTTTCCGGGGCCATAATGTTTTCATCACTCAATGCTTTTTGGTTCATTTTAAGGGAATGTGATAGAAATGAGATAATGGTATATGCGAAGCTCGGTGAAATAATGATAAGGTGCATGTGAATCGGCTATGTTAGGAGCTTATGACAATCGAAAAAAATCCAGAATCCCTAAAAGGGTGGAATCTGATCAATAAGATGACCTCCTGCAGGGAAGACAAAGGCTTGAACCTTATCCGAGGAACTCTAGATTTAGGATCGAACCCTATTGCACCGGCGGCCCTCTAGGCCTTTCTCGATTATGCTAGTATAACTGGCATTTAATGCTACTAGAAATTCTCGCATAAAGCCAAAAAAATGCTAAAATAATGCCTGATTTCTTTAAAAAATGCCACATAAATTCCAAAGAATGCTTTGTTTTATTTCAAACAAAACGTACAAACTCTTACATTATATGCTCATATCAACAACAGGTGATACTTAATAATTGTTTGTTTATAAAAATAAGAAATAAAAAAACATATTAATTTTTTTGAAGTAACACAACACAAGTACACAAGTAACACAACGCACAAACAGTCGAAACAGACAGAAAACAATCAAATTAAGTAATCAAAACTGTGAAACTTTTGGATTATTTATCCTTCTGAGTTCTGAGTGCTGAAATCTGTGATCATGAAAAATGACAGAAAATGCTAGCAATTCTTTTTCAAGAAAAAACGAAAAAAAAATTGCTCGTTTTCCCAAAAAATTATTAATAATTATGCTAGCATAATCGAGAAAGGCCTACCCCCCTCTACGTTTCTGAATAGCCCAGTGTTTAACATGTTATCATTTCATATTTCACCGAGCTTCACGTTTACCATCATTCCATTTTACACTAGTGTGAGTAAACAGGAATGTTTCTGTTTGCGAAGTCATTTCTTGCCGGCCGTACTTGAGAGATTTTGGATCATGCTGATACACTCAGTTGCACTAGAGGTAAAAAAAAAAAAACGCCCAGTGCATGAAATGAATTACGTCCAGTGAATGTCATTTGTTGCGCTGGACGTAATTTTCAAATAGTTTCAGAACATACAGGCTGTTTCTTCGCAGAATGGAAATACAAAGAGATAAAGATATTGATTAATTTGCTTTAATTTAAAAAAAAAATCAGCTAGAGACATTCATTTTTGTTTTTAAGCAGTTGTTACAACAAGCCTTTCCTTGTCAACCCACAGTGTAGAGTCAAGTCAATCCACTGCTTCTTCAGCTCAGACAAGCATTCGTGCATCCGTGTCATCCTCACCCACGTCTTCCGTCCAAGGAACAGGTGCGATATCTTTTGAAAGTAAACCTTATATTTAGTTATTTTCTTATTTTTTGGTGGGGGGGGGGGGGGGTGGGTGGGTGAAGAGTCAATTTCCCTACAGGTGTCCGATTTTCAAATCCCAGGGATCGAAATCACCAAATAGCTCATCATTACCGGCGTTTAATTTGACTCCGATTTCTGTAGTATAAAGCTACCAGGAGTATTGCTATGCCCCCCGGATGGGATGCTAGTCTTATAAAGTTTACTCCTGACTGACTCAACCCTTTTATAGGTCTTTAGTTGAATAGAGGGCGTTTAGAAGACCATGCCAGCAGTCTTTTTTTAATAGAAGTTTTTGTTTCTTGCTTGCTTGAACTTAAATTTTGTTACTTATTTAGCCAGGATGCAGGAATGGCATTGAATGCAAGTAATCTTGAAGGCCGGCAATAAACACGACACATTATTTAATTACAGAAAATAAAGGAATTCTTGAGTCAAAAGTTACTTGAAATGGCGACTGTTAATTATTCATCTTAAATACCTGTTGCAGCAGAACGCTATCCTGACACTATCTTGACTAAATTACATAACTTTTCTACTTTCTTTAGAGAAAATAGTTGGATTGGTCGTTGCATACCTTGTCGCCTTGGTAACAGTCGTGGCCATTTTATTCCTCATTTCCCGGATGCAGATGAATCCGACGAAAGGTCCTGATGGAGACGTCAGCACCATCTGGGCAGCGGCAGCAGCACAAACGGCAGGACCGGAAGTTGGCATAACTCACCAGGCATTTGTTGGAGACTCTGCCAATCCAATAAACGTTAATCTTGAACCAGAAAATGCAGGTTTTACGGATACTGCATTTTAATCACAGGACAAATGACCTTCCTGGTGTACAGATTTCAACACACGAATTCTCTCTAATGGTGTCAGGAGAGTTCATAACGTTATTAGTATAGTAGTGCATGATAGAATACCTAAGACGGGCATGTCTAATTCTAACTAAACTATTTCGAGCCACCTTAAAGTACTATATCTTCATTGTTTTTTTTTTTCGTAGTGATTTACCCAAACCAAGAAAACCGTGGAAACCATACAAACAGTGAAAAGTCAATTTATTGCATTTAAGTTCAATAAAGATATCAAAGTTTACAACCACGAAATCACAAGTGCAATAAATCTGCGTTAACAGCAATGTTGACTCCTTGCCCAAGCGTCTTTTCCTGTAATACATCTTGAAATCCTGCAATCATGGAAACAGATCCGTTAAAAAGGAGGAAATAAACATATCTTACTTACAGTTAATAGGGATATCCTCGGACGCTTCTATTTATGATTTTTGCCAAAATAAACGTATTATTTTTTGTCTAAATTGAGGGTCTCAAGGGGGTGGTGGCTTTTATGGTTAACGGTTAAAATTTTGGCTTTTTTACGGCTAACGTTTAATTTTTTTTTCATTATGGTTTACCGAAGTTAAAAAATAGTTTCCATTGTTTTTAAAAGTTAAAAATTAATTTCTATTACTAAAAAGCATATTTTAGGCCTCAGGGCCATTTATTCTGGTACGATGAAGTAAACTATTCTCTATTATTTAAAATTTTCTGACCGATTTTAACGGTTGACATATTTTACGGCTAACGGTTAAAATTATCCAATTTTTACGCCTAACGGCTAAATTTTTGGCCGTTTTACGGCTATCGGTTAACTCCATTGAGACCCTCTTAATTTGAAAATGCGGTGGAATTTTAATTAATATAGCCGTTTTCGTCGAGGGAGAATATAAAATACTTCTTCCTCCTCTCTTGTTGATCTACTTACTATAGTCACGTGGCATTTATTGCTCCATCTCATGATACTCTTCGCCATCAAACTGTTCGTCGCGTGATGTTACGTCATGCCTCTTGCGAAATGGGAAAGGTGGGACGACTGCGGTTGTCGTCAACTGGATCGTAAAAACTGGTCTTGTGGTTGGCGGTTTGGATGCTGTGCAGAGTTCAAGTCAATAACAGAGTAATAATATTCTAATAAATTGAATAATCAATCATTAAACTGATTGGATAATTACAATTTGTGAAATAGCCGTAAGGACTTGCTAAACACGCGCAAAATATTTTATACTCGGTTTTACGCGCATCCGAGGAGGACAAATTGCAGTCTAAAACTATGAGCTGCACCTTTCACGAATCTTATCATTAGTTATTCTCTTTTAATTTTTTTAGGTCGAATTTGGTTGAAAATATATATGGCTACTTCAGCGAAATTTTTTGCAAACTTCTTCTGAAAACTGAAAGCCGCGCGTTCGCTTGCTTTGAGTAGCCTTAGCTTCTTTCTTTGTTTTTGGTTAATTAAACATTACAAGAAACTATTTCTGAGATTCACAATTCATAGGTCTCGCAGACCCAGTTGCATTATTTGTTGTATCATTAATACTCACTTGTAATACATTTGGGGCAACACTTTCCAGGGACTGGTTCAGTGATGCCGGGACATTTACAACACGATATGCGGTCTGAACACTGAACATGTTCACCATTACAAGAGCACTCATGGCAGCCAACGGAACTTAAATGTTTAACCCAAGGATCCGCATTTGTTATACAGGCTTCTAAAATATGGAAAAAAAATAAAAAACAGAAGGATTCTGCTTGTAATCTAGATAGTGAACGAAGGAATTTTTACATGGGCCAAGTGTTTATGCTGGTGCACAAACGCTTTACTCAGGTGCCGCCACTGTTCGAGCATGCTAAAATAAAACAAAAACATTTTGAGGTTTTATTTTTCGACCACACGACGATTTTTAACTGACTTGGTCGAATACAACATAAGCCGTATTGGGTAAACCTTCGTTAAAGCACTCGTAGAGTTTCCGATGTGTATTAACCAATCAAAAACTAGCGAGTGCCCGACTCACGAGTATCCCGGCCGACAACAATCACGTCAGCACGACGCAATGAAAATACGTTCGTGTTGCTAAGCAACTTCGCTGACGAAAATCGCGGGCTCGGTCAATTTTCAGAGACGGGATCCAGTCCTACCCCTGGGGACATTTTAATCCCTTCGCTATATGCCACCATTTTTAGAATAGACTCTAATCTCGTCTCCAGACCCGGTTGTCTCTCTTAGCCCGTGGGGCCTTTGCATGAGGAAAAGGTGGCTCTGGGGACACGTGATTTGATTGGCTAGATTTCAACAACCAATAAAATCAACCGTTTTAAAATCACTTCGTTGTAAAATAGATGTAAAATCTAGCCAGTCAAATGATGTGTCTCCAGAGCTTCCTTTTTCTGGTGCAAAGCCTCCGCCGGCTAAAAGAGACAGGCAGCTCTGACGGGAATGAGGTATCACTCGTAAGCGGACAAAGTATGGCTTCTTATCGACCAAAATCGTTTCTTGATCTTATATCGTTGTTTATTTGTTTTCTTACCGCAGCGAGGGCAACATACTCCTTCTTGTCCAGTTATCCAATTGTCGCAGACTTCTGGTGGAAAATCCCTTAAACCGATGTCACAATACGTAAACAAACAGTCGGTAATACTTCCAGAAGAACATCGACAGCTGGTACACGCAGCATCCTCGATGGGAGAAGTCACGTTATGGAAAACGATTTCGTCTCCATCGTGGTATACCTTGTTGTTGGCACTGCACGTGCCTATAAACGAAGAGGACAACATCTAATAATTAGATGCAGAAGATGTGTTTAAGCAAGACAGACGTAAGCCAAAGAAAGGAAGGGAAGGAAAAGGTGCAAAAACTGACAAAGTTTTAAAACACAACCTCGTTACCAGGGCATTTCCCTTGGTATCAATGGAAAAGCCCTGGGAACGCAGTCGGTTAAAACAGATTAAAATCCCTTTATCATTACGATTTATATCTTTTTATACCGGCTATGACTCTTTTTCTCTTACGAAATTTCAAACAATCCATCGCTGTTCATCTGTGATCAACGACGAACGGATCTGTGAAAGGTTGATTTCTACACATCAAGCTAGACACGTCATTTTCACGTGCTTGCATATGTGATTTTAACTGGCTTTAGGGGAGTAAAAATTGTGAAAAAGCGAGGAAATATCTGGAGGGCTTGCGTATACAAAACAAAGTACAGCAAGGTTCAAGTTTTTCCTTCACAAAAACTGTTTGCCTATCACTTGAAGCCAGACAAACTGACGTCAGACACGCATGATATAAATTAGCCATGTTCAAAACGAGCAGGGGACTGGGTACGAAAATTAGTAACTCAACCAAATTTGAGAGTTATTGTTTTAAACGCAAAGGCATGGAACTCTTTTAAAAATCGTTAAAATAAGAGAGCTTAGTATGGCTGGATGGACAGCTGTCCCTCCAATCCATACTAAGCTCTCTTATTTTAGCAATTTCTAAAAGTGAACCATACCTATGCGTTTAAACCAATAACTCTCAAATTTGGTTGAGTTACTATTTTTTGGATGCTCTTTCAGATGACAGGCCCAGTTTTTCAGTGCAATCGATATTGAATATTCGTACCCAGACCCCTGCTCGTTTTGAACATGGCTAATAGACTGTATATAGACTGTATACGTTCTGTATTCTGTGGTTCAATTTCACCCTAAATACAAATTGGTATTTTCCTTTGTTCTAGTATGGTAAACAACGGAAAGAAACAAGGAAAGTACTAAATTGAACCAAGGGTAAAACTAAACCACAACATATATAGCACGAGCTGAGGTGATAGTTGGTGAGGCCGCAGGCCGAAACAACTACGTATACTAGGTTGTACAGTAGATTTTCGTATTTGCATTAGTATACTACCAATACAGCTAATTCGAGAAAGGTTGTCGGAAAATAGCACAAAAGTGCATGCAAAAAGACCGAAAGGTGGTCTGGGTATTCACTTGAATTTTACATATTGGCCTAGAGGAAATGTGCAAGCAAAGTTTGTAGTTTTGCACGTGAAGATTTTTTTCCTCTTAGGAGGCCTTTTTCTGTAGCTTTGCTTTTACTGTTGCGTGTCTTGGAGTTTCATAAACATAACATAACATAACTTTATTATTTCTATAGCGCAAAATCCATGCATCTATGATCTAATGCGCTGTACATTTCCAACTGAGTTTCAAAAATGCTTCTAAAATTCAGCGTGGCTAAAATTACCTTGTTTCTACAAGAAAGCGTGCAAATTCGCGTTTGTCATGTCGCCATCTTATTAGTAACTATCCAGCATGTGCAGTAGCTCTCAACTTCACCCATACTACCTTTCGGTCTTGTCGTGTGCACCTTTGTGCTATTTCCCAACAACCTTTCTCGAATTAGCTGTATATATTATATGTTATGTATATTATACCGTTATAATTCAACTGATCAGTTGTCCCTTTTACCTGGATTTTGGCTTTGGCTTCTTCTATAAATGAAGATGGATCTTTTTGAACCGACATCGTTTTTGCATTTTTTCGGATTCAGTTTCTTAATAGCAGCGTCCGGCTTCCATTGCTTCTCGTTTCCTTTTCGGCAAATAATGCTTTTCTTAATCTTCTGGATTCCAATGATTTCATAGTTGTTTTCCTTGGCTTCTGGAATGCATTGATCGAATGGCGTTGCCGACGTGACTCTAGTCTTCTTGTAGGATTCTTTACCGAAGATTTTCAGCTTCCTCAGTTTCTTTAAACTGTAACATCCCACAGGCTTATAATTCTCAAAGACTAAACACAAGAGAAAGGCATTAGATGTTAAGGTGGTGGCAAACGAGGATACAATGTTGCATATACTGTTTGTTGCGAACACAAATGTTTCCCCATTTGCCCGCAAATTTTGTATCCGAGATACAAAAAGTGTTTTTGATTTTTGTTAGAAACATTTTGTGTCCGCAACCAATTTTTCCCAGCTTGCATTGCGCGGCACGGACACCGATGCAGGTTCAAGAAACGTCACATGCAACAATGTATCTTAGTTCGCCACCACCTTTAGAGAAGTAATATCTATCGGATTTATTAAATTTAATAGTAAAATCATGATGTGACGTGCGACCTCGCAGATTCATATGGCAAGTCAGACTTATTTTCGGGGTTTAGTATTAAGGAAACGTTCAAGGTGGAGCCAAGGGTTAGCCCTGGGGGTTAAAAGTCACTTTACTTTTCGATAAAAGTTGACTGAGATATCGTTTCGTGTGTAAGAACACCTTAATTTGACCATCTTTTCAGTTTTCCCATCTCCTACAAACTTTGAGCTGTCCAGCATCCCCACCCCACAACTCCCACCCCCACCCCACCCAGGCTGTCCCATCAGTGCTGACGCATGCATGACTCAAGTTGAAAATGTTTTTCAACATAGCCATAGGCGGCATGTTACTGCACCAAAGGGAACTCTGCCCCTGTATTTTGGCCACATTGTCCAACATGTTTGTGACAAAATGTTCAATTTGAATTTATCAGAAGATGCTTACCTGCTCTTTCTAACTTTTCGCCATCTAAGTTCCTCAACTCCTTGAGTAAATTAGGAACAAGGATGAAAGTTGTTAAACACGTGAAATACTGTTGCTATTCCCTATATAAAATTACGAGGGTGGGACTATATATGATGATGATGATGATGATGATGATGATGATGATGATGATGGTGGTGGTAATCAAGTTGTATTGTTTGATGGGAGGGTGTTAATTATTGCAAAATGTTTATTATAAATGTTGTGGAGGAAGGGGCTATTATCGGAAGGAAGCTCAATCGAAAAGAAGTTAAATTTAACGATGCGTATGATAGAAATTCGTAACGGCCGCCAAAAGAGGCTGCGTTGAGCGCCTGGATCCGGTCAGTTCGAAAGCAGGTTAACTTAATCCAGTTTTAAGAGTAACTCTGGGTTTGAATTTCTCTTGTATATGTTAAACGTTTCTTATGTTTTGTTGAATTTGAATAAGTCAAAGCCAATTTTAAGATACATAAAAATATGTACACTAAAGCTCGTTATAAAAAGTTAATCATGTAATCATGCTTTGAACAACACGCCGACCGGTTAGCTCAGTTGGTAGAGCACCGGTCTACCGGGCGGGAGGTCTCGGGTTCGAGTCCCAGACCGGACCAACACTCAGGGTCTTAAAATAACTGAGGAGAATATGCTACCTTTGCAATGACATCTGCAAATGGTTTGACATTCTAGTCTTCTCGGAAAAGGACGATAAACCGTAGGCCCCGTATCCTGCGTCTTCAGTGTTATGGTCAGCAGGGGACGTAAAAGAACCCACACTTTATCGTAAAGATTAGGGCATGGAGTTCCCAGTATTGTGTCTGGTCTTGAAATGCTCGGTTTCATAAGCATTACTTGCTAGAGGCCTAACACCCTTCATAATATCGAGGGTAAATAAGTTTCAGTTTCAGGGTTAGCTCGAGATGTAGAATCAATGTCGAGATACGTGACCCCATGTCAATTCGCTGTCAGTCTTTCTTATTGCTTTTGCTAGTGCCTGTTAGTTTCAGTTTTTGAAAAGGAACTTATTTATTTTTATACAAACCTAACCTGCGATCAGGCGTTATTTTAAAGTCTGATCGCAGGTTAATACAAACTTTGAATCATTCTCGTACCTCGAGTCTTCGTCCCTTCTGCGCAGAATTGCCCGATACTGCGCATGTCACCAAGAAAACAACGCTGGCCACTGAAACTACCTGAATTGAATGAAATGATTATCGGTCACATAACTATATTCTAAGAACCTTTATCATTTTGTCACCGGTTATAAGAAAATAAAACAATTTATCTAATTGTAAGGTATTTAGCACCACTGTGCTCATTGTGGACACTTAAAAAAATACAAAAATTTGGTGGGAGGCTGACCACTCTGTTATATAGAAAGCGTGGACGAGTTGAATTCGGGACTACCGAACACAAATCCATCTAGTGGAAGGGAGGAGGATTTGAACCCAGGACCTTCAGATTACAAGTCCACCTCCCTAATCACTAGCCAACGCGGCCTCCACTAGGCTTTGGTAGATTGTGCCCGACAAAAAAGCATATTATGCTTTTAGCAGTGCTCATATTTTTTAGAAATTATGCCAAAATTATGCTACTTTTTGAAAGTTATGCTCTCTGACACCGCAATTATGCTACTTAGATTTTAAGGAAAATAAAGATCACCAGTAGCATAATTCTATCAATTATAACTTCAATGAACATTATATAGTCCACCTTCCAGTCTTACAGTCTTTAGCATCGCAAATACGCATGTGCGCACCTCGAAAAGCCAAACGGGTAACAAATGATAATCAACCGTTTCTGGGTTTTGAATCCGGGTCAGAAAGTTACTTGTATATACTTGTTTTAGACGCCATCCAGGCAAAGCCCTCGGTTCAGTTTAAAGACAACTATGCATTAAAATTTTTTAAAAATTTTAAAAAATAAAAAAATAAAAAATAAACTCTCAGAAATGCACAGGATGACCTGGAGTCTACCGGACCATATTTTACCATGGGCCTTAGCACAGGCCTCAGTATTTCCCAAAATAATACAGAAATAAAATACAAACTGAATTATTCTAGAACTATAATGTTTTTTTTTTTTTCAACGCATTAAAGCTCGGATTATGCTAGCAGTGCTAAACTGAAATAAAATTGCAACAAATTCTTCCAGAACTAAACTACAGAATCTTACTTAGGCAGTGAGCCAACGAAATGTTTTTATGTATTTAATTTGTTACGTTTCTGTTACGTTAGACTTACTTTCATTCTCACTGCAACAAATCAATGTCCAACCTAATTTCTGATAATTTCGTCTTATTTGATCACCCTGAAATAGAAAAGATTTTTTTTCATAAAAGGCAACTTATCATATCTTTTGTTCAAGATCATTAACATGTAAGAAAAGATAAAATCATTAACATGCGAGTCACTCGGACTCACCTCTGTTAAATAACAACAAAGACTCAAAATTGGACGGATGACAGTTCAAAACATAGCATTTAGTCGAGGGATAGTTGGTTAAATTTTCATCCACTACTCAGTATCATGTGCCAGCCACGGACGATTAAATTTTGATTCATTGCACCCTTCACTATTAATCCTATTGAGACCCTTTTTAACGGTTGACGATAAAATTGAAATGACTTTGATTGAATTGTTGTTTAACGTTTTATTTCATGATTTTTTAACACATACGACCTCCGTTAACGCTTCAATATTTACCTTAACGGTTGAATTTATATCCATAGAAACCTTAAAATAATAGTTAAAGAAAGGTAGAAGATAGCTAGAAAATCAAAAATGTAACTTGAAGTACACAAAAAGGGACAAGAATGGCTGAGATTTTGACGGGGAAGATTGTTACGACAAACTCGAAAAAACTTGAGCTATAACTGAAATGTAGTGTTAGAATACCCTCATAATAAATTCTGCGGAATAGCTTGCCATATGCATGAGAATGACATTTTAACATTTACAACATAAGTTTTAGATTTAAATTAGACGGCGCCACAAACGACAATGCCTTACACTTTATCATATATAAATAAAATCACTGTAATACACTCTTATGTTTTTCAGCCATTCGCTTATCAGTAACCGAAAACATCACATGATTACAACACTCCGACCTGCTTAGTAAATACAGGATTTATTAACGAGAATTAACCTACATCTTACCGAGGATAACATTTCGAGAACTAATCTTGCAATTGTGAAACCTGAATTTTACATCTATTCGGAAGGGCACCACTTGGGCAAGCTTAGTCGATGTTTTGAAATTTTCATTGATTTGCTTACCGACATGACAATCCATTTATCACCTTTGAGTGGCTAATTTGTGTTGGTAAGCGAAGAGGACTTTTCACACTTATTTGTATTCTTTTGTCTCCTCTATCAGAAAATTGTTTGTTTAAGTTAACTTAGTGTAAAAAAGTAAAAACTATATATTTAACTACCATACCTGTTGTGAGCAGCTGTTTTGAAAGCAGACTGCAGAACGGTTCTGTCTGACAAATAAGATATTTAAATAACTTTTACGACACAAACAAATTCTTGTTAAAACCATAAAACAGCCATAGGAACTATATGAATATAAAAACATGAAAATTTAGGCAGATCTCTACGAAAAACGACACACGATTTGCATTTTGAGACAGTTAAGTCATCTAGAAAGTAATAGTCCAAAAATGAGCAACGGCAAAATTAATTAAGCTCTGTACAATCCTAATGCGAAAATGCATTGGGTGGGTGGGCGGGGAAGCAAAACCAGGAGGAGTTGTGTAACGAGCAAGCAACTATCTAAAGGTGAAACGCAAACCACGATGCCTACAGGTTCAGTTGGGCAATTAATCCCTAAAGGCTGGTTCTCATATGATCGCCCCGAATTTTTTTCTGATCATCATTGAAAAAAGTTTTACGTGGATGAGTTGATCGTGTATCGAGCCATCTTTTTTTGCAAGTGTTATTTATATCTTTATTTTATAAATTACGGGATAATTTGGAACCTGAATGACTAATTTCTTCTTTCCATTCAGCTAAGAACCTCTCTTTTATGTGAGATCAAATACTTACCTGTCAAATTGTGACTGGTTGCAACAGAATAAAGCAATTTAAACCTATGTTGTTTACACAGAAGTTCCCTTTACATAATGAAAGTGAATTTAAGGTGCTGCCGCCTTATTCTGTTTCGTTAATTGTTTGACCGGAGGTTTGAATTCAACATGATCGGTTCAGAGCGCTGGCATTTTGCTCTCGTATCATTAGTCATATTTGCATCGATCGTTTGCAAATACTGAGACGATCGCAGGCGATCGAAGCGATTGGAAGCGATCAGGGGGTTCTCATATGATTGCCCCGATCGTCTGGTATATGCAAAGTGCCCGGTCAAAGCCTAGGTCCAAAAGAATTATTTTGGCGTTAAAGTCAAGAAACGAGTTACAAAAACCTCGTGCGTGCGTCGGAATAAAATTCAATATTCATGAAAGTAAAAAAAAATATAGGGTTTATCAAACAAGATAATAATTCATGATCTTTTCTTTGTTCCCGCATATGAATATTCGGTTTAAGGTGGCTTAGTACAGTTTTGAGAGGGAAAATCAGTCCAATTTTTATCTCTCTTGTACAATCTCCAGAAATGTTTTATCCTTCTCGTATTACTGTTTGTTACATCCTATAGCCATCATATGCGACATTTGGAAAATAAAAATGCTAATAAACAGCTAAAACTAGTAGTAATCAGAGATTAGGGGAGTGCGTTCGACCTATAGGTAAAAGAGACCCGGCAAGGTAGGCAGGCATTGGCAAAAACGATATGGTCGGCCTATTAGTAGTATGCCTTATACCAAAGTTAGTTAAAATGCATATATCTCACTATTGTACATGTGTGACGAGCCAAAAGAACATAGAATGAATGAAATAATATATAGATTTAGGCAAGCCTAAAAGCGGAGCTTCCCTTTAATTTATTTAATCTTTGCTGGAGTTACAGTTTATTCTCTCCTTTCTAAAGAATAGTAAATAATTTTACGATCCTCTTATCGTTTTGCTTTAATACAACTCATGGCCTAAAAATTAATTAAGAGTTTATTGTCTGCTTTCTAAGAATAGAAAATAGCAGGCATATTCCCGTCTTGCTTTTCTTCCTGTATTTGTCTTAACATCGGCGTACGGAAAAGGGTTGCTCAGTCACGTACGCAAATTTAAAACTTATCTTTTATTTCTTAACGTGTGCAAAATTTAAACAAATTTAAACGTACACTAAATCATCTCTATTCAGTGTAATTATTCAGTGTAAAAGTGGACTACACTAAAGCAAAAAAAAATGTTTGAACTACTTTAAAAAATATGAGTCAGTTTATATTTTTCACCTCGCGCTCGAGCCTGAGATGGGGTAAACATGTTTTTCAGAGCAAGTTTAGTTTAAATAAATTTATTAATTTTGTTCGAGCTTTTTGCTTTGTCGTCGTTTAGCACTTCAAAAAACGTCACTTATACTGTATGAATTTCTTCCGCCGAGAAAATGTAGGCTGAAAGTCGGAATAAACTCATAGCAATAAGAAATAAACTCTCACGGCAAGGGATTAGAATTCGACTTTATTGACGGCCAAAGAAAATCAACTTACGGCAATAGATAATCGGTTAATCCATAGCAAATAAAACCAACTCAGGGGAACAAAAAAATGAACTGACATGTAAGCGTAAGCTTAAATGTACTAAACATCACAGTTAAAGCGACTTAAAGGGGCAAAGTATATTGCTTAAGTTAAGGAAAGATCTAAACTTTACCGACACAGAATCTATCGAAACTGCGCTTAGAAAGTAAGCTTAAGTTTATAAACATCATGAAATTTTCTGTCATAAAATCAGGCTCAGCAATTCAGTACAGGTTGTTACCTTGCATCAGGTTCCTGTATCTTTCTTCAGCGGACTGGATCCATGCAGTGTTTAGCTTCGTTTTTACACGATCATTGATAAAGTTGTTGTATTCTTGATGTTGACGGCCGAAGATTCATCCGCAAACAACAGAAACTAGCAAACTGGACGTGCACAAGGAATATCATTCGCAATTATTCCGGGTCTCATCGTACACCTCTTTCTTTATCTACAATTTCACGGAATATAGGTGACTTTTGAGGACATCGTGCGAGAAATATTACGGTAAGAAAGTTCTCGATTCTCTGTCGCTCTTTTTTATATCCTCGGTTTCATTCAGCCTACACAGTGAACACCGCGCAACACATTTTCCCGCGTTTTCATAACATTACTTCATTTAGATCAAACTGAAACGTCCACATCATCCAGTCGATAGAAGATAACGTCAATTGCTCGTTTTACGGTTACGAAAAATGCGACCAGAGACCAATAAATTGAATTTAACCGTGTAGCGATCGAACGAGAGCCATCGAGCCATATTGTTTTTTTTGGCGTAAAGGCTTCGATACATAACACTCACACACGAAAAAAGACTAAAAAAAAAGAGCAGTTGGTTAATAAACCTCTCAGATATTTTGCTGTGTAGTATCGCTGTGTAATTTTACCCCTTGTGTACATTTTGTCTTGCCTTGCGAGCTTTATTTGCTGTTTGTAATTTCCTTACTTTTCTTTAGCCACGCGCGGGCAACGTCGTCCCCAGGCCTAATCCGTGCGTACGGGCGTACGTACGTACGGACGTAGGCGACTCCCAAAATTTCTCGGTTCGATAGGATACCATTTGCCTGCCTATGGATGCTCCGCTCGCGCGCCTTCGGCGCGTGGGAGCTCCGCTATTATCAGTACACAAAAATAATTATTTATTTCACTTGACTTGTTTTCGCTTGGCACTAAACGAGATTTAACCTTCCACAAACTTGTGGAAATAGTTTCACTTCGATTTAAAATTCCACAAAGTACTTTAAAATACAGACATAATTCACACAGTAATCCACTACTATCCAAGACCATCGTAGGCGATGGCAGAGAGTGGAAGTGATCAGGGAGTTCTTATATGATCGTCCCGATCGCATGGTATGAGCGAAGACCTACGAAATACAATTATTTTAGCCCTAGTTCCAGCACAATGACAGCCTTCAATGAAAGAGCAAAACTTGTGGCCTCCCGTCTTCCTAGTTATTGTAGTTTTACGGCGAAGAAGGGAAAGAGAAGCTAGAAGGACGCTCCAAGCGATCGTGATCGCCCCAATCGCCATAGACGTTAGCGATCGTCTGTGTAATGTTCTCATATAGTCGCCCCGATCGCAAGAAAACTTTTTGGATTGACATAGGCGATAGAAACGATCGGGGCGATTATATGAGAACCAGGCTTTAGAGCACGTGCCTACCCAAAAGGGGTAAAATGAATATATGAAAGACACGAATTAGCATGTTGTTGTCGTAGGAAATACAAATAAATTATCGCAAAATAATTATGCAGTGCCGACACAATTTTAGCAATTGCCTTCTCCTGGCCTATAAAAAATTTCAAGGCTACATATGAATTTGATATTTCCCTTTTTTTTTTTGCCTAAAAAATTTGGTTGAGAATTCTTGCTAAGACTATAAACAAGGCTCTGTTAGGTTAGGTTTGCATGTCGCCTGTCTGAATTTCGAACGAGTTTGCGTGTCGTCGGAATTTTGTCATTTCGTGTAAAGAGCAGGAGTTTCTCAGATATTTTAAAAAGGCAGTTAATGTGTTTTTCGCCAATCGAAAGCCACGTGACTTGCTCTGGTACAGAGCAGGAGTTTCTTGGGCGCTTTTATTAATGTCGCAGTTAAAACAGTTTAAAATTTCTCGACCAATAAAAACGACGTGACTGTGAACAAAGTACATAGAGCAGAAGTTTCTCTTACGCTAAGGGCATTTCATTAAATTTAAACTAATTTTAATTTAATATTTTGACAGATTGAAAAAAGACGTGAATATAATTATAACTTTAAAGTACACAAGAGCAGGAGTTTCTCTAACTCTCTGAAGGGCATTTCATTAAATCCCACTGTTTTGATTCTTGACCAATGAAAATTCAAAAATATGTCAAGTTGTCGTAAGGCTACATACTTGCAGTATTAGTTCATTTTAACGTTTCATTATAGTTTCTGGATAATTTTGTATCCATGCATGCTATTCAGACTAGTTGGCCTGAAATAATTAAATTCAAGATGGCGCATCAGAGATAGAGGGTTTATGACGTCATCCGGATCAGCATAATCGACAAATAACTATGAATAATCTAGGGGCGCATTCTTTTGGGACTCCAGTCAACTCTTACCTTGCGGGCACCTCACTATTGCGGACACTCGCTATTACGGACAAAATCCAGATCCCCGGCGAAAGGTGGAAATGACTCCCGCTATTACAGACTCTCGCTATAACGGACACTAAACAACGCCCCGAGCGTGTCCGCTGTAGCGAGAGTTGACTGTATTCTGGCTTTTTTCATTTCGGTTTTGCAGGAATAACAGAATACAAGGAATATCAGTTTCCAAAAGAACGCATATTCTGAAAACGGAATACTGGTGGCGGAGGTAACCTGAGAACTATTGTTTTCACGCAAGCGTAAGTTGCGAATGACCTGGGGGCGGCTAATAACAGGGCGGCCGGCCGAGTATGATTTCCGCCAAACTATCCCTAAAGAATGCATATTCTGCCTATTCCGAGTAAACCGTATTCCGTTCATTCTGCAATCGGGAGCAGAATGAACGGCATAGTATTCCGTTCATTCTGAAAACGGAAAAGGTCCCAAATGAACGCGATCACCGTCTATTCCGAGTATTCATATTCCGGAATAGTCCCAAAAGAATGCGCCCTAAGTCCGACGATTTTCATAAAGATATCGACGTTCAAAGTACTGAGCATACCTGTAACTTTACTGTAACTTTGCAGTTATTCATCGAAACAAAGTAAACCATGCAAAACCATAAATCCGTGAAAAGTCATTTATTGCATTTAAATTAAATAAAGAGGTTAACAGCTATACGAAATCACTGTTTGCGTAGTAATCTGTTAATTTGCGTTAACAGAAATACTGACAACTTTGTCCGTGCATCGTTTCCTGTAGAATATCAATCTTGAAATCCTGCAATCATGAAAACATATATATATAATATGTTTGAATAGCGTGAAAAAAGGAAATACATATATATATATTTCTGACAGTTTATAGCGATAACAATCAGTGATCGCTTTCGGCAATTCTACTTTTTAATAAAACCTAGATCTACAGAAACTGCAAACTCCAGGAAAGCAACTTTTTGATTTGTGATTTACACACAAAACGAAAAAAACGACCCCCTAATTGTCGATTTCAATTCGTGTTTAAAAAACTAGAAATAAGTGCCATTTAAAAAAAAATAAAGTTATGACTTTTTCGCAATAAGTGAATTAAAACAAGAGCTTGAGAATATCGACTTAAACAATACCCGAGAGAAATCCTAAAAATAGTCCACTTTATCTGATAAAAAAAGGCACTTACTCAGTCAGGTTTTATAAACACGAATGAAATCGACAAAAATGTGTCGATTTTTTTTGTTTTGCGTATAAATCACAAATCAAATAGTTGATTTTCATGAAGTTTTGCAGTTTCTAGATCAAGGTTTTATTGAAAAGTAGAATTGCCGAAAGCGATCACTGATTGACAATCTCGATCTTTTCCTATTTCCAATTCAGTGAATTTTTCTCATAACAAACAAATTGTCTTTTTTCTTTATTCAAAAATGAGGAAGAAGTTTTAATCGATAGGGGACCAAAGGGGAGTTAAAAATATTTCTTTCCTTTCTGTTATTAATCTACTCACTCTAGTCACGTGGCTTTTATTGTTCCATCTCGTCGTACTCTTCACCATAAAACTGCTCATCACGTGATATCACGTCACGCCTATTGCCAAATGGGAAAGGCGGGAAGACTGGCGGCGACCTGGTTGTCGTCAGCTGGATCGTAAATACGGGTCCTGTGGTTGGCGGTTTGGATGCTTTGCAGAGTTCAAGGCAATAACAAAGTAATAATATTTTAATAAATTGAACGATCTTTAAAGTTGGAAAAATTATAATTTGTGAAATAGTTGAGAAGTTGAGCGCCTTCCAAGGACAAGCCAAACAAGCGCAAAATATTTTTATCTACTTGGTTTTACACACAACCGAGGACGACGTATGTCAACTATGACCGTATGAACTGCACTATCTACAAATCTTTATTTGAATTGCTCTGTTTTTTATTACGTGTAATTATGTAGTAATACATATTTACATAGAGCGGTTTTCACTTGAGTTTCGAAAGTAATTTGCGTTTGTTTTGGTTTTGCATTATTACGCTAAGTGATTGGTTTAAAAATCTCGCGCCACTTTCTTAGCCAAACAAAACTAAAACTAAAACCAATCGTGACTCGCTCACGCACGTTTTCCTGCGCTTTGTGCCAGCTTCATGTATTTGCTTCGAGATTTTATTGGTTTACTGGATTGTCTGTGTAATTTGTGATTGGCTATGGTGATTACTTTGCTTTTGGTTTTACGATACTCCATTGAAAATTTCTTCTATGGGAATACTTTAATAAACTGTATTAAAATCGAATTTTTTGAAAGATATATCGCTATTCTGGCGAAGTGTTTCTTTTCCAAACTTTTTCTGAAAACTTTTGGCATGCTTGTTATTTACGTGCCTATTTTACAATTACTTATAAGTCTCGCAGACCTTGCAGTTGCAATGTTGTCTTATCATAAAAACTTACTTGGAGTGCATTTGGGACAGCACTTTCCAGGAACTTGTTCAGTGATGCCAGGGCAGTCTAGACACATTATGCGGCCTGAACACTGAACAGAGGAATCTTTACACGAACACTCATGGCAGTGACCGGAGCTTAAACGCTTAACCCAGGTGTCGCCATTGTTCGAACACACTAAAAATAATAAAGAAACATTGACTGATAAATTGTTCGACCTTCATAGTCGTCGGTGCGGTTTTTATAACGAATTCAATTGGTTTTTAGTGTCACGCAACTGTCATGCCGCAAAAATAGATCCAAAACTAGATTATTACAGGTTGTAGAAAACTACTATATAACTGACTACTTGTTCAAGTTTCAGGTCTGTATGTTATTCTGTACTCGAGTTATCCGTCAAATTGTTCACGCAAATTCAGGGGGCACAGTATCGAAACGCCATGTTGGTGCCCGTGTGGTGGGACACCAACATGGCGACCCGAAATTAATGAAAACATCCGGAATTCACTACTGCTACAAAAAGCGGTCAGTTCACCCTCATGAACAAGTAAACATTCACATAAACACTTCTCACTTAAAAGTCACAGGATGATGCATTTTTTAAGCATACGTGACAACGTTGTGGCGGCCAGCTTTGATGTCGTGTGGCGTGAAACTACAAAATTCAAAATGCTCTATCTTAAAGACGGCGGATGCTATCGAGCTTAAAACCTTCATCAAGATATATATTAAGGACGTCTAATAGCCAGTGAAGGAAAAAAAAACCTCAGGGGTCTCGCGATTCTGGATTTTGGAATTTTGATGCCATCAAGTGAAAACCAAGAATAGGCAACTCTCGTAAGCGGATCAAGTATGCCCGCTCACTGACTGGAAAGAAGATTCTACTATAGAAATCTTCCCTGGATCTTATACCGTTGTTTATTTGTTTTCTTACCGCAGCGAGGACAACACACTCCTTCTTGTCCTGTTACCCAATTGTCGCAGACTTCTGATGGCACACCCCCTAGACCGATGTCACAATACATAAATCCGCATTCGGTAATATTTCCAGCAGAACACCGGCAGCTGGTACACGCGGCATCTTCGATTGGAGAAGTCACGTTATGATAAACGATATCATCCCCATCGTAGTATACCTTGTTGTTGGCACTGCACGTGGCTGTAAACGAAAAGGATATTAACATTTTAGTTGCAGGAGATGAGGCGCTCGATCGGCTTGGCAAAGCGAATTGTAAATACGACGTTTTATGCAAGCAATGCAGAGATAACCCGAAGACAGGAAGTAAAAGAAAACGCGTGTAAAAACAAGCAGATTGTTAAAATATATTTTAATTCTATCCATAATATTCTCTATATTTTTAAATACCTTTTGACTCTTTTTGTGTTCAAAGTTTTCTCCAAAGAAAATTTAAACAGTCTTTCTTTATTCAACGGAAGGCTGATTTTCGCATACAAAACATTTTTATGCGTTTACAGATTATTTAAATTGACTTTAGAAGAGAGAAAAACGAAAGGAGCGAGAAGACATCTGGAGGACTTTTAGCTTGCGTCTGCTCAACAAAAAAGGTCGAGCAAGGTTCAACTAAGCGAGACAAATTAAATCACGACCTCAGATACGCACGGTTAAAATTACGTATGAATATTGTATATTACAATGTTGTGATTCAATTTGTTTTTTACCTGGGTTTTGGCTTTTCTGGTAAATAAAGATTGTTTTTCTTGATCCGACATCATTTTTGCATTTTTTCGGATCCAGTTTCTTAATAGCAGCGTTCGAGCTCCATTGGTCCTCGTTTCCTTTTCGGCAAATAATGTTTTTCTTTATCTTCTGGATTCCAATTATTTCATAGTTGTTTTTCATGGCTGCTGGAATGCACTGATCGTAAGGCGTTCCTGATGTGGCTTTAGTCTTCTTGTAAGCTTCTTTACTGAAGATTTTCTTGTTCTTCAGTTTCTTAAAACTGTAACAGCCTACAATTCCGTAAGTGTCATGAACTGAAGATGAAAAAGGCACGAGAGAGCACTTTAATATCTGACTTGAGCATTTATTATAAAATAAAAATCATGATGTATACTGAATTGACGTTCGACCTTGCAGTTTCCATTTGTCGCATATTCTTGGGATTTTAAGAAATGAAATATGGAGCTTCAATCCGGAATCCTGCTCACCTGCCATTTGCTTTCGAACTAAATCGCCATCTAAGCTCCTCGATTGCTGGGGAATAAAAAAGTAACAAACAAATTTCACGCGTTAATTTCTCTGCCGGTCCCGCATTCCTGGTAACTTTTTTTTTCGGGGGGGGGGGGAGTGTTGTTATTGAGGGCATTTACTCGTAGTTTGCCTGTCGTATTTTAGGGAGCGAACGCATTTTGATCGGGCAAGCGCCATCTTGGATTCGTACTCAGGAGTGGATTGGGGAGAGGAGAAAACGCGTCCCAGGGAGTAGTAGTGAGGCTGAATGTGAGGGGGGAGGGGGAGGGGGAAGGAAGTAAAATTTCTCCCTTCGCACCCTCACCCCCTCCCCGTCTCTCTCACGTTTTCTCCGCTTCCAACATCCAAAATGGGGGCGAATCTACTAGATCGCGTGGTAGTACTCTCGCATGCCTACGAAAAACGTCTGCACTGTAGGCCAACTAGTACGGTAAGTTAACTGTTTTTTCGAACTCGTAACGGATGGCAAGGGCTAAGTTAAACGCCTTCGTGCCAAATAAAATCAGTCATGCGACTTCAGTTTATTCGCTCAACCTTGTCAATCTTTCCAATATTTTCGGCAATGCTGACTAATTTACTCAACAAAAATATAACTTCCAAATTTTATTCAAACCTTTAGCTTCCCAAGTGGATTAGCAGATACTGCGCATGCTACCACAAACACAACGCTGACCACTAAAAACACCTGTATTAGAAGAACGAAACAAATATCGGTCACTTATAGCACACATACTTTGAACACAGTTAGGAATATTCAGCAGTCGACCGACAAAATTTTGTACTTGGTCGCATGACATTGTAACGTTAGACTTACTTTCATTTTGCAGCAAGTCACGTCCAGCCCTATTTTCGCACTATTATATGAAGATTTATCCTGAAATAGAAGTTTAAGATGACCTTTTATTATTTTTATCTTGTTAATTAATCACAACCGTATATAAAGTGAGTGCGTGTTGCTCGGCAACTTTTGGTCACTCAAAACAAATGTGGCCCGCTTAATTTTCTAACAAAATTAGACAGCACACAATATAAAAATGAACAAAGTACTTTCTCGGTACGTAAAGGTTAAGGAGACCTCGCCAACCTCACATAACAATACTATAAAACAGAGTGTGGAGGAAGGGAAAATTGTCTTCGGTTATTGAAAACGTCAACAAAAGAGGATTTGAATTACGCTCGACTCACGTGACCCATCAAGTAATATCCCGGATGACAGGAACTTTCCTAACTGTACGGCTGGGAGATGATGATGTCACAAGCTACATTATTTTTTTGTGAGACGTGGGTTCGTGGGTGGGTAGCTGAGTAGGTGGTTTAGTAGTGGGTGGGTGGGTTGGTGGGCGCGCGCGTGGGTGGGTGAGTGCGTGGATGTTGTAGGGGTTGTGGGTGTAGCAAATTTCGTGGGTCGGTTGGTAGCGAAAAATAAACACCTTCTGACAAGGATAATAAATTGCTGTAAATTTATAACCAACTTTAAAAAATTCCCAATACCACTTGATCTACGTGGTCTGTTCATGTAGTGTAGGTTTTTGTTTTTGAGAAGTCGCTTTCTTTGGAATTGGACAGTCATTGAGCAAAAAAAAAAGATGGCTTCTTTCATTACGTCCAATTCCAGGAGTAATCATTTGAGGTTAACACGTTTTATTTGATGGCAAATGCCAACTGCAAATTTATCGCGCAATTAGAGAAAGTCATTTTCTAATTAAAGTCATTTTATAACGTCTTCTTGTTTGATTAATTTGTTTGCGTCAGGAAGCATTCAGCTTTGTAGTCATAAGTCATCTCGAGTGATCATTTGCTGATTAAACGCAGTCGTTTAGTTTAATTCGTGTTTTTTTTGTTCACTATACATTTTAACATGTGCCCTGTAAAAGAATAGCCAAGCAAAGCCTTAACTCTACCTTTGAGCATAAAATGCAAACAGTTCGCCAAAAAGTGTTAACTATCAAGGAAAATTAGAAAGCCTAATATTTTGGTAGACATTTATTATACAATGGACCTGCGCTCCGCG
The DNA here is from genome assembly GCF_052425735.1 of Oculina patagonica. NCBI lineage: Eukaryota > Metazoa > Cnidaria > Anthozoa > Scleractinia > Oculinidae > Oculina > Oculina patagonica. The sequence goes on along the minus strand of NC_135764.1, from coordinate 30,842,845 downwards.
CGCAATCAGCTACACATTAGAAAACACACACTTTCTAGTGAAAAGAATGCACCTTTTACGCAAAGCATACATCGCTCTTCTATACTAGTAGAGTTCCTGTATAATGATAGTTCACCAAATAATCAAAGTACAAAAATCTAGTCACGAACCATGATTCCCACAGTATTTGTTGATAATACTGACATTGGAGACTCCGTTCTACTAACCTTGATTTTTTGTCTAATAAATGAATATTTCCAACAGATGGCGTCTTTGCCTCAAATGAACACAACCTGGAGAATAAGAAAATACACATGCACGTTTAGTTTTTTTGAAACATTTTAGTTAAAGGAAACAATCTTAGATCTCAAACTAATCATACGTACCTTACTTTCCTTTTCAATCACGGCTCAAACTAAAACTGAGAAATAACGACCACGGCCGGTTATTAAGTAGGGATGTGAAAATGGTATTGATGACATTACGACTTAGGTGATTGGTTGCTTTTGAGTGGTCATGAATTATAGCAAGAGAATCATCCTCTCTTGATTATAGCTTATGACAAAACAATCACTTTGAAGTCTCTATTTTGTCACTTCTGAAGGGGTTCGTTATTAGTCGCCTATTTTTTCGTTTGTCGTGCAATTTAAGCTACCCCGCTGTTGTTTAAGAAAACGCATTTCCTAGCAATTAAATTTAAATGTGAATCAGAATTTTTTTTTATTTTTCCGTTTAGGTGGTCATGTATTATGATAACATTGTAATTTAAATCATGTAAAAGCTCTTCATGAAAATTTAATTTTTTACTAGTTCTGTCATTGTGATTTGAAATTAGAAAGCTGAATACGTAAACTACGTAGTATAGATAAATTTTTTATTTAATTTTGTGAGTCAGAGAAGAACTTGAGTTGTCAAATGTCCGCAACCTTCCCCGTAAATAAAGCTTTGCACAGAAACTCGTGGCTGTGTTAAAGTAAGTTGGGGTAAAAGTAAAGTTAGTGGCGTTAATTTTGTCTATTGACCTAATTGCATGTCATCAAGGCTGTCCCTTTTATCTAATATTTGGTTTTTGGTTTTGATAAAATGTGCTTATTCATTTATCAGTTTTATAAATGATTCATGATTGAAGCAAGCAAGCAAGCACGTTTGTTCTATCATTTTCTAATTCTCCATTACACTTTAATGTGAACGTTAAAAAGCTTGCGCACGTTTCGTTAAATTTTGTTTGTACCGATTGCACAATTTCAAACAACTATTGCCAAGCCAAACCTGGCTGGGCAATAAGAAATTTCAAGGTTACAAAGGGAATAGAACCTAAGTACAAGCTTGGCTTTTGAGAGCGGGACACAAAACAATTGTAGGTTTAGTATCACGCTATTGTTGTTGTGACAAATTAAAACCCACACGCGCACTCGTAAGCGAAATGCATTTCCTGACAATTAAATTTCAATGTGAAGCATCATTTCTTTTTTCCCCGTTTAGGAAGCATGTATTATGATAACATTGTATTTTAATATCAAATCAATTGAATTTATGAAAATTAATTTTTTTAACAATTCGGTCACTGTGTTTGAAACAAAATTTTGTTTCATACTGGGGCTGTGAATCAGATCAAAATTTGAGTTTCTAAAAGTATATTTTCGCAACTTTCCCCATAAGAAAAATAAGACGCCTGGAACAGATACTCGTAGCAGTGTTGAAGAATTAAGGATAAAAAAGTAAATTTATAGTGGCATCATCTTTGTCTATTGGTCTAAACTGCTGGTTATTATATGTCATTTTAATATAATATTTCCTTTTTGGTTTTATGGATGCCCTTAAATTCATTTATCAGTTATTAAGGTCTAATGAAAATCACATTCACGTTAGCAAGCACGTTATATAACGTGCTTGCTTACGAGCATACGTTTCCGCGTTCCGTATAAATAAAACATGTAAAACGTCATTATTTTTTCTTGTTGAGTATCTTTAATTAATTTTCTCACGTGGGAGACGTGAAAACGTTTTTATGAGTTCCCATATAAAAATATCACCCACAGCCTTCCCCGTAAAAAAAAACTCTAACGCGACGCGTAAAATAAATTGGGATTTAAAAAGTAGCGTTGATTTGTAGATATGTATAATTCGTTTATACGCCAAATGTTCATCAATACGCTTGTTTTACCTAACATTCGCTTTTGGATGACATTGCGCGCTCATTATACTGTTGTTACAATTGATTTATAAGTGGATAATTTATATTCGGTTTTCACGAACGTATTCAGCCAGAATCACGAATCACGGTCCTCAAAATAAGCAGATCACGCGTCTTAACTCACTACCTGGCACTGGCAATTCACAGATAACGGCCAGATGAGAACTTTTTCACGTGTCACGGGCAAGTTTTTGCTCCAATTGCGCGTCACGCATAACACGCCGTTTACCACCCTATTGCTAGGACACATCCGTTTACTACTTACTTACTTTATAGTTTGTGACCAAGAAAACCATTTATAAAATTATGAAAATTGCAAATGAATCACTAAGAGATTCTTGTACGTCATAGGTCACGTGACCTAAAAAGGATGATGCATTGAAGTGGGCGGGAAACTGAAAGGTCAGTTGTTGAAGAGTATTTTGAATTTTTCGTGTACACGTGTTTTAATTTGGCTCTTCTCCCTTATAAAGCCTTAGCGAACACAAAAGAGATCAAGCAACAAGATTGACTTCAGAGAAACATCACGAAACCTTGTTTAGCGTAATGTATCTAGCTGAGCGGGAACGAGCGGAGCCCCATACTGACCTAATGTGAGAACCATCGAGGTGAAACATTTTGGTTGTCAGGTGATTGTCCGTAAGTCCGTCCGTCCGTACAGTTCTTGCACTGTGCGTAAACGAGCTGAGCCTCATAACTTCAAAACAATTTAAGAATGAGGGTAGAAAAGAATAAACCATGGCCAAAGTAAGAAAATATACAAATAAAATAAAGTAGGAATAACCATTCACTTCAAGTATTTTCTTGTCGTTATTTACAAGTCAGCACCGCGCTCAAGAAATAAATGTCCGTGGAGCTCTGCTTTTAGACTTTGCTTAATCTATATATTATCTTAAGTTTGAAGGTTTGCCAACGATATCGCTCTAGAAGAAACTATGATCAAATATAACGTGAGCTATATGGTTTCCATGGTAACCATAGACCAATCATTTAGGATACAACACGCTACGCACCAACACGATCACAGAAATCCTAGTGCTGGAAGCTAGTGCCCAGTCTCCACAAGGTTTTCTAAGTTTCGAAACCGTTTCAGTAAGCCTCAATGCAAATGTCAGTCATTTCTTCTTTCCAGGCGTTTGATTGGTTGGGAAACAGCGCGAAAAATATATCACAATTTGATATGAATACTTTATTGACCCTCGGATTTGTAGAGTAGCTTTATCATAGCTTATATCTTCGAGCATTTCCCCACGCACCTTTTAGAAAAGGCAAAGATCAGACCACAACACCGGGAAGTTTGTGCCCTGAGAGGGCACCAATAGCGAGTGATAGTGAAAATATTTAAAACCTCCTCCATTTTTCCACTAGCCGTTCTTTGATACCTATCCTCTGGAAGAAGATATTCAACAATCAGTAAATATTTTGTTTGCTCTTTTAAATTTTAATCCGCATGCTCATCTTTCGGTAGATCTTTTTAAGTGTAATAATGTAAGTGTAATAATGATAATTCTCGATCGGAACAGCACGCAATGAATTAATCAAAATGCTTTCAATTTCCTAAATAGGAAAAATAACTGAAACAAGTTTTATTGGATATTTCCGTATGTACGACGAATAGTTTTTTTTTCATTGACAAACAACACTGTTAGATTTGGAAGCAGAATATTCTAAAACTTGTCAAATAAGTATTCAAAATGTAACCTAGTCTCTTAGATTTATATGCTGTTTAAAATACCACCTAGCTTTTCACTAACGTTTGTATTCTTTGCATGACATTTTTTCGCAAAAAGTCCCATCGTTTTTACACAACTGAGAAAAAAATCCATGTCAATTGCCTAATAATTATCCGTAAGGCCGGGAATTTCCTGCACTGAATAAGATTTGATTGCATTTGCCAATGCCTAACAAACACTGATATCGATGTAACTGCTTGCTATCAAATTCTCAGCATGATTTTAATAAAAAAAATCTTATTTCGCAAATATTTAAATGGCAAAAGGATTTATATAAGCGAGTAAAAAATTGTTTATTTAAACAAGCTCAAAAACCTCGCTTGATAATAGAAAGTGTTTCTTCTTTGATGTTCATGACTTTACGGACGGGATAAATGCTATTAATTGCTCATTTGCCAGGTTAATAAAAATATTAAAAACTTTCATTAGTGACAAGAGAACCAAAAAGATATTTTGTCAAGCTTATTTGGATTAGCAAATCTTTTTACTGACAATGCTAAATAAAAATTCGAAAGGTCTCTCCTTTAGCAGAACATAATGGCTAAGTGTCAAGCCAAAAATATCTGATTGGATTTAATGTATAGAAAAAAATTTCCATCAAGCAGCTATGTCATAAAATATTGTCCTGTTTTTTTTTACCTCCACAGCGGGACGAATTCAATGTCAATCTTCCGCCTCCTATAGATTGATAAATATTGATGCTATGTAATAAAAAAAGGATTGCTGTCGAGTTTGTAAATAATCTTCTATTATTTCTCTTAAGATGTAAACATCGATTAGAATTACTCATAAAAGTCTTTTGAAATCTGAGGTTCAAATCTCCGGTCAGGAAGAAAACTCATATTGTTTTCATTTGGGACGGTCAGGAACAGAGCTCATGTTAGGGTAAGATATATCAAACAAGCCCTTGGCTTGCTTTCCTTCAGTTGATTTTTGTGAGATTTTATTTTTCTAAGGCGGAAAGCTCTAAAAGCACTTATCAAAAAAGAGTACTTTTAAGTTTTTTAGATTTTATTCTTTGCTCTGAAGTTGCTTCCTAGTTGTAAACAAAAAGGCAACATACGGCAGATTGCGATTTTCTCTAATCGAGACATTTAACTCGTAACCACGGTAAACCATGGTTTAACCTTATCCTCAGTAGTGCACATTTGTTGCATCATGAATTTTGAAATTTGGTCGATGTGAAGAAAACATGAACAAACGCCACAAAAATCTCGAGCACCGAATTAATGGCTGCTTTGAGGCGTAGTATACGGCATAAGTTAGAGAGCGTTTATATTGGGGCTGAAAACTGTACTACGGAGAAGAACTCTAATGATCTGAATACAGAAAAAGGGAAGGAAAAATCAAGAAAAGAAATGGAAGGTAGGAAGGAATTGCAAAAGGAAGGAAGGAAGGAATTGAAAGAACGAACGAAAGAAAATGGAATGAAGCTAAGAAAGCAGAGCAAAGCAAAAAACAGTTTCATATCCGGCTAACTGTTTTAAGTAAAGCCGCGAGATAGAGCTTTTTTATCTAGTATTTGTTCTTCTTGTCGGCTCTCGTCCTAAATAAGCGCGTCATCGGATTGGTGAATTGCAGACACCTCAAGTTGCAATCTAACCGCTGAGCGTGGAAAATTAAAAATACACAAGCTCGCCAGTTCCTTGGAGGAAGCCAAAGCAGCTTGGTATTTCCATTTTTTCATTTATGGACAATTAAAAATGCTCTTTCTTGGGCTCTCTCTTCATTTTTTCATTTAACACGACAAGTCCGACGAGATAAATTAGATTCTGATATTGTTTACAGGGGAAAACAACTGGCTTCCCTTTCAGGCTTAACTAACGCGTAACCTAGAAACTTTAATTGATCGACACCTTTTTCGGTTTTGCCGACTTTCATTTTCCTGCATATATTATCGGCATGAATTAGTCGCCATTCACGGAGGCAAATAATGTCAAATTTTAACATCGAGCGGCCTTTGGCCCAAAATTCTTGCACTAACTTTTGTGGATTCGTTGAGCTATGTCTGTTTTACTGATATCTAACACTCATGGTCACCATAAAAGCCTCGAGTTCAAATTATCAGTTAGGGAGAAGTGATGAATTAGTACGCGTTAAAAGTGTACAAGCAAGGGGCAATAATACATTATAAAATAAACGAGAAATTTGAAAATACAAATTAACGCATTTATGTATTTGCCTAATTGTTTATACATTTTGACCTTGCCCGATTTACAATATGAACGAAAAGCTATAGCGAAAAACCAGCAGCAGAGATGAATTTCACGCGAAAATCCGAGTTCGGTTTCTGATCCAACGTGTTATCACTGTTTTTCGAAAGCTAGGTAACGGAACATCTTTAATCAGTTGTAGTTTCAGTACTCGTGAAGGGTTAAAAAATGTAAAATTGAAACTTACCCAATTGTAATAGACCATTTTATGTAGAACCTTCTCTTAGCTAGAGCATCTTATCTTTTCAAGAACGATGATATTGTTGCTGGTTTCACTGTTTGACTTTCTTTGCAACCAATATTCACGACTTGTCCACGTTTCAACATACAAAGTCTTTCTTTTTTTCTCAATCCCCACGCATTTTGTACAAAATTAGTTACTAGGAGAATTTGAATGAAGGAGTTTGACGATATTGTTCGCTTTGCCGCAGATTTCAGTCTTTGTCATCAGGGAAACGTCCTTGTTAAAGAAAATACCTCTTGAATAAATATAAAGATCGAAAGCTGACGTCAACATGCGATTCTTTGGCTTGCATGCACATGCGTTGACTTTGGTCGGGATTAAATTTGCACGTAATTCGGCGCAAGTTTTTCACCAGCCAACACAAAGCTGGCTAAACGCAACGCAAAATTTCGCACTCAATCATTTGTATTTTGGTTACATTTTGACCGAAATTGACGGAATTGCTTTGGATTTTTTTGCAAATTGCGTGTGATTGCGGTAAACTTTCGAGTGCGTTTGGCCACCCAACGGCGCCACAGTTTAGCCAGACCTTTAAATAAAAATAATATCAAAGTGATTTTTTTAAAAAAAGTATCAAAGTATTATTTTTAAAAATCTTAATTTCCGATATCTTTATTAAAGAAAAAAAATGGTTAATGGATTCAAAGTCCGAGTTAAAAAACGCGCAGCGGTCGTTCAGTTAGGTTTTGGCTTCAAGAAAAGCATACGTTCTAAAAATGAAGCTTTTCAGAACGTGGCATTTCTACTGACAAGAACAATGTGTTTTTCATTTGTAAAGTTCAGAATTATGACAGCCGATAAATTGCTTTTGTGAGAGTTCAATAAACGCATCGTATTTCGTCGTATTTATTGTGTAAATAAATTTTCATGACCATTTATCAAACGAAGAATGGTTCATTTCAGTCTCGCTGTTGAAAAATACAAAATAAACTTTTTATAGGTTTAAGAATTGTGATGAAGTCTTCACTCACTGAGAGAGTCAATACCCGATTTTACTACCGTGAAAGGCCGAAAAATCGATAATTGTAATCTGCGCATTAATGTTCATCTTTGTAATAATGTGTTTTTTAATCTCCACGGAGTCTCTATGGCTGTTTATGATCTTAGCAAGAATTTGTGTTCTGCAAGTTATTAAATTCAAATGAATAATATATTAGTCAGGTTTATTCAACGTTCAGTTCCTTTTCTTGGCACACTTCAAAGCGAAAAAGAATGATAGCTAAACTGTTTTTTAATTTTCTTCAGTCTGTACGTATTTAAAGTAAGAGATCTAGAAAGTGTTTTTTAGATAGATATCAAATTCAAATATGCCTCATTTTTTAATTTATTTCAGTTCGAAGAAATTCGCTAAAGCCCTGAAATTATATTCTAGCAAAAGAAAAATAGTTTTTCTGTTGATAGAAAGTGTCCAAAGTTAAGCGAGGGCAAGGAGTGTTCATAATAGCTAATTTCGGTTTTAAAATTTGGCAAATTTGTGACTCCGACCACGAAAATTAATTTTCTTTTTTTTCTCGAAAATAAAAGACTTCTGGGGGGGGGGGGGGGGGGGAACAAACTACATCAGGTTTCCTATCTCCCCAAAAGCTTTTAATCAGCAAAAAATGAAGAAAATCGATTTTTCAACTTCTGCCACGAAATCAAGATTTTGCTCGGTTTTTCATGAAAGTCGCTTTTACGAAGTGACTTTCCGAGCAAGCACCAAGCTGTTAGTTGATTTTCTTCAGTAAATCCTTCCGCGTACAGTGGCATATGAATGAAATCCTTTATATATTTCTTAGCAGGCAGGGTTATGATCATGTGACTGGCATTGACATTCGAATAGCCAAAAACTCCACCACAGCCATTTCTACTTGAGTATCGAAAGTCTTCGCTTTGGATTTGTGTTACTACGCTTCGAGATTGGTTTAAAACACTCGCATCACTTAGTCGTGATTTAGAAGTGTATAACCAAAAGGAATCATGACACGCTCACACATGTTTTCCTGCGCTCCGTTCTTGCAGCATGTATTTGCTTTGTTTTGATTGGCTTAATGGTTTTTCTGTGTCTTTTGTGATTGGCCATGGTGAGTATCATCCGTCCAATTATGGTTATTTGTCGGTATCGCTGTAGTTTTTGTTGTTGAGTGGTGAATCTGTCACACTGCCTTTTTGCATTTTTTTTTTCAACAGAAAAAGACAGCTAGATATGGTGCAACTTCTAGTTATTTACATGAAATTAAATTGAGATTAACACACGCTTCTATTTCAGGGCAATTCTTCGGATAAAATCAAATTATCAGAGTTAAAGTTGGACATAGACTTGTTGCAGTAAAAATGAAAGTAAGTCTGACGTCACGATTTTAAATCAGGTTTATGGTTTTGAAACCCTTCTTAGGTATTACAGATACACAAAAACTTTTTTATTCGTCGACTCCTTTAGTAAGATCCGGTTGTGTAATCTGAAAGGAATTGTCTGTAAGTTTTTTAATTTAGACCATTCAAATGGAAACTCAAGTTCATCCACAGGAATGACAGATGTTCCTAACCTCCACGCTTTAGCACAGTAGTGCTAAATACCTTGGCACTTCTTCCTAGAATAATGTTATGTGACAGATGATTGTTTTTCCACAATTCAGGCGATTTCAGTGGTCAGCCTTGTTTTCTTGACAGCATGCGCAGTAACTGGTAATCCACTCGGCCCTCTCAAGGTTTGTAATGTTGAAAGTCATTGTCTTTTTAAAAAAAATAATTAATCGGCAAAGCAAAAACACTGGGAAGACTGAGAATTGATCAGAATTAGCTGGCGCTGGGTATCTCTTTACGGAATATCATTAATGAAATTAAAATCGACCTTTTTTGTTCTTTATTTCATAAGGAATCAAGGGACTTAGATGGCAATTTAGCTCAACAAAAAAGGGAAGGTAAGCATTACTTGAGTAAGGTGTCGCTGGATTAATTTGTATTGTTCCTTTTGTCACAAATGTACTGTGTTCTTGGGCGAGACTAGCCTGTTCCAGGCGTTCGGTTAGTTACGGAGCAGCTTAAAAAATGGGATTTGCGCGAAGAACGGCGGCGAAAAAAAAGGGAGTAGGGGTTTGAGGTGGGAAAGGGGCTAACCTTCATCATCATCGTCATCTTCCTCTTCTTCTTCTTCTTCTTCTTCTTTGCTAAGGTGAGACACCTGCTTTTGCTTACGTCGTCCGTATAAGCCGCTTTTTTAATGTTTTTCTCTTATGTTTAGTCCCTGAGAATTTTGAACCTGTGGGCTGTTACAGTTTTGCGGCACTGAAGAAGGTGAAAATCTTCGGTAAAGATGCTTACAAGAAGACTAAAGCCACATCCGCAACGCCATTCGATCAGTGTACTCCAGAAGCCAAGGAAAACGACTATGAAATCATTGGAATCCAGAAGATAAAGAAAAACATTGTTTGCCGAAAAGGAAACGAGGAGCAATGGAAGCCGGACGCTGATATTAAGAAACTGGATCCAGATGATTGCAAAAATGATGTCGGGTCAAAAAAATCCATCTTCATTTACAGGAAAAGCCAAATTCCAGGTAAAAATAAATCGAATAACAGAAACCTGATCTCTGATATCAGCAGCCTTCTTTTTCGACTGATAGCATTTACTTAGCCATTGGCCCTGTCGTTCAAAGGGTGGATAGTGCTATCCACCGGATAAATCATTACCATCAAGTGGATTCGAAGCGGAAAGGTTTTTACAAAAAAAACTATGCTACCCATTTGATGTAATTCGTCGGAGCATTGGATAGCGTTATCCATCCTTTGCGTATATGACATGAAAAATATTTTCTGCTTATTTGAAAGGCCTTTCAAAATACAGAAGAATGGCGTTTTTCTTTTCGAAATACCTTTTTTCGTTTCAGAGATATTGACGTTTTTGTATTATGCAAATTAGATCAGTGATGACGTCACAAGATTTGACTCTAAAAAATGGTAAATACTGAATAAACAATATCTCTAAAACTATTGAAGCAGTGTTCTTGAAACTTGGCACCACAAATGTGCATCACAAAAGGAACAAAATGACACCCTTAGTATTGTTGCCATAGCAACTCTTTCAGCTCCAGTCTCTCTCTGTTAAAAAGACAAATGTCCCCATATCTGACCTCTAAAGTGAGACAAAGGATCCTGCTTAGAACAGACATAGTTCCCATATTGCCTTAATTCCCACCATTGGTTTGGCTGAACTAGATGGCTCTTGGTTTAAGACAAAAACTGGGAATTTCAGTTTTTATTGAGACAACACCAGCGGCAAAACTGTTGTCATGGCAACAGCCCTAAGAGTAACATTTTGTTCAAATAAATGTCATGTCATATACACTTAAACAACCGGGGCTTGGACTATGATTATTTTAACTATCGCAAATCCCATGCAGTAGTAAACAACCTAAAGTATAAAAACGTTAATTACTTTAATTCTACAGAGAACAACAAGCAGTGTACATTTAAAGACAAGTTATACAAAGATGGAGATGAAGCTAAGATGTATCATAAAACCGATAACGAGCTGAACGCCTTTTGCCGAGTGTGTCACTGTTCACGTGGAGAGTTTCGCGATTGCTTTAACCACACTTGCGAAGTTGGGTTTCTCAGGCAACACTGCCCAGAAATTATCCATCCACCCAATAAATGCTGTCCGATTTGCAAACCGTCTAGTAAGTGTCATCAACTCGCATGCTTTTAACTTCTTAAATAAATTTCCTTGTCTTTAGTTATTAATACTTTGCTAATTAAGCAGAAAGGAATCGAATACCTTCTTAATGTGCAGACAATGAAAGTCTTGGAGTTAAAAAGTACAAAAGTTATAGTTGCCTGATTTAATTTGGCCTTTTAGCTAACTATGGTTTGTGCACTAATGTCTAAAAGCCATTTTGTTAAGCTATGAAAAACGTAAATAAGCCTACCACGCACACTAGTTTGAAGCCACCTTATATAAGTATCAATCAACTACAACAAAAAATAATTATGATAACGTTATAACAGATAAATACCTACCTACGTTGTATTATTGAGTTCTAGTGCTGTCAGCCTTCGTAATATCCAATTTAAGCAAAGCTCGCGTCTGTTCGGGGGTCTTTTTTTCTAGGAACTAGATATAATATAAATATAGTGCATTGATTTGGTGATTTCAGAGTGCAATGGACGAAAGACGGGCCAAACATGGCTGGAGCACAAAGGCAAGAACTGCCTACATTGTGAATGTCACAGTGGAGATCAAGATGAAGCAAGTTGCAAAATGGTTAAAACGTTCTGTCCTCCAGTGAGCTGTAAAGATCCTGTCATCCCCAAAGGACAGTGTTGTCCATACTGCGGTACTGTTCATCTATTCTTTTGAATGAAAATACTCGTGTTGTTGTTGTTTTTGTTGTTGTTGTTGTTGTTGTTGCTGCTGCTGCTGCTGTAGCAGTATTAGTAGTATTAGTAGTAGTTCAGATCTGCAAAATATAACAAAAATTCACTTCGAACGTGGAAATTCGTTACAACAACAACAAAACCTTATTTACCCTAACTATTTACGAAAACAGAATATATATATAGTATAAATAAATAATTAGGAGCCTGGCTGCCTGAAATAACTGTAGAGTTAAAAAGGGCAGGCAGCCAGTGTTACAATTATGTCAATACAAATTAAGGTCGGTAAAACACACAACACCACAGAACATTACAGTAAGCAAAATGAAAAAAAGACAATAATATATTAGAATATTGAGGATAAATAAAATGGAGAAATAGAAATAAGAAAACTTATCAATTACCATTACTAAAAGGAAAAAAATGGCAGTGTAACAATTTGGGTAAAACAGGACAGTTTCGCGCTACCGTCCGTGGTATGTTTTCACCCAGTTCACGGTTTTGATAACAACTCGTCCGCACTGAAAGGGAATTGTTAGATCACCAACACAAAGGGATATTAGTGCATTCTTACCCCTATCTGGAAAATAATTAAGATTGACCACAAAGAGAGTAGAATAAAATTCGACAACAACCTCTCTTGAATCGGTGAAACAGCAAGGAGAGATACTTGTTTTTAATCGGAAATTTTACAGCTGGGGGGTAGGGTATCTCCTATTTAACATCAACCGACATGACCCTGAAGGTCAATGACTTTTTACAGCTCAACATCATTCAAATAAAAAAAAACGGAAACTGTTATCATGCATATTATGAATAAAATGTCCAAAATGTGCCTCAAATGTGTATCCCGCACCACAACTCTTTTGCTGGGCCAAAGCTTGTATGTACGCCATTGCGTGCCTATGTTGCTCACCTTCATCTTTTTCTGGCCTCATCAGAATCTGAACCTACCACTCAACCCGAGGACGCAGTCTTCACGATCAAGCTGACAGAGGAAACGCCGACTCCAGACTTTCAATTCCCATTCTAAGTCCCCTGACGAGAAGTGGATACGTTAAAGTAAATAGAGGAACACTTTGTATCACTTACATGACGTATATAACTTTTTGTTAAAAAAGTGAGTGGTAAGTCTTGAGATCAAAAGGAGCCCAGGTTTACGATATGATCACTCGGCTATGTCGGTGGTAAAATATTTTTGACATTTATGTTTCAGCTGAATACTGAGATAAAAAATTAAATGATAATAAACTGGGAATTTTTGGAGCAAGGGAGTTAAGATGTATCGTTTTACTCCAGCACCAGAACAATAACTGAGAAATTACGTCAGCTATTATTCTGGTGCTGAGGTAACTTGAGACGAAACCTCTTAAATTAAGATATTAGTTTTTACAGAGTTGTGTTCACCCTTGCAATATTTTCGGTAACAGTTGACTAATCAAAACTGATTAAAATAAGGCTTGAAGGGCGCAGCCAAGAAACACCATACAGTCAGTACTGTATGTGATGTAAAATTTAAACTTCAATTGCTGTTCTTATGATATTTTGTTGAGATAAAAATGAGTGAATGGTTGATAAATGAATGAATGAAAGAATTAATGAATGTCTTTGTTTCAATGTCAATACTAAAATAGCAGTCACCTGCATCTCACCTGTCCCCTGGCGCCAAGTTGGCGCAAAGGGCCTCCAGCAGTAAAAAAAAAATAGCAATAAAAAAACACAAAAAAGGTTCACTAAAAACAAAAAAAATAACGGATTCTAAATATTTTAATAAAATGCTAAAATTAGTAAAATGCAACTTCTAGCTCGGAATCGAAGACGGATACTTTAGCCACTTAACTTATTAGACGCACTGACAAAACCAACGATTTGAACTTTAAGACATTCAAAAATGTCTTCAAGAAAGCACAATTTCTCGAATATTAGCAATACTGGTCTAATGAGTTTTTTTTTTCAATCACAGATGCATTGCAAAGAGAATTATTGCTCTAGAAGTCATTGAATGATGTCCTATAATCGAAGTCATACAATGATGTCCTATAATCAGTGATTTATTGTTTATTGAAAAGCTTGATCATTCTATGTAACCAGTAAAACAATGGCTATAAATAAAGGAATCGAAATCACACAGTCTTTATAGTTTTGTTTTCAGATAAGCATTCATCATTTCCTCTCGTCAGTAATTAATGTATTACGGATGTGATAAGAAAAACTGCGCGAAAAGTGCCGATGTATATGTGGAAGTCACCAGATAAGTTCGCTAATTGTAAAATTTCCTTTGATATAGGGCTCAAAACAGGCGGAAACGGCGTGTTTAATTTATTAGAAAAGACTATAAACTGCAGATGTAGACAAACGCGAAATGTTAAAACGCTTAAAAACGCCAAAATCAAGCAAAAATAGCGGGGGTAAAGATCGACGCGTTCTGACTCAAATTGTCTAGGTCACGCTAACACTCTTAAAATGCAAAATCCAAACTTAAAAATAAAAATAAATTGATCGTAGCGGTGTAAGAGAATTTCAGACCACCATTTCGTATAAACCTTAGTTCTGTTCTGACTTCTGCCTCAGTCAATCCTTAAAGGGACTGTGTCATGGGAAACGAGCATCAAATTCGGCGAAATATAAAAATAACCTTCTTAAAACAGTGAAGGAACATTTCAAAAACACAGCAAATACAAAAGAAGGTACAGATGGTTAAAAGTGACGAAGATTGAAACGGATTGCAATATGGGTTTTTGAAATGTTGTTGGGCTGAACAGTTTTCAAAGATAACCTCGATTGCTTGTAACTTTTTGAATTGTAATGCCCAGGAGACAAATCTCGTTTCAATGAAGCTATGGTTTTGTCATTTAGATCAAGAAAAGTAATTTCTTTTCAAAAAGTAAGTTTCATAGCGAGATTTGGCAAAACGTAATAAAATAAACTTTACTCAGCCGTGACACAGTCCCTTTAATTTTCTAAAGGTCGTTACTAATCGTTTTCGATTATCGCCCCGTTTAATCAATTTTTAAACGGATTGTATATTGTAGCTCGTTTTTACCGAATGGTAATGAGGTGTAGTGATGATTCGCGAACTTGAAGTGACGTGTTTCCGTCACTCCATTCTAATTACCGCATTATTCATGCATTAACGTGCTGACAGGGTTGTAAAACGCATCATAAACCTAAACCTCATCCCAGGTCTCTCTTGGGACGTGAACGAAGGGCTCCGTGGATCCACGGGAATTAGGCCTTACGGTCTATTAATCTCACTCTTTCCGTCTCTTTCTCTTTTTGGCGCGGCGCCCCCTGCTCGGCCTGGCGACACGCAATACGCTATTTAAAACAGGGGTGATGGCTGTGGACGAGGGAAACGCCTGACGTGTGGACTCACAGCTTGATCCACAGCATCTCTCGCCTCGGTCACGTCATCTTTTTTCATCTTTTTGATCGGCGAAACAGTGCTCGGGCGATCTTCTCTTTCCGCTCTCAAAACTGCTGACGAAAAGTATGATTCACAAAAAATAGCTAAGGATCAAAGGTAATACACACGGTAAATTTTGTGGTGAAAACTGATGCGCTACGAAACCTGAGAGCACGAAATATACGAACTATTGGAAAAATAAACATTAACGCAATAAAATGAGATTGAATTACTTTATTGGACACTTATTTAGAAAGAAATGCGAAGGTCGGCACTTCATCGAATTACCAAATTACCATGAGGTTGCTCGAAGAGCCTTTGATTACTGATGCGCATCACTCATAAACAGTTCTGATGCCGATCCAAAAAGGAAAATAGCGAGGTTGACTGAAATCTACAGTCAACTCTCTCTAAAGCGTACATGCACCCTCGGGGCGTACGCTTTTAAGTTTAAAGGGATGTCCGTCTTATAGTGGTGTCCGCAAATAGAGAGATGGCTGTATACCGAAAAACAGTCAAAATATAAGAAAGGATTGATTCGCTTGCACTGAAGCGAAAACGGACATCATTAGTGCAGTCTGATTTGGCTTAGCGTCCCTTAAAACCAAACTACAAATCGTTTTTAATCCTTGTCGAACTAATAGCATTAGCATTGTGGCCGCATTCTGACAGCTGAAAAATGAAAACCAAATATCATAAATTTGTAAAACAAAGAAATTGCTAATCCGTACCACTTTGAGCAACCAATTTGCTCTTGAATATATTAAGGAAAAGCTTTTAATAGCTCATAAACGTGCCACAGGACCTGATCTGCACAGCTACAGGTTGTTTGCGAAGATTTCGGAACTAAAGTCCCTTTCTAAACAGCTTAACCTAAGTCAAAGGTGAGTTGCGTGCACGGTCAAACGTTGGCTCTTTGCACTAGGAATTAATGTTCGATTGATACCCTTTTTGGTAAGCGCTAAAATCTTAAAATGCGTAATTCAAACTTAAATACAAAATTAAGGATATATTTAATACGGAAATCTTAGCTGAATAATCTCACTCCAAGCTATCTTCGATTTCAGCGACGTTCAATCATACACATACGTAACACCAGGCAGAAAAACGATCTTGAGCTGCCGAAGTGTAGACTAAAAACAGGGTAGAGATCTTTTGCCTACCGTGGGGCGAAGCTCTTTAATGACTTGCCAAAGAACGTTAGAGAGACACATGACCTGAACCTTTTTAAAAAGAGAATTTTTAAACATATTTTAAATTTGTAAATACCCCTTTAATTGTAATGTACATAACATTAATTGCGAATTTTTTAATTCAACTATACCCCTTTTTTGATTTTTTTTCTTTTTCCTTCTTTATTGTAAATATTTTTATCTTTTTAACTTCTGTATTGCGGAAGAGCCCCCAAGGGGGAGATATACAATAAAGTATGTATGTATATGTATGCATGTATCTAAGAGAGGATTTATAGAAAGAAATACCGGAAAGATTTCGAATTTCGAACTCTACTTTTTCATACAAACCTACTTCAAGATGATATCTGCTGTACATCGCACAGAGCTAGTAGTTTGTTTTTCAAGTAAGGACGTTCTTTGCATACAAAAATCTTTAATCGTCATATGAAAGCTGCAAACTAAGTAACGAACACGCATAGAAATATTTTTGCATAGTCGAGGGAAAAATTGTGATAATGATAGTCAATGATAATGCCATAGCGCTTTTTCTTCATGATTCAGGCGCCAATTACGAGAAAGCGCAAAAAAAAAACATTAGTCCAAAAAGTCCGTTTAAAACGCTAAGCCTCAAATATGAATAGAGATTGCTGCGGCGTTCTTAATATCGTCGGGCAAATCGTGCCAAGATTGAGGAACCACAACAGAAATTAAAAAGTCAGCCGAAGAGTACAACGGCCAAACATTGTTAGGTGTCCAATTTGGCTTCACTGATAAGAAAATTCTGCTGAGACGATCTAAGGTTTGCATAAGGCAACTTAAAAGATTGACAGCTGTCAGTCATAAGAAAAGTAGCCCTTTCACCGCGCTACTATTCTGTATACTTTGCGACAACGAGAATGGTTTGGCCCTGATCGAGTCGTGGAGTTGTAAAGAACCAAGGTAAGAGTTTTCGTTTAAAAAGCGAAAAGTACCGATAATTAGGCCTTTGTCGATTGTGCTAACATATTTTTTGGCATAATTTAGCAATCCGAGCAGAATTTTAAGTTTTTACGGCTAAATTTAGCACTGCTGGCATAATTCGGCTTTCTTGACTTTCACGAAAAGAAGAAATAAAGTAATTTCGTTTTGAATATACTTTTAATTCCTTTTTTCTGTTTCTAAAATTGCTAAACTATAAGTAACTGTTGGCTCCGGGCTGCCTGTGGTCTGTGTAATGTTTCTTGGCCTCATGATCAGGCCCCGCGCGGCCGCGCCTACGGCTCCGTAGTGAGCAAATTGAGCTCTAAGATCTAAGATGGCATGCTCGTCGTCGAGCACTTCCGGTTCCTCTTCAGATAGATAATTCAGCAGCTGACAATGTCGTACAGAAAGCTAGAATCTCTCGGGAGCGTTCATATACTGTTTACTGTTTATTGGATTTCCTTTGATATAGGGCTAAAAATAGGCTGAAATGATGCGACACATTTTAATTGATTTAAAGGCACTATGATAAATTTAGACGAACACTTAATGTTTGACGATAATAACTAATTCGAATGGATTAGGTCACGCGAAACTTTTACTAAAAGCAAAGAATACATTCCTTATAAAATTCGAAGTTGTGTAACACAAAACAGAGATTTCAGACCAACTCTTATTTGCCGTTTCTGTTAGGTTTTTACTGATAAAATACCGACAAATCCAGCTTATAAGACCCCGGCCAGGTTATAGGCCCATTTACTTATAGACAAAAACATACATCCGATTTGCTCTATCTCATTCCATGTCATTTCGAAATATTATTTTTATTCCGCCTATAAGCCTCCCCCCGGTTTCTAAGCCCATCAAAATCCCATATCAATGTAGGAGGTTTAATTTTACAACTTAAACGTAAAGCGAGGCTCCACCGTATTTCAACTGGCGTATGCAAATTGGAGTCTAATTTGTCATCAAACTGAAGGTAAACGGGCTTGAAAGAATTTCCATAGAAAAACGAATAAAATAAACGCTTTGAGTTGCTTGGCCAGCAAAAAAAGTATCTTGGACTTTGCTTGTAATCACAGCATGGATTGGCTGCTTCTGAGAAAAGCGCGGAAAAATATCAAAAAATGTTTCCGTAAAGAGAAGAGGTGAGCGTTGTCTTGCATTCAAGTCTTTAGGGTTGTTTTTTTAATTTTGATGTAAAGGAAGTCCAAAATATGAAAGAAACCTAATCAGCAATAACCCAAGAGATCCCATCTCCTCCTCGGACATTAAAATGCATGTTTTTGAAAATTCTGGTCAAATTCTGCATTACACGGTCAAATGCCCCAGTGAATAATGCTTCACAGAGCAACAAATTCCAAAAACAAACAAAACTGAAAAACATTCACTGAAAGCAGCAAATCCATACTAAGCATTTTTTGTGTGTGCAGCAAATGATAATCCATATGAGCAGTCGTAGACAGGCTGTCTGTCTTAAAAAGTCGACTGGTTAAAAGCCTAAACTGCGAGCGATTTACTGCCAATTCATATCATTTAATTTTAATAATCCACGAGTTTGCTCAAGGAGCCCTTGATTAAGGTTAATTTGTATTTTGATTGCAAGCTACTTATCACTCGTAGTCATGTCTGATGGCGATCTAAAAGGGATGTTAAGAGCCCGAGACTGAAATATATAGCAAAAGGTCATAGTCAGAGTCATATTTTAACAATTAGACTACAAGCCAGAGTTTTCAATGGACAAATAGTTAACGAGGCGCAGCCGAGTTGACTATCGCTTACAGATAATGAGGGCGAGTAGTTTTAGTAGAAACTCCTGCAGGGGATTGCATTAACAAGCGAAGCGGAATAATTGCTTTATTAAAAAAAAAAGAATTGCAATATTTGAGCTCCCCGGCTGTTCTCGTCGGCGAGTATCGGCTACAATATTTGTGGTCAATGGTATATGAGCTCATATACCATTGCCTGTTAAAGAATTAAAACTCAAGAATTGGAATACATCTTTCTTTTTTAAAATCACTGATAGAGCACGATCGCGTGCCCATTGCTTTTTAATGGATAATTATTTTGTCAAATTGTAGGTTTTCAACTGCAATCCCCTAGAGTTTCTACGTACTAAAACAATTAGACTACTTGCCCTCATTGTCTATGAGTGATAGCCAACTCGGCTGCGCCTCGTTAACTATTCGCCCACATAAAACTCGGGCTCGTAGTCTAATTGTTAAATAGCTGAAATAGCGTTGAATCGCATGTGCCTGCACGTTTTTGTTCAACTAAAGTAAAAACGGCCATCTTTAGTGCAGTCTGGTTTGCCTTAACGTGCCGTAAAACCATGCGGCACACTGTTCAACACTTATCGAATTCATGGAAATTGTATTGTCGGTGCTTAATGACAGCTGAGAAATGAAAAAAAAAAACATAAATTGGTAAAACAAAACAAAAAAATTACTACTGTTAAGCGCTCTGGTCAGTCTGTCTAAAAATTATGCTCCTGAATATTTATTGATAATTAGGCTAAGCTTTTAATGGCTTATAAACGCGTCACAGGGCCTGATCTGCACAGATAAAGGTTGTTTGTGAAGATCTCGGAACTTAAATCACCTGCTCAACTTAACTTAATTATAAGTTGCGCTGTTAACGTTGGCTCTAAGCACTAAACATTAATGTCCGATAAGTAGTTTTGGTGAGCACTAAATACACCCTTACCAGTTTTCATATACTAACGTACTTTCATTAAGTTGATATCCGTTTTGCATTGCACTTAGAGAGCTATTGGTTTTGTTTTTTTAAGTGAGGACTAGGACGTTGTTTTCATACAAAAATCTTTAATTGTAATACATATGATAATTTTTTGCATAAGGTGGGGTAAAATTGTGTGATAAAGATATAATCGATAATAATGATAGCTCCCTTTTTCCATGGTCGGAACAAGCGCCAATTATAGTCGATAACAGAAGCGTCCTTTGATACAAGCTAAAAAGTTATTAAAATACAGACAAAAAATCCAATTTGAGGAAGTTAAGTTAAAAAAAAAAACAAGCCTCGAAGGGACTGTATCACGAATTGTAGGTAAATTTAAGCATGGGAAATGACCATCAAATTCGTTGACGTATAAAAATTAAATAACACACCAAATACAAAAGAAGTTACGGATGACCAAAAGCGTTGAAGACTGAAACGGATTGCGATACGGGTTTTGAAATATTGTTGGGCTGAAAAGTTTTCAAAGTTAATCTAACTTGAAACTAGCTTTAAATCAACGCCCAGAAGACACCAGTTTGGTTGCGATGAAGCTATGATTTTGTCATTTAGATTCATAAAAGTAATTTCTTCACTCAGCCGTGACACAGTCCCTTTAAATGTCAATTGTGATTGTGCTCTTAAGATCTTCAGGTAAATCGTTCGGCGTCCGATAAAAAAAATTCTGTTGAGATGATCTCGGGTTACCAGGTGGTTGGTATCGCTGAGAAGTTAACGCTGCATAAAGCAGCTCAAATGACTGACAGATGTCAGTCAAAAGAAAAAATAACCAATAAAAAGCCATCGTTTTCTTTGTCCCCGCCCCACCACTCCTGCAATTTCACCACGCTACTATTCTGTATACTTTATTTTGTGACATCGAAAACTGTTCTTATCCTGGCCGAGCCGTCGAGTTGCATCGAACCAAGGTAAGAGCTTTGTTTATAATTATTATTAACATTTTCAAACAAGCGGTTTGCCTTGCCATGATCGATATTTCCAGTGATTTCACAGGTGATTTATTATATTTCTTAAGTTAAAAGAAACGAAGGGCAGACGTGACTTTTTTGCTCTCCAAACTTCACTTAGTGTAGAAAGGGCCCTAGTAAACATGGAATTATATAGCTCTCTTGTGTTGAGATGAACTTATAGAGGAGGGGTGAATAAGTTCGCGGATCGACGGATTTGACCTTAGAACGCGCCCGGGTTGTGGATTTTGTTGCAATATATTGAGCGCATCTCTGGACTACAAAAATACAGCGAATCGCATATAAGCCGAGAATTTCGGCGTGGATTCTGGACTCTTCATGTCAGGAAGCTCTGATCGTGGACACTAAAACGAAATTCGGATCATTAAGGTCGGTCTTCGTCGCTCTGCAGGCGAAAATGTCACATAAACATAAAACCAAACTTCTTAAAAAAATTGTCACCAAAAACAAAATCTGTTAAAGTGAAACTATACCACACAAAGTTTTCAAGTTCTGCGGATTCGGATTTGAACGAAAATTAAGAGGCGGATTTACGGATTTGGCCAAAAAAAAAATAGCACGGATCGGCGGATTTGCGTACCTCTTCCCACCCCCTTCGAATAGCAGCGCAAACGTTAAGTCTGAGAAGTTAAGTAGTGCTCACGATGTCCTTTCCACTATTAATAAAAGATTTTATTTAACCCAATAATTAAAACCGATCAGCGAAACAAGAAATAACGCTAATACCAACGGGTGATAAGCAGTAAAGATTTAAGATTATTTACAAGAGTAAAGAATATTAAAATTGAAATAGCTAAGAAAAAATACATATCATTGAAAAATGCATACGCTAAATTATGTGTCTTTCTTTCTAAGTCTAGTGAAAAATATATATATGTGTTCATGATCAGAATAGCAAGTCGCTCACGCCGAGTTCTTTCCTGCCACATACTGACCGGCCTTTTGCAGATTTTTTTAAACAAATGGATTTCTTTGCTGTCTGCTAAGGGCCTTACCACGGCGTTCGGATTTCATATTGCGTGTGTGTGCTATTTCTTTCAATATACTGAAAAAACATTAAAGCAATTAAAAAATGAATTTAAAACATTATTGTTTCAAAACGATGCGGTGGCTACTATGGACATTTAATTATAACATGCATGAACGGAATTTCCAACTTCAAAAGCTAGCGATCCTCGTTTTTCTTCTTCAGGTGTTTTCCTATTTTAACAATACTGAACTGATTTTCTTTTTACCAGTTTTTTGCCTCCTGAGCTGCGTAAACTGACTTGTGCTTGAGATCACGACGGGGTTGAAATAAATTTCAACCTTAGCTTCTCCGATCCAGAAGGTAATAAATCGGATTTAGGGTTGTAAAACGAGAAACAGCGCGAAATATGAAAATAAAACATTAAGCAATTTAACTAAGTACAAGATTCGTAGCCATCCGTTGCACTAACGTAGAAATTTTAAAAGCGTTGCAACGAAAGCTTACAAAAGATGTTTTACAGTTTTCTGTTCGATTCTTTCACCTGTAGTCCACTGTGATGTATGATCACCTGGCAATTTTTTATGCATAATCATTTCTTGAAATTGGACTTCCGCCGGCGGCGATTTTTTTTATATTATTAGACGTCTAGCGTTTTTTTTAATTTACAAAACTCGACTAACATTTATCGTGCAGTACATGTTTTCGCGTTATTTCGCTTAAAGATGATTTCCAGTCCGTACTGCGCAGACTCAGGGTTTGTTTACGTTTTTGTTTTGAATTCGTTGAAACGTTACACTTCGGTGACAGCATACATGACGTTTTAGTCCGCCATTACAGTTCGTTTCGTTCAAGAAGTTCCGATGAGCTAAAACGTCGGTTTGAAATAGCATCAAGGTTCTTCTACTCGTTATTATTTGTTCTGCAAGGATATCTGGCGTTAATAATGAATAAAAAGGTAAGTTTGTCGCGGAATTTTTAGTTTTGCTTGTAAACATTCCCTTCGTGTGGGCTCACATAAACATTGCAGCCGAGATTGCGCAGTACGGACTGGAATTCACCTTTAAATGTTTTCGTGTATGCTTTTAAATCGCGAGCCAATTTTTTTTTTCGTGAAATTGTCAGTTCTCGTAGAAATGAGACAAAGTCAAACCAGAACGCAATCCAAGGAATCGATCGACATCAAAAAAACTAGAGACCCCGTTGAAAACAAATTTCCTTTGTGTTGAATTCTGTTGTTAAGACAAAATTATATCTCGCGCCTCATTTTCACTATCTGCACTTCTAGGTGTAAACTACTTTAATTGGTAGCTATCGTTTTCAATCGCTTTTAAACCCTTTATTCGGGAGTTTTTATTAATCTTTTCTTAGTATGCGACAGAAATCACCTGTGATAGTCGCCTCTAACATTGCGTGATCAATTAGCCCCCGTGATCAATTAGGGGTTCAAGATAAAAGCCTTCTTGGCATTAACATCCGATTTACAGTGCTAGATACATGTATAACATCCATTACGAAAATAATAAATAATAATAGTTTTATCATTCAATCACTGAATTTGTTTCGCACAAATACCTTCGGGAACTGCGTGGAAACCGCACTATTTCTTGCTGAATTAACTCAGACAAAAGCGTAACTTTGCCTTCGATAATACGAGGTCATCTTCATCTAATTCTCTTTCTTTCAGATATTTCCGAAATACAATAAGAGGAATTTTCATTGCCTTCTTCGAAGTCTCGCTGTTTTTTTTTTTTTTTGCCTAGTAGACAAATTCAACCACTCTTCTTCATCTTTGGAAAACGAGCTGCCATTCTTCTTTGAAGTAGACACAACTACGCATGAGCAGAATATTATTTGCAGCAAAATCACTGACAGACGTTTATGCGCATGAGCAGACCATTATTTGTAGGCAGTTATTTGCAGATCACGTGGTGGGCTCCAATGATAAGGAAGGAAAAAATGCTTCGAATGATGATGATAATAATTTTAATAATAATAATAATAATAATAATAATAATAATAATAACAGTAATTATTAACTAATTGATAATAATTATTAGTTAATTAGTTATTTTTATTATTATTATTATCGTTATTATTATTATTATTATTATTATTATTATTATTATTATTATTATTATTATTACTGTACAGCCTCTGTACGTTTCTGCACTGGTGCGTTTTTCTTCTTCTTGAAGGATCACACACTTTGTAATTAGTCTTTTATTTTCTACAGATGTTTCTAGCCGTTTGTTTTCTACTTACTGGAGCGGGAATGGTACTGAGCAATCCCTTGACGAACATCGAAACTACACCAAATAGATCAAAGGTAATAAAGTGGAGGTGGCAAGTGGTGGATGTTTACCGAGCGGCAAAGCGTCGAGGTAAATATCCATCACTGGCCACAGACACTGAGGTGAACACTTGTTTTAGTATACCGTAGAATTCCGGTTATAAGCCCTGGGCTTATACAACTTCGTAAGGGGTTTTGGGTGGGCTTATAAGTGGAGGGGCTTATATACGGGAGGGCTTATAAGCGGAATGAAAAAAACGTTTCGAAACGAGCCACGGGAGTGTTGATGGAAATACGTTTTTGAGTTAAAAACGCATAATAAAGCAACATTTAGCCCTATTCAGTACTGCCATCCGGTACAGGGGGGCTTATATCCGGGGGGGCTTATAATCGGATGTATTTTTTTTGTTTACAGGATGATGGGCCTATAACCAGGGGGGCTTATAAGCGGGGGGGGGGGGGCTTATAACCGGAATTTTACGGTATACTAAAAGAGTAAGATGATATACTGAACCCGATAAAGAAGATTTTTGACTTATTTATTACTGCCACAGATTACAATTTTCTCGCGCGCGTTGCTCAGAGGTGAAAAGCAAAGGATTGAGTAGCCAATCAGCGCGCGCCAAAAACGCTATCCACTGTTTTAGTATATACTAAATCGTATTAAAGGGCCCTTTCAAGTAGGCTCTTACCGAAAGTGCTCGTAAAAAAGCATTAAATGCTAAAAGAAGTGCTCGTTTTTTGCCGAAAAAGTGCTAAAATAATGCTATTTTTTTTAAAAAAGTGCTCGTGGGTTACATAATAATGCTCACTTTTTCCCGATGTTTTTAAACATAGCATATTACATTTTTCAGATATTCAGTTACATTTTTCAACAATAAAACGTAACTGTCAGCTGAGATTTCAGTTTTAACTGATAGCTTAGAAATAGGCAGCAATTTTATTGATGGCTGTGAAATCGCCAAAATCTATTTGATAACTGAGATTCCAGCAACCCCATCGCGACCGATTTTAATTTTGTAACCTACTGTGACTATCTTACTACTGAATAATTTGTTAGGACAGAGCGCCGCTAGTTTATAGCAGTGATTCTGTTATGTGTTACCCTCTTTAATTAAATAAAGCTGTTACTTTATAGAGATACAATAAGTGTTATTCGTCTTTTAACTTATAGATATGAATTATAATTTTTATTGTTAGGAACCAACACCCGATCCTGGGTCCTACTTCTGGATTATGGAGGAACCGCGTAAGTTTTTGTCCCGGGGGGGGGGGTACTCCATATAATGGCCTATACGGGGAGGCTCCGCCCGAAAGGGGTACCTTTTTCAGGCTTCAGGTATATAAAAGGGTAGGAATTTCACAAGTTTAGGTATATGAAAGGGTATGTTAATCCGTCATTTAGGTTTTAAAAAGGGCCTTGAATTAAAATATTTCGAACAGACGCACTTTATGGCTGTATTATTTTAATTTATAAAGCACAACATAAAAATGACAAGAAACGTCCTGTTCTAAGTCTATGCCATGTCTTTTAGGTATATGAAAGGGGTACCTTTTTTCAGTAAAAGGTATACGAAAGGGGTACAATTTCTGTGAAAATGGTATATAAAAGGGTAAGGGGTAAGAGCTTGGGGCGGAGCCTCCCCGTATAAAACTTTTTTGAGTGCCCCCCCCGGGGTTTTTGTATTCACAGTCGGAGGCGTAGTGGCCTAATATTACTGTGCTGGACTGCGGGTCGAGAGATCTGGGTTAATTCTAGGCCTGACCGGCTAGTGATGTTGAACTTTAGGGCCTTGGCACGAGGATCGAAGGGTTCTGGAGTAAAAAAGATTTCCAGTCCCATGCAGATTATGGGACTTTTGGTCTTCATGTATGCAGTCGTGATGTTTCTATTATACTGTGTTGGAGAGTCATTTCTTTGTTTTCAAAACGCCAATCGGTAGAATTCGAATGAGTTCAAACATGAGGACCCGCATGGGACATTTTTCGGTTCGTTGTTGGAAGCTAACGTTGCTACAGACGCCATGCGTAATTATATAGCATAATCGCAAAAATGTGTGAATCCTCGCAGCGGAGGTGAATTTCATCTTGATTGATAATTTCGACGTTCGCAGCTTGCATTTTATTTGGTTTTTATTTTATTTTTTAACTGAGAATGATAACGGTTGTACCAGTAAGCCGGATAGCTGAATAATAACGGATTATATTAGTGTACAAATCTAAAAAGCATTTAAAACAATGTTTAAATCTGTTTATTCTTCACTTTGGTTCATTTCACGCAGCGAAATCATTGCGGCACGGCGTGAAGCCGCGATTGTAGGTTTTTCTGGCAACCAACGCGTGAAAACTTTAACTTGAGGCTTGAAACATTTTTTCTATAGTTGTTATATCAATTGTTCGCTATGCCAGTTTTCATTCTGCGTTTACTTCAGATGCAACTTGTTTCGTTTTCTTCAATGCGGGATGCTCGCGTATTAAATTCAGGCTTTGTCTTTAACGTTGATTGATTGCAGACGTGTCGCGTTAACAACCGCAAGCAGAGCGCGCGCTAACGTCAAAATTATCTGAAAACCCAAACTGCACAGTGCAGGGAGCGAAAGAAAAAAAGATATCGCAATGTTTTTGTTTGCTATTTATAAGCGCGTATTAAGAGTGTGCCCGTGAGAGAACAGGGCAGAACCATGCAACAGGTGATACAGCTCATATCGCTGATTTCGCCCAAACTTAGCATAAATGTTGGGTATGGTGAGCTATTTACTATGGCAAAACATCAACTCAAAATATTTTATTCCCTTCAAGTTATGGCACCTTTTGCAAAAATGGCCATTTTTCACTAATTTATGCATATTTAATTAGCTGACTTTGATTGACCAGTTCCACAAGAAAAAAAGACTTCTGAAAATAAAATTCACTGCACTATATTCTGTGGTTATTAGGCTTTAAGTAAAATAATTCACTTTAACCGTCAAATTTGATTTCGTCTCCTCAAACGGTCTTTTGGAAGGTACACATTTCGTACTGTTGGAAATAGCCTTTAACTAGTGCCCAATATCTCCCATGAGCAACAACTTATATACATTATTCTTACATGGGTAATGAAGTCCATCATTAAACTTCACAAAAATGCAACAAAATGTCTGGGGACTTCAATATTTTATTAGTATTGAGGAACTAAACACACGTGACTTAACGATTTCTTGCTATTTCATCAAAATTCACCGAAACACAGAAGCCATTTATTTGCCTCAATTTGGCATAAAATCGGTACGAAATAGCTAATCAAGCATGAATCTATAGATAACAATCAAAATATTGGCGAAGAAAAGGCAGTTAGGACATTTTTCGGAGCGTTTTCAGAGCCATATAATTCGGCAATGTTGTGATATAGCAAATGTAAAAACAGCAGCGAAAGATTTTCTTCACAAGCTCGCTCAATTCAACATTTAGGCACATCAAAGTAAAGAAACAAGAAAGTAATACTACATACATGCCACTTATCGACACACAGATGCTTTCTTTTGAAGAATTTGTTCTTCCTCGCTGCACTTCGATTCTTTGATCGATCTCAATTGACATGTACTGTTGCTTTGAGGCGCGCTGAACTTAGTCAATCCATCGTGGTTCATCCTTCGTGAAAGGTGTAAACAGGTTGTCAATAAAGTCATTCAAAGAGCTGTTCAAAGTTCACGGAAGGACACTTGTCTCAGCCAGTTTGCATGAAATAAATTTAACTGGAAAATAAACAGCCGCCATGTTGAATTTCTACCTTTGAGCCTGTCGTTTCAGTCAGCGGTACGGCTGTTCACTGGGCATCACGCGTCCATCATGCGTGACCACACGCGCGATCATTTGCTTTTCCTCCGCGAGTGTTCGTTGGATGCGTTTTTGATGAAAATGAGAATATTTTCAAATTGTCGTATGGAAAACAATTTCCTCCGCTACAGCTTGACGTGTTTACCGCAATGTGATGCTGAACGAACTCTAGGGTGCTTACCATTTGTTGGAGAGAACCGGTTGGAATGACCACTGAAAAATGGAACGGCTTCTTTCCAAAATTAGCAAACTAACCGAAATAGGTGTCGCTTACCATTTGTAGCTCAGTTTCCTGTTATTTCTTTCCATTGGTGGGAGACCTGAAGGATGGGAGACTAGAACTGGGAAACCTTACAAATGGTAAGAAAATTTTTGACGTTCCGTCAATCTCCGAAGAGATTTTCCAGAAAAAATACTGTTCCATTTGACTTTCACCGAAACAGAGTTCTTGATTTTTCTGTTCAACGGTCGGCATGCACGGCAACCAAATAAAAATAATTGTTTATGTTCCAAAATGACGCTAAATGGCGGTATAAAACTGCTCCGACGTCTTGGCAATACTGCCTTTTTGGGGGTGGCACCCTGAAGAAGGCAGTATTGCCGAAACGTCGGAGCAGTTTTATACCGCCATTTAGCGTCATTTTGGAACATAAACAATTATTTTTAGCATAAAAGACGCTACACAGTTAAATAAATCAAAATGTCAACGTCTCCCAGTTACTTTCCAGACGTTTGTATTTTTTTATTGCTTGTTCAAATTCCCCTCCCCTGGCGGAAATAGTGATTAATACCGCGCATAACGATTACATTTTTTGACCAAATTCCCCTACCCCCGGGGCATAAATGGGAAAAAATGAATAACTCAGCAAAATTGGAGAATAACGTTTACCACGGGATAAATCACTATACGGTGGATAGCGAGGTAGGTTTTGTAATCGTTTCTTGTGCAAGTGCTTTAGTTGGGGGAGCGTCTGTGCTGAACTGAACAAAGTATTCACGTACGAAATGCCTTTAGGGACGCAGTCTATATGGCGCTAGCCTGTTCCAAACTAACCGAACGCCTGGAACAGGCTAATATGGCGCAGCAAATATATACATATATCTATAAAGGTGTGAATGTAGAGAGAGAAAACAACAAAGAATAAAACGGGTTTTCCTCGCGTTGACCTCGAAGAAGACAGAAGACTACCTGTGCTGGTTGAAACATTATATTTTAGCTAATAAGTTTTGCCGTCTTGCGTAGTCCTAGTCTTGCAATAAATTTGTTTAGTTTTAATGCGGGGTTTAAGCTCTCTACAAAAGTCTGCATTCGCGTCTTTGTAACTCACATAGCCACTTAAATTGAGTCGGTGATGAAGAAAATTATCATTTGAAGCCGCAATTCGTCACTTGCAATGTGGGCATTCAGGAGGAAAAATTTGTCCCCATAAAAGCCCTTTTCTAAAACAAATTAATAAAACTGCAGTAATGACGTTTATCGGTAAATGGACAGATGGAGAACTTTGTGAGATCCCGAAAAAGAGAGTGGGTACAAATTCAGTCTCCTAGCTGCCAAAGTGTAATATAATATAGACGATTTGAACAGAAGGAATATATGTACACAGGCCAGGCTGACAACCTGACCGCCATTTCTTCGAATGTCCATATTCACCCCCTCCCCCACCTCCCAAAAAAGACAGAAACAACAACAAAAAAAACAATAAACATACTAGTTTTAACCTGATATAAGATGGAAAAACTTGCTCTGATTAGTTAATGGTTTCCGACATTTCAGAGCTCAATTTCAGAGCATCAAAACCGATTGCATCGCATACATTACACTGCATCCAGTGTATTTCTCTTCAACTATTTATCAAAAAAATTCAATGGAGAAGTTGAAAAAAAATTCTCACTTTTACAAGAAACGCACACTACTTATAAGGCTAAGATCAAGCCCCGGTTGTTCAGAGGGTAGATAACACCATCCGCTACTTATTCCGACGAAAACAAACATTTGCGAAGGAAAAGCAAATGAACACGCGTGTGTATAGCTGTGTATAGCTGTGTATAGCTGTGTTGGGCTATGTATAGGCGTGTATAGCTGTGTAGGGCTAGGCTATGTATCCCCTCTATGAACATCCCTATATAGGATTTAGTAAAACAACTATATGATGACTACACTACGTACTTGCTCAAGTGTACGGCTTTACCGCTGACTGAAACGGCAGGCTCAAAAGTACAAATACAACATGGCGGCTGTTTATTTTCCAGTTAAATTATTTCATTCAAACTGGCTGAGACAAGTGTCCTTCCGTGAACTTTGAACAGCTCTTTGAATGACTTTATTGACAACCTGTTTACACCTTTCACGAAGAATGACCCACGATGTATTGGCTAAGTTCATCGCGCCTCAAAGCAACAGTACATGTCAATTGAGATCGATCGAAGGATCGAAGTGCAGCGAGGAAGAACAAATTCTTCAAAAGAAAGCATCTGTGTGTCGATAAGTGGCATGTATGTAGTATTACTTTCTTGTTTCTTTACTTTGATGTGCCTAAATGTTGAATTGAGCGAGCTTTTGAAGAAAATCTTTCGCTGCTATTTTTACATTTACTATCACAACATTGCCGAATTATATGGCTCTGAAAACGCTCCGAAAAATGCCCTAACTGCCAATCTTCGCCAATATTTTGATTGTTATCTATAGATTTATGCTTGATTAGCTATTTCGTACCGATTTTGTGCCGAATTGAGGCAAATAAATGGCTTCTGTGTTTCGGTGAATTTTGATGAAATAGCAAGAAATCGTTAAGTCACGTGTGTTTAGTTCTTCAATACTAATAAAATATTGAAGTCCCCAGACATTTTGTTGCATTTTTGTAAAGTTCAATGATGGACTTCATTACCCATGTAAGAATAATGTATATAAGTTGTTGCTCATGGGAGATATTGGGCACTAGTTAAAGGCTATTTCCAACAGTACGAAATGTGTACCTTCCAAAAGACCGTTTGAGGAGAAGAAATCAAATCAGACGGTTGAAGTGAATTATTGTACTTAAAGCCTAATAACCACAGAATATAATGCAGTGAAATTTATTTTCAGAAGTCTTTTTTTCTTGTGGAACTGGTCAATCAAAGTCAGCTAATTAAATATGCATAAATTAGTGAAAAATGGCCATTTTTGCAAAAGGTGCCATAACTTGAAGGGAATAAAATATTTTGAGCTGATGTTTTGTCACAGTAAATAGCTCACCATACCCAACATGTATGCTAAGTTTGGGCGAAATCGGTGATATGAGCTGTATCACCTGTTGCCTGGTCCTCTTATGGATACACTCTTAAAAGCTGTCCATTTCGCTAAGGTGTCCATCCATTATTCAATGCAGACACTCTTTGAGCTTGTCGTGAGTGTGAGTGTGTACAAGAATAGCGAGTATATTGTTGTGAATTTTCACGCCTCGAATAAAGCTCTAACGAGGAATATTATGCATCTTGAGTGAAAAGTCTACATTTTTCTCCAAGTTAGCTGTGCGCCAGAGAATTCCCCAACAAGCAATGGAATAATGAATAAAAAAACGCGAAAAACGTGACACGAGACACTGAGCCCAAAGGGGCTTTTGATCGTTTATTTGTATGAATGTAACAACATGTTACTGTCGTTACTGTGAGAAGGGTGTGAGAAGTTATTCAGACATTCTACGTGAACGCCTTTAGACGACTCATTCAGACGAAATCTGCTTTTCACAAACACAAAAAAAAAAACGGCAAGGCGTATTTAAGTGCCCAAACTAGTCAACTATTAAATTAAAATACAGCTCGCCGCGGCTATTCGCATCGTAACAAGAGAAAACAATACTATTCTTTTGTTGGTGAGCCATCCAAGGATCGATTTTCTAAATGTCTTCGCACGAAAAACACGGGAAGCAAGCAAAAGGTGCATTCTTAACAAGCACAATATAAAATCGTGGCACTATCAAATCTCTTCAAACTCGAACTCCCGCTAAAGAAACCTTTTTCAGTTGGATACATCCCACTAAAATATGCAGGAAGTTTTATAATGCTATGATGTTCTAACTCACAGAATCACGGGCGTGCCACCTAGTGTTTCTGTTGCAGTTCTTGCACTTAGGAGTTTAGTAGAAAATCATGGCATTATCAAATCCCCACATTAGGACAACCCCAATTCCCCCCTGCCCAGTAAAAAACCTCTTAGCGTGTGATACAATCGGGAAAAATATGCAGGAAGTTTCATGCCATAACGTTCTAACTCACAGAATCACGGGCGTGCCACCTAGTGTTTCTGTTGCAGTTCTTGCACTTAGGAGTTTAGTAGAAAATCATGGCATTATCAAATCCCCACATTAGGACAACCCCAATTCCCCCCCTGCTCCTTAAAAAACCTCTCTTAGAGTTGACTAGAATCGGGAAAAATATGCAGGAAGTTTCATAATGCCATAACGTTCTAACTCACAGAATCACGGGCGTGCCACCTAGTGTTTCTGTTGCAGTTCTTGCACTTAGGAGTTTAGTAGAAAATCATGGCATTATCAGATCCCCACATTAGGACAACCCCAATTCCCCCCTGCCCCGTAAAAAACCTCTTAGCGTGTCATACAATCGGGAAAAAATATGCAGGAAGTTTCATAATGCCATAACGTTCTAATTCACAGAATCACGGGCGTGCCACCTAGTGTTTCTGTTGCAGTTCTTGCACTTAGGAGTTTAGTAGAAAATCATGGCATTATCAAATCCCCACATTGGGACAACGTACAACCCCAATTCCCCCTGCCCTTAGAGTTGGATAGAATCGGGAAAAATATGCAGGAAGTTTCATAATGCCATAACGTTCTAACTCACAGAATCACGGGCGTGCCACCTAGTGTTTCTGTTGCTGTTGGAAAAATACTTGCACTTAGGAGTTGTAGAACAGTATGGCATTATCAAATATCCCCACATTCTGACAAAAATAAAATAATAGTCCCTTATGTGTCTTAATCTAATACATGCCCTTTGAAAGGCTTTCCATTTTCCACTGTTGCTGGGTACGCTACATTAGGAGCAAATAATTTAAAAAAAAATAACAAGTAAAAATTATATATGTTTATGCGTATCCGGTCCGGTGATAAATTAAGCAATTCATTGGACGGTAATATATCTGAGCGGGCAGTGCTTGACAATCGATATTTTCGTGAATGAAATTTAAGTCTTTCATTGCCAACGAAACTGCTTTCCATTACTGATCATATAATTAAATTGCAGCACAAAAACGTGTATTAGAAAGGACCGAATAATAATTAGTCAGAGCAGAACAATTTAATTTCTCGCAACAATCGATATGTTCGATTTTGACCCGCATCACTTCTTTGACTACGTTGAAAACAAAGCACGGAACAGACTTACCTGGACACAGTGTATTTAATCCGGTCCATCGATAAGAAAAGTCAATCTGATCGAAACACAACATTCCGAAGAGCCGCATGCAAGCTTATGCAGTTGCTTTTTTATAACAGGCACAACAAACCTTTTCTACTGCCGACAGAACAATACTCTTTCCGTACGCAAGTACCATATGAAAGATTTGGCAGTATCTTAAAGCGTCTTAATGATGGCGCCCGTGCACGCCGCTGTAAATCACCATTTCAACTTCGCTAGAATTCGAATGATCACTGATTTGATCAATGTCCATATTGTATACCTGACTTTTTTCCGCCAAGCGAGTCCGCGCGCCGCAAAACATAATGTATTCTACCGCCAGAAACGGAAATTGATCCACATAACGTAGGTGTTGACAACATCAGCTTGCCAGACCGCAGCTTCAGTAGAAAGAATTATGTATTTTTTTACATTAAAGACGAAGACGAAGTTTTGGCCAAACTTTTAAAATAGCGGACTACATTCTTGAAAGCAAACGAATTCATTATAAATTTCTTTTCACCTTCTTTTAATGAGACTTATAAATACATGTAGAGCTGCTACGCCTGCTTGCTAAAAATATATGACTCCAGGACTTCTATTTAGAGAGTTGTCAAGTGATGACTTGTGAATGATGCGTAACATTCCTTCACCAAAGCTTTCGAAGCATCATATAGCGTCATCTGTCAACAGGCCTATTGTGTGATATTGCGAAATCGGGTCACTTATGTGTGCTCATGGCCGCTCAATCCGTCCGTAACTAAGGCCTGCGGGTCCTCATGATCCTGTGTATCCAGGGCCTTTCGTTTCTCGTCCAAAGGCCACGCCGGCTAAGAAAAACGAAACGTGCTATGTGGACGAGAATGGAATTCTTTTGTGAGAGACTCTAATCTCACAGTGCCACTCGGAGGATCGTGGCGGAACAAGCGACGCTCATTCCGAGCTATTCTTTGATTTAGTGTGTCATTCATTGCTTCGTGTATTTTACGCACGAACAAAAAAATTCCGCGCGATTTCAAAGCGAACTTACTCAAGTAACTTTATCGGCACGAAACGAGCGACTTGGAGCAAGTCTACAAAATGCTAAGCTGGCGACCTTAGAAATTCCATCCAGGGGGAGTAGCAACACTCTTAGTCGTTTCGACCTACAGAAACCGGGATGAACTTCGGTGTTAGAGGTGTATTAACATTCATCCCATCCGATATTTACACTCCGATTGGCTTCGTGTTGCTTTAGCCTGGATAAGCCCCCTCGGTATGGGCTACTTGGCCCAAGCGAAGACTTACATGTATTTTTGTACCAGAACAGAAAAACGCTTGTAGAACTTTGAAGATACGCAATTTTTAAAAGCATCATTGGACGCAACAGTAATAATTATTAATTAATTAATTGAATAATCATTAATTAATGCGCACTTCTTGTTCGAACTTTTCCTTTCTTTGGTGATTTCAGGATGCATTGGACCCGATGCAGTGGGCCCAAATGACAAATGGCTGAAGCACAGAAACAACAATTGTTACAACTGTGGATGTATTGGACGAGATGCACTCTGTAACAGGGTTACAGTAGACTGTCCATTAACACTGAGTTGTAAAGTTCCTGTCATCCCCGCCATCGAAAAATGCAGATGTCCATATTGCGGTACTGTTACAAGTAGATAAGGGACCGTTCATTTTTTATGGGGTAGCGGTGGCTGGTGGGATTTGATAGATAGTCACTGTTATATATAATGGCCCCCCTTTTTCAACGAAAATTTTTACCTGGTCCCCCCTCGAAATCCAAATTTTTTTCGATGACCCACCCCCCCCCCCCCCAAAAAAAAAATAAAAAAACAATACTCAAGTGAAATTAAAATATATCGAGCCTTGTGACTAAAGAATGTATCAGTGTACAAAAATCACAACCCCGAGTAGCTGGCATTACCTCAACTGTTTATTGTGGATGCCATCTGTTAGTATGGGTTGTCTGCATTTGTAACCAATAAGCTGTTGGGTTAAGTTAATGATATTTGGTACATAACAAAGTAGGGGGGTCCGGGGGTATGCTCCCCCGGGAAAATTTGAATTTTCATAACCTCAGGAATGTTATTTTGGGCATTCTGGCAAGCTTTTTTTACTCTTACAGAAGCCTCTTTACAACACTTAAAAGTATAATTATTTCTAGTGAACCCCCCTTACAGTCCATATTTTTTTGGCTGACCCCCCCTTTGAAACCAATATTTTTGGGATGGCCCCCCCTCAAATCCCACCAGCCCCCCCCCCCCTATCTCATAAAAAATGAACCGCCCTTAAAGACCTGAAGTGATTAAAAAAGCTCATAAATTCATTGCTTCAATATATAGTGCGCTTAGATTGATAATTTGTCAGAAATCTCCCAGGTTTTATTTTTCAATTTGCACAAAATTTTGTCAGGTGGCCTTGGTTGGAGTACAATAATTTTTCTTAGTATTGACTTTTCCTCTTCAAAAAAAAAAAAACAGCAACAAACACGGAAAAAAAGAAATGATTGAGGCAAGTGCCTTGGTTTGCGTCAAAGTTACTACGGCCCAGGTTCGTAGGACTCAGACGTTCTATTTTTGAGTATTTATACTTTATTTTACAAATGGTTTTGTTTTTGTTCTTAATTTAAAACGCAAGTTTTACTTTAAACCCGTTAAAGCACGTACACAAAGCCATCTTTAGGTAAAGAACTTCCGCTCGCGCGCGCCGCACTGTGATCTTTCCCTGGAGTCATATATTATATATACTTAATTGCGGGCCTATGCTTCACACATTTATCCTTTTTCTCGTCATTATCAGAATCAAAAGCAACAACGCAACCATTAACACGAGAAACCATAAAGATCACGATTACAGAGGAAACGCCGACTCCAGACTTTGGTTCTTTTTTTCCCTGATGGCAGGCGAGTATCCCTACAACTGGTTAGCACGACTAAAATAAGTCAATATCTTGTTCGGCAGTAGAGTCTCAAGCCGTTAAAGAATACCAAACTTTTAGTTAACCCTCCTTTGCGCCACTGGTTACGAACAATATTCAATTACCGTATTTACTCGAATAAACACCGCCCCCGAATAAGCGCCGCCCTCGAATAAGCACCGCATTTTGGACAAAAAAGTTAATAAGCGCCGCCCCCGAATAAGCGCCGCAGTCCCGATGCGGCGCTTATTCAAGGAATTCCGTTTAACTAAAAACTGCACTTCAAAGCAGCTCTAAAACAAACTTGGACATTTCTTTTCATCAAGAGCGATGCTTTGCAGTTCACAGTGATGGTTTTACTGCTCGCCCATTAGTTTTCTATCTAACATTCTTACAATACGTAGTTCTGTACTGATGTTGTGAAGGCCGCAAACTTTGCCAGGACAGCTAGCGCTACTTCTCTTGTCAGCAATAGACCATAACTGACAATCAGAAGACGCTATTTTCGAAAACTGCAAAATATAAGATTCTTTGTGGCGTCCAAATTTTAAATAAGCGCCGCCCTCAAATAAGCGCCGCCCTCGAATAAGCGCCGCACTTGAGGCACGAAAAATTAAATAAGCGCCGCGGCGCTTGTTCGAGTAAATACGGTAACCAACAGGGAAACTAGATTGAGCTTAGGGACTCTTCATGCCTTAACGCCCTAGTTAGAAAATTTGACTCTAGAAGTAGGATGTAGTTTCCAATTTGTGAAAGCAGGGGAAGTGCCACAGTTTAACTTCCTTAAAGATTTCCGCTTATTTTTCCCGCGTTAATCTTAAAATTTAGGTAAAGCCCTTACAGCCTCTGTGATGTGGTGTCTGGATGTTGTTCTTGCTAAAAATGCCTGGTAAAAAGTGTGTGATGTTTGGCAGTTACAGGACAGAATTTTAGTTTTACGGTCTTTCCTTTTTTAGTAAACTAACACCCTTTACTGACTCCATCTAAATTCAATTTTCCGCCTAAAATTGGTTCTGACTCCTGGTCAGAAAAAGAATGGCAAATCACTGGTAGGAAACCATGGCCAGTAGCCACTTAACCCATCATACACCTTGACAAGTTACAGTTGAATATCTTGCAGAGAACTTGTGTTTTGGAAATTATATTAGTGTACGATAGTCTAAAGGCCCAATAATAAGGGCAGCAATTTTTGTTCAACTTGTCTCACAACATTGTTGCATTACAAATTGTTAAGTGTTACAGTCAAACCGGATGTTCTTTTGATGGGAACTTTGCAATGTTGCGGCGCAATCTTCCAATATTGATTGACAGTTTGCTCGTCGCAACTTGCAACTTTCAATTCAAATTTGCCTGAGCAAGTTGCCAAGTTCCGGTTTTTATTTTTCCCGTATGAAACATAATAATTCCACCTCTGTCTCAAAGAAAGATGAAATAATTGTCCTATGGTCGACTGCTTATCAACAGACTGCGATAAATTAGCGACAGGCTTAGTTGAAATCGCCAAACTTGGAATTGTGCTTAAAAATTCAAATTTGCTCCGCAAATTACGGCTTACGTTTGTAAATTTGAAACGTAATTCCTAACTTAGCAATGTAAACTAAGCCTGTCGCTTATTTCTCGCATTCTGTTGACGAACAGTCGAATAAGGGGCAATTATTTTCTGTTTCTTTGAAACAAAGGTGGTACATTCTCGTTTTATATGGCAAAATAAAAACCGGAACTTGGCAACTTGCTCAGGCAAATTTGAATTGAAAGTTGCAAGTTGCGACGAGCAAACTGTCAATCAATATTGGAACATTGCGCCGCAACATTGCAAAGTTCCCATCAAAAGAACATCCGGTTTGACTGTATGTGTCTTATGTGGCTCCCGTGTTGCAAGTCGTGGCAACATTCATGTTACGCAAAGACGACCATGAGTTCAACTTTGTATGGAAAGTAATACCAGGATAATACGAGCAACGACACTTGACAACTAACAATGCAACAATGTAGAGAGACAAGTTGAGCAAAAATGTTGGCCGTATTACTGGGCCTAAACGAAATTTTATTTTTTTATTTGATTACAGGTGCTTTACCCGGACCATTTCTTTGATGGACTTATTTAAGCCCTGATGTCCTGTTACCATTGCACTACTAAGTAGCTTATTCAATTTATGTAACCAGTAAATCAACGGCTATAAATAAAATCAGTTGAAATACATAGTGCAGTATTATTTGATTCTTACACCTTATCTTACCTTTTTGGCGGCAACTTAGGCGACTTATCCGAGCCATGAGATCAAATGAGCCTAATATGCTACCAAGGCGTAACAAGAAGGCACGATTTGATCTTTACACGGTTTTAATCTGTTCCAGGCGTTCAAATAGTTGGAGTTAGCGCAAAAAAACGCGATAAGTGGGAAGAACGTCGAGTAAGAGGCCTGATTAATTAGCCCCTATATACTAGGCTTTTATAGATTGTGCTCCTAAAGGTGGCATATTATGCTACTAACAGTGCTCAAAATTTTGCCAAATTATGCAAAAATTATGCCAGAATTCCCAAATTATGCTTCGGATTTCCGAAATTATGCTCACAAAATGACGTAGATTCTATACATAGAGGTGCGCAATAACGACACCAAATTATGATGTTTTTTAAATAAACTGTTGTTGTAAATTTATTTGTGTATATGGCAGTTTATCACGGCCGTCAGCTGTCCAAATTAGCTGCTCGCATCTCTAAACCGTTTGTAAAATGCCTCCAACGACTTAACAATCACAATTGTATAGCTAAAACACGCATTGCAAGAACAAACTACCTAAATTTCATTTATTTCTGTAGAAAGTACACCATATTTACTACATTTTATGAATTTATGCTCCAAAAAGTGCTAAAAATTGCTAATTATGCCGTGGCAGTGCTCATTTCACAAATTATGCTTTTTAGCTCCAATTATGCCAAAAATTATGCTAGCACAATCTATAAAAGCCTACTATAGACCCCTCATAGTTTTACCCCTATAGTTCTAAAGAATAATAAATAATACGATCACAATTTTGTATTTGCTGTGTTATTGAAATGGCTTCACTGTTTTAGGCGTTTATTTTTATATTTCACTGAATTTGTTGGCCATTTTCCATGCCTTAATTTGCGAAATCCGTGACACAGTTACATTAATACTTATTGAATTAATAGCATTGTCGCCGCTTCCTGACAAAATATCATAAATTTGTAAAACAACCACTTTGAGCAACCAATTTGCTCAATTTGCTCTTGAATATTAAGGCAAAGCTTTTAATAGCCTATAAACGTGTCACAGGACCTGATCTACACAGCAACAGCTTGTTTTCGAAGATTTCGGAACGGAAAGTCTCCTTCTAAACAGTTTTTAACTTGTCTAAGGTGAGTTGCGTGCGCCGTCAAACGTTGGCTCGAAGCACTTGAAATTAATGTCGGGTCGATACCCGTATTTTTGGCGATTGCTTTATTCTTAAAACGCGTAATTTAAACTTAGAAATATATATATTAAGGATATATCTAATACGGGAACCTCAGCTGAATAATTATGGCAAAAGAGGATTCATGGAAAGAAGAGACACTAGATTTCGGACTATACTTTTTCTTACAAACTTACTTCAAGTTGATATCTGTTGTACATCGCACGGAGCTAGTACATATGTTGTTTTTTAAGTAAGGACATTGTATGCATACAACAATCTTTTATCGTCATACGAAAGCTGCAAACTAACGAACACACATGGAAATATTTTTGCATAGTGGAGGGAAAATTTGTGTGATAATGATAGTCAATGATAATGCCATAGCGCCTATTCTTCATGAACAGGCACCCATCACGATTAAGCGAAAAATCGAGAAAATTCAGTCCAAAAAGTCCAGTTAAAACGCCAGGCCGCGGCCTTAGGTAAATCGTGCCAAGGTTGTGGAACTGCAACAGAACGATTCAGCTGAAGAGTACGACGGCCATACGATGTTAGGTGTCAACGCTGGCTTCAATGATAGGAAATTCTGCTGAGACGATCTCAGGTTACCAGGTGGTTGGTAACGCTGAAGTAGACGCTGCATAAAGTAACGTAAAAGATTGACAGTTGTCAGTCATAAGAAAAGTAGACCAATAAGAATTCATCGTTTCTTTTGTCCCCACGCTACTATTCTGTATACTTTGCGACAACGAGAATGGTTTGGTCCTGACGGAGTCATGGAGTTGCAAAGAACCAAAGTAAGATCCTTTGTACATGTTTAGTAAAACGCGAAAAGTGTCGATAGGTAGGCCTTTTTCAATTGTGCTATGTAGCTTAATTTTTGGCATAATTTATAGCAATCCGAGCAGAATTTTTAGCTTTTACGGCTTATTTTAACACTGCTAGCACAATCCGGCTTTCTTGACCTTCAGAAAAAGAAAAATTAAAGTAATTTCGTTTCGAATATACTTTTTATTACTTGTTCTGTTTCTAAAACTACTAAACTATTTATCTGTTGGCTCCGCGTTGCCTCGGGTCGGTGTGATGATCAGCGGCCCCGCTCTAAGATCAAAGCTGGCGTCCTCGTCGTCGAGCACTTCCAGTTCCGGCTCAGATACACTCTTTTTTTTATAAGAATAAAGTTTTTCCGACCCAGGCTGAATATTCTTATTTTTCTGCCGATTTTAGGCTGAAAATATTCTTATGAACATTCTTAGAAAATACCGTTTGACATTTCCGTTTTAGCAAGTATTGGGTAATCAATTACAAGTGTTTGGTGTCCAGATCTGTATCGTGTTACATTGTGCACATGTACCATTGCTTTTCGTTGCAGCCTGGCCGTTTTGGCTTTAAACAAAGCATTCCTCACAGAGATAAAGTGACGGAAATGAAAATACCTGATTCTGTTTCAAGTAAAAACTATATTGTTTTCAAAATCTCAGCCTCGGGTTTATTCTTAAAATATTCTTAAAAATTCGCAAATTTCAGCCTCGATATTCTTATAAACTAGATTCTTACAAAAAAAGAGTGTAGTTCAGCAACTGACAATGTCGTACAGAAAGCTTCAATCTCTCGGGAGCGTTTATTAAGTGTAATACGTAAAACATGTGACGACACATTGTTGGATATATATTAAAAACTAACCTGCAGTGTTAACCGGCTTTAGCGGTAAAAGATAATTAAAGTGGCAGGTCGTGGCAGAAAATGCCACGAAATGATATGATATTGCTGAAATGATACGACACATTTTAATTGATTTAAAGGCACTATAAATAAATGTAGACGAACACTTAATGACTGACGACAATAACTAACTCGAATGGATTAGGTCACGCGATACTTTTACTTAAAGCAAAGAGATTTCCGAGACAAACC
The DNA here is from genome assembly GCF_052425735.1 of Oculina patagonica. NCBI lineage: Eukaryota > Metazoa > Cnidaria > Anthozoa > Scleractinia > Oculinidae > Oculina > Oculina patagonica. The sequence goes on along the minus strand of NC_135764.1, from coordinate 30,801,144 downwards.
AAATACCCCAGTGGATGATGCCTCACTGAGCATCAAATTCCAATTTTTTGTGTGTGCAAATTATTATGTGATAATGTGTTCAAATGATAATCCATGAACAGTCATAGACAGCCTGTTTGTCTGAAAAAATCGACTGGTTAAAAGCCTGAACTGCTATTTTCTGCCACTTAATTCATATCATTTCAATTTATATTAATAATTCACGAGTTTGCTCAAGTAGCCCTTGATTAAGGTTAATTTGTATTTTGATTGCACGCTACCCATGATCACTCGTAGTCATGCCTGATGGCGATCTAAAAGGGATGATAGCCAAGATTGAAATATATACCAAACAAACGGTCGTAGTCAGAGTCATTTTTTAGCCATTAGACTACGAGCCCGAGTTTTCTGTGGGAGAATAGTTAACGAGGCGCAGCCATGAATGCTATTGCCATGAATTCGTTGAGTGTTAAACAGTGTATCGCATGCTTTTACGGCACGTTAAGGCAAACTAGACTGCACTAAAGATGTCCGTTTTCACTCTAAATGAACGAAAACGTGCACTGAGGCAAAAGCGAGTCAGCGCTATTTAACAATTAGACTACGAGCACGAGTGTTCTGTGGGCGAATAGGTAACGAGGCGCAGCTGAGTTAGCCTGCGTAGCAGGCGCCTGTGGAGGTTTTTTTAGCGCGTTTTTTTTTATCGCTCATAGATAATGAGGGCGACGGTAGTCTAATTGTTTTAGTAGAAACTCCAGGGGATTATATTTTCTATAAGTAGAAACTCAGCCGTATTCTTACTGATTGGTTCTCCCATTGGGCGCGTTGGGTATAGATGATAGCCAACGAGGCGCGTAGCGCCCAATTGGTTATAACTATCTCATATCCAACAAGCGTAGTAGAATAATTGTTTTATTAAAAAAACTAAAGAATTGCAATATTTGAGCTTCCCGGCTGTTCTCGCACGTTAACGCGTACCAACTACCATATTTGTGGTCATGGTATATGAGCTCATATAGTATTGCCTGTTAAACAATCAAAACTCAAGAATTGGAATATATCTTGCTTTTTTAAAAAAAATCACTGATAGAGCACGATCGCGTGCCCATTGCTTTTTAATGGATAATTATTTTGTCAAATTGTAGGTTTTGGACTGCAATACCCTGGAGTTTCTACTAAAACAATTAGACTTCTTGCCCTCATTGTCTATGAGCGATAGTCAACTCGGCTGCGCCTCGTTAACTACTCGCCCACAGAAAACTCGGGCTTGTAGTCTAATTGTTAGATAGCGTTGACTCGCTTGTGCCTGCAAGGCACGTTTTCGTTCATTTTAAGTGAAAACGGACAATTTTAGTGCAGTCTGGTTTGCCTTAACGAGCCGTAAAACCATGCGATACACTGTTCAACACTTAACGAATTTATGGCAGTTGTATTGTCGGCGCTTCGTGACAGCTGATAAATGAAAAAAAAAACATAAATTGGTAAAACAATAAAGAACTACTGTTAAGTGCTCTGATCAGTCTAATCTAAAAATTAATTTTTGCTCCTGAATATTTATCGATAATTAAGCTAAGATTTTAATGGCTTATAAATAAACGCGTCACAGGGCCTGATCTGCACAGATAAAGGTTGTTTGCGAAGATATTGGAGCTTAAGTCACCTGCTAAACTTAATTTAAGGTAAGTTACGCGGTTAACGTTGGCTCTAAGCACTGGAAATTTATATGTCCGTTAACTATTTCTAGTGAGCGCTAAATACGCCCTTACCAGTTTTCACATACTAACGTACTTTCTTAAAGTTGATTTCCGTTTCGCATCGTACTTAGAAGAGCTAGTGGTTTCGTTTTTTTTTAAGTGAGGACGTTATTTTCATTCAAAAATCTTTAGTCTTAATATTGAAGCTGCCAACTTACGAATACATATGGTAATTTTTTGCATAGGGTAGGGTAAAATTGTGTAATAAAGATAATCGATGATAATGATAACGCCTTTTTATATAGTCAGAACAGGCGCCAATTATAGCCGATAACAGAAGCGTCGTTTAATACAAGCTAAAAAGTTGGTTAAAAAACGAAAAACAGTTCGAGTTATCGGGGTCGAGTGAGTTGCAAAAACCGGAATTCGAGTTATCGTAGCAAATATGACCCAAATTTGGATGGAAACTAAATTTAGTTCGAGTTAGCGGGGTTTTCGAGTTTTCCGAGTTCGAGTTAACCGAGTAAAAATGACTGAAAAGTGGGCTCAAATCCAAGGGAAATGGAAGTTAGTTCGAGTTAGTGGGGTGTACGAGTTAGTCTACTGAAATATAAATACAGACAAAAAATCGAGGAAGTTAAGTTCAAAAAACAAAGCCTAAATGTCAATTGAGATTGTGTTCTTGAGATCTTCGGGTAAATCGTTTGGCGTCATAAGAAAATTCTGTTGATATGATCTCGGGTAACCAGGTGGTTGGTATCGCTGAAGTTAACGCTGCAAAAGCAGCTCAAAAGACTGACAACTGTCAGTCAAAAGAAAAGTAAACCAATAAGAAACCGTCGCTTTTTTGTCCCCGCCCCACCACCCTTGCAATTTCACAATTGTGAGCGCTACGCAGTTTGTGAGAACGAAAACTGGTTTTATTTTGATCAAGCCGGCGAGTTGAAACGAACCAAGGCAAGGGCTTTCGTTTATATTATTGACAATGTTAAACAAGCGGTTTACCTTGCCATGATCGTTATTTCACGGGTGATTTAATATTTTTCACAAATTAAAGGCATTTAAGGGCAAACGTGAGATTTTAGCTCTCTTAACTTCACTTAGTGTAGTAAACTTGAGGCCTGAGTAGAGATAAAATTATGGCTTTTTTGTGTTGGAATAAACTCATAGGAGCACAATCGTATGTGAAAGTCTGAGGAGTTTAGTAGTGCTCATGTCCTTGTCCTTTATACTACTTCTTATAATAATAGCTTTATTTAGCCCGATAATTATTTCTATCAGCAAAACAAGAACTAACGCTAATACCCACCGGTGATTAGCAGTAACTGAAAGATTAAAGATTATTTACAAGATAAAAATATATTAAAAATTGAAATAGCTAAGAAAGAAATACATATTTGAAAAAATCTATACGCTACATTTATGTTCCGGCTTTTTTTCTAAGTCTAGTGAAAGATCTAAATGTTTTCAGAATAGCAAGTCGCTCACGCCGAGTTCTTTTCTGCAGCATATAATATACTGATCAGCCCGTTGCAGATTTTTTTAAACAAATGGATTTCTTTGCTGTCTCTCTAAGGGCCTTACCACGGCGTTCGGATTTCGTATTGCGTGTGTGCGTGCTATTTCTTTTAATAGACAGAAAAAACATTAAAGCAATTAAAAAATGAATGAAAAACATCATATTGTTTCAAAACGATGCGGTAGCTACTATGGCCATTCAATTATAACATGGACGGAATTTCCGACTGCAAGAGCTAGCGATTCTCCTTTTTTCTCCTTCAGGGGTTTTTTATTTAAACAATACTGAATCGATTTTCTTGTTAACCAGTCTTTCGGCTCCTGAGCTGCGTAAACTGACTTGTGTTGGAGATCACGACAGAGTTGAATAAATTTCATCCTTCTCCGATCCAGAAGGAAAACAAAAAACTTATTTCAATCATTTACACTAACGTAGAAATTTTAAAAGCGTTGCAAAGAAAGCTTACAAAAGATGTTTCACCTGAGTTTTTCATTGTGGCGTATAAATTGGGATCTATTTCAATTCTCTTCAATTCTTTTACCTGTAGTCCGCTGAGATGTATGATCACCTGGCAATTATTTATGCATAATCATTTCTTGAAATTGGACTTTGTATTTTTTTTTATTAAATCCGCCGCCGGCGTTTTTATTAGAATATGATTAGTCGCCTAGCGTTTTTTTTTTAATTTTACAAAACTCGACTAACATTTATCGGTACATGTTGTCGTGATATTTCGCTTAAATGTTTTTGTGTATCCTTTTTAATCGAAGTGTTTAGTCTGTTTCCGAGCCTAGTGGCCCATCAGGAAGGAGCTTATCAGGGTTTCCATACCATGAAGCCACTAGGAGTATTCTACTCCCCCTAGGATGGATGGGATTCTAGTCCATCGCAGGGTTACCCCTAAGCAGTAAATTCGCCGGTACCCATTTACACACCCGGGCGGAGACAGGCACTATGAGCGTAACGTGTCTTGTCCAAGAACACAACGCAGTGCCCAGGCCAGTGCTCGAATCCGGACCGCTCGATCCGGTTCCAGTGCGCTAACCATTGTAGGTCAAAACACAACACCTCCTGTTTATTAAACTCGGCAAAAAATACTGCGATGAGTCACTTGAAAGCGCAGAAAATCAGGACAGCAGTCAATTCGTCTGAATGGTAGATTGTAAATTTTGTTACGGTTAAGTGTGGAATTACACCTGTAACTATTTGTTTGTTTTCAAATAAGCAGAGCACCATTTACTTGCTTGTTAAGAAATGGAATTGGAAATGGCGCGAAAATCGTGAATGGATAACACACGCGGTTTTAATCTGGTCCAGGCGTTCAAATAGTTGGAGTTTAGCGCAAAAAACGCGATAAGTGCGAAGAAAGTCGAGTAAGAAGCCTGATTAATTAGCCCTTATATACCCCTTATAGTTTAACACCTAAGATCCAAAGAATAATAAATAATAAGACAACAAATATTGAGACCGACTGAGTCATAAACCGGAGTCAAATTGTAAGATAGAATTCGAATAATCTTTCCTTCAAGCTTTGTGGGTATGGTTCGCTTGCATACACAAAGTGCAGTGTACGTGACGGAATGATTGAAGTGCTCAGAAGTCGACAGAAGTTCCCTGTTGATATTGCACGGATTTATGGCTGATCGATGACCATAAGAGATCGAACTAACGTTTGTAAAGCACCACTTGTTATCTTGTTTATTAGTGAACCGATGCCAGTCTTCAAATATAGAGTTTTCACAGCTCGCGTGGTAGAGCACGAAATTTCTCGTGGGCCAAAAATGTCATGAAAAATGTGGTCATTCATCTGTTCATGTTGCAGTTTGTCAATTGAAAAAGAACGCCTAAGAATTTTACCCTGAGGTATAATGCACATGACACAATTCAAAATTTTGTTGAGAATCAGGTAACGTGAATATCTGCATGAAATCCACTCACTGTAAACGCTTGACTTGTTTTCGCCGACATTTCCACACAAATGAAGCGAACACGGACAAAATTAGCGGAGTATGACGTGGTTTGTTTACGTCATTTAAAGACCAAACCTACGCGCTGTATGATGCTTCTTGAATTCAATAGCATCAGCATTGTGGCCGGTCCCTTGCCGCTCCGAGACAACTGGGAAATTAACAATCAACATTATAATTTGTATAGAAATTACTGACCCATATCCAATTCTCCAAATTAATTTGCTATTGCATATTTATTTATACTTGGGTTATAAAAGCATTGCTTGGACTGCTCTGTTTTATCAGTACAGCTGATTGTTCGCGAAGAGTTCAGAACTGTGAAGTCACCTTCCCAACAGCGATTGAAGGTATGTTGCAGGGATTTCTCTTAGGTACAGTAGAAGGTTATGTCCCATGCCTCAGATTATCCTCCAAACTGGAGCTGATTATATTCGTTTCAGGGGCGGATCCAGGGGGGTGGATTGGGTGGCTAGCCACCCCCCTTGATCCACAACAAAAAAGAAAATGAACACAAAAAATAGAAAATAACGACAATAACACTGGGTAAGGCGAAAAAAAGTGTTGATATTTTTAGCATTTGCACCTTTTTAGCCAGTTTTCTTACTGTTTTCTTTGCATGAATCAAAATTGAACAAAGCGATTTCACAAGCAAAGCATTGACTCACCAAGTCGTCCCCAGGAAACTTTGCCAGGGGCTAAAAATTTCCACGCTCGTAAGTGAACAAAACAACGTATATCTGGTCTTTCGTGTAAGTTCGTAAGTTCAACTTCAAATTTCAATCACTGTTCTTAAGAACTAGAGTTTCTGTCCCAAATATAATTCAATGTTAAACAAGGTAAGTTGAGGAAAGGATAGTTTTGTCAAATTATCAAGAAAAAACAGCGGTTTAATAGCTTAATTGAAAAACATTTGAAAGATGTTTAAAGCTGCTCAGAAATCACGTCTAAGAGGCTTCAACTTTTCAAAATTTTCTGGGGGAGCATACCCCCCGACCCCCCTAGGGACATGGAGTTTGCGACCCATAATAATATTTGGCACAAAATAATTTGGACTCCCACTTTAAAAATTTTGCCTTAAACCCTGATAACCCCTCCCCCCCCCCACCCATAAAAAAGGGGCTTAAACAAGATAGTAAACAAAAAAAATTGTCAGCAGCCACCCCCCTTTGAAAAATCCTGGATCCGCCCCTGCGTTTAAGCAATTTTCATACTTTATTCACTGTACAAATTGGTTAAGAAATGCATCTCGCTGAGTTATTGTCGATTGCTCAAAGATGTCTGTTGCGAACACAAAGCTTAGAAAACGATGGTAAACCTTTTTGATAGTGGCTACTAGGAGACGATGATCATGACATTACAAAACTTTTAAACTCTTGGAGCATAATAGTTTTATAATCCCCGATGCGTGTTTTAAAATGGGTCTTTAAACTTTAAAAGGATTGGAACAATGTAATGAGCCAACCGAATTAAGTGACGCTAGGTTAACTTTAAACAATATACTTAACACTATGAGTCTACTATGCAAAATGGAAAAATGAAATTAGCATAAGTATACATTGCAAACAAAGAGAAAGCCAGACATTCTAGAAGGATTTGCTTAGCTATGACTTTAATTTTCAGATTGTCTCACAATAGTATTTGCGCTAACGATATAAGATGCCAAGCGGAGGTCAACGCAAATACCACAACGCAGTACATACTTTCGATGAGTGTATTCGATGATCCAAAATTCTCTGTTATCATATTCAAATTTAATGGCAATTTACTCGTTCTTATATTTTAGTTATGCGATGTTGATAATTTTCTTGCCTTGCCTATCAGATGTGTTCACATTGGAGTGAAAAAAATAAACTTAAGGCTTGGTACTTGGTTCCATTTAAAAGTTTAATTACCATACATAGCAGACAGAACAGATGGTCAGTCGGTTCCAGAAATTCTGAAACAAGGAATCAAAAACTGCTTATACGAAAATAAGTTTCAAACGGATTTACGTAAAGTAGCTCTTCGACTGATCGATTAATTGATTTTTCATCCAGCTTCTGTTTTAATGACTTTTTTCTTTTGTCATACAACATATTAACCAAAACATTACGTCAGCTCATACATCCTACGTCAACACGTTAACACTTCCTCTGCTATTTCAGACATCCTCTATTGTTGTTAATTATAAGGGCTAGAAGCATAGGTTTGACCAACCTCGTTCCCATGATGGGAGGCGGGGAGAGAGAGACCCTGGGAACGAGGTTGAGGTTTGACCAGCCTTCTATTGTTTTTAGGAACACAGGCGTATCCTGTTCCGAGCTGTAGTGGGCGTCCCTCATTTATAGGAAGTAGTTACTCAAATTACGTCTTCCTGAATTTTCTTGATAAATAACAAGACAGGAACTCGTCCAAACCACTTGGTTGAAAGTGTGAATCGAACAAAATCACATAAGAACCATTAAATGCGGTTCATTTACAGCTTGGAAAATACATTTATGCCTTTCTTTTGTTGTTTAAATGCCATTCTGTTTAATAGTTAGCGCACCTTATAATTCTTGCCCATGTCACACAAAAAGATTAAGATTTAAGATTTCTCGCGATACTGTCCCTTTAAGAAAAAATTGCCATCTGCATTTTAATTATTCTTTTTCGTAGAAGCCGTTAAATCATGCATGCGAGCAGCGCAGTAATCTAGCAACTTATGCAGTTGCAACTACCCTGAAAAATGAATAAGGATTCCACAATACATCACCTTATACGAACTTCGGTAGCCGATTTTCCTTTTTTCCAGTGATCACGATCTTGGTTATAAACTTATGACTTCAATTCTTTTCTACAGATGCTTTTCGCGGTCAGTTTCTTATTGTTTGGAGCATGCGTCGTGTCGAGTAATCCCGTGAAGAATAGCTACCCCATTCAGGTAAATTAAATTTTAAAAGCAAAACATGATTTACTTATTACAGGGCGTTTCCTATGGATAAAAAAACTTCTGCTAAAAGCTTCCCATCAAAGTCTTTGTTTGTAAGAAAAATGATCAGCTATATTTAGATGAATGAAATAAAAAGAAAATTCTAGATTGTGAGCGTAAGGATCAGAACGTCCATTAAGAGTATCTGTCAGTCTATATCTTTTTTATTGACCTGGTGCATATTATTGGACAATGTACTTGAACTATGTCTGTCAGATTGAACTGATATTTAACAATTATAACCACGAGCGCGCGTTGGATATGAGATGGTAGATAGCCAACGAAGCGCATAGCGCCGAGTTGGTTATAACTATCTCATATCCAGCGAGCGAGAGTGGAATAATTGTTTCATTAAAACGCTCAAAGGAGTGAAATATTTGAGCTCCCCGTCTGTTCTCGTTAACGGGTATCGGCTACCGTATTTGTGGACAATTGTATATGAGCTCATACGTAAACCGTTGCCTGTTAACCAATCAAACTCACGAGTTGCAATATAACATTGCTTTTTTTTAATGTTTCTTATTGTCAGGGGACGACAGATCTTGAGTCCCAAGATAACATGGAGTTTCAAGAAGATTCTCTCATTTGGAACGAACGACGTAAGAAATAACTTGAAATAGATAACATATATTTTTTGTATATACGGAGGCTTCTTTATTTTTCATTTCACCTCAAGATAACTTTAAGATGCGATAATACTTCGTTGTTGTAACTGGTCCACGCATCGCAGCCAGAAGTAAAATTACATAAAATCAATATCGTTATTGGAATATAGTTCTTCTGAATCCCCTCCACCTTGTTATGTGCTCAAGGCTTCACTGCCTAGACTTACTGATTATGAGTGAGTGTGCATCATCTTCCTTAAAGACTATGTCGCTTTATCTGTATGCTTGTTTTGGACAGGTTGTTAGACGGACTTTTGAAATACCGTAGAATTCCGGTTATAAGCCCTGGGCTTATACAACTTCGTAAGGGGTTTTGGGTGGGCTTATAAGCGGAGGGGCTTATATCCGGGAGGGCTTATAAGCGGAATAAAAAAAAAATCGTTTCGAAACGAGCCACGGGAGTGTTGATCGAAATACGTTTTTAGGTTAAAAACACATAATAAAACAACATTTAGCCCTGTTCAGTACCGTCATTCAGCAGAGGGGGGCTTATATCCGGGGGGGCTTATAACCGGATGCATTTTTTTGTTTCAAGGTAGATGGGCCTATAACCGGGGGGGCTTATAAGCGGGGGGGCTTATAACCGGAAGTTTACGCTATAGTCCCTAACCTATAGGACGGGAGTTCCACCCTCACACCAGTCAGACATGGGTGCCCCAATAGGGCGCCCACCCATCAGCTGCATGTCTACCTATCGCTATCTATTCTTTATCTAGCGTGTAAAGAAAATCCAAATGAAACTATAAATCCAACGTACGTTTAAATACTAAAAAGACAAATCGCACACCTTTATTTCAGTACTAGGCAAACATTTCAGGATAATCTTTCTTTTCAAAGGTTCTTAATAAACGATCATCTCAAGTTAACTTCGTTACAGTAATTTCAATTTCTTCTTTAAATTTAGGATTTGAAATTTTCGATTTTCCTTCTTTATTTTCACGTTCCTTAATTATTTATTAGTCGCGCGACCTTCTTATTCAAAAGAATATATATGTGTGCTAGCACTTGGAAAAAGTACAGCAATTCCAGTTGAACGTTCAATTATTTTGTTTGATAATTTATTAGGGGCCAGACAGTGCACACACGGTGGTGAGGAGTATGTGAGAGGCACAATACTTAACATAACTGTAGAAGTGTCTGAGGATCAATACCGGTGTGACCGTTGCAAATGTATTAGAGGAAAGTTCCGGAAATGCACGCCGGTTTTGTACTGTGATCAACAGTGCGACGAGTATGAATTTCTTCCTGGTAAATGCTGTCCTGAGTGCAAGCGAGAAGGTAAGTTGTCAATTCACAATTAATTATCTATCAGTCATTTCTCAGACTCATACCCAGTGAAAAAAATACATACATACATACATACATACATACATACATACATACATACATACATACATACATACATACATACATACATACATACATACATACATACATACATACATACATACATACATACATACATACATACATACATACATACATACATACATACATACATACATACATACATACATACATACATACATACAGACAGACAGACAGACAGACAGACAGACAGACAGACAGACATACATACATACAAAAACTTTATTTGAATTCGGATTGTAAATAGCACTATGGTGCTAGTATCTCCGATTGCATACGAACATAGATTGAGGCACGTGGGGAGTCATGCGATGAGACAAAGGGAATAATCTTCATTAATTGTATAATGGATGGGCAGCGCGGTGGACTAAGGGTTAGCGCGCTGGACTCCGGATCGAGCGGTCCAGATTCGAGCCCTGGCCGGGATCACTGTGTCGTGTTCTGACACTTTACACTTATAGCGCTTATCTTCACCCAGGTAAAAAGATTGGTACCGCCGAATTAATGTTGGGGGTATCCCTGCGACGGACTAGCATCCCATCCAGAAGGGAGTGAAAATATTTTTAGTTGCTTAATGCTACAGAAACCGGGATAAGCTCCGGCTCTATGGGCCACTTGTCTCGACGCAGACTTAATTTTTTTTACCATTGTACAATGGAAAGAACATTAATTTTCATGTTCACTGGCCATTGACATTCTTTATTCTCTTTTCTCCATTTTCTCCATATTGACCAACAGGTTGTGGAGACGACAGAGAAGTCGGTGACCAATGGCAGCAGATCAAAAGCTTATCGGGACCAAATAAAGGCATTTGCTCTTTATGTGAATGTGGAGCAGACCGCAAAGAGTATTGTAACGACGATCAATTTGAATGCGTCGATATACCAGGGTGTCAAGAGACAGAAAGGAAGCCGGATTTCTGTTGTCCACAATGCAGTATGTATTAACCAAATATTGAATGCTATATCATTGTTTTAAATCTCCGTAGTACGGAGAGAAATTGACTCCGGATGGAGGGCTCTATCTTCAAGCCCTGGCCGGGATAATAAGGATCATAAGGAGGATCATGAGGTTATGTTCTTGAGCAAAATAGTTTATTCCCTCATGATCATTGCCTCAAGCTCTCCCCACCCAGGAGTATATTTGAGTTCCGACGAAATTTGTGGCTACATCTTACGTACGGCTCCTAAGATTGGAACAATTGATACTAGTAATACGTGACTCACAGGGCCTCGCGAAGCTCCGGTTTTAACCGGTGATTTGTTATTGTTGCCTAGTAACGGGCATGGCCGCGTCACCCTCGTTCCCAGGGTCTACTCCGCTTTGAAGATGGCGGCTCTTTCTGGTTCGTAAAGAGGTATAAAGCGTTGGGAAGCGCAGGCTATTTTCAAAATCATCGACAAATTATTGGATAGTCGCATTTTGGACATTTATTTTAGAGCATTAGAAAAAAAAAGAAGAACGAACGGCAGAAGGATTCGAACCCTTCTGCTTCCCGACATTACCCGAAAAACACACTATCATTCTGGGCCCAGGATAAATCGCTATCCAGTGGATAAATGTTAAAAAAACAAACTGCGATATCCACTGGATAGTCATTTATCCGGTCGATAGCGTTATCCACCCTTTGAAAAACTGGGGCCTGAAGCTCATAGTTAATTTAATTAACGACGTAATAACCTTGGTTTGAAATGGATAAACTCGTTAGACTGATTCTTAGAGGAGCAAGAGGTCGTCATAGTGTGATTTTTGCAGCTCTGAGAGTATAGTAATTATAGAGGTCGAAACGTTCATGTACCAGTAGATTTTATGCTTCAGCGTTTGTTTCCATTTTATAACAAACTGCACCGCTACGAAAGATCACATTTCTCAAACTTCCTTTTCAGAAACATGGGCTAGTTCAACAACAACAACTCAGCCATGGTTTACCATTCAAATAACAACAGAAGAAGCTACTCAATCAACAACGGAAGAAACAACAGAAGGTACACAGGCAACCATTTCCTACAGTGAAGACGAAGAAATTTAACAAAAGGTAAGAAAATTGTTGATTTTAACCGTTTCAGCAAATATATTCACAGCTGCGGTACTTACACGGCTTTAAAAATCTGTCCCACCAAAAGCTGTACAGGACAGCGCCGGCAGTGTCATTGGTTAACCCCTTGTCTTTTTAACCTTGAATATAACTCTTTCGAGAAAGCTTGTGCTACAGAAGCGTTATTGTTTGTTCGAGGTATGTTCACAGGCTGTGTTTCAGCAAAAAGGCAGAAGAAACCATAACCCTTTTTCAGTTATGTACCGCTTGCCTATTGCATATCCCTTTACAAATTCTTTGTTTAGACAGGGAAAATCTAAAACGGCTCGATTACCGAACCTTTCAAGGTAACAGATGCCTATAAAGCTTAGTACTGAAGCCAATGCACTTTCCCCTCCTTGGTCCCTAATACAATGGCACAATGTTACATTCATTAATTAGCGTCATTCCTTTGCAGAACATTTTCTCTGGACGAGATGACGCCAGGTGTGCTATTGTCAAGAATAAAAGCGGGATTTTCATGCGTGCAATAAAAAGTGTGCCTCTTGTATTAGTGTAGTCGCATTTTGCTAGGGGCCTATTAATTAACAGCCCCATTAACCTGACGATGAATAAATAGGTAAAATCATGGGAATAAACGTTGAAACTTGAACGAGAAGCCTTTGTTGTTATCTATCTAATTTATGAATGAATTACAATAGGCCTTATGTATGATAACGTCATATGCTCAAAATTCACCACCAAGCCTTGTTTACGTGAATTATTCTCAACCCCCTGCTGCCTTCAGGCAGTTTTCACCTGGGTATTCTTTTCATCTCTGCTGCTTTGGGAATTCGTTCAAGAAAAAATTTACAAGTTTGCACTTCGAAAGCGAGGCGTGGTGGTGAAACTAGCCAGTCTGATGTAAACATGCATAAGGGCTATTCACCACTATATTGAGGAAACTTCACCAATTTAAATATCTCTGGGCCCTCAAGAGTTCTACTTGGAATTATTGGTGGGGTGTGACGTAACTGGACCTTTCAGACCAAAATGAATGATTTAACATGCCTTACAGTATTACAAACCTGGGACAAGATTCACGAGTCTCACCTCAGTTAAAGTGCATCCTAAGTATTGGTTGTTACGATTTCCCCCCCACCCCCTCCCCCCCCCCAAAAAAAAAAAAAATAAATAAATAAATAAATAAAAAAGTCCGGACATTTCGGTCGGGATGAAAATGGTAAGACTATTTTGGTTTGCCCGAACAGAAAATTTCCAAAATAAACGGAACGTCTTGAAAGGTAGTCAAAAACTTGCAACAGGAATATCCAAACGGAAAATGTGCTTACCATTTGCTTTTATCTACCAGCTCCAGGCCTTTTTAACCGTATACGAGGCACTATAGGAGTGCCCAGAGCCGCATGCCTTTTTAGCCGGCGGGGCCTGGGGCACGAGATACGGGGACTAATTCGATTGGCTAGATTAAAATTTAAAATCTAGTCAATCAGTTTAACCGTTTTAAAATCCCTTACAGCAGACGGTTTTTTAAAACGGTTGATTTGTTGAAAGTGAATGTATTTATTAAAAGCAAAACAACAAAGATAGGCCAGGACTGATGGTTGCTCTTCAATTTGCTGTTATATCGATGGGCACATTAATTGAAGTTCCCTGTTGATACTTAGTGACTTATAGCGCTTTAAAATATTTGCGCATTTGCACAAGTTTATGGCTGATTGATGACCATTAGCCTTCGAACAGGCTCCCGAGAGGAGTTTTCGCAAGAGGAGTTTCGCTTCGCTCGCGTAACCCCTCCCGGAAGCCTGTTCGCAGACTAGATGACCATAAGAGATCAAACTATTGTTTGTAAAGTATCATTTGTTAACCTTAATTAATGAAAGGATGCCAATTATCGAATATGGAGTTCAAGCAGTCATGTTGAAGATCACGTCAGTCTGCTTCCTGGCTTTTAACTCCTCCGCTTACCGACAGCGGAGTAGCCAGCGTAGCTTGGCGTTCTAGTCAGTCAGGGAGAGCGAGAAATCGCGCGCTGTCGCTTTGCTCGCGCGCGCGATTTCTCGCTCTCCCTGACTGACTAGAACGCCAAGCTACGCTGGCTAACAGCGGAGAGGCTAAAATACAAATATTATATATTTATACAACAGAGAAATGACTGACGCGCACCAGAACAAAGCAACTTAGGAGATTCTTAAAATTAATTTGCCGTTTGCATAGTAATTTATATTAATTTGCATTACCGGGCTTATGCTCTGCTTAAATCAGCTGATTGTTCGCGAAGAGTCATTAGCTTTTTTAAAGTCATCCTCCCAATTTAAGCAGTTTAAGGTAAGTTACAGAGTTGTCAAACTACCCGGCCATACCTCGACGTAGGGTGTTAAAGCAATTTCACACTTATTCATGATCAATGCACAAACAGGTTGAGAAATGCATCTCGCTGAGTTATTGTCGATTGCTCGAAGATGTCTGCTGCGAACACAAAGCTTTGAAAATATGATAAACCTCCTACGCTTACAGAATTATCGGCGGTTTTTGCTTATTTTACTTCTACTTGTTAAAATCACTGCTACAATTTAAAGGGACTATGTCACGGGGATTTCGTAGATTTTTGGTCTAAACTGTTCTGAAATAAGTGGTAGGAAACAACTTTGTACATTTAACTGAACATATTACCTTTATTAATCGGGCGTGGCCGATTTAAGGTTTACCCTTTGGTCGTCCTAGAGCGTAGTCTCCTGGCGCGGCCAAAAAGACGGGGATAGCTCGGGGTTGCTACAAAACCGCTACGGGTGACGCATACCGCAATGGTTTTCATTTTAGTTTTGACAGGAAATCGTTGCAGGCACACTTGGTCGACTTTTGGGTTAATGTGTAATCAGGTTGTGTTTTTTTGCTTCGGCGGAAGGACAGAGAAAAAAGCTTACGGGGCAAAGTACAGTATGGGGCCCAGTTCTCGGCCACTTTTGACGTAAACTTGTATTTCTTACCTCAGAAGAATCGCAGGAACTTAAAATTTCTCCCAGAGCTAGCTACATTATTCAGCTTTTTGGTGTAAAGCTATCGACCGGTCAAAAAGTAATTTGCCCGAGCAATAATAAAAATAAAAGCTCCATTTGTGGGCCCAGTTCTCGGCCACCTTGGCCCAGTTCTCGGCCACTTTTGACGTAAACTTGTATTTCTTACCTCAGAAGAACCGCAGGAACTTGAAATTTCTCCCAGAGCTAGCTACATTATTCAGCTTTTTGTTGTAAAGCTATCGACCGGTCAAAAATTAATTTGCCCGAGCAATAATAAAAATAAAAGCTCCATTTGTGGGCCCAGTTCTCGGCCACCTTGGCCCAGTTCTCGGCCACTTTTGACGTAAACTTGTATTTCTTACCTCAGAAGAACCGCAGGAACTTGAAATTTCTCCCAGAGCTAGCTACATTATTCAGCTTTTTGGTGTAAAGCTATCGATCGGTCAAAAATTAATTTGCCCGAGCAATAATAAAAATAAAAGCTCCATTTGTGGGCCCAGTTCTCGGCAACCTTGGCCCAGTTCTCGGCCACTAAAAAGCTTGTCCGTAATTATCTGTAAAAAATGCTCAATTAATTTTCACAGTCATAAAATCACTCTGTAAACCTATTTATACTATATCGATCCCAAATTATTTTTATGATGCTTTGTTTTACTTTAGAAAAGAAGGATTTTAACGCGCCTAGTTGCCTATGTGCAGGTTCTGGCAAAACCGCATTGTGTGACCCGTGCATTTAGATGGTTTATTTTGCAGTGAAAAGGTCTTGAAAGATTTAGGTGTTGTAGAAATAATAGACAAGACAAGAGTCAGCTCAAAACTTAGAGATAAGATTGAACTTTATTTTTAAAACATTTATTTCTTTCATTCTGGCAGCAGCAGATGAAATTATATTAAAAACCAAGCGCTAAGCTGTGATAGCGAGCAGGGTGGCCGAGAACTGGCAAATACGCAAACGTCGCAAGAAAAAATTTCGAAGTAAATTAAGACCAAAAAATACAACGGTTCAACGAAAAATTAACTAAAGCAGAAAGCTGAATTATTCTACGTTTCACATGCCAAAAATTAGCTCGTATGGTGGGGGCTTTTGGATAAAATACGAATTTAACTACATCCATGAATTTGGAGCCGTAAACAAACAACTTTTTTGGGAATGCAAATTCACCTACCTCCGCGTAAACTCGACGTGTGAGCTTTCTATATCGAATTGAACGATCAAACTCAAGATACTTAAAGCACATGAATCAGTCTATCGTTTGAAGGAAGTACCTTTTTCTTTTGATTCAACTGGAGTGTGAAAAAACGCGTTAAACACAAAGTGGCCGAGAACTGGGCCCCATACTGTACTGATATTCACCATTGTGAAATTGCACTTACTTTGACAAGTTAAAGTTATTTTTGTAAATGAAAAAGGTAACGTCATTGATGTCACGCAGTGTTTTTTTTTTAGCAAACTAGATGGTTTGCTGGTTTCTGACTATGAATGGGGGTGTGATCTTGCGGTATATTTTTTGAGCCTGACTCCGCCGTAAAACTTTTTTTTTATTTAGCAAGAACTGTGTCGATTTTCATTTCTGAACAATTGGTCGTCAAGTCGTTTGTCACAAAGAGTAGAATGTTTGTACAGCATGTTTTGGAATTATTTTAGATTTGGTTAGTAAGACGCTTCTGAAGACCTGAGCAAAACATTGGGAATGTACAGTATTAATAGGAACTTGAATGGAATTTTTCACAAGTTGGATAAAGGTATCAACTGAAAAAAATGGAATTCAAAATGAGAACTTGGATTTTGTTGTAATTAAATTTTATCGCGGATTGGATGCATAATATCACGGCTTTGAAAGTCTTCAAATAATTAGAAAGGTTCCTTTCTTCCTTTTGATCTTATTGTTATTTTCATGTATTGATTATTCGAAAGTGGTTTTCGTTGATACGAAAAAAAAAACGGGTTTTCACTGAATTGCTTGAAGTATTTTTAGACGTGATAATATTGGCTTAATCAAATTACATTGTGCACGAAATATTTGTTATTCTTTTGTCTTGAAACTTTGAGGAAATTGAAATTTTTGTTTGACAGTAGTGTATGAAAGGCATTTTATAGAACTGAATAAAAAATTAGAAACTTTGATAAAGGTTATTTCAAAGATTTATTTTGCCTGATTTTGAAGGGTTTCAGGAGTTTTAAAGAGTGCTGGTAAACGGCTGTATGTTGTTTGTGATTACGGATCTTATTTAGTTTCGAACGCTCTAATTTTTGAAAGGTTAAAACAGGTTAAAACCGGGCGGTTTCATGAGTTTTTTGGGTAGAAAGGTACGGTGGTGGTCAAAAAAAAAAATGTTTAGAAAGGAATGACTGTAGTAGCACGTAAGTCGGAGGTTTGCGTGAGTCACGGGGTATAGTATGCGTGAGCTGGATTTCCGGCGTCACAACGGCATGTTTTGTTTACTGAAAGATACACTCGACGTTTAGTTAGCTTAGTCGGCTTGGGAAACTATTTTAAAAATGAATGTTGTAATAGTTAATTAATAGTAATCTAGAATTAACCCACTCTCGATTGGAGTCTGTTCTGGATTCGCGCTACCTTTTCGCCGCGAAGGAATTTTGTAAAATTTCGCTATAGTGGAAAGAGGTACTGTAAGAACAGTATCAATAACTCAAAAGGAGGAACTTCTTTGTAGCTCTGAATTAAGACGTATGATAAAATTTTAGAATAAGAAACTTTCGATATATGGTTTTCATATTGTTTTTGTCAATTTCCTTTTGTGGCAGATTTTTTGAGAATCAGCTTTTCTTTCGTGTGATGACAGACACAGGACAGAACGAGAGGTGGATGAGAAAGATGCCGAAGATGAATATATAGGCACCGAAAAACGACAAGAACCGTCAAGGGCTTATCTTAAGAGGGCGGGGAGTTTTGGCATACTGTATTTTGAGGACTGGACTGGACTAGTAAAACGCGGACTAGTAAAACGCGGAATTGTAAGACGCGGACTAGTATAACGCGGACTAGTAAAACGCGGACTTGTAAAACGCGGACTAGTAAAACGCGGACTCAGGTAAAACGCGGACTTGTAAAAGGCGGACTAGTAAAACGCACGCAGACTAGTAAAACGCGGACTTGTAAAACGCGGACTTGTAAAACGAGGGCTTGTTAAGCACGGACTTGTAGAGCGCGGACTTGTAAAACAAGCGCTTGTAAATCGGATAAAACTAAACGGTTTAGCGAGCGAAACAATTTGAGTTTGAAGCTCTTGTGTGTTTCTTCGACGGCATATTTCTAGCTTTTTTGAGCACTCTATGGTCTGTTTTAGCGTGGAGATGTTTTTGCAGTATAGCACATGTTCGTTCTGCAAACCCCTACTAAAACAACGGGATTGATGCTATGAGTTGTGTGCATATGCTTCTTTCTTTCCACTACTTGACGTCTGTTGAGTGCAGTCGTTTTTATTGCTCGCACGAGGTAGAACGGGGCCCGTCCAGAAATCAACAGTCAATCGTAAATAAAGGTGACGGGCCTACACGACTCCTACGTTCGTGACATTAGAATATTTGCCGTTAAATGTTTAAATTCGGTCTTTCGACCTTATTTGCTTCTGACTTCTTTCTGAGGGTACTGTTTTAATTTGGGGGCAGTATGTGGTAAATAAAGGTGACGGGCCTACACGACTCCTACGTTCGTGACATTAGAACATTTGCCGTTATATGTTCAAATTCGGTCTTTCGACCTTATTTGCTTCTGACTTCTTTCTGAGGTTACTGTTTTTTTGAGACATTATGTATTGAAGAGAGCCGTAAGATGATTGTGGCCAAGGAATTCGAAGTGTCTAGAGGCGTTTTACAAGTCCGCGTTTTACTAGTCCGCGTTTTACTAGTCCAGTCCAGTCTACAAGTTAAAGACACATCAAGACCACCCCACTGTGAATTGCCATAGCACAGACAAAATTATAGTCAATATCTTATGTGTTTTTAAGAGAATTACATAAGAACCAAGGCATGTCTTGTCTTGCCTTACATTGACATGCAATAATTTGGAAATACTAAGCTCGTAACAGTTTAAGACAGAATCCATCAGGAATTTGAGTAACATTAATTTTAGTTACGCAAAAATTGAGCACCAGAATAATTTAAATCCTTGTGTTCTTTCATACCTTGTTAAAGGCTTGACATGTGATAACACCAACATAACACCAACAACAGTTCTTTATCAGTGGGGATTGAAGAAAAAAATGGAAACATCATCACACAGTTGACCCCCATGCAAAAACACTCCAGGATGTCACGGGGCTGTTTGGTGTCCGTCTGCCAATTTCTAACTTCAAATTCCAATGTTAAATTCACATTAAATTTTCAATATTTCTTAGTTGTCTAAATTTTACTAATTCTTTTAAAAAAACTATCACCTGCCAAACATCCCCAAAAATCACTCAAAAAATTACAAAATACCGCAATACATAGATACATGGGATGAGTGAAGTTTCCTTGGATTCCTTGAAACACCAACAAGATATTTCCGTTTAAGGTGGCTGATAATGGGTTTCAGTATTTCCCAGTCCTTATACTTTGGTTCAGGACTAAAAGCCTTCATCAATTGCTATTACAGTAATGGTATGAAACAAATGTTCAATCATTCATCAACAAGTTGTGATCATTTTCTTGACAATAGTAGTTCCCCGGTAAACAGTTGTAGTACTGTCCCATCGAAGTGCAATGCCTGGAAAATACCGAAAAGCACACGACCTTCAGGTGAAACCGCACCTTACAGTATTACCAATACACTGCACTTTGCTAAGTCTTAAAACTTTACATTGTCTATTCGTCTACTTCAATCGTTTATTTGTATTGTGTGAGATACATTTATAAATTGAAACCATCATGTCTTTAAGTAATAATGCAATCTCGACAACGTTCTAGATATTATATTATGCACACTAATACAGCTCATGCAAGCCCTGTGACTTACACAAACACAGTCGGACTGAGTGCTTAACTTAAGTAACTGCTTCGTGGTTTCTGCTGTACTGAACCCTGCCTTTCAAGGCAAAGCGCCCGATTTTAAGCTTCTCAAGCTTCTCAATGTTCTTGTTTAGGGATAGAAATCAAACTTCGGCTATAAATATCGATATTTTTAAGGCGCCCAGAAGCAACTTGAAAACGTTAGCTAACGTTTTCAAATTTCAATCCATTTCCATCCGAGCCATCCGCAGCCAAACGTGCTTTTAAACAGTTTTATTTAGTGCTCTAAAAAACAATTCAAAATCGGACCTTTATTTTTTTAAAGTTCCTACCAGATAAACATAAATTTTGGCTGTTCAAAAATCTGTTAAAATTCGTGACATAGTCCCCTTAAATTATGATAGAAGTTTTAAATTTACAAACTTGTTCAATTAAAGCTGACTTTTATGTACTGATCTAAAATCTATTGTCTTGATATCAATTTTTATTTGGTCAAAGGAGAAAAGAGATCAAATCAACAAAACTAGTGACTCAATATAAGTTCAATTTCTTGGAGACGATGGCATTACAAAACTTTGAAGTTCTTGAAACATGATAGATTTAAAATGGGTAAATATCTTTAAAAGGATCAGAACAATGCATTTTTTACAATATACTTTTCACTTTGCACAATGGAAAAATGAAATTAGCATAAGTACAAATTAGCCACTCAGAGATGGTCAGACATACTAAAAAGATTCACTATTTAAAGAACGGTTTTGGTATTTCCAGACTGTTCCACGATTAATAAAACTTGACCTTCGGTTCGCAGTTTTATTATTGTTTGTGCAACACAAAAATCGATTGACCCAGAACTGAAAATATCAAAACCTTATTATTGGTTATCATATTTAAATTTGATGATAATTGTCTCGTTTCTATATTATAAATATGCGATATTTTCAATTATCTTGTCTTGTCTCTCAGCTGTGTTTACATACGAGCTAAAAAATACCAAAACAAAATCTTTGGTACTTCAAGAATTGAGGAACCTAATGTTATAAACAAGTGAAAATTTATGCGCCTTATAGATCCGTAAACTGTAAAATTATTATGCATACCAGATGGTCTCCGAAAAATTCTGGAACAAAGAATCGAAAAACTATTTACGTAAATCGATTTTTCTATAAATGAAATCTTTTTACTTTGTCGTATACGTAAGACGGCATATTATTTAAAACATTACGTCTGCTCAATACTTAACACTTCCTCAATCTGCTATTTAGACTTTCTCTATTGTTGTTAAGTGCTAGAGGCATTGTTTGACCAGCTTTCTACTGTTCTTCACCGCAGTGGGCCTCCCACATTTACAGGAAGTAGTAACTCTAAATAACGTTTTCCTGAATTTTCTTGATCATAAACGACAAGACAGGAACTCGTAAAAGCAATAAACATATACGACCATATATACGGCAAACAAAGAAAGAAACAAAATAAATGGACTGGATTTGACATTGTCGAAATACAAATTTTCAAAACCTCAAACAGTCTTTTAAGAAAAAAAAATTGGAATCACCAATTAAATTTTTTTCAATAATGAAAAAAAAAATAAAAGCTGTGAGATCATACATGCGAGCAGCGCAGTAATGCAGCAACTTTTAAGTTGCAACAACCCTGAAAAAATAAATAAGGATTCCATTATCTCCTTATACATACTTCGTCTTTTTCGAAGATGTTTTTCATGTTTTTTTTTTTTCAGTGATCATGACCTCGGTTATAAACTAATGACTTTAATTATTACTTTTTTCTACAGATGCTCTTCTTGGCGGTTAATTTCTTATTTTTTGGAGCATGCGTCGTGTCGAGTAATCCCCTGAAGAAGAGCTACCTCATTCAGGTAAAAGGGCGTCTCCTAGTCATATAATTTCTGCCAAAAGCTTCCCCGAGAAGTCTTCGTTTGTAAGACAAGGATCAACTATTCCACCCTGTTATTCATATAAATGCAATATTTCTTTTTGTCAGGAGGCGACAAATCTTGAGTCCCAAGATCATGTTGAGAAGTTTCAAGATGATTCTCTTATTAGGAACGAACGGGGTAAGATATTTCAAGGAAGAACTAACATAAGATCATGTGCGAGAAAAATTCGTTATTGTAACTGGTTCATGCATGGGAGTAATAAGTAAAATTACATAAAATCAATAGCGTTATTGGCACATAGGTCTTTCAAATATTCTCTTCATCTCGTTATGTGCTCCCTGATCATGACTCCGTGTGAGGCCAGCTTCCGCCATCATCTCGATTCTTCAAACATTGCGTCGCCCTACTTTGTATACCTAACGGGATACTTCATCTCCCTGCGAAATTTTGGACATGCAGGCGGGTGTTAAGACGATATACTCTCATATAATTCCTTATGTCGAGGACGGGAAACCACCCTGAACTTTCCTGCCGGAGTTTTGCTGACTCCCATCACCTGCACCCCCGATCATTAAAGCTTGCGAACTCTACCAATCAGTATCTATTCCTGCAGCAACTCCAGTTAAAAGAATTGTTACCAATTACACTCACGTTTATTTACTTGTCAAACAATTATAATCGTTCTCTTTAAAAGGTACTTAATGAACGTTCATCTTTAAATTGTTTTAATAATAATTTCAATCTTTCCTTCTTTATTGGCTTGTTCTTTGAAGAACAAAGTAAGCAAACAATTTTATGAGTTTGATTGATTATTTTCTAGGTTCCAGAAGGTGTACATATGGTGGTGAGAAGTACGTAAAGGGAACAATACTTAACATAACTGTAGAACTGTCTGAGGATCAATATCGGTGTGACCGTTGCACATGTATCAAAGGAAAGTTCCAAAAATGCACGCCGATTTTCTACTGTCACCTACAGTGCGACGAGTATGAATTTCTTCCCGGTGAATGCTGCCCTGTGTGCAAGCAAAATAGTAAGTTTTCAATCCTATCCCAATCTCGTACCAAGTAACTCTTAATATTTTTACCGGGGGAGAGAAGATTGGATGAGAACGTGGGTTGAGGCGCGCAGGGAGGCAGCGCCGGTTCCTTTTTCCCTCCCGCCACGAGGAAAAGAACGCCTGATCGCAGGTTACACTATAAGGGGCGTGGTACGGCGGGAAGAAGTCTTCATTCTTCATTTTACAGTGGAATAGACTGTTTACATCTCTTTATTTTGTCAAATTTTTGCGGGGAACAAGGGGAAAAAAATCGCGAAAATAGCTAGAAAAATAGAGAGGCTGGATTGGAGTCGAATATTTGCTACAAAGGAAACATCGATCGATTACCAGAAATTTGCTCCTAGGCCTCTCGGAATGGGAATTAATTCTGTTGATCGTCGAGACGCATGCTCATCGGAAACATCAATGTTTCCTTTGTAGCAAATATTCGACCGTTTCTTCACTGTGGTTGCCTTGGTAGCTCAGTGGTTAGCGCACCTTCCATGAGATTGGGGTGTCGTGGGATCGAATCCCACTCGGGGCATTTGTTCATTATCATTGGAGTTTACCTCTCTGATGATGAACACAACTGTTATAAATTTTTTGACATTGATGATATTGACCGACAGGTTGTGGAGACAACAGAGAAGTCGGTGACCAATGGCAACAGATCAAAAGCTTAACGGGACCAAATGAAGGCGTTTGCTCTTTTTGTGAATGTACAGCAGACCGCAAAGAGTATTGTACCGACAATCAATTTAAATGCTTTGATATACCAGGATGTCAAGAGACAGAAATGAAGCCGGATTTCTGTTGTCCTCAGTGCAGTATGTATTAATTAACCAATGCTATATCATTGTTTTTAAATCGTGTTCAACATTCTGAGAAATTCTACATATTCTTCTTGTTAAAGCAACAAGTATCTGGAAAAAAATTCGAGCAGAGGGTTTTTCACCCCCAAAAAATCTTTCACACACTATATCTAGGGGCGAAAAAAAAAAATCGTGCAAGCTGAAAATTCCCCACCCCTCCCATCACTTTTCTAATGGTCCGCCCCTTAGTAAATAGCTTTCGGGTACCAGTGAATTCTATTTTAAGTTACATCTATGGTTAAGCGTCTCTTTGCATTTTTTAATAAACTGCACAGCTACAAATTAAAGATCACATTTCTTAAACTTTCTTTTTAGAAACATGGGCTAGTTCGACAACAACAACTCAGCCATGGTTTACCATTCAAATAACAACAGAAGAAGCTACTCAATCAACAACGGAAGAATATATTCAAACAACAACAGAAGAAGGTACACAGCCAACCATTTCCTACAGTGAAGACGAAGAAATGTAACAAAAGGTAAGACTATTGTTGACGTAAACCGTTTCAGCAAATCACAGCTGAGGCACTTAATTGCGTGGCGCCGGTTTTAAAAATTTGTCACATCTAAAGCTGTACAGCGCAACGCATGCCATTAGCCTTTATATTAAATGATCGGTCCGTTAGCCCCTAGTCTTTTTCACCTTAAATATAGCTTTTTCGAGTAAGGTCGAGGTACGTTAAAAGGCTGTGTTTCAGCGAGATGACAGAAGAAACCATGATCCTATTTTAGTTATGGACCCCTTTCCCATTGCATATCCCTTTACAAATTCTTTGCCTATAGTAAGGGAAAATCTAAAACGGCACGATTTCCGTACCCTTCGAGGCGACAGATGCCTATAAAGTTTAGTATAAGCTTTAGTATAGTATTATAAGCCAATGCATTTCCCCTCCTTGGATTCTAATAAAAGGCCACGATGTTACATTCATTAACAAGTGTAATAAGTGTCACTTCCTTTGCAGACATTTTCCCTGGACGAGATGACGCCAGGTGTGCTATTGTCAAGGATAAAAGCGGGATTTTCATGCGTGACTGTAATAAAAAGTGTGCTTCTTCTGTTAGTTTAGGCGCATTTTGCTAGGGGCCTATTAACAGCCCCATTAATCCGTTGATAAATAAATAGTATTTTTTGGATTAAATCATGGGAATAAACGCTGATCTTGAACGATGAGAAGCCTTTGTTGTTATCTATCTAAGTTATGAATGAATTACAATAGGCCCTATGCATGACAACGATATATGCTTAAAATTCACCACTAAGCCTCGTTTACGCGAATTATTCTCAACCCTCTGCCGCCTTCAGGCAGTTTTCACGTGAGTATTCTTTTCATCTCTAGACTGCTGCTTTGCGAATTCGTTCATGATAATATTTACAAGTTTACACTTCGAAAGCGAGGCGTGGTGGTGAAACTAGCCAGTCTGATGTAAACATGCATAAGGGATATTCACCATTATATTGAGGAAACTTCACCAATTTAAATATGACTGTGCCCCAAGAGTTCCACTTGGATTTATTGGTGGGGTGAATGATTTAACATGTCTTACAGTATTACAAACCTGGGACAAGATTCAAAGTTAAAGTGCACCCTAAGTATTGGTTGTTTACCACCACCCCACCCCCCGCCACCTTAAAAAAAAAATGTCCGGAAATTTCAGTTGGGATGAAAATGGCAAGACTATTTTGGTTTACCCGAACAGAAAATTTCCAAAATAAACGGAACGTCTTGAAAGGTAGTCAAAAACTCGCAACAGGGATATCCACACTGAACATGTGCTTACCGTTTGGTTTTATCCACCAGCTCCAGGCCTTTCGCCAGTTTTTTTACCGTATACGAGGCACTATTCTGCCCAGAGCCCTTGCCCAGAGCCACATGTCCCTTTTAGCCGGCGAGGCCTGGGGTACGAGATACGGGACATGATTTGATTGGCTAAATTAAAATTTAAAATCTAGCCAATCAATTTAACCGTTTAAAATCCCTTACAACAGACGGATTTTAAAACGGTTGATTTAATTGGCAAGATTTTAAATTGAATATATTTATTAAAAGCAAAACAACAAAGATAGGCCAGGACTGATGGTTGCTCTTCAATTTGCTGTGATATCGATGGGCATATTGATTGAAGTTCCCTGTTGATACTTAGTGACTTATAGCGCTTTAATTATTTGCGCATTTGCACGAATTTATGGCTGATTGATGACCATAAGAGATCAAACTACTGTTTGTACAGTATCACTTGTTAACTTAAATTAATGAAAGGATGCCAATCATCGAAAATGGAGTTCAAGCAGCCACGTTGAAGATCACGAAATTTCTCGCAAACCGAATATGTGGCTTCTCAGTCCGCTGCCTGGCTTTTAACTTCTCCGCTTCGGGAGTTAAAATACAAATATTATATATTTATACAACAGAGAAATTACTGACGCGCACCTGAACAAAGCAACTTATGCGATTCTAAAAAATTATTTTGCTTTTGTATGGTAATTTATTCCGGCCCTATCCCCCACCCGGGGGCAAGGAACTAAGAGAGAGAGATGATAACTTATATTTATTTGCATTACCGGACTTAAGCTCTGTTGAAATCAGCTGATTTTTCGCGAAAAGGTCGAAGCTTTTAAAAGCCAACAACAATTTAAGCAGTTAAAGGTAAGTTACAGAGTTGTGTAAGTACCTGATCATGCCTCGATGTATCCTACAAACTAGGGTGTGAAAGTAATTTCACACTTATTTATGATCAATGTACAAATAGGTTGAGAAATGCATCTCGCTGAGTTATTGTCGATTGCTCAAAGATGCCTGTTGCGAACACAAAGCTTAGAAAATATGGCAAATTTTATCCATAGTGGCTACTCGAAACGCAGAGCCCAATTTGAAGAAGATCAATAACTGCTAGACTCTAAAGGGACTATGTCGCGGGGATTTCGCAGACGTTTTGTCTATACTGTTCTGAAATAAGTGGTTGGCAACTTTACCCAGGAAAACATTATCTTTGTACATTTACTGAATATATAACCTTTATTTAGGGATAGAAAATCAAACTTTTTTAAGGCGCCCAGAAACAACTTGAAAACGTTAGCTAACGTTTTCAAATTTCAATCCATTTCCATCCAAGCCATCCACTGCCAAACGTGCTTTTAAGTAATGTTTAATAAGGGGGGGGGGGGGGGGACAGGAGGTTCTGAACCTCCCGCCTCCCGTACCTTTTACTCCCGCTTCCCATACCTTTTACTCCCGCCTCCCGCCCCTTTCTATAGCTGTTCTCCTCTGTTTGTTCCATTCCATTGCGAAATAGAATAAAATGTTACGAAATTTCACTTGTTTTCTCCCGGTTCCCGCCACCTTAAGAATCCCGCTTCCCGCCCTCTCTCCTCCCGCTTCTCGCCCCTTTTCTCCCGGGCTCCCGCCCCCCTGTCCCCCTCCACTTAATAGATGAGCAGCAGTGTTTTATCAAGTTTAAAACACGAGGCGCAGCCGAGTGTTTTAGACTTGATAAAACACGAACTGCGATAAAAATCTTCTGATGTAGATCAACTCATTCTTGCACTAATATTTAGATTTGGGGTTATTTTGGCCTAGAAAATTGGACGTAAAGTTTAGCCGTGTCTTTATCATGCAGATATAAAGACACTTTTTTAGTGCTCTAAAAAAGCAATTTTTAATAAAAGTGGACCATTATTTTAAAGTTTCCTACGACACAAATATAAATTTTGGCTGTTAAAAAATCTGTTAAAATCCGTGACAAAGTCCCTTTAAAACATGATACAAGATTTAAATTTACAAATTTGCTCAATTAAAGCTATAAACTTTTTTGTGCTGATCTAAAATCTATTGTTTTGAGATCAATTTGTATTACGCTAAAAGAGAAAATAGATCACAAAATCCCTAAAACTAACAACAATATAAGTTTAATTTCTTGGAGACGATGGCGTTACAAAACTTTGAAACTCTTGAAACATGATAGATTTAAAATGGGGTATTTAAACTTTAAAATGATTGGAACAATGCAATGCCGAGCCAAACGTATATTCATTTTATAATATACTTTTCACTTTGCACAATAGAAAAATGAAATTAGCATAAGTACAAATTAACAATTAACAAACTTAGAAACGGTCAGACACACTAGAAAGATTTACTAAAAATGGTTTTAGTATTTCTAGACTGTTCCACGATTATTACTATTTGACCTTCGGTTCGCAGTTTTATTATTGTTTGTGCAACACAAAAACCGATTGACCCAGACTGAAAATATCAAAACCTTATTATTTGTTATCATACTTAAATTTGATGATAATTGTCTCGTTTCTATACTATAAATATGCGATATTTTCAATTATCTTGCCTTGCCTCTCAGTTGTGTATACATACGAGCTAAAAAATACCAAAACAAAATCTTCGGCATATCAACAGCTGCGGAGCCTAATGTCATAAACAAGTGACAATTTTTGCGCCTTAGATCCGTTAACTGTAAAATTACTATGCATACCAGATGGTCAGTCGTTCCGGTAATTCTGGAAGAACGAATCGATAAGCTACTTACGTAAATCCATTTTTGTATAAATGATTTTTGTTTTACTCATTGTCGTATGCGTAAGACGACATCCAAAACATTACGTTAGCTCAGATAACCTACGTCAACACTTTAACACTTCCTCTGCTATGACTTCCTCTGACTTCCTCTGTTGTTGGTAAGGGCTACAGGCATTGTTTGACCAGCTTTCTACTGGTCCTCGCTGTAGTGGGCGTCCCACATTTACAGGAAGTAATGACTCGAAATTACGTCTTCCAGAATTTTCTTGATCATAAACGAAAAGACAGGAACTCGTCCGATCACCGAACTGCTTAAAAATGCATTGCAAGCTTCAATATCCATCTCTAAATGGGCAAACCCTTGAATTTTGAATACCTTCCAGCAATAATCCTTTATTTTTACTTTTTACTTCATCACGGTGCTTGTGGGGTCGTAAAAGCAACAAACGACCATACGGCAAACAATTTTAATTTTAATTTGTTTGTTTCTTTGAACTAAATGGACTGAATTTGACCTTGTGGAAATACAAATGTTCAAAACCTCAAATAGTCTTTTAAGAAAAAATTGTAATCAGCAATATAATTTTCTCAAAGCTGTGAAATTCGATACATACGAGCAGCGCAGTAATGTGGCAACTTATGCAGTTGAAACAATTCCACCATGTCTCTTTATAACTTCGTCTGTTTCGGAGCCGTTTTTTCATGTTTTTACAGTGATCATGACTTTAATTTTTTTATATATATATATATAAAAAAAAATTTTTTTTTTTTTTTTTTTAAAACAAAAAAAAACAATTTGTTTTCTACAGATGCTTTTGGCGGTCAGTTTCTTATTTTTTGGAGCATGCGTCGTGTCGAGTAATCCCCTGAAGAAGAGCTACCTCATTCAGGTAAAAAGTAAATTGACTTATTAAAGGGCGTCTCCTTGTCTCAAAATTTCTGCCAAAAGCTTCCCATTTAAGTCTTCGTTTGTAAGACAAGGATCAACTATTCCACCCTGTTATTCATATAACTGCAATATTTCTTTTTGTCAGGAGCCGACAAATCTTGAGTCCCAAGATCATGTCGAGTCTCAAGATGATCCTCTCATTAGGAACGAACGGGGTAAGATATTTCAAGGAAGAACTCAGAAGCATGAGATGCGAGAAAATTTCGTTATTGTAACTGGTCCATGATGGGAGGCGCGGTGGTCTAATGGTTAGTGCTTCGGAGTCCGGATCGAGCGGCCCGGGTTCGAGGCCTTGCAGGGTCATTGTGTTGTGTTCTTGTTCTGTGTTTTGGTCTTTCCACCCAGTTGTATAAATGGCTACCGGCGACATGATGCTGGGGGAGGGGTACACTGCGATGGACTAGCATCCCATTCAGGGAGGAGTAGAAATATTCCTAGCCGCTTAAAACCAGGATAACCTCCGGCAAGTATAAGCCACTTGGCTCGAGGCTTCCCTTTTTAACTGGTCCACGCACTGGAGAAATAAGTAAAATTTCCTTAAATTCAATGGTGTTATTGGAGCATATATAGGTCTTTAAAATCCTCTTCATCTCGTTATGTGCACATTGATCACGCCTCTATGTGAGGGCGCCTTTCCCATCATCTCATTCTTCGAATACTGTGTAGTCCCACTCTGTATGCCTGGCGGGATACTTCTCCTCCCTGCAAAATTCTGGACAGGCGGGTGTTTCCTCAAAATAATCCCTAACCTAGAGGACGGGAGCTCCACCCTTACACTAGTCTGACATGGGGTGTCCCATTCTTCATCGCGGTCAAACGTCTCAGGTAGTTTTTCTTTCTTTTTCGGTGAATTTCGTTTATATTAAAGAGCAATTATGAGCAAGGATAAATAAAATAGTTGCTGAGTGTAAAACAAACATTAAGATGAAGAAATGAAATCGTAATGTCATTTTATTGCAAGGCATTTCCCGTTACCTGACAGTCCGCGGTTTGTGGTTCTCTGACCAACCAGGAGACAGTACGTATTCACGGCGTGTATAAAAGTTTAGTGATCTGTTACATGCGGCCCTTCCTACTATCGCCATCATCCTGTGTTCAACTATCTTGTCGCTTAATTGTAAATATTTAGACGAGATATTTTGGCGAGTATTTTTGCTAGAAGAGAAGATCTCTACTTTAAAGAGAAATTGAAATTAATATTAAAACAAATTAAAGAGAACCTTTTAAAGAGAACGATTATAATTTTTTGACTATTAACCCTATTCAGACCGGGCTTTCTGGACCTTCTCTGACCGAGGGGGAGGGGGGGCTTCGGAAGCCCCCCTATGTAACTTCCAGAATATTTAAGCAATCACAATGAAACTTATAGGATGTGTTGTATGTCCGAACATCTTTCTTTTGGTATACGTCACGTGGGATGGTGACGTCACATCACGTGACAATTACATCATGATGTCAAAACAGCCGCCATCTTGGAACCGCCATCTTGGATTTCAAATTTTTTCCAAAATGCCAGAAAATCACCCAAAATTACTTCAAAGTACTCAAAATCAATGAAAATGTGCTCTAAACCCATAAAAATGTAAAAAAATTCCATTTAAGTTGATTTTTATTAACAGAAACACGCAAAATTACAAATTTGGGAAAACATGCCTGTCAAAATGATGTTACCATAGTGATGTCAAGTTCCTGACACATCATCGAACCCTACCAAATTATTGCCAGATAAATTTTAGGAAAACCCAGAAAGTTTGGCAACGTCTGGTTAAATCTTAAAAAAGTTATAAGAGTTCAAAGTCAGCGCGGGCCTCAAAAGCACCCCCCCCCCCCCCCGGTCTGAATAGGGTTAAATAAACGTGTATAAATTGGACTATCTCTTTTACACACCGGGTGAAGAACAGATATCGATAGCTGGAGAAACTTCGGGTGGGACTCGACCGCGGTCAAATGATAGAAATACATTTACTAGTCAATCAATTAAATCGCTCTCTTTAAAAGGTTCTCTTTGAATTTTTTAATAGTAATTTCAATTTCTCTTTGAAGTTAGGATCTTCTCCTCTTTCTTTGAAAAAGAAAGTAAGTGCTAGCACTTGAAAATAAAACAGCAACCCATTTAATGAGTTTGGTTGATTATGTTCTAGGTTTCAGAAGGTGCACATATGGTGACAGGAAGTACGTGAAAGGCACAATACTTGACATAGCTGTGGAACTTGAAAACGGTCAATACCGGTGTGATCGGTGCACATGTATCAGAGGAAAGTTCAGAAAATGCACGCCGATTTTGCGGTACTGTCATCCACAGTGCGACGAATATGAATTTCTTCCCCGTAAATGCTGCCCTGTGTGCAAGCAAAATAGTAAGTTTTCAACCTATCCCAGACTGTACCCAGTAACTCTTTGTTTTTACCGGGGGAAGATTAGATAAGAACGTGGGTTGAGGCGCGCGGGGAAACAGCGTTCATTTTTCCCTCCCGCCGCGAGAAAAAGAACACCCGATCGCAGGTTACACTTGAAGGGGCGTGGTACGGCTGGAAGAAGTCTTCATTCTTCATTCTTCATTTTACAGTGAAATAGACTGTTTACACCTCTTTATTTTGTCAATTTTTCGCGGAGAACAAGGGGAAAGACTCAGGAAAATTGCTGGAAAATAGAGGGGCTGCGAACAGGCTACAATGGAAATTAAAGCTCGTTACATTTTCAAATCTACAGTCCATTGCCTTTCCTCATTTTCTGTTCTCCATTAATTTAAAATCTGCATTCTTGGATTATATTCTCTATTAGTCCTCGCTAGCGCTTTGCAGAAATACAATTATTATAAATGTACATAATACGGCATATTTCGAACAAATGTTCATCATCAGCCCATCTATATATTAAACAAAACTAATGTCGGAATGAAATCAAATGCCCCGAGTGGGATTCGAACCCACGACAACCCGATCTCATGGAAGGTGCTCTAACCATTGAGACCGAGGCAACCACAGTGGAGTGAGTCGAATATTTGCTCCCAGGCCTCTCGGACTGGGAATTACTTCTGTTGATCGTCGAGGCGCATGCTTATCGGACAAAGGAAACATCACTGTTTCCGAAAGGTAGGCCAAGGAGCAAATGTCTGGTAATCGATGTTTTCTTTGTAGTATACATTCGACTCACTCCACTGTGGTTGCTTCGGTAGCTCAGTGGTTAGAGCACCTTTCGTGAGATCGGGGTGTCGTGGATTCGAATCCCGCTCGGGGCGTTTGGTTTCTTTCCGACATTGTTCTGTTTAAGCTGATTCCCTAGTATTGCATTGCGCATCCTTACTGCGCAGAATTTAACGCCCAATTAGCGCGCGCCTACAAACAAAATGGGGGCTTTTTCTATGCGGCTTGGCTCGCGCGAGAGAGAAATCATCGTTTTCTCGTAAACGAGTTCGGTGACCTATCGTTTTTTCTCTTAGTTCGAAAGTAGCGATCAAATTCTTTCTATAAAATGAATACAGATCAATTTCTATGGCAGAATAATACATTATCACCGAAAACGTGTACTCTGCCAGTACTCGCAAAGGAAATATAAGGAATTATATGGTAAATACAAGGTGTTCCTGCTCCTAAACGAATACGGTGACCCCCCCCCCCCCCTTTTTATTTCAAAATTTAACTTCCCTTAAGGTAAACAACCAACTGCCAAAGTTTTGTTGGAAATCTATGAGCAGTTTTATTTCAAGGGAATTACCTTAATATATAGATAGGCACATCAGAGATTACCTCTCTGATGATGAACACAATTATTATAATTGCTTGACATTGACGATATTGACCAACAGGTTGTGGAGACGACAGAGAAGTCGGTGACCAATGGCAGCAGATCATAAGCTTAACAGGACCAAATGAAGGCAATTGTTCTTTTTGTGAATGTAAAGCAGACCGCAAAGAGTATTGTACCGACAATCAATTTAAATGCTTCGATAGGCCAGGATGCCAAGAGACAGAAATGAAGCCGGATTTATGTTGTCCACAGTGCAGTATGTATAAACCAAATATTGAATGCTTTATTATGGTTTTAAAATTGTAGGAGGCGCGCTTTCTAACGGTTAGCACGATCGACTTCGAGTCGAGACCTCTGAGTTCAAGCTCTGGCCCGGATCATTGGGTTGTTATCTTGAGCAAGAAAGTCCACTCCTTCAATCATTACCTCTCTCCACCCATTAATGAATATGAGTAGATACTGACTAAATGTTTGGAGTACATCTTGCGTCCGCTCTCTGAGACTGGAACCAGCTTTACACCCCTTTAATTACCGGCCTCCCCCCCCCATCTCTTTGTACAATTTTGAACTTTCAGGTAATCATCTGACGTTTTTAGGACATCTGGCTTTTCCTGCCTCCATACATTTTATGCACAAGACATTTTTCATCATTCCCAGGGAATGATGGACCCATCATTGTCATCATCATCATCATCATCATCATCATCATCATCATCATCACCATTATAGCTAAATTAACGTAACTACCTAGGGTTAAATGGATAAGCTCCATAGAATCTGATTTTGCGAGTAGCAAGAGGTTATCATACTTTCGTTTTTGCAGTTCTAAGAGTGTGTTTTTGCTTTTTTTAATACATTACACAGCTACTTCTCAAACTTTCTTTTCAGAAACATGGGCAACAACAACAACACAGCCATGGTTTACCATTCAAATAACAACAGAAGAGAGCACACAGCCAACCTTCCCCTTTACATTCCCATTCGACGCCAGTGAAGACAAAGAGAGTTAAAAAAGGTAAGACTATTGTTGACGTAAACCGTTTCAGCGAATACACACTGCTGCGATAGTAAATGCCTGACTTTGCCAATGGTGTTCTATCGCAGCTTAACTAAAAAATTATAGGAAGATCTTTTAGTGCAAGTTTTACCAATGAACAAAGTGACATCATTGTATCGTCAACATTTGTTTCCATGGCTTCGACAAAAGAGGTCAAAGATACTTTTTTGGAGCTTTTGAGGCAAATAAATCAAAAACTACTACCTTAGGTGAAAGTTCTTGTTTTTAAAACATTTTGGTCTAACGAAAAAAGTTCTTGTTTTTAAAACATTTTTGTCTAAAGACAAAAAGAAATCTTTTGCAAATTTAAAAAAAAATCTGTAGGCGGGATTCCGAGCTACGTTGTTTTTTTCATAATTTTAAGGTGGCTCTGAACCCTATCTACAGAATTTTAACATGGTTTGTTTTGTCCGTTAGTCAAAAATATGTCAAAAACAAAGACTTTTACCAGGAAGTTTTTAAGTTATTAGCCTCAAAGGGTCAGAAATAAGATATGTTTGCCCACTTTGTCGTTTTCATGGCACGAATTTTGACATCACAGTGATTTCAATTTAATCATTGGTCAAACCTTTACAAAGTTGTACTTAAAGTTAAACCTCGACATTATTGGTGTAGCTGCAAAAGAATCCAAAGTCGGAAGTATCTAAGCCATTACACGCGGCCTTACACCTTGTCTTTCTCACTATTTTAAGCGTTTTTGCCAGTTTTCAAGCAAACCTGAGCACGTACGTTCTGTAGATTTCTGACCAAAGTTTACAATTTTCCAGTGTAATCTTATCTCACTTCTGTACTCCTTAGCCATTACTAATCCCTTTAAAAATTCCCATTTTAGAGCAGGCAAAATCTAAAACAGCTCGAAAAAGCTATAAAGCTTTGAAGCTGTAAACCCCCCCCCCCCCCCCCCCCACCCTCCACAGTTCCTAATGAAATTACAAAACGCAAACGAACGTGTATTAATAAGCGTCATTCTTTTACAGAACATTTCTCCTGGACTTCGCGGAATTTACATAGGTCAGAGAAAAAAGTGTATTTGAAAGCACATTTTCCTCGATAGAATCATGGAAATAAAAGTCAAAACTTGAACGAGAAGCCTTTGTTGTTATCTGTTTAAGTTATGCAGTTACATATTAATTTATCATTATATTTAGAAAATGTCACCAAGTTAATCATGACCGTGCTCTAAAGAGTTCTCCTTGTAATTATTCGTGGGATGTGACTTAACTAGATCTTTCAAATGAAAATCATTGATTTCAAATGCCTTACAGATATTACAGACCTAAGACAAGCTTCACGAGTCTCATCCATTCTAAGTATTGGTTATTTACCATTTACCAAAAAATTCCAGAAATTTCGGTTGGGATGGAAATGGTAAGCCGGACTACTCCGGTTTGCCCGCACGAAAAATACCCAAAATAAACGCCGAACGTCTTGAACGCTAGTCCAAAATTTCCCAACCGGAATATCCGAACGGAATCTGAAATGTTCATACTATTTGCTTTTATGTACCAGTTGCAGGCATTCTTGTCCCCGGCGAGAGCCGCCTGTCCCTTTTAGCCGGCGAGGTCTGGGGCACATACATACATACACATACATAGGCTTTATTTCCTCTTGAATTTCAGAGTAGCTTTTAATATAATATTTATATTGTAGCTAATATCTTCGAGAAAAAAAAATAATAATAATAATATAAAAAAGTGTAAATGTAAAATGCAAAATGTGAAAAAAAAAAATAGTGCCGGCTCTCGCCGGGGACAAGAATGCCTGCAACTGGTAAAAAGCAACGTGGCTCTTGGCACACATGATTTGATTGGCTAGATTTGTAATAAGGGGAATTCAAAACCTACCCAAAAGGGATTTATTTTGGCTAATAAAGATTTCCTCGTGTGAGGCTCACATGACATTGCAGGCGGAGATTGTACAGTATGGACTGGGCATTATCTTTATTTAATTCTAGAAAAAAAATTAAATGCAATCTGTGTTGTGTTGTGGGCAGGGACAAGGTAGCTTTTTTGCTGAAATTTATTCGCCCAACTCCCCTCCCCCCCCCCAATTGATGAATTTTCTGATCCACCCTGCAAACAAATGAATCTTATTTATGATTAATAAAAGAATGCTAATCGTCGAATATGGGTGAATTCAAGCAGCCACGTTGAAGATCACGAAATTTCTCGCAAATCGAAAATGTGGATATTCATGTTGTTAATATTAAGAGAACAACTAAGAATTGTTCCATGATGTAACATGTACATGACAAGTTTTAAAATATTTTGCGAATCTGCTTGCGTGTATACGTATGACCGCATGGAATCCACTCACTGTAAACGCTTGACTCGTTTTTGCCAAAATTTCTGCTCAACTGAAGCGAAACAGACAAAACTAGAATCTGACGTGGTTTGCTTGCTTCACACCGTACCTTGTCAAAAACTGGACTACATGCTGTTTGATGTTTATTGAATTCAATTACTTTGACTTTCCCGCTTCCTGGCATTTGGCTACTCTACTTTTTAAAATTTCTGACAGTGGAGAAATTAAAATACAAATATTACGTACTCCGCCATACCACAATTAATTAGTGACGCGTACCAACAAAGCGACTTAAGCGTTTCTAAAAAGTTAATTTGCTTTTGCATAGTAATTTATATTTATTTGTATTACCGGGCTTGCTCTGTTTATATCAGTTAGTTGATTGTCCGCGAAGAGTTCGAAACTTTTAAAAGTCACCCTCCCAACAGCAAATTAAGAAGTTTAAGGTAAGTTGCAGAGTTTCCTAAGTACAATTATTCTAGAAATTAACGTTACGAGGTATCCTGCGCATGCAAACCAGGGTGTTAAGACCATTTGAAGCAATTTCACACTTAATTCACAATATAAATAGGTTGAAAAATTTATGCATCTCGCTGAGTTAATGTCGATTGTTCAATGATGTCTGCTTAGAAAGCATAGTTAAGAAAATATGGTTAACTTCTCCATAGTGGCTAATCGAACGCAGAGCCCATTTTCAAGAAGATCAATCATAGCTGCACTATAAAACATGATGGGAATTTTAAATTCACACACTTGTTCAAAACTGACTATTATAAACTGATCTAATATCTATTGTTTTAAAATCAATTAGTATATATTAGGTCAAACGAGAAAAGATCTAGAGACGATAACATTACAAAACTTTTAAACTCTTGAAGCATGATAGTTTTATAATGGGGTATTTAAACTTTAAAAGGGCTTGACCAATGCAATGCGCCAAGCGTATAAAGTGACGCTAATTTCACTTTAAGCAATACTTTTCACTTTTAACGTATTAGGAAAAAAGGATCGTAAAATTCCCCTCAGTAGGAGCGCAATTAACTAAAGGCTAGTTCAATTTCTGGGAGACGATGGATGACATTACAAAACTGAAACTTATAAACTTTTGAAGCATGCTGGTTTTATAATTCCGGTTGCATGACCTGTTTTGTGGTCTTTAAAAGGCTTGAAACAATGGACCGTGTAAAATAACGTTGATATCACTCTGACACAATACCATTTAACACTTTATTCAATACCTTTTCTGTTATATCACATCTAAATTGTTTGATAATTTTCTCGTTTTATACTTTAAATATGCGATATTTGTAATTATCTTGCCTTGCCTCTCAGCTGTGTTTACATACGAGCAAAAAAATACCAAACAAAATCTTTGGTACTTCAGGAATTGCAGAACTTAAAGTCCTAATGTTACTAAGCAAGAGACAGTTTCTGCGCCTTAAACTGAAGAACCGTCAACAGTTAATAAATTACTATGCATAACAAATGTTCAGTCGTTAGGGTAATAGAGATAAAACCTCGAATAACTCCTTACGTCATTCCGTTCATTTTTGTATAATTGTAAATGATTTGTTTTAACTTCGTCATATCCAAAACATTATGTCAGCTCATCAAACTTACGTCAACACTCTACGTCAACATTCATTATGTTGCTTGCGCAGCTAATTGTAACTGGTCTTCTACAGTAAGATTAAAATGAGTTAAATTTACAACGTACAATGAAAAATTTACCGTCTGTCCTTACCATCTTATCACTTTGACCACAAGCGGTGATCCCATGTTCATTAATTCTTTACAATCTTTGCTCATCGTTGTGTAACATTGCGAAGACAGATAAATTGAACAAGTTTTACAACAAGTGAAATCACCGGCTTCTTGAACTTTTCCTTTTTGAAAGACAGCATTCGAGGCAGAACAGTTCGAGGTCAAGAAGTAAAAAACATAAATTCGGCTGTCATACTTCTCCATCCTAACAAGGGCAGTGAAAATGTTGTCTTGCATGTTCCCGGGATTTTCATTTAGGGACTACATTTAGCGGTTTTTCGTGACTTCCTGTTCTTTTCGTTTTCGCCGAAAAGAATCAAGTTAGTAACTTGATTCTTCTTTTGCTTTTTCATTTTGAATCATTTCAATTGTGTCAAACGTTGGACATCGATGCCTTCATGCGATTAGCGATATTCACTGCATTTGAATGAAAAAGTCAGATTGTTTTGTATATTGCAAGAAGAAGACATCACGTCTTTTTGACACGTTCGATGCACTTAGTAAAACTTAAGATCGCTGTTGTATTAAAAGATCGCTGTCTTAATAAAATTGTGAAATTGTGGGAGCCGAACTCCCACAGTTTCACGATTTTTTTAAGATATTTTTAATACAACAGCGATCTTAAGTTTTACTAAGTGCATCGAACGTGTCAAAAAGACGCGATGTCCAGTTTTCTCTCTATTCAAACACGCCGCTTCGCTTCGCTATATGGAATTTCTTTTGTATATTGAATTGTTGTCTATTGATCACAAGACTAAACAATCAATTCATCGCTGAGACGATACCAGATAGACTGATTATTCCTTCGCAAATATATTTCTTTTTATTTCTGAAGATTACCAAGAGTGTAAAAAGACGTCTTAAGGTGGGGCCTTAACCTGAAGGCCGTTTTTCCAATGCTAAATACGAATCTAACGGAAATAACTTGCTCGCTTTTAAAGCCATCCGAAAATGCTTCATTCAATTCATATGTCTATGCTTTGCGGTGTTTTGT
Organism: Oculina patagonica; assembly: GCF_052425735.1. Lineage (NCBI taxonomy): Eukaryota > Metazoa > Cnidaria > Anthozoa > Scleractinia > Oculinidae > Oculina > Oculina patagonica. The sequence continues at coordinate 30,761,847 of NC_135764.1, read as the reverse complement.
GAATTTTTGGGATTATTTGGGAGGAGATAATTTTTCTTAAAGGATTAGTAAAATTTAGAGAAATAGGAAAATATTGGAGATTTAATGTGATTTTAAAATTAGAATTTGAAGTTTAAAATTGGTAGACGGAAACCAGTTGGTCCCCCTGACAACCTGGAGTGCTCTGGCGTTGGGGTTAACTGTCTGGTGGTGTTTCAAAAACTTTTTTCGTTCTTAAATCCCTTCTTTAAACCTCACAAAATTTCATTCAAATTGAGGTAAAACCCCACCTTAAGCAAGTTACTAAACAACCGTCACTGAGATGCTGCATGCTATATCAAAACGATTTTCCTTCAGTTTGTATATATATCTTTTATTTTTTTTAGGCATCGTTTACACGGATGCCATTATTAATCAACACGGTTTTATGACCTCGAAACCGCATCGAAAACGACAGGGTTTCCTATCCTACCGTTTTCCAAGTGTTTTCGAACGTGATTGTATAAGCAAGCGCTGCACTCTGTGCGAGGTTCGTCCAGTCAATTTGTGGCAAAACACTTGACCGTTTTCAAATCGATGCGGTTTTGCCGTTTACACTACCAATGAAACCGTATCGTTTTGAAAATGCTCCACTTTTGAGGGTGTTTTCAAAACGATGCGGTTTCAGTTGTGTCACGATCGGCGCCGTACCGCGTCCGTGTAAACAGTGCCTAAGATTACCAAACGTAATAAAAGCTTTTTAAGCTTAACATACATAATTTTATTTCTTTCAATCCATTTCAAAAAGCAACGTTATGTCCACTGCATTTGAAAGGAAAATGGTCATCTTTTGTATTTCGATAGTAAATTCTTCCGATTGTCCGCAAAGTAGCTAAGCGACCATCATGGAGTGCGATCAATTAGCGAACAGTTACTGTCGACTAAACTGTTTATTTGCACGGGAAGATCAGTCTATGTTTACTCATGCTCTGGAGATTAAACATCGACTTGTACTACTGACATTCACACTTGACAAAACCGGTGAGAGATATTTGAGTTTAATTTTAATTCCGATATTAGTGGTATTCAAAAGATGATTTCATGGCTTATAATTTACAGGCCACGGGTCGACAAATATATTTTAAAATCTAAAGTTCGTTAACTACCAGATTTATGGCGTATCAGATTGTTAGCTTAAATAAGCACACCTACTTAAGGTCATTACCCTGAAATAGAACTGAACATAGATTTTTAACCACGCTTCGCCTACTGGTTTATTACTTTAAGGGAACTTAAATTTTGAAATAAAAAAGGGGGGTCTGACCATATTCGTTTAGGAGCAGGAAGACCTTGTATATTCCATATAATCCTTTATAATTCCTCTGCGAGCACTGGGAAAGTACACGTTTTTAGCTAATTTTTAGATAATTTATTTTTCAAACATAAGAATTGATCTGTTTTCATTTTACAGAAAGAATTTGATCGCTATGCCCAAAATATGAGAAAAAATTGATAGGTCACCATAGTCGTTTACGAGAAAGCGACAATTTACTTCTCTCGCGGACTAAGCCGCATAGAAGAAAAGCCGCCATTTTGTTTATGTGCGCGCGCTAATTACGCGTAAAATTCTGCGCAGTAAGGTTGCGCAATGCAATACAGGGCAATGACCTTAAGAAGTGTTTGAACTGAAAAAACATTTGCTGGCCACACTGATCTGAATATTTCAAAACTTCTCGTTGTTTGCAGACTACTATTTGATCCAATCCAATCGCATATTGAATTCTTTAATTAAGGAGGCTGAGGGATTAATAGTCCATTTTACAGTTGCCTGCCAAGTGACCAGGCCTTTGAATGGTAGAGAGGCTGGAGGTGACCTTGCATTAATACAAACCTTTCTGCTTTATTATGTAAATGCGAACTAGTTTACATCAGAACAACATGATTAACACAACAAAAGCAGTGAGGTCTGTATCAAACAAGGTCACCTTCAGCCTCACTTCCATTCAAAGGCCAGGTCACTGAGCAGACAACTGTAAAATGGCCTATTGTAGACAATTTTGTCGTCCCGATGGTTGATTCTAAGCAAACATCGACCGCTTCTGTACCAGACAAAATGAACAGGAATTCGATTGTCATTTCTATAAAAAAAAAAAGAAAAAAAAAAAAAAAAAAAAAAAAAAAACAAAATTTATACTCACTAAAACCAAAACCATGCATTCAGCGCTCAGCATTAAGCTCACGGAGTTGAACAATTAACTTTCCAAATGGTAATTTACATGCAGGGGCGCTTATTTTTGTTTAAATGGCATATTTTTCTGAGCTTATTTTCAAAGAGATGGTTTTAGATAAGAAATTTTCGTTTTATAGTTATGGCTTGGCTTTTGAAAATGTTGTGTCTGAAGTATGTTCGACGACATAAGTATACTGCAAGATGTGGTGATATGATCTGTAAGGAACAACAGTGCCGTAATTGAAATCTAGAAGCTCCAAATCTCCTTCAGAGACATTTTCATGACGTATTTCTTGAGAACAATCAATCTTGTTCGACTCGGGATTATTTTCCCAACATAACATGTTTTGTTTTTTATTTTGGGTCAAAATCTAGACTAGGCAAGTGCCTCGTCCTGCCTCTTGCTAGTTACGGCCATGAACAAACTGATCGATGTTTCCAGCACTTGTAAATTTTATCCACAAAACAATAAGTGTTATCTTACAGCTTCCTCTTATACTGGGGACAGTATTGCCCAGCCAAGGGGCTGTTTTTAATAAACTTTCAAAACTTATACTGGGATTGTTGTGTCAGCGTTTTGAGAGCCGCATGGCAGCATTAAAGGGACTATGTTACGGATTTAACTGATTTTTGAACCGCCAAAATTTTAATTTCTGTCACAGGAACCTAAAAATAATAATCCATTTTTATTGAATATTGCTTTATTGGAGCACTGAAACTGTCAACGAGCATCTTTGGCTGCGAATGGCTCGGATGGAAACGGATTGCAATTTGAAAACGTTAGGCAAACGTTTTCAAATTGTTTCCGCGCGTCTTCGAAATATCGATATTTATAGCCGTAGCTTGATGTCTATCCGCAAATTAAGGTTGTATATTCCTTTAGATGTTCAAAGATAAGGTTTATTTAGAGTAAAGTTGCCTACCACTAATTTCAGAACAGTTTAGACAAAAAATCTGCGAAATCCTAGCCTGCGTGGCCGGCGTTCAAAGGGGAAGGAGAAGGAGAGTTCGAGCGCGAAGCGCGACTGAGGTGCGAGGAGACTTTGAATATATTTAATCGAAGCACCACAAGGAAAAAACGAATTGACGGTTGGTTGCATTCTCCTGGTTCTTTCAATAACTTTTACTGATAATTAGAGGTCATCCATGTCACCCTTGCCTTGATGCAGCCGCCAACACAGTCCTACAAACCCACGCTCTTTGACACGACTTCGTGGGATGTTCGCTAGCATTCAGTGTAAAGCGAACTGATTGACAGTTCTCAGCTGATAAATCAGGAACTAAAACTAAGCAGATTCAAAAGCGATTTCGTGAATTACTTCTTCCGTGCGGCAAACGGAAATTAATATTTGGCAGTTAAACTGAGGTAAGCCTTTCAAATAAATTAGTTTGTTGACGATTTAAAAGCTATCTTTGACCGATCTGTTTGCACATTGAACATTAACCTATTTCAATGGAAAGCAGTTGCGTGCAGAATTTTGACACAAATAGCTGGGTTTTTGTTGTTGGTACATCCAACATACATTTTTTTGCCACGTCGGAGGAAAATTACACGAACTGAAAATCTAAACTCGGAGTCGTCTTTTACACATTACCTAAATCATAGGCAACGAATTTCAAGTATAAGGTATATTTTAATGCTCGTTTCGTTACCGGTTATACTAAAAATTATAAATGACTGTATTTACTGTTTGTCATATTTTTGCATGCCAAATATGTTTTTGTATGAAGCTGTTGTATTTATACAAACGTGGGAAAATGTAATCTAAATTTTGCAGTGGTTATTAAAAGCGTGCGTCACTAAAGCGTACACCCACTAAGGATTTAATAAATGAATATATTTACACCGAAAAACAAATTAATTTAAGTTATATTACCTAGATTTGACGGTACTTCCAGCGTGTCTTGCCCTTGGCCGAATTCAAATAATTTAGCGAGAGTAATAACAATAAAACATCAAGTCCACGTTTGTTAAGCCCATTGATTTTAATTTTCAAGCCGAAAATTCATAGAAGTGTTTGCCAATCCGTAAGAAAATTTAAAATACTTGGCTTAAGTATTAGTCCCATTTAACTTAGGGATGACAATCTGCAATGTAGCCCAGAGTCCGTTCCAAGACACCAATCAATTTTTGCCTACGTACGCGAATAGGAAATTACAGCGATCAGGAAGCTGTGTTTAACACAACCTTTGATATATTGTCTGCAAAAGCGACTTCAAACTTTATTTAAACACTTTAAGTGTTTAAATTTAAGTTTATTGCTTCATAAATTAGATATAAGATCAAATGTATTTAGTATTCTTTTTTTTCATTTATTTCATACTGTGCAGTTTATATGCAATTGGTATGAAATAAGATAGTGCGCAGGGAAATAAAATGTACAAGAGAAAAATCGTTGCTTAAGCTGTGTTAAACACAACCTTTGATATATTGTCTGTAAAAGCGACTTCAAACTTTATTTACACGCCATAATGTGTAGATAAAAGTTTATTGCTCCATAAATTAGATATGTGATCAAATGTATACAGTATGTTTTTTCATTCATTTCATACTGTAAAGTTCATATGCAGTTAGTATAAAATAACATAGTGCACGGGACAAAATGTAAAAGAGCAAAAAGCGTTGTTTAACATGAATTAGGGATTAAAAATGTGAAGTAGTTAAAGTGGCCAGAGCCTCTCCGGCTTACTATTTATAGCAGTGCGATATCAAGGGTAAATATTCCACCTGACAATAATTAATCACGCTTATTGCCGGTTCGGGTTTAAATATGAATGGAAACAATTCTATTATCTCCTTGAATCTTGCTGCAGTTTGCAATAGATCTGATGGCGGTCGCATATAAATGCTGTCTTTAGGAAGTCGTTAGAAACTTCTGTTTCAACAAGTGATCATTCAACATTGTCACCGATTAGATTGTTATTGAATATGAATGCTTTTATTTCATTTTGTGGTATTAGTATGAATAAGTGGTGTTTAATTAGCCCGCCATAAAAAAAGCCATAAAAATAAAAAAATCATATTACGCCTGACACGAAGGATATTACCTTCATTTCTCTTTGAAGAGAGAGTGAAAGCGTCAGCTTTGGAAGAGGAAGTTTTTTGTCAATCTAGGTAAGATTAACAGATTTCAGAGATTTACCTTAAAAAGCTTTCAATTTTCCAAAAAAGTACATGTATCTTAACAATGTGAACTAAAGGACTTTTTTTTTATATTTTCCTCTTTATTTTTAATGTGTTCGTCTTCAATAACTACGCATAACAAAGACAAATCCTTGTGTTACGTTGTCGGAGAATCATTTAAGTGTGAAACTGTAGTTGTTAGTTGAAAAGTTATCCGTGAAGGAGGCAAGCAGAACTAAAGAAATTACTTAAATACGATTACTCAAATATGTCGTGAAACTGATTGTTTCTTATCCAATTGAACTTTTGGTAAATTTCTTAGTATTTACTAAAAAAGTGCTGAATTATAGCGACGGTGTCTAGAATTTCAAATCAATGCCAGATAGACCGACATTACGTGCTATCTCAAACATTAATATTTTGTGCATTAAGCGCAAAAGAATACAGTTTACGTTCATACAAAAATATACGAGTCGCATTTGTCTGAGTTAAAACTCAGACGATTTGAGGAATTTAAAAAGATGACTTTTGGTCTAGTTCTAATTCCGTTGAAAATTTCTATAAATAAGTATAGTGCACTTTAAAAAAACAACTTAAAGTGTGTTATTAAGAGTCACCCGTGCACGCCGCATCCTGGTGTATTCCGTGCGGAGCGAAGGTACTTGCTTAGCATTTTCAATGGAAAAATATTCTCACAACAATTTAAGCACTGGGTACGTCTTCACGTTTTTAATCCATTTTCACTAAGCTAACAATTTCAGACAAAATAAAAAAAAGAAATATTATAACACAAAAAACATTTGAAGGGGAAATTTTGATGTAGAAAAGCTAAAAGAGTATTGGGTTTTTTAGGCCATTTTCATCAAGGTAATATTCGAGTTGAACAATTTTAAATTTTACAGAACAAAACGATCATCCGGAGGCTAAATACTAATATTTAAAATATAGTTTGATATTTTCAAAAATTTGGAAAGGAAATTTAAAAGGAGATTGTTTTTTTTTTTTTCAGGCCATTCAGTCACCAAGCTTATTTTCGAGTCTAAGCAAATCATAAAATTTGGCAATGTGACAAAATGACCATTGGAAAGTAAGCTTACGTAAATACTAGATAAATACTAATAAAAATATGACATTTATTGCTTGAATATAAACAGGTTTAATTTAAAAGGTGATTGGAGTTTGCAGGCCATTTTCGTCAAAAAGCTAATATTTGAGTTTAACTGAAATTATAAAACTTAGCAATGTGAAAAATGACCAATCGAAAACTTGTTTTAGAAAAATACGAATCTTATATTACAGTGGAACCTCGTTTTAACGAACGTTTATATAGCGAAGTCCTCGATTTAACGAACGATATTCTTCGTCCCAGTAATAGTAAAATATATGAAAAAGAACCTCGATATAACGAAACCCTGTTATGGCGAACATATTTTGCCAGTTCCTTGGCCATCGTTATATCGAGGTTCCACTGTAAAGGCATTATGCAGGAGACATAAGAATAGTTTATAGCAGGAGACATTTAGGAGATTAGCGTTTTCAGTCGATTTGCATCAAGCTTATAATCGAGTTTAAACGGATAAAATTTAGCCGATTCATAACACAAATTTGACAATAGGTAAATGCCTTATCTTATAATCTGATATTAATTGCTTGAAATTAATCTCGGGGCTAATGCTTTTATTTTATCGATAATAAATCACTTGGGTGGTATGATCACAAAAGAAAAGGGAAGAATTCGACGATAAATATATTAATCAACTGGCAATTTATTTGACATTTTGTGTACTGAATTTTGTAATCAGTCATCCTTACTTGGGATTACTATTTTACTCAAACGATCGTAATAAAACTAATTATAACTGCCACTAACGTCTTGGTTTACAATTCATTTATTCATTTAAAACTTATTGAGCCTATCAGAGTAGCCATTGTCAGTATTGAGATTGTTTAAATTTCTTTTTAAGGTAAGAATTAAAATAAAATTGAAATTTGAATTAAAATTTGGATAAATTTTTCTTACTGTGTCAAAAATTACAACCATATGGCGGTTGATGGTTCAACTGATTTGATCGATTTGACGTTTAGTAATAATTTGGCCAACTGTGGCCTTCTTTTGGCAATAAAAATTGTCCAAACTTGTTGACAAAAAAACAACAACATTCTATTGTTAGTTGATGGTTTCATTTTGATGTGGAACCTTTAATTTAACGATTGCATTGATCGTCCTGAGCTCTTTTGACGTTTGTTATTTTTATTTGAAATTGTTGACCTCCCGTGGCGGTTCAATTTCATTAATTTTTAAATGTCTTACAGTTGTAATTAGCATTCAATCGTGGGATGTAAGTTACAGTCCGTTTAACGTTAAAACACTGCCAAATTTCCCTCTCTCGAGCTCCTGGTTAAAGGTAAAACTAAGATTTAAACAATTTAAATTTGTCTCGCCTACTTCCACTGAAATCACACCAAGGATTGCCCATGATTCTTTTAACTGATAACAATCAACTTGAATGGCAAAACTCCTTAATGTTTTAACCTTTTTCAAATTAAAATCTTAACATGGTTTGCATAGCTTGTCGTATGAATATACAATTTTATGGCACTTTATTTTTTCAGAACACGCAAAGGGAACACAAGGTTGTTGAACATGAGTGTCATCTTTAAGGCCGGGTTAATCTTCCTCCTTGCTTTGTTAGTAAGTTATTCGGAGAGTCGCACCGTTGGCAAGGTAGGAGTTGGAAATAATGCTGTGCTTGCAAAATAATGATTTGTTATGTTTATTTGTGAGAACTCTTTTGGGAAACGAAAAATGGAAGGCTATAAAAATGCTGGAAAGTAGGCCATCTTACTTTATTTCTAATGACTAGTTTGAAAGCTTAATTTCCATTCATGGTTTTTGGAGAAGATTTTTAATTTGAGTTTGATATTTGGTTTAAATTTTTCTTGTCGTATTAATATGACCTGATTACAATAATATTATTGCTATGGTTTGACAGTCTTCGTTTTGTTTTTATCAACATACGCGTTAACAAAGGGAGCTGTAGAGCGCAGATCTGGTAAGTTAGAGCAAGATTGGGTGAAGACAAAAAAGTTCCTCATTTATAGCTGCATAATTTAAGCAATGGCAAGACCCTTGCAAGAAGCCTGTAAAAATCCTAGATTCTTTACAATTGTTTACATTGCAAACACAATTCGGCGAGCACTGTCTCTTCACTTATAAAACTCTATCGGAAGTACATGCTACAAAATGCGTCGTGTTATATCAGACAAGGTTCTCAATGAGACATCCAAGAAACCTTTGGCTTTATTTTGAAGGCTTTTGCATTCTATTGACATCAAACATGGAGGACCAATTCGGCTGAAAAATTAAAATGTCTGGCCTGCAGTTAAACCTAACTTGTCTCAAAGAAGGGTAAAGATTTTGCAACTGTTATCAATTTACTTTCACACAGATTTTTTAAGAACTATTTCGACAGTTTTGCTCTGTTTCGGACAGCTTGCCTACTCCAACCCCACCTATTATTGTTTGGTCAGGCCTTTTATTGACTCGAGTCAAAACTTGCCAACTTGACTTCCAGTGACACTGGAAGTCGCAGAAGATGTTCTGCAACTAAAAATGTTGATTTCCCTTCTACTTGTAGCAAAGTGCAATGCCAATAACCGTGAATACAGCGATGGAGAAGACATAATTTATCATACAGTTACTTCCCCTATCGGAGATTCTCAGTGTAAAAACTGTAAGTGCTCTGCTGGAAGCATTACCGACTGCAGGTCTTATGCTTGTCACCCAATCAATATAAAATATCCAGAAGCTTGCGATAACTGGATTTGGAAAGTGAACGAATGCTGCCCTATCTGCGGTAAGAGGATCTATGGCCTTACTTACTTTCAAGGGACGCGTACATCTGTGCAGCTCACACAAATGACGCATTTAATTACGTACGCCACCAAGCGCGTGTTATTAGTCCATGGAAATTTCTTAAATTGTAAGCAATTTTAAATGTTTTAAATGATCCCTGTGCATTGCTACAGTGCAGAATTTGACGCGCAATTCGCCACTTTAAAAACGAAAGGAAAACTTAGGTGAGTCTCATCTCGCAGTTGCTTGTGATACAGTTATCGGAGATAGAACAAAAAATGAGAAGCCGTTTTCTTAACGGCCTGGTCAGTTTAACGAAGGAAATAAAAAGTCGTTTTCTCGAAAAAGAAAACGGTGACGTATCACTTTTTTTCGACGCCATACTGGAAGCGACGATTAAACCAAACTTTGTTCTAAAGACACCTCCCACCTCCCCTTCCAGTGGATATATGGCTTAAAATATTTTCGTCACACGAACTGCAGCGATAACTGGAACGATTTTTTTCCTTTTTCCTATTTTAGAAGCCTGTGAAAATAATGCTAGCCCTTGGGCTAAGCGCATAAGTCAAGACGAATGCTATGAGTGTTCTTGTAGCGGAGGATCTGTTCAGTGCAACAGCGTCGTGTGTTATAACTGTCCTGGCATTACTGAATCAGTTCCTGGAAAGTGTTGCCCCAAATGCATTCCAAGTAAGTATTGATGATACAACAACAATATTACAACAAGGTCTGCATCTCGGAATAGTTACGAGCTCCTTCTAGAGGGGAAGAGTCCTTGTTTTCTTGTTGTCCCCTCCCCCCCCCCCCCCGAAAAAAATCACCTATGTTCCCTTCTTCTCTAAACGTATTTTGTCGATTTTTGTGATCCCTGTTTCCTAAAATATGAAAAAAAAAAAATCGGTTTTGTTCCCGTGTTAATGTTCCCAGCTTTATTTTCTGTTTGCTCCCTTGTTCCCAATTATTTTATGGCCACGTTCCCTTGTTCCTTGAAACCTCTGGAAGGGGTTCAGTAACCTCAAAAGCCTTGATTCAAAGCAAAGAAAAAGTAGCAATTAAACGCCTTCCAGATTTCACAGAAAAAAAGTTCACAAACAATTTTACCAAACTAAACACCTCCCTGAATGAGTGGCCGATATTATCTTTCAAATAAACCCGACAAAACATCAAAAGATCCTTAACACATTTTTTCAAATGATAATTTCAAAGATAATTTCAAAGGAGACACTTCTCTTGGTTTAAATTTTTGTCAATTTTTGCGATTTTTTCCTCGGAGGTGGGGTGAAGTGGGGTATGTTCGTTACATGGGTGCAAATTAATGGCTTCATTCGCCTCTCCTCGACGTTTCTTTTTGGTTCACCCATTCCGGGAAACCGCACAACTCCTCGGTTATTTTTGAGGGTTTTTTTAAAAATACCCTTTATTGAGTTGTTTTTTTTTTTCAAAAAATACCCTTTAGTCGGCGCGATGGACTATCAGTCAGTCAGTATGTGAGTTAATGAAGTATGTTTGTCTGTGACAGCAATCAGATTTGAGGTTTTATCAGAACCAGTGAAATTGCAGTTTGTAAAGAGGAAGTAATCTGACACAATCTGGTTGTAAGTGAGCGATTTCATTCGAAGATTTTAGATTTGTAGCAGGCGGAATTGGTGAGTTGTGAATTAACCCCGGATTTGAAACGTATTTTTCATCACGCTCGCCTGCTTACAACGCACACGCCGTCAGCAAATTGTTATTCGAGCGTTCGTAGGACGGCCAACGGGCTAGTTTTGCTGACCGTATTACAAATTGCATAAACAATTTGCACAAAGCAGATTTGAAGAAAAATGTTCGCATTGTGATGTTAATAATGTGGGTATATTTACAAAGAGTCGTAAAAATGGTAACGAATCTTATTCAGAGTGTGTTGTGGCCTCTTGTTTAAGAGTTTAATTGTGACAAGGAAACTTCCTAAGGCTGCATTCATTATGTATGCTACAGGGGGGGCAGAAGATTTTTTTTTTCAGCGGCTCGTTTTTTTATATCTCTCCCCCCAAGGTCCATACAAATTTTCATAAACCCCCCAAGCAATCAGCCGAAAAATGAATACCCCCACCCTCCCTCACAAGAAATATCAAAATAAATATCTGTATAAAAGTACACTATATATGCTTGAAATTTCAAGAGACATGTTTAACAACAACATCGAGAGAGCTTTGACTGTTTATGTCATACCTATGCCAGCCAGTCTAAGTAGCGCGAATTAGGTATAGATAGCCTGCCAGCTCGTGTACGAGTACTACCAGGAGTATTGACAGGAACCTCCGTTTCACTGTCACTCTCGTCGACAAAAGCAACAACATCATCATCATCACCACTCTCACTATCACTATCACACTCATCCACGGATTCATCTCCGCTGTTGCCATCCTCTTCACCCTCATTTTCCGGCCGTTCAGCATCATTCCACTCAAGTGCGACATGTGCCATTATTCTCCTTATCTTATCATTTTGCTTCCCAAGGAGAGAAAGTTTATGATGGTCTAAATATTTGTTAATTTAAGTTCTTCGACGTATAACTTGTGCATATTTGCAAATGTAGATGCGATAGTTTTCCAGTCATATTTTTCGTATCCTTTCATTGAACATTTAAGTGCGCATTTGTTGTTCAATTTCATAAAACTGTGCACTGAATTACATTGTTTAATTTTGCATTCATTGATTCAATAAAGTTGCACTGCTTAGACTGAGGTTGCATTAAATGTTTCCATTTTAGATGTTTTACTTTCTATACTGTATCGAAACATTACATCTACAGGCCAGGCACACTACTTGAAAAACTTCAAAATAGGTACTTTAGTCTCTCAGAATAATAGAGGTACCCTTGTTGCTTACGATCCTTGAAAGAAGCTGCTGTACTTATCTTTTTTTCACTTTTTAAAACTATTACAAAAGCTAGACAGAATCTTACAAAAAATAAGCATCCCCCCAGGAAATACATTTAAACAATTTTCATATCCCCCTTTTTTTGCTCTAAAAATTTGAGAACCCCCCTAAAATCCTCTGCCCCCCCCCCCCCCCCCTGGCGGATACATAATGAATCCAGCCTTAAAAGCTTTCCAAAAAAAGTGTTCTTTTATTTGATTCATTTATTACTTCGTTTGTCGTCTCTGTTCATCCTAAAAGCATCAAACTTGGTCAAATGACCAATCTCCCCGTGATCTTATATGTGGTGGCGTCAGATTATCGATTACTTAAAATTAAAAACTCGCCCCAGTTCCCTGCGCAACCTCGGAGTGGTCAATCACGTTACAGTTGTAAAAAAACTAGCAACAAAATAAGCTCTAACAGAATAACAATGTGCCATTTCGTAACAAATTGACAATTAAATTAGTTCTTGTTTTTAAAAATGATAAAAAAATTACTATTGAACGAAAGAGGTCTGACGTAGCAAAGTGCAAGTACAAATTGTTTTGTCTGAAAAATGTCTCCTAATAGTAGTAAGGGCTATGTAGTCAGTGATGCACCATACCCATGACCCAACTCCCAGTCTCACCCCAAGCCACCCCATAATTGAAAAAAATAACTCCGGCACGCTGAGCGTGCCTATGTTTTTTAATTATCCCAAGGTATTGATAATTCTACTCATTAAAACACTATCACTTCTGCACAGCCACTACCACAGAAGCCCCATTCACGATTCAGCTGACCACAGAAAGGCCGCCGCCAGTATTTCCCTTTCCATTTGGCAAGAAAAAGCGTGACGTCACTGCACTTGATAAACAGTTTGATGGCGAAGAGTATGACGAGACGGAGCAGTAAAAGCCTCGTGACTAGTGACGTAGGTTAGTAAAAGACAGATCTAGAGGAAACTAATTCCCAAAATGATTAGCTTTAGCTCACTTATTCCAGTAATGGCCTCCTTTCTGTTCTAATAAATGCTCTCTTTTGAAAGTTGGTTTTTAATAAGCGTTCCAGTTGTCAAACAGACATCCCTATCCAATATTAGTTTTTAACAGCTTATAGCATTTTTTCTTGTCTTCAAGCGGTTAAAATTAGTAACGTTTTTTCATGCTTGCAGGTAGTTCAAGATACTGTAACAGGAAAAGACGCTTGGACAAAGACAGGAGTCATCATAATTTTTGAAAACGAAAACTTTAGGGAAAACAACTTGACATGTGATTTCGTAGCTGTTTACTACTTAATTGAATAAAATGGCAATAAACGTGGGTTTCACAGTTGTCATGGCCTGTGCCGTATTCTTGGTATCCTTTTATACTACAAAAATTTACAGATTAAGCATATGGTCTTTGAACGTCTGCTACTCTGAGGTCCTCTGAGACTACTGCAAAATTTGTCGAAGTTTGATGAAATCTACAAGGTACGACCCCCAGTGTTTGTGTTGTGGTTTAAATTTATCTTTGATTGAAAAAAAAAAAACCATACCGGTTTGACTTTTATTTTACATTGTCTCAAATTTATTATTATAATCTGAAACAAAGAGAATGAAAATCAAACTAGTTTGAAACATTTTAAGCCAAAGATAAATTTAAACCACGTGCACAACATCTACATTTACCAAATCTGTTGGGATTGGGCTTCGAATACATTGATAATTGCAGTCGCCTACTGGACTTGGCAAGTTTTTTGTGAGTTTTGAAATAAAAATCAGACGAGCACTAAGCAATGGCAATAGGACTGAGTGGATGTAGTAGTCCAATTTGGGCCGTAATCATACGAATGACTATCAAAGTTGGACGACCGCGAAGCGGAAGTCCGATTTGTTAAATCAAGAGTATGATTACAGACAGAATTGGACGACACAAAGTCCTATTACCATAACATTCCAGGAAAATAAATTGACAAAGCGAGGCATGTTGACAATTTACCCTGACAAAAAAGCCATTTTTGAAACTAGAGGTTTTAGCAATCTCTAGCAGTATTCAGTAAATAAAAAGAAAGAAAGAAAGTGCGCGCCCATGCGCATCAGGCGACCCTTGTTTTTGGACATTGTAATTGGACACTTTAGCTGCGCATGCTTAAATTTGGTGAAAAATAAGGCTTGCTAAGAGTCAATCAGATTCGAGAATGTTGTTATAGTTATGATTAAATAACTATAGAAAATTGTATTGATTAAACATTCATTGTCAGCAAACGTTCGCGGCATGCAGTGGCTAAGTCACGCAGTTATACTGAGCACTTTCCTTAAAGTTGAACAAAGATTATCGGCCAGGCATAACTAAGTAAACTAACCCAAGATTAGGTCTATTTAAAAGAAAACATTTTTGTACAGTGTTTCATAGAAGCAACTCAGTGAGACTAATTCGTAAGAGGTTTATCTTCGGGTACGTATTGCAAAATTGGGACGGCTCAGGAACCCTTTTACTAGTAAAGTGAATACGTGGTTTTACCTATAAAATTAAATTTTTTCAAACATTTAGAACATTTTCGAGTCCAGAATTACACTCAAGTTTGCTTTGAATTTAAAGGTTTATTAACTCGTTTTTATGTTGAATTGCACTCCCCATAACTTGTAAATTGTTCCCTATTTTAAAATGTCTTGTCTCTTTCACGTGGTCGTCACGCTGTCACACATTTCACTGCCATTTTATAGAATGGCACGCGTGACGCTTCCTTGATGCTTTCTTTGTTGTTGTGTTATAACGTACCCCGGGAAGACTAGAAAAATGCAAAATTCAAGTGGCATCTACTCGGGAAGACTTAAGGCCTCCATTCTGTGACACGCTAATTGTTTACTATAACCAGAAGTGGAAATGCTCTGGACTGTTAAATGAATTTGAAACGTCGAGAGACCTTGGGCACGAGTTCTTGCAATTTATTTTTTGAATAAGCTAGATTAATATTAATAATGGTGATAGAACTAAGCGAAGTCCTGGTCGGTCCGTAATCATATAACCTCAAAGGAGCTCGATTTTGTCAAGCCGGAGTATGAATACAGACCGAATGGGACACCAGAAAGTTATGATACCAAAATTCATAACTGTTGAAAAAATTAACAGAAAAAAGCAACGAATAATTTAATTTTTTGTTGAGGAAGACGAGGACAATAATTGACTTGTTTTGGAGATGCATGAGCCGAAAAAAAGCCAACTGTCCTAAACATGTAAAGCGCGCGAAACTGACGCGTACTGTCTAAGCATGATTCGTTAACTGTCTTATCGCAGTGTACAAATCGGAGCTACAAATCACCATTCAGATTCAAGAATATTGTCATAGTCAAGATGAAATTGTACCTAAAGTTGGGGAGCAATTTGCCATTCATTCTATTGCAAATTTACTGCAAAAAACTGGAGGGAAAGTCTCCAATCTTAACCCGTTTCTAAGCATTTTTGTGAATAAAGTATTCGAGGCATATCGATAGGATGATGCCACAAATAGAATACACGAATGGTGTCCTGTCTTTTCATTTTTTTATTTTAAATGATTCTGTGCAGCTGTTAAAATAATTGTGTTAATTTAAGCCCCGGTAAATGTGGCTGTTTTTCGACAAATCATAATACAATATACGGGTTAGTTATTTCATTTTCGCACTGAGAGGCTTAAAGGGAAAATTTGATTCGTTTATTACGCCTGTCCTCTTGTAATCGGCCATATGCGGGCATTGGATTTCATTTTGCAAGAGGAAATCTTATAGCAATTTTTTTTAAGAAACGACTCAAGGTAAGCAAACAAAGTTACTACTGAAAATTTTAAATCGAACTAAAATCGCAACTAAAAGGTGAATGTTTTTGTGGCCGACTTGCCTCGCTGCGAGAGAACTAATTTTAACTACTTGATTTGTTCTTAGCGTAAGGAATTTTCTTTGGAATTGATCGTTAAACAATCGGAAGCTTCTGAATAAGGGCCAAGAAATATTATCATTTAGAAAAGAATCTAATTTATAACGTGTTCTAAATTTTAAGTGGAACTAGTTAGGCGCCCGTCCTATCAGGTTTTCCTGTTACATTTAAGTGAAGATTCCTTCCGTTCAAGCCGTCATTTTCTGTCAAAAGGCAAACCAATTTCCTTTTGTTTGCCTCTATTCATTTACGTATAATAATATTTATCATCTACTTCCGATATCCCAATTATTTTGGGGGTTAACGATCGAATTTAAAAACATACGCTCTCACAAAAATTTCTAGAATCAAAAAAAAAAATTGAACTCAAAAACTAGTGCTAAATTATAACTGACAAATGGTTTTGAGAAACAGTAAAATACAAATTATAGGCGAGTAATTTTTTTCCAGTCTCAATCGAACCGGAATTCATTTAATTTGTTTTCTTTTTTACTCTTCTAAGACAAATAATTAGTGCCCACTCAAAATGCTTTTCATAATCATCACTGTTATCCAAAGAAAACCCCGATTAAATCAAATTATAATCGCTCTGCTTTTCTGTTAAAGATTTTTATGGATTAAAAATTGATTGGTAGCTGAGCCCTCTTTTTAGAAAGGCTTTTATTCTTCAATCCTCATATCATTTTTGATGCGCCAATTTTCTGTTAGCTCTGGTGAATTAGACATGTTATAATAAGATGTTTGTTTTACAAAGCAAGTGTTTTAATATTTGCCTTCGAAAGGATGGTGCTTGTTTGGTGTGACAGAAAAATAATTTTGTCTTAAAATTTAAATTTCCTGAGATTTTGAGTTTGAAACGTGCTTGTCATAAGAATTAAAGTACTCTGACATCTTTACTAAAGGCCGGTTATTCAGACGGGATTCACACCTGATTTTTGCCAAGCTTTTACCTTTTCACGAACTTGACGAAAACCTCAACAATCCGCTGCCGATAAAACTTTGAATTCCGGTAAGTGGATATGAGATCTCAATTCAGGTGGCTGAAAATGAATTTATTACTGATCTATTCAATGTACCAAATCTTAACAATAATTACGAACAATTATTACTTTAACAGTATTAGGGCTTTTGACGGAAATCTTTTTCACCCCTTTGCGGTAAAATCCTATTTGCTCACTACCTTTTATTGTTGCAATTTGTACGCCTGTTTACGACCTTTTTTTTCTTGTTTTTCAGCGATACTTACTAGCATTACAAGAAAAAAACGTTTCAATTATCAGCAAGGTGCTTATTAAAATGTTCGCGCCAAGAAACCCATTTTCAAAAACTGAGATTATTTACCAAAGTACAACTGTTCAATTTTTGCCCCACAAACAAGCAAAATAATACGCTTAAAGGGATCAGCGTGTCGTTGCGGTTTTATAGCAGACCGGCTATAACATTTCTTTACCCTTTTTTTCTTGCCTTTCCTTCTTACAGAATTTCTTAAAAAAATTCCTAAAAACAATTCGAAACCGTAAATTTCTTTTTAAAGGTCAGATGTAGGAACGTTTTTTTTTTCCTACATAGCAGTTAAACACTGCAAATTCATAAAAAAAAGGTAAAACTAACGAGCCTCGCATGTAAAACAGAACTTATCATTTCATATGTAACACATGGGATAATTGTATAAGTAAGTTTATTGCATTGAAGTTAAGCAGTTTGGAACATTGACGTTTAGGATATATTATGTGGTAATTTTCCAAAGGTATTTTTGTGAACCAACCAAACCCCACTAGCCGTGCTTAGGTGTCAGAAGTTATTTCAATCCGGACACATATCTTCCAGCTATATTTCACTCATTTATCCAAAATTTCATAATTTAGGTTGATTTCTCAATTATGTCACCAGAAAAGATAGTAAAGTTTTTCATCTTCATGAATGGGCACACGGACAATTTTTAAAAAGGATAGATATTCCAAGAATAAAATTATATTCCATGTTTTTTTTAAGGTATGGACTCCAGAACTTTTCTACAAGCGTGCTTGGCGATTTGCTTCATGGTTTTATTAGCTGAAGGAGAACAGCACAAAACAATTGTAAGTAAATTTATGTGAGCGGTGCTGTAGTCTATAAGCAAGTCCGTTAAATTAAGATGAGTGGTGGCCTTATCGTTACCACGGTGGGCCGGAATGTTTAAAATACGGTTAAGTTAATCCAGGATATAGGTGAATTTTGGTCCGAGGTACGAGTTTGACATACGAACAGACTTTACATCTTGACAATGTTATTAATCAGTAAATACAGATTTGAAATTAACTTCTGTCAATTTTTTAGGAGGCTGAGGAGGTGAAGGTTAGAAGTGTCAGAGACGTGGAGGGTAAGAAAAAATATTTAAAGAAGTTTTATTCAGAATAATAACTAGCTGTTGCAGAACTTCACAATGTGGCTAGCATGAAAATGAAATAACTAATTTACACATTAACATGTTCGATGAAAAATTGGAGGCAAAATTTTTAAATTCCGGCGAAAACTTTGTCATGAATAAATGATATGTTTAAGACTTGTTTCACTTTTTGCACGTCGTAAAAATAAGATGGTATACTTAACAATTATTCCACGAGCGCGCGTTGTTTATGAGATGGTAGATAGCCAACGATCTCATATCCAACAAGCGCAAGTGGAATAATTGTTTTATTAAAAACGCCCAAAGAATTGCACTATTTGTGCTCCCCAGTGTTTTTTTGTTGACACGTATCGGCCACCATATTTGTGGTAAATGGTATATGAGCTCATATACCATTGCCTGTCAACCAATCAAAACTCAAGAATTGCAATAAACCATGGCTAGTTTTTATTAATAGCACGGATGGTGCTCAGAGAAAAATATTTTGTTGTTTTTATTTTCCAGTTGAAATCGACTATGAGCCAGTCGGTTGTTATAAAGACAGACGTAAAGACAGAGCATTGGAAAAGATGGTGAAAAACTACAGAAAGCCAAAGAATTTGGGCGGCAAAAAAATTTGGGAATATTGGGAAGACATGAGTTATGTCATTCAGCTTTGCGCTGAAGAATCCTTCCGTCAAGGCTTCACGGCCATGTTTGGAATGCAGTATTATGGGGAATGCTGGTCGGGGAAAGATGCCGAGAATAATTATGAAAAGCATGGAAAATCAGGGAACTGTGTAAACGGTGTTGGAAAGTCGAGCACAAATTATATTTATCGTATTAAAGGTTGGTAGGTTTTTTTGGCATTTTTGTCAACTTATAATCTGCATTTTAGAAGGCGCGCTTTATCTTGAGCACAAAGCGAACCAACCTATGAAGACAACAATCTGTTTTTGCTTGGTATAGCTATAGCCTTGATGAAAAGCTTACTGAAAGAAAAACTAGCTTGTACATATCGTAAAAAATGTTGTTGTTAATCATCGTGGTAGAGTACAATAATAATAAAGTATTTTTCGTTTGTCTCACGACGTAGTGTCACTTGTGATGTAGATCGCGACGTTTCGACTGCACACTGCTAGTCTTCATCAGGCGATAAGGTCGACTGGTTGTGCGTGAACTTATAAAGCACGCTGCTGCGCTGTGATTGGTTGGTTTTCAACAGCTGTGATTGGTGCATTTCGATCCTCGCTGTTTCTGTGTCCTGTTGTTCCCTCTGAAACGGCGGAGGTCTGGATACGGGCGAGTCGGATGTCCGACTCGCCCGTATCCAGACCTCCGCCGTTTCAGAGCACACCCACAACACCGGACACTACCCGCTTTGGAATGAGGTAAAGTTTATTGATCGTGAACCACACTGGTACACACGCAGGGTCAAAGAGGCAATTCACATAAGACTTCACCCTAATAATATCAACAGGGATAGTGGAATTGAAATTCCTGAAGCATGGATGCCCACGATCAAAAAACACAACAACAGGAGAACTGTACGACAGCGGACCGCTGAGGGAACAACAGGACACAGAAACAGCGAGGATCGAAATGCACCAATCACAGCTGTTGAAAACCAACCAATCACAGCGCAGCAGCGTGCTTTATAAGTTCACGCACAACCAGTCGACCTTATCGCCTGATGAAGACTAGCAGTGTGCAGTCGAAACGTCGCGATCTACATCACAAGTGACACTACGTCGTGAGACAAACGAAAAATACTTTATTATTATAGCTTGTACATATTTTGGCCAGGAATAGGATGCCACGAGCTCATATTATTTCCAGCCGCGCGATACACTATGTACAAAACAGACCTCTTGGTTGAGCGAAGCTATGTCCCGGGGGAGCGGGGTTGTCCCTATAAAAAGGACGGGGATAGTCTTTGGAAGGTTTAATTTAAATCCCCCTATATATCTATAAGGAAACCAATATGGGCGTGGTTCTAGCTTTTTCCGATCCCTAAAAGAGACCATTTTTCATGCCTGATTGGTCTAGACAACCAACCCGGTGTGACGGCGTTTTATACTTTGTGCATTCCTAGACGATACCTTGACGGCTAAAATATTGGCGGTCTTTTCAGAACAACCAAAAGACCAACATCCGTAATTTACACCCCTAAGCGAGGCGACAAGCATTCCTGTCCCTTTCATAGGAGTCGCCCCTGGGGGGAAGCTCTGGACGCCGTTTTGAACGGCGAATAGTCTGCAACAATCCATGCATGCAGAAGATTCACGTTGCTCGACCAAGTAACACGGCATTTACATGCATGTGTTTAACGACGTCTAAAACTCGAAAATTCAGTGCGATGACATGAAATGATAGTTCTCAGTTAAATAATACAGAACGCACAAATCGAACAAAAGGCGGTATTATTATCTAAACATCACATGAAGCTAATTTAACAGCAGGCTCGATGAAATTGGTACAAGAAAGTTAAACTTTGTAGAAGCCATAGCAGTCTTTGGCGAAATGAAATCAAAAAAATGTCATAGCCGAGAAAGATCAACATCATTGTATTATCTTTCCTGAACAGTTTTAAAAAACAACCTGGCCGTGAATGTTTCATGATCAGATCCTGCCCTTCGGAAAGACCAATTAGAAAGCTGTAGGCATACCTTGTGATAGAATTAGCCAAAAACAAAACCTTAACTTTCAACGTATTATTTTTTTTTCTAGTAAAGCCGCTTCAAGTGAAAGCTCCGGCTTCGAAATGTAATGTCGGCGGTGACACATACGACGATGGCGACAGCATGCAAGTGTACAAAGGAGACCTGGTCAGCGGTGAATGCCATCAGTGCACGTGCAGTAAGGGGGAGCTGATAGACTGCCACCACATTTTCCACTGTGTTTTAAACGATTCAAGCTGCAACAGTTACTCGATGTCTGATTCCCGCGGACAGTGCTGCCCAAAATGTGAACGAGGTATTGCCCAGCCCAGTCGGTTCTTCCTATAAAGGAGTATTCGGGGAGGCTCCGCCCGAAGGGGGTAACTTTATTTTGGCTGTACGTATATTTAAAGAGTAGGGGTTTCACGAGTTGGAGAATACAAACGAGTAGGGAAAACTGTCATTTAGGTATTTAAAAAGACCTTCTAAAATAGCGAGAACAGATCCGCCGAACGATTGATTAGGTATGAGAAAGAGGTACTAATTTCTTTCGAAGGTATAGGAAAGGGATACGTTTTCTGTCGAAAATGTTATATGAAAGGGAGGGAAGGAGGAAGGGAGGGAGGGAGGGAGTGGGGGAGTGGGGTACTTCCATGTAGACTGTTTACAGTTCCCTATCGTTCCGTGTGTTCGCGAGATCGCATGCGTTACTTCAAAGGGTCGCTATCTTGGTTTCAGTGCAAACTGGGCAGAGTACCTTGTCTAACACACTTCGCCCCTCGATAGATTTGGAACTCTCCTCACTTCCGTTTGAAGGTTAGATAAGATCACGATAAATAAGTAGAAATAAGGGACTAGCTGTAAAAAAATTACTTCTACGACTTTATAAGCGCATTTCGTTGTTATTGCTTTAAATACAGTCTCCTGTCTGGAGCAAGGCGAGCGATTGTCACAACCATGCCCTTTTCAGCATCAGA
Source organism: Oculina patagonica (assembly GCF_052425735.1). Lineage (NCBI taxonomy): Eukaryota > Metazoa > Cnidaria > Anthozoa > Scleractinia > Oculinidae > Oculina > Oculina patagonica. Next base: position 30,739,901 of record NC_135764.1, on the reverse strand, counting down.
AATACACTTTTATGTGTGCACAACCTATTCGTCCTTTTCAGTGTGTAATCTGAGTTTTAAAAAAACGTAATTTCATGCCATTTTTATTCACCACAGATGTCCCCAGTAGCGCGCCGAAATGTAAAGTCGAGCCTGATCGTATCTACGACCAAGGTGACAGTATAGAGGTTCTGCAGGATTATGACGAGAAACAGATTGCCGAATGCCACCAGTGTACGTGTAAAGATGGAAATTGGGAGCAATGTCACAGAATCTACTACTGCGAGCTTAACAAACCCGGATGTACCAGCTTCACTAAAAAGCCAGGCCAATGTTGCCCTTCTTGCGCCCGCGGTACGTGATTGATAAAATTATATACATAGCCGATTTTAAGCAAATGAAGGATCATCGCAGTAATGTGCTCAACTTAAGCAGTTGAGAAAAGCAAGCCTGAAAAAATTCAGGCTTGAACGGGAATCGAACCCATGACCTCTGCGATACTAGTGCAGCGCTCTAACCAACTGAGCTATCAAGCCAACTGGGAGCTGGTCACTTGTGAGTACGTAATATTCCCGTGGATGGAGAAGATATGAAATGAATATATGAATTTCAGATATTCATTTCATAGCTGATTTTGTTAAATTATATTTTTATTTTCATAATTGGCTTCTTCTATAAATGAAGAATCTGTAATGAAAATTAAGTTTTTAAACTTTCTTTTAAGAACCTTTTTATAAAAAAAGTTAAGGCTGAGATTTACCGAATTTTACGAAATTGCCGCCCATTTGTTTTCTTTTTAAATGAGCAATAAAATTAAATTCAAAACTGTGGTCTAACAGTTCAACTAGCCCAATTCTTAAACGGACATACCTTAACATTAACAATGTGCTTTTTTTTCTTGCATTTCACACTGTGCAGAACATCTCAGTTTGAAGTCCAGCTGAGGCTTTCTTTCTTTATTTTTGGTCAGGACTAATGAGAGGATGAACATAGCTCTTTGATACGTTTCCTGGTCACATATACATTGATTTACTATAACGTGTAAAAGTTCCTATAAAAAAAAAAGCTATCTGCTTTAGTTAACATCTTTTTATTTCTCTGTTCTACTTTGTAGTGATACCCAAGCCAGCCCCGCCCTATTGTGAAGTAGGAGGACGAACGTATAAAGACGGAATGAGCATGGAAATATTGCACATGTCCGCTGACCAAAAGACTGCATCGTGCCATCAGTGTAGATGTAAGGGAGACCAAGTGGACGGATGTCATTACATATTCAACTGCACGCTTGATGACCCGAAATGTGCACGCTACGAGCAGCGTCAAGACCAGTGTTGCCCCGACTGTGGTATGTCAATATCGTATATGTAGTGGTTTAAAATTGATTTATAGTTTAAAATTGTTCAAGCTTGTTTGATTTTGTTATAAAATGATAAGTGGAATGGAAATTTGGTAAAGTGAAAGAAATGAAGAAGCGTTCTCAAATCAAATTACTCAGGAAATAAAATTTCTGAGGCCTCTAACAAAAGTCCAACCCATAACCTTTCCGAATACGGGCTGGAAGCTCTAACCACTGAGCTATGGGAGTTTGATTTTGTATTTCCCATCGTCTCATATTCATTATCATAATCTTAAACAATTGCAAAGGGAATTGCGAAATAAAATTCAGACTGGTTGAATTTTTTCTTAACCAAAGTTAAATTTTAAATAAAACGTAAACAGGTTCAAAATAAAAATATTTTTAAAAAATAAGTCACTGTACATAACACAGCAACCTCGTTCTCAGGGTCCTCTCTCTTCCTCCCTCGAAGACGGGAGGACCCTGAGAGGCCCAACCGGACCGTCACGCATTTCTTCCCAATGGCGAAATCCATTGCGTGATATGTCCAAAGAGCGCCTGCGTAGGATGCTATTAAAGGGCACTTCAATATCAATTTATTCAATTCTTGTCAAAAAACAGAACGTACAGTAATAACAAATAGACCCTTAGCTTGGAAGGAAATCCGAGGGAAAGCTTTGTTTCTTGCCATTTGAAATTCGAAATCGAGATGGAGGCTGGGAGCTCGACCCTTGACTGTTGGTCTTGTGTCCAAAAACATACGTTTTAGAGGCTTTAATGAGCTGTTGGCTCAATTTGAAATAACCACACCTGGATTCAAGGATTTGGTCCACCCTTTTCAATAGAAAACCAATAGCCCCGAAGGGAGTGTGATTTACCCTTGTTATCTGATGTTTCCTAATTTTTTCATTTTATTTATTTCCAGTTCCAGCTGAGCCAAATCCGCAAGCTCCTAGCTGCAAAATAAATGGCCAGCTGTTCGAACATGGTGAAAGTGCCGAAGTTTTGCAGGAGTCTGCTGACAAGACCAGCATAATCTGTCAGCAGTGCAAATGTGACGCAGGAAAACACACTTGCCACAAGATCTTTGACTGTGACATTCAGAAAGTAGCCTGCGAAAAAACCGTCAAATTCCCTGGACAGTGTTGTCCAGAATGTGGTACGTAAGCGGATTTTCTAACTTGGACTGAATTATGTTATACCTTGTTATAATTACATGAAATAATAGTAAATAATGACAAATTTATATAGCGTTAGATCCAAAAGCGCTATTACATAAAAGGTGAAGTTAGAAGGGCGTACAAGAATTTAGCCTGGGCTAGCGTTATCCTGTGATAATCAGGGAGGCTGCTTACTAGCGATGTGTCAGGTTCGTACTGCAATAAAAACAACAAAATGACGAGCTAGCTTGTGGAAGGCTTATCTGTTTCCGTATTCCGTTATCCAGCGGCCCTGCGGCCCAGGACGGTAGCCCACATTTTCGCTCAAGGCCGGTTTGGCGTTAACGGTGTAAATCGAAGCTAGTGCTGTAATAATCAGCCTCTTTAGAATTGCCAATTACCCCCGATACGTAATTCTTGCTTGAAATGGCACAGATGATCTCAGAAGTATTTTCTTTTAAGATGTGTCACGATCACGATTTAACTTCCTTCGGTGAATTTTTAAAACAGTACAATACTTATCTTAATAGTAGGCAAGGTGTCCTTATGGTTAGTGCGCTAGACTCCGGCCGGATCAAGCAGTTTGGGTTCGAGCAATAACCGGGGCACTGAGTTTTGTTCCTAAGGCAAGACACTTTAGTCTCATAGTAACTCTCTCTACCCAGGTGTATAAATGGATGCCACCGAATTTAATTCTGGGGGTGACCCTGCTATGGACTAGTATCCTATCCGGGAGGGAGTACAAATACTGCTAGTCGCTTCATGCTACTGACAGAATTAACCTGGATTAGCTCGGCCTGATGGGCCATTAGGCTCGAACGCAGACTATACATACCTTAACAATACCTATTTCAGTGTAATCATTGAAAATGGATTAAACTTTTTAATTTCCATCAAGCTTGTTACAACAATGGACAGCACTTGTCACCCGGAGATCAATGGCAAAAGGTTTCTGGAAACGACTGTGTAACATGCACGTGTTCAAATGATGGCACTGCGAAATGTGCAAGAGTCCCTGGAAGCTGTCAATCAGGTCAGTTCTAACCAATAACTGGAGTCTTTTATATGACGTCACGGCGGCCAGTAATGGTGTTCAAAAATTTGTCTTCTTTTACAAACATTTCATCAGCTTTCTTTTTCTGGGAGGGAGGCGGTATATATGAAGACAATTATGCATTTAAAATAAGAGAACATATTTTTATTCACGCATAACTTTACATGTCTGGTCGCGATCGCCCAAATAATATAATTATATTTACGCCCAACCACAACCCCACCCAACCAAATACTATTACATCATTTTCATTTTTGTTCTTAACCTGTTTCCCCCAGATTTTAAATGCTTACTTTACTTTTTTCCGTTCTTTGTTCCTTAAAATTCTCTTTTTATCTTTCACAAAATTAATTCTGATATTGGGCTTTTCAGTTTATTGTTAATTCATTCTCTGTTTTTGATATTTTCAGCTTGAGGTGGACTGTTCGTGCAATGTCAATTATGCAAATACATTGGATGGGAATCAAATGAGTCTTAATTAAATTCTACAGCTGTGTTTAAATCTGTAAAATTAAAATAACTGCAGTCAATAAGAATATAAATGTTTGAAAACTGATTGAATATATCGTGTTGATTGGTCTTGACGTATGTTACGAAAACACCGCCATTTCAGTGAGTCGTACCCAAAACAGTGATCACTCGTTTGGGATTTTGCGTTTGCTTTTCGCCACAAGTGGTTAGAATGTTATCTAATGATGGAATCCAGTCTGATCGTGCAGTACGGCCGGGTTCAAACAGTGGTCAGAGTCAATATTCTTGTATAAATGGGTACCAACGAGTTCTTAAGGTAACGTGTCAAAATGCTGGGTGATAAGTGAACCTGTAATGGATCTATCCCATCCAGGGGGGGGGGAGCAATACTCCTAACCGGTTCGTGATATGGAACCTTCTTATAGCAACTTAGCTCAAGCGAGGTGAGAAATTTTCACTTATAGTCACCAGCCGGAAATGTTTCCCAGAAGCTCTGGTCAGTGATCGGTTCTTGAAAGTCAATTTTATTCTTCACTCTGACTAAAGGTGGCTTACATCGCTGAAACTTATAACGGTTTCGTTTCATTTAGCATGAGGCTTCTAGTCCACCTAGTGTCGCGTCTGCCCCTGGATGAGATGATATGACCATTGTGTTTATAATTGCCTTCAGTTGGCCTCATAGGTTGCCAGTACTCGGGCGACGGCACGAGAACGTCGACAAACAAAAGGTTTAGTAGCAGTACAATAACTGTCCACGTGCGTTATCGATGTTTGTACATTTCTTAGTCGTCCTCTGCAAAAAACAATATAAAATGACCAAATTCTGCGTAGTCAAGAGAACGTGAACTACGACGGGGAATATTTCATGTCTCTCGTTTAATTAGCTCGAGTTCTGACACCTATGAACGCACTCAAGAAATTAGGATAATTGCGTGATTCTTAAAAGTAAAATAAAAATTCATTTTTCAGTCGACGTTGTCGTCAGTGTCGCCGTCGTCGTTTCGTAAGGTGCCTAATACTCCCGATTGAAATGAGGCACGCTCAGAGCCCAAAAACATCCCACAATGACCGTGACCAAACGTTGGAACTCGGTCCTCTTTCGATCCGTAGTCCAGCACATTTGCCATTAGCGACCACGCCACCCACTCGCCGAAATACATAACACAGGAACTTCAGTCGGAACTGATCAATAAAACACGTCTTACCTTTTTGAACTGCATTCTTGTGTTTATTTTCCGATTAAGCACATCATCTTCGAAACCAAATGCACTCATTTGCGGCGGTCAAATGCTTTAAAAGACAACAAAGCCGGTGCGATCGTTCCGAGCGCCATCATTTTAAAAAGTATCGACCGCTGACTGTTGCGACCGTGGTCTTCCATTGGACTTCACGGAGCGTATCGACCACGGTCGCACCAATCAGCGGTCGATACTTTTCCCTTCGAACGATCGCACCGGTTTTGTTGACTTTTGAAGCATTCATCTTCGCGAATGAGTGCATTTAGGTCCGCAGATGAGGTGCTTAATTAGAAAAAAATACACAAGAATGCATTTAAAAAAGGTAAGACGTGTTTTATTATTAAGTTCTAACTGAACTCCTTTGCTCTGCGCCATGCACTATTGTCTGCAGACTACAGAGTGTCCTTTAAGATAACATGCCCAGTGTCACATAACAAGCGCACTGGCCTAGACAGGGCTCGAATATAGGCTTCTTCATCCACAACCATATAAAGTACATATAAATCGCGGTTGTTAGTAATCGGCGTAACGGCGGAACAAGAATCGGCGTAACGAGATTTTTTTCTTTTTTGTAATTACTTTAATAATTTATTGCTATCACGAAATTTTAAAATTAATAAATTCTCACTTTCCAGAACTGCAGACAGCGGTACCTGGAACCTATTTTTTTTTCTTTTATTTCACACACATAGGCCGCAATATCGTTTATGGCTTATATCGCTGTTATATGATCTCTGGACTTAATTACCTAAAACTGGGCAAAGAAACAAAGAAACAAACCGAGTAAATATATTCCACAACATAAAGGGCACCCACATCTTCTTAATCCGTCGAAGTAGATCTAGAGCCATTATTTCGAGTTTATTTCGAGTTAGGATTTCAGGGAGAAGCGCGACTGCCCTTCGGACTTTCTCGCCCGAATCGAGACAATGAAACGTACAAAGCCGAAGCAAGTCAATGAAGCCGTTGGAAAAAAATAGACAGGCCTGAAAAGTTGCTGATTTTTGCCGAAAAAGTCAATGAAGCCGTTGGAAAAAAAAAAGTTGCCGAAAAGTCAATGAAGACGTTGGAAAAAAGAAAGGCCCGAAAAGTTGCTGATTTCGTAAGAAAAAGAAAGAAAGAAAATGAAAAGCCCGCAACAAGGGGTATTTTCAGTTGGTCACCCATCCAAGTACTAACCCCGCCCATCAGGGCTTATCTTCGGCGATTGGACAAGAACCGTTGCTTTCCATGTGGTAAGAAAGAGTAAAAAAATTAAAATTGCTTTCTTATAATAATAAAACTAATTCTGTATTACGATTTAGATAAACATAAATATGCCGCTAATGGCCAAGGACTGCTTCATTTCCTGTGCTAAATGTGAATGAGTTTCCGTGCATTAAGTACAAATAAATTCACTGTCACCCACTTAAATAAAAAAAATCGTCTTAGCGCTGATGTTGCATGCTATTCTACACGGGAATAAGCATTCTGCCTTAAAAGGCCCTATGTGCCACGAGGTACGAGGAGGATAGGTGAATGAGCATTCTGCCACAACTGTCAATCAACAGCAAAAGTACAGCCGAACAGAGTGTACCTATTAAAACAAAAATAAAAACTGTCCGTAATTAGATGGGCTCTTCTTTTCAAATCATGAGCTCCAATGAACAAACAATTTAACAGTGTGAGAAAATTTTTTCCTGACTCTTGTCAGTTCGTATTAATTTTTCAAATCTTTTACTGATCTAGGAAATTATCCGTTAGGACATATAATAACACTTGAAGCCGCAGAAAACATTCAAATAAAATTCTGATTTAGTCTATTGAACCAACAAACTGAATTTAGAATTGATTCATGAGTTTATCTCTAACTTCCGTGAAGGGCAGTAAAATTGTTTAACAATTTTCTTTCGATTCCCCTAGAGAAAAAAAACGAATTTAATACTTTTATAGTAAAAATAATGACTGCATTATAAATGCTGTTAGCCTTGTTTTCAAACGTATACCTAAATCTCTGAAAGCAACTTAACCTTTGAAATAAATTATTTTTAATAATGGCGTTCAAACATGTAAAAATAGTCATAGCCGAAATTGGATACTGGGGAGTCGTTGAATTAAATTGGCTTTGCACTTGAACGCAAACCATTCTATTCAGTCAAACTTAGCCATGGTAATACAAAAAGAAAGTAATGTCTAACTCTCTAGAAAAAGAAGCAATTAACTTGCCTTTTCACACCTAAAAGTAAAAACGTAGAATAATTTTATTTTCCAATCTGAGTCATTTACAAAGTCAGAGGACTTAATGATTCAAACTAAGTCACTCCGAGGCTAAAACAAATTAATTTTACATGCTGACGATTTTAAGAACAAATTTAAAATGAAAATAGAGGTTATTTGTTTTCGCCTGCGTAATATTCCTTTAAGTGTTCATTTCTCTTTGTCCTAAACACAAAAGCTAACTCTGTCAAAGATCATTGTCTGACGTCACACATTGAAATCGATTAGTTCCACTGATTGATTCAATGTCAACTTTCGGCGCTGATTTTTCTATTTTAATTAAAATCTAAAACAATAACCTGAATAGATTTCCTTGATCGGAAATTTCCGTACATTGGGAAGATATTTATCCCCATTTACCAGCCGACTAATTCGTTCTTAATCATTATTCTGTCTCGCTTTAATTTGTGCAAAAGCCCGCTCCTCTTTCAGGTTCAAAATTAGATCTCGTTAATTAAGTCGATTGGACATTGTTGGCAAAGGAGGCACTTTGTTGAATCAAAAATTGCGTAAAGGTAAATACGAATCAAAAGGTCTATTTTTTACTATTGAACATACTTAACTAGTGAATGTGGTAGCTCGGCTACTGTGTTAAGATAGGACTCTCCGCACGCGAAGAACGAACACAGTTTGCGCCGAGAGAAGCCGGTCAAGAGCTGCTGCGAAGGACAAAATTAGGTAAGTTGGCTATCACCTTTACGGCATGCAATCATCCTGTTACAGATATCGATCATCATGATAAATTTTGCATTAACTGAAAAACTCGGGGAAAAAATCCGAGTTCCAGATGGGAAGATGGGATCTTTTTCCGAGTTTTTCAGTTAATGCAAAATTTATCATGCTATATTTCGTCAGAAAGACTCACTTGATAGACAGATATCATCAAAATGATATTTAATGCTGAGAACGATTTGATAAAACAGTTAATTGTTCAATAGTTAATCGTTCCGGGGGCAATGATAAAAGTTTTAAAGAAATCAATCTTTTTTTTCAAGCGTGACTATAAAAAGGAGCATGAAAATGACGCTAATTAAATGAGCACAAGTTTTATCGAAAAGTAATTTTAATCAATTTTGTCGTCGTCTTTCTTTTTCGATTTGTACATTTACAGACTTCAAAATAAGTTATTGCAGACATAAATATATTAGTGGTATTTTAGAAGGAAAAAGCTTCTCGCTTACACTTCTCAATCAGATTCAGCTATTTTTTTCGAAATCATAACTTGTCCGAGTTCAGGATTTTGCTGCAGTAATCGCGGTACTTTTTGTTTCTAGCACATTGGTTTTCTTACCAAGATATTAAGAGCATTTTGATATTAAAGTTTTTGACTTAATTTTCCAAAGATTAAGATGTTTATTTATCTAGGAGAAATTCAATTTCGAGGCTTATGTGAAAAATCACTGATAGTTTGTTTAAGAAGAATGCGCGTAATAGTAGATTTACAAAATAAACAGTAGATATTGACTGCGAGGGGGCAGGCGAGTGTGCGCAGCTGCAAGCACTGCTATAGAAAGATGCTAGATAATATTTGATACTGCATGAAATAAGAATCCGTTGATATCGAGTGAATAAGTAATATCCTAGAGACGCGAGACTCTGACAAGGTATCAGTGTCCGCGCGTAAATTCCGGTCTCTCACGGTAAAGTGTAGGAGGCCCTTTATTTTACTGTGAAGGAGGGGAGTGAGCGTTATCCCTTATCCCAATAATTGTGAGGGCAGTTATCCCTTACTCCCAAAGTTACCAAAGCTGTTATCCCTATTATTTTGATTTTCATTATCCCTTATTCCTAAAGCCTCTAACAGGGCCTCGTACAGCTATTATGTGAATAGAATGCTAGCCCATCCTAGTTTCCCCTGTATTTTTGCAGATTTTCTTTACAATTCATCGCTGTCATAGTAAAACTTTTTTTTTTAATTTCATCACTTGCATAATGCGAAGCTTACCTTTTCGTTGCCTTTTTTTCTTTTTTTTTTTTGGGGTCCGTCAGGACCATAGCAAGTTAACAACTTCACGATGGACTTTATGATAAAAGCAGTGGTTCTTGTGATAGCGTGCGTAACCTTTATGGAAGTACAGGTAAGGAAGCATTCTGTCTGCACCGAATTTAAGTACTATTCAGTCGCTTTTACCAATATAATGTTTCCGAATCATTATCTGGGTCAGGCTAATAAATAGTAGGGTTTAATTATGTCACTTAGAGACTTGAAACATTTTCGCTGAAACTAGGCCACGAAAATACTAAAACTCGTTTTCTATCTTTAATAACCGAGAATTGTGCGAGAAGGTCGTTCGATTTTTTATTTTTAGTATATTTAATACGATAGAAGAAACCTCGAGCTTGCAGTCTAATTGTTAATGGACAACAATGGAAGAACTGTATCAATCAGATTCAAGGATTTTCGAAAAAACACGTTGGGTGTCTTCTAATTAACAATTAGACTACGAGCCCTTCTATGAGCAAATAGTCACGGGCGCAGCCGAGTGCTCCTCAGCGGGGCGGTGTCTATTGTTTTGTGAACTCGTTGAGTCCAAAACCTTGCACTTTGAAGACAAAATCAAATTACCGCTTAAGGCTCGCGGCGCGCGACTGTTTTCTTCGGCGATGTCAGTGGGAGAACCAATCAGATTCGCGGATTTCCATTAGAACACAGCTGAGTTTCTACTAATATCTGTTATTGCGCATTAAATTTGCAGGCCGCTGAAGACATTTTAACAAGTCCTGGTAAGGAATGTATAAAACAAAAACTTAAGGAAAAATCCTTCTTTTGTTAGTCCGTTTAGGGCTTAAGCTTTTTTCTTTTCATTCATTTTTGCAATTTTACCGTTATTTTGTAATCTTTTTTCCCTTTGTTTGCCACTAAAACGCTGGCAATGCTTTCCTAATTTACAGAAGGTGGATTTCGTTACAAATATCTTGGCTGTTACAGAGACAGGTCATCGCCTCGAGCCCTCCCCGAGCGCTTATATAACGCCAAACAGTACGTTAACTGGAAAGTTGAAGGATATAACTTGAAAAAAGTGATTGATGTATGCGCTGCGCATGCGCGTAACAGAAGCGGCGTCTCTTTATTTGGTGTACAGTTCTATAAAGAGTGTTGGGGAGGTGGCAAAGGATCACAGTACGATATCTACAAAGAATCGAGCAACTGCTTCTTAGGAGTAGGAGGGGCTTGGACCAACGCTGTGTACGAACTCATTTGTAAGTAACTGCTTTTCGCTTATTTTTTAATAACTAACTCAACTTTGTTAAACGAAGGTCCGTCGGACGTAATTAACGGTCTAACAACTGTCGTACTAGCTTGCCTAGCAGACGAACACAAACAAAATAGTGATTACTTAAGCTCATCTGAGACGCAGACCTCTTACAAACTTCGTGGAAAACTGGAGAATCCCAAAAAAGAACGACAACGAACAACAAACTCAGCGCACATATAACGCGGGGGAGGCGAGCGCTCTCACCTCTGTGTCAAGTTTACCTGTAACTCTCATTAACGAATCCTTTCGCAGCCAGAATCAGCAGTCAATGATAAACACTCAGTTATTCACTCGGGCTTGAGATACATGTAGGATGGGTGGAAATTGACATGATGAGTAAAACAGCTGAAATAAAAATAAACAAAATCTATGGAATAATAAATTACAAGCAGTGGTGAAAACAAGCGAACCCACAAACTACAATCGGCGCTGTGGCCGGGAGCTACTCTGATAAACAGGCTGGACTGCAGAAATATGCGATTGTTGGAAAATAACGGTGAACACACGGTAACTACGAACGACGTTGAAAATTGAACAAAAATGCAAATGATGGCTAACACGCAAAACTCCTATGAGAGATTCCTTTGTACCTAATTAATAAACCAAAACTGTGCACCGGGTATTAGATCCAACAATATCTACTGCTTGGGCAAAACAACACAGGCTGGACATCGATCTCTACAAAAACTCAAAACAAAAAGAAATTGAGCCATTTTGGAGAAAACGCCAAACTGTTACGTCTGAGAAGTTGAATCAACTCTAAGACGAAATTAGAAAAGCCAACGGCTTGCGCCTTACTATTGTGGTTTCATCTCATATTTGATTGGTTGTGACTCGACATACCTTCCTGCTGCGAAGAAACATAGGGCGTGGCGCTCGCGTTGAAGGAGTACGCCTGCATTTTCTCTAACTCGCCTTTTGCTTCTCTTAATCGAGCGTCCAATTTATGCTTAAACGTGCATGCTGTGCGGACGTTAAACGAATCAACTAGCGCACAAACGTGGTTTAGATAGTTTAATTTTCGCACATTCTTGGGTAGCTTCTTACGCAGACGTTCTTTGGACTCGTCACGTCTTGGGGAAGGAACGCGTGATTGAGCCAAAGAGGAGTTGCCCAGGAGGCTAATTACTGAGAGAAATTCTCTTTTTTTAAATAGGAGACAAAATTTTTATGCTTTTATCCAATATTTCTTAAGGGCTATTGTACATGTGTTTAGGTATTTTATCAAATGTTTGTATTTATCTACTTAATTCTGTTCATTAGGACTGGAAAGCCTTGATTGGGAGAATTAATAAAGTTTTATCATTTATAAAATTTTTATCATTTATAAAATTTTATAATTTATGTCTTATAAAATAATACTAACTTGTTATTTTATCAATTCTACAGCTGATTGTGAAGTCAACGGTTTCACGTATAAAGATGGAGAGCCGTTTTACATTCCTCAGAACCCGATACAGAACGACGTCAACATAACCTGTCAATCATGTTCATGCAATCAAGGCGCTACAAGTTGTCCGAGCACAATCAAATGTGATTTGTTCTCTAAAGTTTCCTGTGAGAGGATAAACCCCGCGCCACAGGGAAAATGCTGCCCTACGTGTGGTAAGTTTATTTCACGAGTAAGGATGAGCCCCTCCTACGGGGGGGGGGGGGTTATGTTCCCTTGTTCCCCCAAAAACTCCCCTGTGTTCCCTTCTTCCTTGAAAGTATTTTGACAACTTTCTGACTCCTGTTCCCTAAAATATCAGAACCAAGCTTTGTTTTTTTTTTGTTCCCTTGTTCCCAATTATTTTATAGCTATATTCCCTTGTTCCCTGAAAACGCAGCGAGGGTCTAGAGAGATACCCACTGCGTGATATGAGCAACGCGCTGGACTCAGGATCGAGCTGTCGTGGGTCGGGCTCTGTCCGGGGTGTTGGTGTTGTGGTCTTAGACAGGGTACTTTATTTCTGACTCCAACAGTGCCTCGATCGTTTCCATTCAGGTTTATTTATGTTTAGTCAAAAAGTTTCCATCAGTAAGACAAAAATATCATCAGGTAAAAACCCACGAGGAAGAACCAAATTTTTAAAAACCCGTTAGGCTTAAATTTGTCTCTAACTGACAAATTTAATTAAGCCTAACAGGTTCTTAAAAATTAGGTTCTTCCTCGTGGGTTTTTACTATACTCCTAGTTGGTTGCTATTGAAATGTAAAACACCGCCACCAGATGGGGCCACAGAACGAAAACCCGGGAAAATTAACATAGTCTTGTATAAACTCTTTTTAAAATCCTCGCATTGAATTTTATGAAGCAAAAATACTTATAGATGCATGCCTCTAGAAAGAAATTAAATTTGTTTTTCCGTAAGCATGATGTTATTTTTGTCCTAGTGTGGAAACTTTTGACTAAACACAAATATCATCTGGAGCCCGTGTTTAGCGCGTTGGAACTGTGGGCCCAAAATAATTATATCACACTCATAATATGTCACACCTTAAATATTTTTCGCCTGTTTCCTAGACGCATTACCGAGTGTCTTGTATACGCAAATCCGTAGGTGGGTTTTCTGCAGAATGTAGAACAGGCCTTATGCATGATAACTTCCTATGCTTAAAATTCACCACCAAGCCTCGTTAACGCAAATTATTCTCAACCTTTCTCCTCCATCATTATGCAGTTTTCACGAGGGCATTCTTTTCATTTTTGCTGCTTTTGGAATTCGTTCATGATAATATTTACAAGTTTATACTTCGAAAGCGAGGCTTGGTGGTGAAACTAGCCAGTCTGACGTAAAATGCATAATTGCTATTGCGTTTAGGTATACATACAGGTATACTTGGTTGTATTGTTTATTTCCCTAAAGAATAAATAAAACAAGTTTTACAACTCAAGTAGTTCGCTAAAGTGTTGCTCACTGCCTTTACTTGTTTACAATTTTTTAACCCTCGGACGTACAAGGGGGGGGGGGGGATGCCACCCCGTAAGGTTTTTTTCCAATTTTGAAAAAAACATTTACCCTACAATGCTGAAACTTTGGGTAGTTGTTCATTCATCCTTTGCGAAAATTTTGATATGTCAACCATGTGTCCATGGTATATGACGTTGCCATGGCAACGTCATAAATACAAGCAGGTCTTGCCAAAAATCGTCATTTTTAACATTTTTCTTGATTTTTTCCAGTTTTTTAAAACAGAAGTGTAAGATTTGTTTTTTTTTTTTACATTTCATAAGCATTCTAGCTTGATTTTGCATCAATTTCCGTTATTTTGACGTCACAGCCAAATAAAATTATGTCAACTTGTAGAGTAAGCTAAGGGCTTTCTTCTCAGAACAAAATAATTCCGCTACGCCTAAATATAACGAAAACTCCGGGGAGGGGTTCCATCCACCCCCCTCCTTGTACGATGATGGGGGTATGAGTTTGCTTGTACGTCCGAGGGTTAATATCATTTCTTCGGCGGCTGGGATGGTGTATCGCTGGGGTAGCTTTTAACTTTATAGCGTTTATTTCTTTCAGCTTGTTATCACAAAAACACTCAATACAAAGATGGTCAGACTTGGGTTGCCAGACCGAATATAGGTGAATGTTTTGAGTGCACATGCGTCAAAAACGAACCAAAGTGCGAGCAAGTACACTGTCAGGCGGACTGCCCGAATCCAGTTTACGAGCCTGGGAAATGTTGTCCATTGTGCAGTAAGTATATATGTTGCAGGTTCAATTAGCCATGTTCAAAACGAGCAGGGGACTGGGTACGAATATTCAATATCGATTGCACTGAAAAACTGGGCCTGTCATCTGAAAGAGCATCCAAAAATTAGTAACTCAACCAAGTTTGAGAGTTATTGGTTAAAACGCAAAGGCATGGAACTCTTTTAAAAATCGTTAAAATAAGAGAGCTTAGTATGGCTGGATGGACAGCTGTCCCTCCAATCCACACTAAGCTCTCTTATTTTAGCAATTTCTAAAAGTGAACCATACCTATGCGTTTAAACCAATAACTCTCAAATTTGGTTGAGTTACTAATTTTTGGATGCTCTTTCAGATGACAGACCCAGTTTTTCAGTGCAATCGATATTGAATATTCGTACCCAGTCCCCTGCTCGTTTTGAACATGGCTAATTGGTTTTCAGGTAAATCCGTTTCCAGCCTTGTTCAAGGCTGTTCACAGTCCCCTATTTTTTTTCGTTAAGTGGTTGAGATCGATCGTTGAGTTCGAGGGGCCGCCATCTTGGTTTCTTAAAGCTGGGGAGCTGACCGCGTATAATTTATTCGGCTTCAGACCACCAAAACTTGCTGACCGCGTATAAGGAATTCAACATGGCCAATTCGAAACAAAGACCCTAAGATCCTTTTATCTGATGTGAGGGCCTCCTGTGGGTAGGAGCGCTGGGTATTTATAGCATTTTCAATGACTTTTGAAAATAGGAAGTGACGAAGATTTGTGAATACAAAACGTTTTTTGATGGAGCTGCCATTTAGCTGCCAGACAAGGAAACGTATTTCACGGGTTTAAGTGGACTTATCACGAATATAAAGTAACAGCTAAACAACTTACTTACTCTGTTCGATTCAAAGTTATTTTTCATAGACAGGAATAATGTGCATACTATCGACTCCTCTACACTGTGTACACTCTACAGATCCCATTCTTTGCGGCAAAGCATCATCATTTTAAATTGCATTCAAAAAATGTAACTTTAAAACAACTTTCGTGAAAGCCAATTGAACCGAAACCGTCGGGAACCGCTCTAAGCTGCTCTAAATTCAAGATCGAAAGTAACCAATAAAAAAGTTTCCAAAGACGCTCACATCTGCCGCAAGCTTGATGGATTTTTAAATTTTGTTTTGTTTGCATTTTTCAACGTTATTGGTTCCTTTAATTGTATCTTTAATTTTTCCTGTCGTATACTAGGGTATTACCCACTATCTTTAAACTCGTCATTTATTTTTTATTTTTTCTCTCTCCAGACCCTGGCGCGCCTGTCACAGAAGCCTCCTTTACAATCCCTGAAGCCACTACTAGACCTGCTCCGAAATTCCCGCCATTCCCTGGTTTCCCTGGCAACCAGAAACGTGGTCTGAAGATGAAGCATAGGGGCAAAAGGAGCAACTAAAAACAAACAGGTCTGTTACTATTCAGTGCAGTAAACGTTTATGCTATTACTGTTATTATTGTGTCATATATCAACCTAGTAAAATGGCCCTGCTCACAACGAGTCTCTCGTAGCTCAGTTGGTTAGAGCGCCCAAACGGTATCTGGGAGGCCATGGGTTCGATTCCCGTCGGGGACTCAGATTTTTTCTTTGTCCCACGCTCGTGTCATGTTGATTAATTTCTTCACTATTTTTAATACCACCGAGCTTGAAATTTACCATCTTTATTATTTATTATTGTTGTTGTTGGTAATTGCTGTAGATGTTTTTTGTTGCTGTCACGGTTGCTGCAACTTCGTGGTAGAACATTCTGAAGCCATTGAGGGCTCAAGTGAGGGGAGGAGAAGAGAAGATGTTGTCGAAATGTTTTTGGTGCCCAGCTTTCATTAACTCTGAATGAGCACGAGCAAGATTTTCAGAGTCTCGATACTGATATGGTGTTTTACGATTTAACGTGCAGCCCTCTTGTGCAGCTTTCTAATACTATCTATCAATTTTATCATCATTCTTTCTACCAGCCTTTTAGTTACGTCCAGGATTTTTTGTGTTTCATGCATGTTTTAACAATTTTTTGTTTTTCATTTGCAGAAACGGTTTTGTAAAAAATGCACCAGTCCAGTGGAACAGAAGACTTATACATTATTGTAATCATATACTATGTGCGTCGATGTTTGAAGAAAACAATATTATTCCAGGGAGCAATCTCGTTTGACTATGAAAAAATAAAATAACAATATTTAAGCCATTAAGTTTTGAAATTTTGTGTGTTTTTGATTGAGGGCCCTACCTCTGACAACCCAACCCCCACCCCCTGCCCCTTCCACCCACTCCGTAGAATGACTCTTACTGGTAGTTAATTAACACGTCACACTACACTTGTAGGCATTCACATCATGTTTAATGTAGTTGTATAGTTCTGTTAATTAACCATGACTGTACCACTTGCAAACCTTATCATAACAGAACCATTTATTGACCACTATTTACTAATTTTAATTTTCATCCTATTCACCATAAAATAAAATGACATCTATTTTGTGTCAAGCTATAACTCTAGATCTACGGCTATAATTATAATTTTAGCTGAAGACGTCAAATCGCCAGAAATCGATCCACCGAGGTTTCTCCTGCGAGAAAGAAAAGATGTTTTAGCAAAAAATAAGTCTACCTTTTTTAAGTGCAAATAATTATTATGCGAGCTTGTTGACCGCACGCAATTCAGTTCACAAATTGTCATGATTTGGGCTCGAGCAGTCAGAAATAGGAATCAACAATAAAATAAATTGTATTGTGCACATTCTCACAAACAAAATAAAAAAAAATACAAAGGGAAGTACTAAACTTATAGCGAGAAGCAGCTTTCTTTAGGTTTTATTTTTTGCTTCAATATTAAACTATTACACATGTGCTCTATTATTTTAAGTTTCCAGGCTCTTACTTACCGCGTCTCATTGGGGCGGGAATAGTCCGGGTGGAGGAAACACTGGTGGGGGCCTGGGCGGCTCCTTTGGTGGAACTAAGGAATGACCACACAATTATAAAATCACTCGAGGGTAGAATATCATTATATTTTATTTATTGTTCCCATCTGTCAAAATGGGAAGTGCAGCTTAAATAAGCGTTGAATTATCGACAATATTAGCATATTGGCTAGACTATCTTAATATTTAGCGTTGTACGTGTTATACATAAAAAAAGATACATACTTTAGATAATTAAATACTTTAACTATTTTATCTACATAATTTATTTAATTAATCAACAAATTTTATTTTTTATTTCTGACTGACCGACCGACTAACTGACTGACTGATTGCCTGCGTGCCTGCCTGCCTCCTCCTGCCTGCCTGCCTGCCTGCCTGCCTGCCTGACTAACTGACTGACTGACTGACTGACTGACTGGCTGACTGACTGACCGACTACGGACTGACTTACTGACGGACTAACTGACTGACTGACTGACTGACTGCCTGTCTGGCTGCCTTCCTGCCTTTCTGCCTTCCTGACTGACTGACTGACTGACTGACTGACTGACTGACTGACTGACTGTCCACTGACTGTCCGACTGACTGACTGACTGACTGACTGGCTGACTGACTGACTGACTGACTGACTAGCGGACACGGAAGGTTGGATGAGATAGTTTTGGCTTGAATTATAACTGTTGCCCCTTGTTAATACCGCTGTCCCCACCCCGGTAAATAAGCCCATCAGCATTTTGAGCACAATAAAACCACTTTTCTCGGATTCAGATTATTGTTCAGCTTGAACTATGCAAAACTGGATTTAAGACAGATACCGGTGACAGCATGTTTGGAAATTAGCATCTAGGATGTATGTAAGTATCTAATGGAAAACATTAAATGTAGTAAAAAAAAAAAATCCTGACACTTACCAGTAAAGATAGGTTCACATTTTGGCACTTCGTCCTCACCACATTTGCATTCCCACTGCTCGCGGTCTCTAACAACTTTGAATGTTTCTCCAGGTCCGTACTTGGTCTTGCCATCACCGCAGACTTTTAAAATATACAGACAGAAAATAAAAGGTAATTATAAATTAAATGGAATGGGAGTTTGAAACAGAATAGTTACTCGCAGCAAACGCAGGCATATGTAATTTTCTTTTTTCCATTTCGTTTTGTTACAGTTGCATTTATTAATGTTGTTACGTGAAATGTGTATCCCTAAAATATTTTAAAGTGCTCCCTTACTTACTTTTCATCATCCCATTTGCAAACTTTTTGGAGGCATTTTCTTGGTGTTGAATTGAGGCACGGCGCTAAAAAGGAAGGGCGGTGCAACACGCTTTAAGCTTGGAAAAAAAAAAAAAATTTTTAAAAAAAAAAAAAGGGGGGGGGGAAAAAAAGAGAAAAAAAAAAAGGGAATTCAAAAAAGGAGCGGGAATGGGGATACAAAAATTGGGCGATGCGTGATGCGGAGTCGGACTAGGTCGAGTGCGCTTCACGGCAGCAAAGTGAAAAACATGGCGGCGAGTGAGATTCGATTGCTGGTGGAGAAAAGTGATTGCTACGCGGAAACAGCAAGAGATTTCCACAAAATTATTTTGGGAATAGAATGACGATATGTTTCCTCAACTCTCAGAAGTTAAAGAGTAATCGATTCTGTGAACAGTAGTGTTCATTGGTTGCTTATTTGGTTAGCTATTTAGTTGGTTGATTCGATTGGCTGTTTGATTAGTAGGTTGGTTAGTTAATACGAATGGTTTGTTGGTTGGTTGATTGGTTGGTTTACAGTTGTTTATTTTGTGTTCCTTATCATTCCTTACCGCATTTTTCAGGGCAGCACGTCGCTGCTTCGTCCTTTTCTTTCATTGGGCAGCGAACTGGAAGTTTATTGCAGTGATAATACACGAATTCAGGTCTTCCATGTATTCCATCTGGACATGTTTTCTTGTTACATATTGGACTGCTTGAAAACACCTTTTCTTCACAATTGTATTCTGCATTAAAGAGATAAACCCAGTAGTGATAAATGAAAACCCATGGCTAATAAGAAGGGAGGTTTTCCGATATATTGTAGAAAGATTAACGTTCCTGATACTTAAGCGTTTTTTATGGGATTCCTAGCAAGTAGCGCAACTTAAAATCCTACTTTTTGAACAAAATGTATACAAAGCCACATTAAAGTACTTTTCCCGTTGGTCATCGTAACAGCGCAATTTTTTTTTTTGCGGATACAATCAATTTTTCGGGAAGTCTTTTTTTGCAGATCTCCGGGAAGATTCGTACGATATGGTGGGGTATCAAAAAAATTGGAAACAAGTTTTAAAGTTTTTTTTAAGCTAAATGTTTGTGAAGTGTAAAATTGTAAATTATAACAAACAGCACCCGTTCTTTGGTATTTCCTTTTGTATTTTTCTATTGTAATACGTGGGACAAAGAAAACAACTGAGTCCCTGACGGGAATCGAACCCATGACCTCCCAGATATATATACCGGTTGGGTGTTCTAACCAACTATCATTATTATTATGTCCATCCGTACTTCTTATCAATCGACGACAGTAACCGTATCCCTCGTAATGTCAGTTTTAAAAATGTCAGTGTGGGAAAATTGCCTGCACAACCGCGCTGCGGAACGTATCTCGACAAAAATGTATCCATGTCGGTCTCGTTTTGTATCGAAAAAATAACTCTTCATTTATCTTTCACTACTCACCGTATGATCTCTTTTCCCTGATCTAGAGGAGAAAAAAAAGAATAAATGAAATCATGTTAAAGACCGCATACCATAAAATTCCGGTTATAAGCCCTGAGTTTATACAACTTCTTAAGGGTTCTGGGTGGGCTTATAAGCGGAATAAAAATTTTGCTTTGAAACGAGCCACGTCAGTGTTGATCAAAATACGTTTTTAAGTTAAAACTCATAATAAAGAAACATTTAGTCATGTTCAGTACTGTCATCCTGCAGAGGTGGGTTTATAACCGGAATTTGTTTACGGTATGCTACAACAGCGTGTCAAAAACCTTAAGATTGCTTTTAATTAGGCCTCTTTTACGCACCTTTTCGGCAAGTCGCGTGCTGTTGTTCTGAGTCAACGTGCTACTCCATGTCCGCACGAGCCCTTTGCAGTTGATTATTTTGATTATAATTTTACGACATTCATTTGCAAACCTCACTTATGAAAGATGAAGGTTACCTTCGGGTTGCCATGACGATTGTAGGTCGATATTACATTGAGGTTAGTCAAGTAGCCCCTATTTCAAAGATGTATAGCTTGTATGGAGATCATATTTCGTCTCTTCCACAAAACTGAAACTGAATTCGGATTTTTTTGTTGTTTCTTTTTTCTATACGACTGTGACAACTCAGTTGTTTTAATCATTAATTCTTGCTTTTTAATTTTTGATCTCAACTAGCAGGAATGCCAAAACGCTGAAAAAAGGCCTTGCCTATACAAAAGAATCCTTAAGCAATAAAGTCAATAAACAACCATAAACGCGCCTGAAAAAAGACTTGCCAATTTTTTGATCATTTTTATCTTATCTTCTGTCATTTATTTGGTGAAACACACCGCGAGACCATTATTTCCCATCCTATTGTTCTGTTATATATGCTTCAGTCCTTTCAGCCTGCGGTTTCGAGTAACTAATTGTTTTTAATTGATCGAACAAAGCCCGCCAAAAATATTGGCTTTTCGGTGATTTGAACTGAAACTTATAAAAAGCCAAAAGCTTTCTTTCTTGATTCTCTAGACGTTTCGTTGCTAAAAAAGAATAAAGCAAGATAAATTAAAGTTTACATATGGACCAATGTAAAAGCTAAAATCGATTTCAGTTCTATCACAAGACCTTTAAACAATATAGGAGTCAAAACAATGATGTCGTATCCCTTTTTTAACCTTCCTTGTTAAGTTCCGCTTGTCGTATGGTTGATTGGCATAGCAATAAGTAAAAGAACGAAAGAGAGTTAACAAACCTTGTCTGAGATTCTTCCAGCAAACGTTGAGTAAACTGCAATGCTGGAAAACAACAAAACGATGGCAAACGGGAGCTTCATGTTGGCCGTCAAACTCAGATACAATTGTGAAGAGGTACTTCGCGCTAACTCGTTTTTAAATGATCAGAATGATAGATATATAGAATTTCTAATTACAATCTCTCTTTATTGTACAATGTCGATCATATTAAAAGACAGCTTCGATGACCGGAATTAATTTCCTTTGATGTTGTTAAACAGCGGTTTAAATAGTTAGATAAACTGCGATAATTAATTTCGCTTTGAGTAAATCTAATCCTTTTGCGTGATTTCACTTTTCGTTAATTAAAATCTAAAAGGCGGAAATTCTGAAAGAGTTCTTAGGAAATCAAATCCATCAGAATTCTGGTTTTGTTATTATCCAATTGTTCTCTTAAATCCGGTTCTAAATATCAAATATTGAAACTGATTAAAACTTGGAAACTGAAAATGGATATAACTACAGAGTATCGATGTTCTTAATATAAAGTGTTTCCAAAAAGCTTTGTCCCGACTAAAATATGTGTATATTAGTTTAAGTTTGGTTTTCTAAATTACTTTTAGCTTACTTGTCACAAATGAACATTTGATCAAAATATATTATTTTCGATATTGGTTTTCAATGCATTGGATAATTATCTAACTACAGAGAAAAAATACACGAATCGCGTATTTTGTTTTGGATATATTTATTTTGATTAGTCGGTTTTTGTTTAATCGTGATAAGGTGTGACTTTTCCTTTACGATTGTTTGATTTGCTGCCCTTCCTTTTTTGTGAAAACCTTACGCTCAACAGGCAAATTTTAATTTAATTGAGATGAAAAGTAAGGCCGGCGCACGTTTCCAAGGAGACCTTAAATTCATATTGAGCTCCAGTTTACTTGCAGTCGATTAAATGCTTGTTTCAAAATCATTCACACCGCCTCATGTGCGTCATAGAAGGGTAAAAATAAAAAGTAATAATGATTCAAAACAGTGACGACCTATTATCATTATTAATACGAAAAAGTACGTCAAAGTTAACTAACAAATAAAGCCTAGTGTCAAATGACTGTTTAAACAGATCCAAGACTGTCTGTAATCCGCGTACTACACATTTGCTTCTTGCAGACATTTCTCTGTATGTTATTACTTTTAGAAATATCATTAGCTGCGTTAATATCGAAAAATCTTTCCTGTTTCTTACAGTCAAAGAGTTTCGCTGCACATTTACTACATATCAAACAACTGAATGAAGTGATGTCTGTTACAAGCTCTCAGTCTACTGGCCTTCCTTTTAATTGACGATATTCGCACAAAATACATTAAGAGCATCTTGCACAGAGAACACACTCGGCTGTATGGAAGTCCAGTAAACGTGATGTTACACGAGGCAAATTTTAGGGGGCAACTGTATATGTTGAACTAGTCGATTTTCAACACTCAACATATCTAGTATGTTGCAGGTTTTGAAAGGAGTTTTACGTTGGAGCAACAAAATATTGCCGTTAAAAATCATTCAGTGCGCCAAATTACAACAAAATTTAGTTCTAAAGCATCGATGTTGCGTTAAAAATCGTCGCTTTAAATCGTCTCGTCTCCAATTTAACGACCAATTAGTCCGAACGCAGTCTGGGTTAAGATAAGACTTTCACAAAGTCCTTTTAATTTTTTTTCTTTGGTTGGTTGCTCGCGACGAGGTCGACTTGGAGCAAGTCTAAGTTAAGACATGGTTTGCGGCTAAAATAAGGTAATAAGCTAGCACTAGGCGAAGCCTAAGTTGTTAGTTTTCTTTTTACAGCGCGATTCACAGTTCACGTGGAACACGTCATAGACCCGTGACGTGGGCAATAAAGTTGGGTGAAACCCGGTTAAGACCACGAATTCCTTAAACGCTGTCAGGACTTCGTTTTAAGACTTTAAATATCGGCCCAAAGAGTCCCCAACACTTGGAACTTTCAATTCGAGCAGGGTTAAAAAGAGAAACATAATCCTTTATCTGTTAGTTTCCATGACTACACAAATTCTTTGACCGGAAGAAGCTTAAGGATCTGCTGACATTCAATCCCTGACTCATCCTTAGTCCCCTAAAGTAAGGAAATTGTGTAACGTGTTTAGAGTGGACTGGGAACAAGGCAGAATGACGGCAGAATTCAACCTCGGTAACTGCAAACTTCGGCTTTAGTTAAAAAAAAAAGTCACACTCGTTCTTTCCTTGGCCATTAATTTTTTTGTCTCTACATTTTTTTGTTATTCGCTGTTTTCACCGCTCCCATAATACATCTTGTTTACCCCCCTAAATTTTTGCATAAGCATTGTTTTCAATCGGTGAGGGTAAAAAGCGGAATGAGTTTGCGGAATGGCATGTGGCATGAGTTGCGGAATGGCATAATTATGCGGAATGTAATTTACGCGGAATGATTCATTGATATAAATTATACCAAAAAGCGCGCCAAATTTTAAAAAAGAAGCCGCCTTGTTAAATACTGCTGGACGAGGAAACTTCCATTGAACATCGTTGTAAAGATCATTTCCCCGTTGAAATCAACGATTTACGCCGAACAGTACCAGAGAAATTACTTTTGCTATATTTGCCGTGACGCTTCCGAGGACTTGAATTTTCGACTAGCTGGCGTTGGCTGAGTACAGTGTGAGCAGTTCTGTAAACGTGAATGAAATCTCTCGTCTATTTGCCTCAAAATACAGAACGATATTCGTTCTAAAGCTACGTACTTCAAGGCAAGACACACAACTGTCAATTTCAACCCATTTGAAGAGAAGTTTTTAAAAAGACAACGCATTTAAATAAATGAAAGCAAGTGACGTGTTGTTAGTCGCCTGCGAAATAATGTGTGACCGTGTCACTGCCTTGTTCCAGGAATCGTTTCTTTCTAAATGAAAACTTGCTTGGTGGGAAAAAGGTAGTGGCTTCATTGAAGACAACTACTTTTGGTATATTTCTAGCTTTTTATTACAGCGATGAAAAGATCGTGACACGGCTTCTCCGCTGGTGTGACACTATTTACACCGCAGTGGATTTTATCGTTGTGCGTCTCGTGATCTTTGCGGTAAAATAAAATGTATATTTAGCGAATGATTTTCTTTTCGTAAGAGAAAGCCAACAAGTAGGCAGTGATAATTACTCGCCGGATTCCTTATCGGTAAATCTGCAATGCGAGCTAGATCTGAAATACGATATAGCTTGTTTTTACCGTGCAGTGACTATAGTCACTATATGGAAGTTTCGCTCTACTCGTTCGGTCGGTTGCCGCTTTTTAAGTTTATGTTCAAGTCTTCCACTGAGTTTATATAGTCTTCATAATGGCAGGCGAAAAGCTAGTCTCCTTCGGAGCCCGGCACTCGGGCCGAACTGGGAGCGTTGCGTGATTTCAGCCCGAGCGGCTGCGAAGGAGACTAACGAAAAGCAAGGCTAGAAGACTTCTAACAAATACGCTGTAGTGTTCGTAATCTCTCTGCTTTGTACCCTGTACTTACTGAGGCTGAGATAACATCCGCCAAAACTCGGCTTTCCGTCTCGATGTTTTGTTTAACTTACAGTATTAAAGGGTCGCGTGTAAATGGTAACCGCTACATGAATATTAATACAAAGATGTATCCGAGGCATTTTTCGGTTCGTAAAAAGATCTACGGTCGGATGCTTTTCCGTCGCTGTTTTATCTTTTGACTAAAAAAGCGATAAACCGTCCACAGAATGGGAAAGCCTTAGCATTGGGGAAACACTGGCCGCCGGAATATTTTCGTTGAATCCGTGAAGAACATCATACATGAAGTCAAAGACTCTATGCTATCTTCAATCGATTGTCATCACTAAGCCCGCAGTATTTAATAAAGCGGCTGCTATTTAAAAATTGGCGCGCTCTTCAGTATAATTTATGTCAATACGTCATTCCGCGTAAATTACATTCCGCATAATTATGCCATTCCGCAAGTCATGCCACATGCCATTCCGCAAACTCATTCCGCCTTTTACCCTCACCGGTTTTCAATTTCTCTTGGGATTTACAATGACGTACAATCGTCCCAAGAGAAATTGAAAACAATGCTTATGCAAAAAATTTGGGGGGTAAACAAGATGTATTATGGGATCGTGAAAATAGCGAATTGCATTTCTGTATTTTTTTTTTACGAAAGGATCCGTAACAATTCTAGCAAAATGTAAACTCTTGCACTGGCCGGGAATCGAACCCGGGCCTCCCGCGTGGCAGGCGAGAATTCTACCACTGAACCACCAGTGCTAGTTGAATTTTTCGAAAACTAAGTAAAGATATGTTAAGTATAAAGCGCGAATTTATTTCCCATGCTTTAAATTTAACATGATATCAATTTCCATTTCCACTTTTACGATGGGGACTAAATAAAAGATCTGATTGGGGTTAACCGACCAGAGACAAAGGGCGAAAAATATAACTGACAACCGACAAATTAAAATAATTTAATTTTAACTGACTACCGACATGAGAGGCCCCTTTAATTATTTCAATTCATACCCGACTAGCGACGAAGGGCGAAAAAAAGAACTGACAACCGACAAAGTAATAAAAATTAACTGACTACTTTTCGTGTCCACGTCTGAAGAAATACAACTCAATGTGGTGGGCAGATAACTCTAGAAGCAGATAGTGAACCTTAAAATATTTTTCCTGTTAGAAAGGGTATCAATAAGAGTGTTAAGCTGGAGATTATTGGAACGTTTAGTAAAATAAGATTTTGCACTGGCCGGGAATCGAACCCGGGCCTCCCGCGTGGCAGGCGAGAATTCTACCACTGAACCACCAGTGCTCCATAGCTGACATTTAATTTTGTTTTAGAAGCTAAGACCTCTCTTCTTTTAAGCCAGTGTTTCAACAATAAGGAAAATATTTTCCATTTTTTTACTGACTGTAACATGTACGTGTGATTCCAGTTGTTGAGGATTTGCGCCCATTTCCATGTCTGCATGTAGGTGATCATCGCTAGCCTAAGGAATTTTAAATTTTGTTCACTAAATATATACTACGAGCGCTTTTGTTTTTATTAAATATCAAACTTAATTTTACAATGTCATATAATTAATGAAATATATCTAGATAGGACAATAATAACGACAGACGTTTCTAACGAAGTAGGAAGTATATAGAAGTTCATGTTAAATGCTGGAAGCCATTGTGCATCAAGTGTGCAGGGGGCATAGCTCAGTGGTAGAGCATTCGACTGCAGATCGAGAGGTCACCGGTTCAAACCCGGTTGCCCCCTTTAGTAATCGATTATCAAATTTCAAAAAGGAAAAAATTATTTTAAAAGGCTGACAATTCATGATTTTTCACGCTCCTAATTGTAATACGTCACGACGGGGTGCTGACATCAGTGGTCAGGCAAAATTGATAAACACCGCAATAGCTGATAAGTATTCAAAGGAATATTCATAGCTTTAATTGCAAATTAATTAATACAAAATAAAAAGCAAAATAAACCTTGCACTGGCCGGGAATCGCACCCGGGCCTCCCGCGTGGCAGGCGAGAATTCTACCACTGAACCACCAGTGCTTGATAGACTGAGGTGTTATTACTTAGAGAAAATATCTTCTTCATTCATGACAGTGTTCAGCAGAACAAACAAAACTATTCCTCCAGCCTTGCGTGCGACTCATGATCACAAGCTTTTATCACGATCTTTTCTAATTGACGCCACTTCCGTACACTCCATGCTTCCTTCAGTATACCCGATGTACACTGACATGTTTACTGACGAAAAAGGAATCCTGCTACAGGTCTATAAGACCCTTCTATTTTCTTGGCCTAGCCTGACGTATACTGATCCTTAAACGGTCCCTTATATACATCATGTCACGTCCTAATATATCACCCGTACACGACTTTGTGTACTGACTGTAGAAGACCTCAGATACGGGACAGTATTCGCATTATTTTGCGCTGTGATTTTTAAAGCATCGATGTTGCGTTAAAAATCGTCCCATGTAACATCACATTGACAATGGTTTCATCGACCGATAAGTTTTTGCAGTCAAGGTTAGGACTTGGTTTGTAGCTAAATTAAGGTAATAAGCTAACACCAGGCATAGACTAAGTTGTTAGTTTCCTTTTTACAACACGAATCATAGTTAACGTGGAACACGTTTAGACCCGGTGTAACAAATTAAAGTTCCTTTTGGCTGAAACTCGGTTAAGACCACAAATGTATTAAAAGCTGTCTACACTTCACTTTTTGTATCGTTCCAAAGAGTCCTTTATTTCGAGCAGGGTGGAAAAGGAAAACATCCACCTTTATCTGTTTGTTTCCATGACTACACAAATTACTCTTTGACCAGATGAGGGGACTGCTGTAAAGCTGACTCATCCTTAGTCCCCTATAGTAAGAAAATTGTGTAACGTGTTTAGAGCGGACTGGGACAAGGCAGAATCAACTTCGGGATCTGCAAGCTTCAGCGTTAGGTAGTTTAAAAGGATTCCTTGGCTATTCATTTTTCGTCTCAACATTTCTGTTATATCCTTTCTTTCTTTCTTTCTTTTTTTACAAAAGGATCCGTTACAATACTAGCAAAATGTTCGAAAAATGTAGGCTCTTGCACTGGCCGGGAATCGAACCCGGGCCTCCCGCGTGGCAGGCGAGAATTCTACCACTGAACCACCAGTGCTTGTTGAAATTATTTGGAAACTAAGTAAAGATATGTTAAGTGTAAAGCGGGAGTTAGTTTCCCATGCTTTAAATTTAGCATGATATCCATTTCCATTTCCACTTTCAAGATGGGAATTAAAAACATGTATTCTTAAGGGGGCTCACAATAGTTTTAAGGTTTTTTAGCACTTTTACATTTAAAGGATTCAATAAAACAAAATAACATTTCTTTTTACAATTTCTTGGGAATAGCTACTAGTTCGATCGTCAGTGAACCGAAATATAATCATATGACGTCATCACCTGTTACCATAGCAACAGGATATGGGTGTAAATGGGAGCCATCATGGAGCTTCTAACGGTAATAGCGCAAAAATTAACTCGGTGACCCCTATTTTTCTGAATCTTATCCAATTCTACATTAAAAGGGCAGCAATTATAAAGAGTTTAAAAAAATTCTCTGGAGCAGATTTTATGTAATTACTCAAAACCGTAATTTTTGACTGGCTAAAAATCCGGTCCAGAGAATTTTTTTAAATTTCACCTGTAGTTTTCTCTCAGGCCACATTACCTAATTTTGAAATAAAAAAGTGGGGTCACCGGACTTGTTTTTCAGTTAAATTTAGGCTTTTATAGATTGTGCTAGCATAATTTTTGGCATAATTGGAGCTAAAAAGCATAATTTGTGAAACGAGCACTGCCACGGCATAATTAGCAATTTTTAGCACTTTTTGGAGCATAAATTCATAAAATGTAGTAAATATGGTGTACTTTCTACAGAAATAAATGAAATTTAGGTAGTTTGTTCTTGCAATGCGTGTTTTAGCTATACAATTGTGATTGTTAAGTCGTTGGAGGCATTTTACAAACGGTTTAGAGATGCGAGCAGCTAATTTGGACAGCTGACGGCCGTGATAAACTGCCATAAACACAAATAAATTTACAACAACAGTTTATTTAAAAAACATCATAATTTGGTGTCGTTATTGCGCACCTCTATGTATAGAATCTACGTCATTTTGTGAGCATAATTTCGGAAATCAGAAGCATAATTTGGGAATTCTGGCATAATTTTTGCATAATTTGGCAAAATTTTGAGCACTGCTAGTAGCATAATATGCCACTTTTAGGAGCACAATCTATAAAAGCCTAGTTAAATTACTTCGCGTTTCAAGAAAAGCCACGCGTGATCCACGCGCGTTTTAAAATCTGGCCTTTACAAGATCCCATCTTTCGCATGCGTAAACGTTGTCCGCTGGTCAATGCCCTCGATTTCCTTAGAAGAGTCGCTTGCTCGCTTTAAGTTGGCATGTAAATCGAAGTGCCGTTAATAAATGCAGTAAACTAAAGCCACAGACAAGGCCGCTTAAGGAAAGATAGAGAAGTAAACGTGTATTGCATGCTTTAGTTTCGGGAATTTCGTAGGTTTGGTTGGAAGTCCACTCCGGGGTCTACACGATCGATCGCAGCGTATACATAAAATTTTCTCCTCGGCACCACGTATGCTGATCGACAAACATTTTTTTCTTCAGCTAATAGTAACAATAAAGACTCTTTGCGGCTAAAAATGTCGTGAAAACGCGATTTTCTCTGAAAACTGGATAAAAATAGACTTCGACAAAAAATTTACGCGCCGCCATGTTTGTTTTTCTTTTTCATGGCTGAAAAATCCCGCGAGTGACGCGCGTGATTCGCGAGGTTTCGACCCAGGCCTCAGGCGACCGTAAAACTATTGTGAGCCTCCTTTAATTCATTAATAATTCATCACGTTAAACAAAACAAAAATAAATCATAACCATAAAGGAAGTTCGGATTCCCGGTCTTAATTAGCACAGATTTTTAGATTTTTTAGTAGTTTTTCTTTCGATTAAGAAGATATATCAAACACTCGAAACATTGTTTCATTGGCTCTCCAAACACCTTGAATTTCGTCAAAAATACTCCGCTGCGCGTCATATTTTCAACAAAAAGAAGCGTTTAGTACATAAGAAAAGACTTGGTACACCGACATGGCCGCCGTTTTATTGTTTTGGAACACGTTCCATAGCATTCATATAAAGACTGAATTCATGTCCACGTCTGTATGTTTATTAACAATGTAAAAATTCTAGAAGCAGAAAGTGAACATAGGATTTTTTCCTGTTAGAGAGGGTCTCAAAAAAGAGTGTTGGGCAGGGGACTTTTGGAACGTTTAGTAAAATCGAAGATTTTGCACTGGCCGGGAATAGAACCCGGGCCTCCCGCGTGGCAGGCGAGAATTCTACCACTGAACCACCAGTGCTTCTTGGCTGAGACTCTAATTTGTTTCAAAAGAATTCTTATTCATATAAGCCAGTGTTTCAAAATAAAGGAAAATGTTTTCCATTTTTTGTACTGACTGTAAAATGTACATGTGATTCCAGTTGTTGAGAATTCGCGCCGGCATTTCGGCATTTCTGCATGCAGGTGACCACGTGTGATACTGATCGCCAGCCTAACGGAATTTTAAAAGTGTACCTAAATTTTTAGAATGCTATCAACTCGGTGAATTATTCACGAAATACACTACGAGATCTATTGTATTTTTTTATTGTCGAACTTTATTTTACAATGCCATAATGTTAAATATCTGGGTAGGACTATAATTATATAGACGATATTAACGTAGAGGGAAGTAAACAGAAGTTCTTGTTCAATGCGGGTAGTCATTGTACGTTAAAAAAATTTCCACTAAGTGTGAGGGGGGGTATAGCTCAGTGGTAGAGCATTCGACTGCAGATCGAGAGGTCACCGGTTCAAACCCGGTTGCCCCCTTAAGTTTTAATCAATCCAATTTTTTTTAAAAAAATAACTTCACCTTTTTACAGGGGCTAGGTCATGCAGTTTGTTGCAATTCCACGGGTCTTTGCTACATATTTGTCGCGCGTGAGTTGAAATGAAATTTAGTTGTGTTTAAGTTGTCATGATCGATAGATCTGCATTCTGAAATGGAAATGAGCGTGAATTCTTAACGAATGGAATTACATTTTGCACTAAATCTTTCTCGTCCCCATAGCCCTTTCGATTCTCTTAGCCGGCTTGGCACGAGAAAACGAAGGGCTCTGGAGACAGGATTTTTGAATTAATTTGAATTTTTGATTGGCTGTTTGAAACAAAGAATTCCTTAACGGAAGTCGAAAACGTAACGACTCTCTCATACATTCTTTTGAAACATCATGACTGCAAACATGAAGAACGGAAGTCCTAGAATCTAGGACTGGAAATCCTGTGTCCCCAGAGCCCTTCGTTTTCTCGTGCCAAGGCCAAGCGGGCTAAGAGAAACGAAAGGGTTATGGGGACTAGAATGGCACTCCCTCAGTAAACAAGGATTTTTTTCTTTATTTTAAAACACTGGCTTGTATGAATAAGAAGTCTTCTAAAACAATTCGTTTTGTTAGCCATCAAGCACTGGTGGTTCAGTGGTAGAATTCTCGCCTGCCACGCGGGAGGCCCGGGTTCGATTCCCGGCCAGTGCAAGTTCCATTTTTCTTTTTGTACCAGGAGCGGTCGCCCCTGTTTTGTACTAATTAATAATCAGCAAAGCTATAAATATTCGTTTGAATGCTTAGTTTGCGGCGCTCCGAAATTTTAGTAGACTGCAAAACAGTCGCATTTTTGCGAATGCGCTCGGAATTCGAACGAGAGGTCGGCAGCCAATGTCAAATCTGAGAGTGAGACTGGGGAGAGACGCTAAAAACTGAGACTACAAAACACTCGCATTTTTGCGAATGCGCTTGGTCTTCGAACGAAAGCTAGGTCTGCATCCAATGTCAAAACTATGAGTGAGAGAGTGCGAGACTTTGTGCCTTCGATAAGCGATTTTCAGATAAAGAACGACTGTTTTGCAGTCTGAAATTTTTGCTACGTTTTCTTTCATTTATTTTTCAAGTCTATTGAGCGTCAATTAAAAAAGATCGTGATACATGCTTATGATCATGGATCGCCAAAAAGACTGAAGAACTGCTGAACACTGCCCTGAATAAATACAATGTGTTTTTAATCTCAAAATACATCAAGCACTGGTGGTTCAGTGGTAGAATTCTCGCCTGCCACGCGGGAGGCCCGGGTTCGATTCCCGGCCAGTGCAATTTCAATTTTACTTTTTGTACTAATTAATCAGCAATTTAAAGAAAAAGCCATTGATATTCGTTTGAATACTCATCACATATTGCGGTGTTAATCAATTTTGCCTGACCAGTCAGCAACCCGTCGTAACGTATTACAGGAAGGAAAGAGAAAAATTTAGTTGTCAGCCTTTTCAAGATTTTTTCTCCTTTAAAATTTGGTAGTCGATTACTTTTTGAAAACCACTTTATATCAACATTTTTAAGAATTTTGTCCACACAGGCATTTTCCCAAATGTCATTTGACCGAATTTGGACCGAATTTGCTTTTTTAGTGTTTTTCAATCTCTTTAAGAAAAAATATTGTTATGTAATAGCTGACAATGAACAGCAGTTGACTATTTCACTGCGAAACCACAAGACTGAACTACATAAAAGCTATTGACAGGGATGTTGAAAGGACAGTTAATAAAAAGATTGTAAATGAATCGCAGTTAAGCTCCTGATATACAATGCCTTTCCCGAGAACGTTTAGTTAAAGGGGAAGAAATCGTGCGATATAAAACATTAAAAAATCGACGATTTTTAATAACAAGCGACACTACTTAATTAAAGGACGTCGAAAAAGTAAACTAAAGGGGGCAACCGGGTTTGAACCCGTGACCTCTCGATCTGCATGCAGTCGAATGCTCTACCACTGAGCTATGCCCCCTGCACAGGAAAGACGGTGCATTTAATTATCATCACTGTAACCGAAACCACCGAATTTCGGGTCACCATAAATTTATAAGTTCCTTCAAGTTGGTGGCATTAGGCCATTTCCGAGTTACCCTTTGCCTCTGTTTCAAAACGAGTGCAAGTGCGAAACCATTCAAATGAAAATGAGTTTGATTTGCATGAAAATGGACCTGTAGGCGAAACTCATTTTCATAATAATGGTTTCGCACGTAAACTCGTCATGAAACAGAGGCAAAGGGTAACTCGGAAATGGCCTATTCCAACCCAATCCTGTAATAACGATTTCAGTGGGATCGGGTTTTTTCGATCTCTTACTAACATTCATTAGAGAAGTACAAGATAATATTAAGTACTTCATATTCTCTTGAGATCAAAGTTTTTTTATTTCGGTGCGTAAAACTTGCCAGTCCGCTACATTGTTACAGGAAAATTCAGATTTCTTGAACTTCCCAGGGAAACGAATATTGGCTGGAGAAATCGGGAACTCGTGAAATCGGGGTTAAAACTGCAGTGTTCGACTTAGTGAAGGATATCCAAGGAGAACGACTTTTGGTTCAAGTTATGCGGAGGTTAGAGAAAACGAGTGTTCAAAAAATCGGGATTCCTTCGTATAAATACGTATCTATTAAAACAAATTTAAAAGGCCGTTCCTGCCATATCATCTTTGTAACAGTAAGAAAGCTTATAGCAAAATTTATAGGTTAAACAAATCAATGTCCACATTTCTAACTAAGCACTGGTGGTTCAGTGGTAGAATTCTCGCCTGCCACGCGGGAGGCCCGGGTTCGATTCCCGGCCAGTGCAATTTAGATTTTGCTTTCTGTGCCAATTATAATTTCAGTAACGCTAAAAATTTTCGTTTGCACTCTTAATAATTAAGTTTAAGTCGAACATCGTAACTTTATTTTTATTTTTGGTCGATAGGCTTTTTTGCTTTCTAATTTTGCCAGAGAAACAAACAAATACCATGCAGAATAAACCATAACAAAACCAGCTGGCAAACATCCCATGACATTGATCAACTTGTATAACGAGCGGCAACACTTATAAAAACATGTTAAGATTTAAATCTAAAGGGGGCAACCGGGTTTAAACCGGTGACCTCTTGATTTGTAAGTCCACTGATCAATACCCCACCTGCTTCCCCCCCCCCCCCACACACACCCCCGGGGGTCATGTACAACCGTCTACGTTAGCCCTTTAGTCCACGATATGCACATACAAAATCTCCTTACTGATCCTCAAACACTTTCCTATACATAGTATTTATTGGGAGAATTGGTTAAAAGATCAAAGCAATTTTCTTTGGTGATCATTTTATTAATTCTCATAACCTTTTATCTTTACCTGTAAACTGATAATTAACAAGTGTGGCACACCTAGTGGTATTTCTAATGATTCTAACAGTTTGTGGCGCACTGGATTGAACTTTGAGTTGATTTTTTATTTATTAATTTTTTCAAGTATATCGAGTGTCAATTAAAAAGGATCGAAAGATAAGCTCACGGTTAGTATCCCTCGATTTCACTGCAAACCGCCGCCTGGTTAGCTCAGTTGGTGGAGCGCCGGACTGCTGTGCGGGAGGTCGTGGGTTCGAACCCCAGACCGGACCAACACTCAGGGTCTTCAAATAACTGAGGAGAATGTGCTGCCTTTGTAATTACATCTGCAAATGGTTAGACATTTTAGTCTTCTCGGAAAAGGACGATAAACCGTAGGTCCTGTCTCCTGTATCTTCAGTCTTCTAACAGGGGACGTTAAAGAACCCACACACTATTCGCAAAGAGTAGGGCACGAAGCTCCCGGTGTTGTGGTCTGGCCTTTACAATTGTATCTTAAATTACAGTATGTGTAAAAGCGCATTTGAACATATATATATATGGAAAATGCGCTATATAAGTGCATTATCATTATCATTAAACCTGGGCATGTATCGCCAACAAGACAGCTTTGTTTGTTGTGCTGAACACTGCCTCGAATGAATAAAATGTCTTTTAAAACAAGTCGCTCAAAGAACCATCAAGCACTGGTGGTTCAGTGGTAGAATTCTCGCCTGCCACGCGGGAGGCCCGGGTTCGATTCCCGGCCAGTGCAAAGTGAATATTTTCTTTTTGAGGGACATTTTTTTCTAAAATAGTAAAACAATATAGTAAGAATATTTTGTGGAAGCTTTCCGCGGGGAAAACAAATGGCATTCTCGAGGCAGAAATTATATTTTCGGTAGTACAAGCTTAGTTCACGTTTCGGTTGATTATATATTTTTCTGCGGAAAAAATTGTTTATATTAATTTTATAGAAAGAAGGTGATCGCTATTTCTCTTGCGAGCCACGCTTAATAGGGTATTCCAGTAAGAAAAGAAAAGAGTGGATCTCAGATGACACGTGGTCTTTAGTTGAAGAAAGAAAAGAGTTAAAGAAACGCATGCTTAATAATACCCAAAATACCCCAACCGAGGACCTTCAGCAACAATACCGGGCTAAGGATAAAGCTGTTGAAAAAAGTGCTCGCCAGGACAAAAGGAATTACATCGAGAATAAGGCGGGAGAAGCAGAAGAAGCAGCGAAGGTAAATGATAGCAGAAAGCTCTATAACATCACAAGAAGTCTCTCAGGCAAAACCCACCAAAGCTCTACAACGATTAAAGATCGTAATGGCGATGTTTTAACAACAATTGAAGATCAACTGAAACGGTGGGCTGAACACTTTAGTAAAACACTAAATAGAGACGATCCACGCAACCCGCCCCGCCTTGAGACTAACGTGCCTGATCTAGACCTAAATTCAGATGCCATTAGTAGAGATGAAATCCGACAGGCAATCAAACTGCTCAAGAACAACAAAGCCCCTGGTTATGATGACATACCCGCAGAACTGCTTAAAGCAGACATCGAAACAGCTACAGAGGTGCTCTTCGTATTGTTCGGGCACATATGGCAAGAAGAACAGCTTCCGGGTGACTGGCGCAAAGGCCTCATTGTGAAAATCCCAAAAAAGGGTGACACTACAGAATGTACCAACTGGAGGGGAATAACTCTTCTATCTGTGGTGTCTAAGGTATTCACCAGAATCATCCTGACAAGAATTCAGAATGCAGTGGATAATCAGCTACGGAAAGAGCAAGGAAGGTCGTAAAGGAAGGTCGTGCACAGAACAGATTTTCACTCTAAGGAACATAATAGAACAATGTATGGAATGGCAGGCATGCATCCCTGCACCTGAATTTTATTGATTTTGAAAAGGCTTTCGACAGTGTTCATCGGATCACCCTATGGAAACTCTTGCGGCTTTATGGCGTCCCACACAAGATCATCAGGATGATACAAGCCTTGTACAGAGATTTCACATGTAGCGTTCTCCATGAAGGAAATTTAACACCATGGTTTGCCGTG
The DNA here is from genome assembly GCF_052425735.1 of Oculina patagonica. Lineage (NCBI taxonomy): Eukaryota > Metazoa > Cnidaria > Anthozoa > Scleractinia > Oculinidae > Oculina > Oculina patagonica. The sequence continues at coordinate 30,703,707 of NC_135764.1, read as the reverse complement.
GAAACTGGGGTCAAGCAAGGATGCATGATGTCACCTTTGCTGTTTTTGATTACCCTAGACTGGGTGATGAAAGAAACAACAACTCACCAACGTACTGGAATCAGGTGGAAATTGACAACCGTATTAGAAGATCTGGATTATGCGGATGACCTCTGCCTTCTATCCACCCATGGAACACATCTAGGCGAGAAAACAGCTAGATTACAGAACAATGCGCGTAGAGTTGGGCTTAAGATTAACACCAAAAAGACCAAATGGATGAGCACTGGATGCAAAAGAAATTGCCAAATAAAGATAGATGGACATGAGATAGAGAAAGTAGAACAGTTCTCTTACCTTGGCAGTGTGATTGATGTGCAGGGAGGTGCCGATGCAGATGTAAAAACGCGTATCGGCAAAGCTAGACAGGCATTCATAGCACTGAAACCAGTTTGGAGATCCAAAAGGATTTCCCTTAAGACCAAATTAAGATTATTCAACTCAAATGTAAATACAGTGCTTCTCTATGGCTCCGAAAGCTGGAAAACAACACAGGACGTAGTTAAAAAGTAATTGAGGGTTTTTATCCACAAGTGCCTTCGTATTATATTGGGAATAAGATGGCCACAAAAAATATCCAACCTAGAAGTACGAAACATCTGTAAACAAGAGGACATCATGGTGAGCTTAACCCGCAGGAAATGGAGATGGATTGGGCATGTGTTGAGGAAGGAATCGGGGGATGTGGCTAAAGAAGGTTTATTCTGGACACCAGAGGGAAAGCGAGCACGGGGAAGGCCTAGAACAACTTGGCGAAGATCGGCCGAGAAAGAACTTAAGTCCCTGCACCTGACCTGGAATGGGATCCGGAAGGCGGCACATGCAAGACCGCTCCCGCTGGAGAGAGACTGTAGAGGCCTTATGCGTCCAATGGCGCGAAAAGGATCGATGATGATAAAAAGCCATCCCATGCGGTATATGTAAATTTTCTCATTTCAAAATGGAAAGAATCTAAAATTTCCTATTTTAACACTAAGCCTGCATAATTTTAGTCAAAACAATATAATGAAAGAAGGTCATTTGCTATATTTATCCTAGATATAAATAAAATCGACTTTGCTGTTTTGCAGTTCGTTTATATAAAGATTAGAATAAACATAGAAATATAAATATTATCTGAAAGTTTAGTGCTCATGGTGAATTTCAGTGGAGTAGAGTAAATAATCCTGTACTTAAAATGTTTTTCCTAACCTTAAAAAACTGTCCTCCAAGAAATTATAGTTAGCCAATCAATGGCGATCATTTGCTATCACCTGCAGTTTTGTTGACTGTTTTACATGTGGTCGTAGTTTTAAAACCCAGCAGAGAAATCACCGATTTGTTTAAACACGATATCTAAAATATTTATCGTTTTTAGAGATTCTTGACCATCAGATGAAGCGAGCAATACATTTTACAAAATTACTGTATTGTGAAATTCTGTTGAACAAAATCCATCTGACGTGAAAAGTGTTATTTTTTTTGCTGATCCAATGTTTTTTACACTTCCGCGCCGCGTCTTTACACTTTGTTATGATTATGCGACAAAAATGGAATTCCACGACATTTCTGAGCTGAGCTTCTGTTTAATAAATAAATAGGTACTGCAAGGAACCAACTGGTATTGTTTTTACTTTGTGAAACAAACATTCAGCGAAGTTCTGTTGGAGAAAGCTCACTCATAACGCTTTCAGGTAAGAGAAAATACTATTTGTTTTACACTCTCGTCTCAGAAGTGAAGTAGATTGTAATTAATATGGCTTTGAATGGGTAAGAATTATCGAAAGAAAGAAATTTTTACTAAAGCAGTGTGAGAAATCAGGTATTTTTCTTCATAGAGAGAAGAATTATAAATAAAATGTCATGAAATCAATAGCTACCGTGAAAAAGGCTGTTCCTTCGTATTGTTTTTTTTTTTTCGGATCATGGTTCGCTTCACACAATCCGGATCAACCGAAGAAATCACCATTCAGAATCTAAACACTTGACGAATCACAAAATAGGTACTGCTGTTTTATTCTAAAGCACTGTTGAAATTTACTTTTCTCTAAGGATGTAAATCTCTTTTGTTTTTAAGGTATTTTTCATTATCGAAAATGAAGCCCCGGATTATGATAATCGCCGTTGTTTTAGCTGTGGCAATCCAAGTAGAGAGCTCTGTGGGTGAGTTGTTTCCCGAGTTGTTGTATTAGACAATCCTTAAGATTAATTCTGTTTTGTAAATTACGTTAATAAAGTTTAATAACAATGCATTCATGGCATCTTACCATCATTTAACTTTTTTACAATACAGCAAGATTTCTGTGAAATTTATAAAGTAAAACGGGTGTAGAATTCGAAAGAGAACTAAAGGAATATCTTCAGTAATGAACTGGCAGAATACCGCCTTGCATTCAAGAATCATAATCTAACTACCGAATTCAACGTCTGTAGTTGTTAACAGTTTAGGAGTCAAATAATCACTTTTTGAGTCCGCTTAATCTCTTGCAAACGGTCCAAGTTCTTTTTTTTGTAATTGCTTAAATTTGCGTTCCATCGGGTAATTTAATTTCAGTGATAATTTACGTGCCGGTAAAAAATTTTGTGCTTGAACAATTTCATTAGTCACCAGTGATAAACAACCTGTTGCTGGCGAACGAAAGTTAAAAACACGGAAGCTATCTACTTGATTTTAAAGCAAATTATACCTGAAGATCTGCCTGTTTTGTTTTTACCGAAGAAGAAATGTAATGTGTATATCATTTTCAGCACATCGAGTTTCTAATGTCTTATTTAATGCAGCCAGTTCTGTTCAGAGCGTGGCCATTGAAATTGCAACCAAACAGTTTAAATATGGCACCAGTACTGGCTTGTAATTTGCAGTTGGAGGGGGAGAGGGTGGTATGAGACAAAGTTGCCTGAGCCCTTGTTTTTTGCAAGCGATGTTGCTGAGCAACAAGACTTGTTCTTGTGCTATGCGTGGGCGTGATAACGTCTGCTCTGCGTGCTTGTGCTTGGGTTATTGTTCTTGTTGGAGAAAAGAAAGTTTTCTAGTATTTTAAAGATTTGTCAAAAACGACACTTTTTCTGTGTGCTCGCAACAGGAAAAGCGTTCATCGCTTAAACGCGATATCTTACATTTAAAGCTATTGATTGGGTCCGGGCAAACTGCTCTAGAAGACCCTTTTTATTATATTCTGATAATTCACTTTCTATTTTAATGCTATAATTCACATGCTCTTCTACATTGTATTTGGGGGTTATGCCGGTAACTGTTTTACTCAGAGTTCCGAACAATGTTTCCTAGCTAATTGTTTTTTTTTTAATTCTTAGTTCAAACAAAGCTTGCTGAATTGAGGGCAAAGAGTAAGTATCAACATTGTAAAGAATGTAAGCAATGAAGGAATTGTGGAAAGAGATTGTTTATCTTTATTTCTTTATTGGAAATGGGAATTTTGATTCACACCTGTGATTTGTAAACAAAGAATGAATAGTTTAAAACGAAGTGTACAATTTACAATCACCCCACCCTTACTTTACAGTTTTTGAATAATACAGAATTCTTCTGGCAGAAATCTCTAAATTAGGAAAAGATCTCAACCGCAAATCCGTTTGCGTTTATTGTTTTAATGCTGTTTAAAATTGCTTATACTATACCTATAATATCAATAAAAGATAAATAGGATTCTTATGGCTCTTAGGGCCAATCCGTGCTATCCCCAATTACGTAAAGTTCTTTTTAGTTACATGGAACATAAAGCCGTATAACTTGGATGCACTCTTTCTTTTTTCTAGGGAGTCCATGTGGGGCGACTTGTGCTCCTTCCTGCGCACCAATGTGCCAGCCATCATGTTGTGCTCCTCCTCCTCCACCACCCCCACCCCCACCGCCTGCTCCGCAGTGTCCAGCCCAGTGCTTGCACTGGACAACTACTATCAACCCAGCAGGAGGAATGCCTCAAGTGTCTCCAATTCAGACAACACCATGCCCTGCTCAGTGTCAGCAGGTCGGCTGCTGCTCTCCTCCTCCTCCCCCGATGATGATGCCTCCTCCTCCTCCTGTAGTCGCTCCTCCTCCTCCTCCGGTTCAGCCACCACCGCCCTGCCCCGCAGGATGTCCTACAGCTTGTTATCCCGCCTGCTCACAAAAGTGCTGCAATCCACAACCTCTTCCACCGCTTCAACCTCCAATGCCTCCTATGATGCCTCCTCCAATGATGCCACCGATGCAACAGTGCCAACCGTCCTGTGCTCCTCAGTGTTGCCAGGGGCCACCTCCACCCATGATGATGCCCCCACCTCCCCCAATGTACATGCCTCCTCCCCCTCCCATGATGATGCCTATGATGCCTCCTACACAGTGCCCAATGCCATGCGCTCGATCATGTGCGCCATCATGTAAACCTGAATGTTGTGACAAGAAGAAGCGTGACGCTGAATACTAGTTTGGCGTATTAGTAACGCAACACATGATATGATAAGACGTTGATATGACAATGGTGACGCACGGTGCGTGATGATCACTGTAGGGAAAGTCGAAGTTCAATATATCTTCGTTTCCTTTTTCCTTGCTGTAAATATAATAAAAAAACCGTTTGTTTATGACACGAAGGAAACTCATTTTGGGCGAGATTATGCCTGCTTACCATATCATTTAATGCAAATTCATTCGACAACAAGGTTGTACTACTAGGGCGATTAATAAAATTGTTATTTGAGTTACCCTCAGTTTTATTCATCTATAAATCCATCCAAAACGATCTAAAAAACTTGCTGCGTCGGTGGACAAGTGGGGTTCTAAGTTGATTGTCAACTTGAAGTTGAAATAAGTTAATTAATTGCCGTAGTGAAGTTGGAAAACCCGCTGACGTTTCGAGCGTTAGCTACTACCGTTCCGCAACGAAGAACTCCAAGGAACTGGAAGAAGACAGACCAGAAAATGACGTATGGTCTTGGGCGTTAAAATGAAGCAACGCTTACAGAAAACATTTATTATTTTTAAGAGCAGAGTAAAGAGCGCTCCATAAGTGCCGCTTATTTGTTCTTTTTTCGGGGATAAACGAATAAACAAACAGGACTTGCTTATCCCTTTCTAGTCTGTGTACAGCCGTCCCGCTCCCCGATTTTTTAGGGGAGCGAGACGGCTGTACACAGGCTAATCTATAATCCCCTTCCTATAAAATAAAATACTACCCATGCTTTTCATGGGCTCAAAGGAAAAAAAGTCAAATTTTTATTAGCTCAACGATTAAACTGTTTTCAGTTTTGAATTCCGAGTTGAAATCGTATGCTTAAACATCACTACTTTGTAATAATAAATATTAAAAGACCAATTATATCATCTTGCCTTTTATCAAATGATGCTATGAAGAATGCATTGTGAAATAAAATTACCCGGACAAAGGTTTCAGATTTAAAAGCTACAAAGCACAGGTTATAAACGCGTATTGCCAAGGAAGAAAAACAATACTTTGTCTCTTGCATGCTCGCTTGTCATTTTCTGGCCCCTCTCCTTAATACCTTTCCAGTCTCAGAATCGATAATGAAATATTCTCACTGACTGTTCTTGCATGTCTTTAAGAATTTGGTAGTAACTCTAGACAACTTCCCAGTGTTTTTACAAAAGAGTCACGAAGAACAGTTCGAGCTCTTTGAAACACTCCCGACTACTTCCTTACCAAGACCAAAGGATTCCGAGAATAGCACGAGCACTCCCAAGTACTCTCTTACCAAGACCGAGGGATTTTGAGAATACTACGAGAACTTCCGAGTTCTCCCTTACCAAGACCGAAAAATTCCGAAAACAGTATAAGAGCTCTAAAGTTCTTCCTTGCCAAGACCAAAAGATTCCGAGACTAGTACGAGCGCTCCCAAGTTTTCCATTACCAAAACCGAAGGATTCCAAGACAGTACGAGAGCTCTCGAGTTCTTCCTTACCAAGAACGAAGGATTCCGAGAATAGTACGAGCGCTCACGAATTCTTCATTACCAAGACCGAAAAGTTTCGGAGAAAATTGCGAGTCCACCCGAGCACTTATCAAACATCACTTTGCAATGCAAGACGCGTTTCGAAGCCTACCATACCCAAATTCGGAATTCAGAAACTATATTTTTGGTTTTGTCAACCCGGACACGGTTTGGCAAACTCTGCACAATATTGTGCTGAATTTAACGAGCCAAGATATCGTATTCCTAAATACTCCTAACGTCTTCACAAAGTGCCGTATTAGGATACTTGCTTCAAGGCAAACATACTTGAGTTCTGCCTGGTAATATGCAATGAAAAAAGGCAACTACGTATACGTTTGTGTTTGAACACAATTTAATTGACAACATCACATCAGTTGTATATAATACTAAGCTGTGCGTTTTACATCTGATCTGAAAACAAAACGATCACAAGAGCTCGAATCCCATCTTTTACTTGTAGTCAAGTTCCATTTCAAAGCAGTGGAGTAATCCTTATTTACAAAGACATTTTTCCTGAATTCGAACTCTTTTGAAAAAAACTGACAGCAGTTAGTCTTCTAACTAAGTCTTAAAAACATGTTGTCAACACAAAGTTACACCGCCCCAACATTCTTCAACTTGAACACGGGGTGTTCAACCGCAACTTGTCTTGAAACATCGTCGTCAGTTCGTAGAATAAGCAGTCGTCGTTGAGTCTTCATATCTACTCTTTGTCGTCCTTTTCTTCATCGTTCTTCTTGTCCTTTTTCTCTTCCTTCTCTACCTTGGCCTTCTTGCAACAGGTACTGCAGGGGGGCATGCAAGTAGGTGGGCATGGGGGAGGGCAGGGAGGAGGGCATGGTGGTGGGCAGGGGGGTGGTGGGAAGTGGTGCTGCTGTACGTGGACTGTCTGGACAGTGTGGCATGGGGGAGGGCATGGGGCAGGAGGTGGGGGTGGGGGTGGTGGGGGTCCAGGGTGGCTATGGTGGACATACACGTGAGCGTGTGACGCAGTTGAGAAAGGAGGAGGGGAAGGCATGGGTGCTGGAGGGGGACCTGGTGGGCTAGCGTGGAAGACGTGGTGGTGCACGGTGTGGCCAAAGTGGCATGGTGGTGGGCAGGGAGCTGGTGGGGGAGGTGGAGGGGGAGGTGGTCCTGGATGGAAGTGATGGTGGATAAGATTCGACTGGCTACTTGTGCTTATTGGAGGAGGTGGTGGGGGTGGGGGAGGGGGACAGCATATTGGTGGGGGAGGTGGTGGTGGTGGTGGTGGCGGGCAACAGGTTGGTTGACAAGGACAGCTTGATGGGCATCCATATCCGCACTTCTTAGCTCCTACACAAAGGTAAAAAACAAAAACAAAAGTGAGGAATACAAATGGTGAATTTCAAAATTTTAAGTAGAAGAAAGTTAACGAGTAATTATCTTGAAAATTAAACACCTTTATTGCAGAACAGGAACCATTCAAAAGCAAACTATTTTTTAGCTAGACAGACCAAGCAATCATAGACGGGTTACTCCACTTACCAATCGAACTAATTGACAATTTACTGGAGGCTCGATTCTTCTCACAAAATAACACTCGTTCGAACAAAAATAAAATATTATTGACATTTTCACAAAAATTTTACAGGTAGTTATGGCTTAAGTTCAAACTCTGGGAAATCTTCGTTTTCGTTGTATAGAGTTTGTAAATAACAACTAACTTAGCTATAAATTTAGCATTATTTTTTTCAGTTCATGGAATTGCTAAATGAAGTTGTCGTTAAGAATGGTGATCAAGATAGACACGCTATCGCACGCTTCCAAATTGAAAAATTTAAAACGTTAAGTTCGAAAGAATAAACTTTTTTCACCAGTTTGGCGCGGTGTCTGCGAACTGGTGGTGTGGTTCTTGTAGACAAATGACGATAGAAACAACCTGCTACGAAAAATGATGTTATTGTCTTTGATCATTTACTCAGTTTTGCTAGAAATAAACGAAATTTGATCAGAAAGATTCTTTTAAGCTTTTTACAAAACGTATCACTGAAGAAATAACCGAACTAGCGACCTATAGCGAAAAAAATTTTGAAATTACTGAATGGTCGAACAAGTTGTACTTGCATGTCATTGTTTATAAGTTTACATCTTAACACAATTTCGTTGGATATAACTCTTCGCATTTAGTTTAAACAAAATCCGACCCCTCTAACATGTTCAATTTCTGCCATTTATACCGAGAATATTTTCAAAACTTTCTCATTTTAAGTTAGGTTTTGTTAAAATTTGTCGGCCTGCAAGCGATAACTTATCGTTTGATGACCACATTTTCGATGAATTATTTCAGTTTGAGTAAATCCAACGTATGTAGGTTTGTAGTTTCTATTTCCTTACCTTTAAGCTGATTCAGCTTTTTCTTGAGGATCTTCTTTTTAGCTTCAACAGTGAAGGCTACCAGCACAATAAGTAAAAGAAAGATTCGCTTGTCCATGTTGCCTGGAAAAGAAAAAAGCAATATTAGCTACACTTCTCAGACTTCATTTATATTAAATTGTGGTTTTCGTGCCTTTATAACAAGGGCGTCGCCCATTTTATTAAGCGTCTAGGAGATTTAAAAGTCCTCACAAATAGAAAATTTATATCGTTAAGAATACCTTGGTGAATTTAAGTATTCTTAACGGACTATTTATTTTATTGCTGGTTACATTTTCTATATTTAGCACAATGATATGGTAAATCTTATCTGAAGAAAAATTCTAACCAAAAATATAGATGCGAATCTTAAAGATGGCAGTACAATTTCACAAATGCTTGCTTATTATAAACTTGCGATTATGTTTCTAAACGATTTGGCTAGAGCATTTGCCACCAACAAACTAACAAGAACAATACAATTAAAACAAGACTCTTGATTTCAAGCCAGTTTCAGCGATAACATTTCAATAACCCCTAATTTTAATCTTAGTTTACTTGGTTCAAGAAATAATATAATTTCAACGAGAGAAGAAGAAGAAGTCGAATGGTTGACTTTTTGAAACAAAACAAAACGGCCGTTGAATAGATATACGATATGGCAAGTAACCTTCAGTTCTGACTCACAAAAAACAACCTGATTAGCTTTATGATATTTTAAGTAAAGTTTACGTCGAGCGGCCTTACCTTTCTTTCAGGAAAACCTAAAATCCCTGATTCCTCGGGCAACACAATCAAGAAATTGCTACTTTGCTTTAAATGGAAGACCTTGCGATGCGTTAATCGTAAGGACTACCCGTTCTGGTTTGTCGAATTTGATTGGCTCTCGCGGGCTTACTCATGCATGACCCAACGATCCAATGTGACGACGTAATCGAATGGTTTTGGTGTTTGACACGAGGGGGCAGTTTTCACCGCCGGCGATTAATTTTTTACGCCTCGCAGGTAGGTTGTCCCGGAACACTGACTTCTATGTCAAGAATCCTATATTGAAATCTTTCATAATAGTTTCCCGGCACTTTCATGGTGTTTGGATTGACACGATGAAAGAGACCTGTAAACTGTGAATCGCTGTTTTCTTGAAATCTTTTGAACCATGAACGAAGCACACAAACCGTTTTCCTAAAATAACGCCTTTTAGGAGTTGTTTGGTGTCACCTTTCGTGAAGTTCGTTCCGCAATATTCCTAAACCATAGCTTGAAATATGCGGTATTGTAGCTACAGACATTGGTTTTATTGACCTGCTGGTGTTTGTCGGCTGATATCTGTTCACCCGTTATCGCCTGCGTTTCACATAGGATAACTTTATTTGAAATTTACACTTATTTTCTCGAGAAAGTTGTATAATATTCTCTTAAAACATTAGAGTTGTCTGGTTTTGAGTTCAGAGGCAATGTTCGTGCAAGCAAACAAATAGTATTGAAACGTTCGAATAAATTAACAGTCTTAAATAACGGCTGACAACATGAACAGGCTGAAGTCTATAATTATTTGCCTGTGGCTTACCAGGAAATAGCTGTGAGAACGGGAATTATTTAATCACTACCGTGTGATCAGAAATAATAATAATTCTCAAAACCCCTAAACTTAACTTAAGTAGCCAGAAAAAGCTATTTTGACGAAGTGACTTCGCAAAAAAATAATTCTGTTCTCAAAGGGTTCTCTAACTTACATAAGTTAACTTACTATATTAAATGACTATATATGACTATAACTTGCATAAAAACGTCTTGAATATTATAACTCGGCAACTTCATGAGATTTTACTTTTTCGATAGCGGCTCTTGCATTTTCACAGAATATTATCAGCTCAACGGAAAGGGCCCGGTAATTTTTTGTCACCCTCGGAGAAAAATCAGCGGCTATTTTTAACCAATGTGAAAAGCCTCTGTGAATTGATATAGTCTTTTGTAAGATAGGACTGCTGATCGGCTAGCTTCTAGGGATTATAGCCGTGACTTGGCGAGAAGATAAGTAACATTGCATAAAATACCGGTTGGTACTTCAAATGAGCTGGGAATATTTTTCTTGTTTGTTTGTTTGTTTTTTTGCTCATTTTGTTTGTTTGTTGTTTTTTTTTTTTTTTGCTTGCTTCTCATTGTCTGGAACGTGGAATAAGAGGTTTTACTGCTCTTAAATGTAATAACTGAACAGTCAAAAATCGTTAATTATAAACTATAATTCAAGCGGGGATCATGCGTTTTCTATCGTGTTGGGACAGGGCAAAGATATCAAAAGGTGAATGGTAAGGGAAATTGGGCAAAGAAGTCTGTCAACTCAATTGCTTTTTAAGGAGCAAATGGAACGGTGGACAATTTAAACACACCACAAAAATGTTTCTCATTAACAACACTTTATTTAATTACATGAATTCCGACAGGAACATTTAGCTTCACAAAGGAGCTAGCACACAAATTTGTCACTAGAACGCAAAATATTCTACAAAACGTCCGTACATAGATGTTATTATTACGTCAACGTAATTGTTTTTCCCTCCGGTCGTTTTCCAGGCGAAGCAAAGTTCACCGCCGACGCCATAAAGATACACCATAAAACAACCCCCCATATAACAACATCTGGTCACGCATGTCCTCGTATGTACACCGCTGAGGCTTTATCCTGATCGCTTCTTGCAGCACATAGGTGGGCAGGCTGGTGGGCAGACTGGAGCGGGAGCACAGCATGTTGGTGGGCATGGTGGTGGGCAGGGTGGGGCAGGGACAACTATTGGGGGAGGAGCAGGCATTGGGCAGGGGCATGGTGGTGGTGGTGGCTGGTATTCCCATACGTGCTGCATGCTCTGGACAGTGGCTGGTGGAGGGGCTGGCTGAGGGGGAGCAGGCATGGCGGGAGCCTGAGGACCCTGGTGGTGGACGTGGTGGTGGTGGACAACAGTGGTGTGGTGGATCTGTTGGGGAGGGGGTGGTGGTGGTGGTGGTGGGGTACAACAGTAGGTTGGGCAGCTAGGAGCACACATCGGGGCCATACATTGGTATCCACATGGGATTGCGCCTCTCTTTTCTGTAAACAATAAATACAAAGGACACATTAGTGACGATAACATGAAGCCTGTCTTCTCTCTAGATGACGAAATCGCCATTTTTTTTAGACGAGTCGAAATATTAGCAATCTCGATAATCAATTCTAATCTTTCAACCTGAGCGCTTTGGATATTGCTCCGGAGAAATCTTTAACCCGGCTAATAATTCTTCCGAAATCAGATTTGTTTGTCTTAATACGCTCAGCAAAATTCACCGTCTTTGTCGTCAGACGTTCTTTTAAGTATAGATTAAAGGGCAAAAAACAGTCTTGTATAGGTGCGAATTGTCTAGACGGTCCGAAACAAAAAAATCCTTACAACAGAAAAACTGTGCAATAAAATTGAATTTCATATTCATTGTTACATCGCTACGGGTTTGATAATTTTGTTTTGAATTGTTTAGCTTACTTTCGTGTGTCGTCTTAAAACTTTTACGTCAGTGAAAATATCAGAAAATTTAATTTAAATTCTTCTGTAAATAGATTAAGGTCGTAATGTTCTAAACTATAAGAAAAAGTTGTTTAACTTCTCTAAAAATGTTTCATGGTTGTGATAACACAAGCATAAAATATTAACTTGTTGAGATCTTGAAATAAAATCCGTTTTCAAGAGGAAAATTCGCTCCGGATTTTGTCAATCCTTTGCGATTTTCATGGCTATCAAACGGCGATACTGTTTTATAAAGACTTGTTTGAAATAAATAAACTAAATTTAAAGGATATAGCAAATTGAGACTCAAGGTTGAGACTTACCTTTGAAAGATTTTGCGCTTACGCACACGACGGCGGCCAAAAGAAGGAAAACAAATCGTGCCATTTCTGCAACTTGAAAATAAAAAGGAAAAGTTCGTTAAAAAGGTACTCACAAAAGCTAAAATGATTTAAAACATTTACCGCTGTTCTCGATTCTAAGATTAAGGTGATCATCTTACAGCTTTGAACGCGATAAATAGCCTCGAGGATATTTGCTACCTCAACTTGAGAAACAACGTTTAAAACGTTTTAGTAGAATAGATGAACTTATAAAATATCACAGACAGATGAAAGGCTGAACAATAAAACTTCGACTTCAGAGACTATGTGCTATCAGCGTTATGGTTATAAATAGATCTCATCTGGTTACCTTACCTTCTAGTCAGAGCTCGAATCGATCTACTGAGCGCGCTGAGAAGTGATTTCCAATAGAGGATCTTATTAATTATGTCGACGTTTGACCAGCCGCAGGTCTTAGTCCATGCAGTCGCTTCCTATTGGCTGCCGATGACTACGGATCACAGGATTTGAAGAAAGTCTATAAGTTATTCATAGTTTTGGTTGATTTCATTGCACACTTATGAGCCCTTGTGCCAGTCCTGATGACTAAAAGATGAAGTCATCGATGTCATTGCGTCAGGAAAAGCGCGCGCGCTTGTTTCGCGCCAAACTCGGGCACGCAACCTCCAAAAACATCCCCGATTTCTTTCGATTCTTGGAAGCGGATAGTACTTTATTTCTGTGATATGGTTTATTTTTTCTCGATTTCGAAAACGCATAAGAAATAATCTCTGTGGTACCTGGTTATTTTTTGACAGTAGCCAAAACATTTTGTTACGAAATCCAGGTACCCGTCTAGACTGTGAAATCAACCGTTGCATCATTTTCCCTCCTTGACTGTCAAGCCCTTCAAAATCTATCCTACTGAGATAAAGTTTTCGGAAATATTAACTCGTTCAATCTTTCTCTGTTTTATCGCGCCTTTATGCGTTTAAAGTGTGTTATTTACCAAGCCCTTCCGTGTGGTGTTGTGCTATTTTGTTTTATTGACCTCAGAAACAGGTGCTTGTATTTAGAAAACTGATAAGGCGTTTAAACGCTGTCTGACCTTACAAGATGACTACAATAGAATTTTTATGCTTTTAAAAACAATATCCCTTTCGGTTATTTTCCGCGCGCAATTGACCAACAAACATATAACGGATTAAATCCCCTATAAACCCAATACCTTTTTAGGCCCTTTGTTTCAGTAAATAAGTTTTTAACTTTCTGAGAAAACTATATAAAACCATAACAACCATCAAAGAATACGGTTGAACTTGAAACTCCAGCTTCCGAGAACAAACTAGCACTAAATTAAGTCACTTTTAGGAAAAAAAATAAAGCAGGAAAGAACATGAAAACAGACATTCCAACACTTGTTAAAATTACTCGGTGCGTGTTAGAGGTTGTTCTTTTATAAAGTTGCTCATTTTAATAAAAACAAATATCTATATTGCTTCGTTGGTTTATGACCCATGTTAAATTGACTGTTACCGTTATAGCGCCAATGAGCAGAATAAACTAACAAGGGCCGATACGTAGAAGATCTATCGAGGAAATTATGTACAAGAACATGGGCACCAAGTCTTTGTGAGTTTAATTGTGAGTCACTTATTGTGCAAATAAAAGATAAAAGAAAAACGTTCTATTCCGGCCTACCAGAGAACATTAGGCCAGGGGAAATAAGGTTTATACAGTTGAATTCCTCATCGGATGCTGAGTGTTAGGTAGCGAACCATGTTGTATAAACTTATCTACTCACTCTGAGTACCGACGAATGTGTACGAGCGGGGTAGAGTAGGGCAATGGTACCGGGAACAACTTGGGGTCGGGTGGGTTAGTAGGTTTCAATTTTTATGCATAAAAGACCTTTTGAAAGTGTGGGTAAAATGGGAACTTTCGTTATTCCTTAATACTAACTCCTGTAGTGTGTAGAGAGTTCTGAATATTGGTTCGTTTTTGTTGTTATTTATGTTGTCGTTGCTAGGGCTGTTTTTCTTTTCATTAGCAGATAATTTTTAAGCAAAATTCCAATTATGTTACAACCAAGATATAATGAGGAGGCAAGTAATGTAGTTTAAAACGCTTCACCTTTAATTAAATATCAATAACCACATGTACAACTTTTCTGAAAACTTCACAATGGTGAATCGACGAGTGCGTTTATTCACAGGCGTACGAGCATGCGTACTACAGGTAAACCGCATCACAAGCGCATCGTTCAGGACGCTAAACACGTCGTGTAACATACACCGAAATGAAACCTAACTATGAAGCTCGGTTAAGTTAATCGTCATCATCGTCGTTTTCTTCCTTCTTGTCTTCCTTCTTTTCCTCGGCTTTCTCTTCTTTTTTATCTTCTTGTTTATCTTCTTGTTTGTCTTCTTGTTTCTCTTCCTCCTTGTCCTCCTGCTTCTCAACTTCATCTTCCTTCTGCTCCTCCTTCTCGTTTTCAACCTCATCCTCTGCAGAGCCGTCATCATCAACCTTCACCTTGTTCTTCTTGCAGCAGGACACTGGGCAGGATGGAGCGCAGGTCACGGCACATGGAGGTGGGCAGGGGGGTGGGCACGGTGGTGGGCAAGGGGGTGGGCACGGGGGTGGGCAAGGGGGTGGTGGTGGTGGTGGGTGGACGATGTGGTGGACGACCTTGTGGATGTGGTGGATTCTCTGTGGTGGGGCCGGTGGTTGGCATGGAGGTGGGCAGGGTGGTGGGGGAGCAGGAGCCCATTGGTGGTCGTGCGTGTGTTGAACACTAGCAGTGTGGCATGGTGGAGGGCAGGGAAGTGGGCACGGTGGGGGTGGAGGAGGCAACTGATGGTGATGTGTTACATGATGGATATGGTGAACTGACTGTGGAGGGGATGGAGGGGAGCACGGTGGCGGGCATGGTGGTGGGGGAGCTGGTGCCCATGCGTGGCTATGAGTGTGTTGTACACTAGCGGTCATGCAAGGTGGTGGGCATGGAGGAGGGCATGGGGGAGGGCATGGAGGAGGGCATGGGGGAGGGCAAGGTGGTGGGCACGGTGGGGGTGGTGGTGGGGCACAGCATGATGGCGGGCATGGAGGTGCGCATGCGCTTGCCATGCATGGGCCACATTTCTTTGATCCTTGACTGCTTTTAACTAAAGAAAAAATAAAGAGAAGAGAATGCGTTTTAATGGTTTTCAATTAGTTTAAATCTTCTTGTCTTCAAACACCCGCCAAAATAAGTCCAGTCGTAAAATGTGTCTATTTACCTCACTTAACAGGTGGTTTTAAAGGTGGAATGCGTGTGGCCAGAATTTTTTTGTCGGTTCCCGTTAAGAATATCCGAAAAACTTTCCAAATAAGTTTTTTCTTCTAATTGATCCCTTTTCTGATAGCTTTGTGAATTAAACCCGGCTTGATATTGTAAATTAAATTTACATCAACGAAAAACAGTACTTAGTTAGCATTCTATGCGTCTTTATCTCGCGAACGAAGCGATCGAGAAATAAGATGAAATACAGGAACGCGTATTATAACTCATAAAATCCTGTTTATTAATACCAGTCATCCGGGTTATGTGAACAACAATAAGTTCCTTTTATCCCCTTTTTGCCATTTTAAATGATAAGTTTGAATTTCATTCGATGTTTCACAATATATCTTTTATTTACAGTGATTTATTATCGTTAAATCGTGCGATCTGTGTCGCTAATTCTAAAGAAAATAAAAACCCTTACCTTTCTTGATTTTATTAGCTTTGGGGTGTTTTCCAGCCTGGACTAAGGCAACCGCCACTATTAAAAGACATACTAACAACGCCTTTGGAGCCATGATGGGCTGTTAAAATAATACATGAATAATAATAAGTTAGGCTTTTGAACAAATGAACAATTTAACTATTTTGTTGAATTTAATTCTAGCAGATACCAACTCCAGACTTACTTCAAGGTAAATCAGAGAAGTTATCTACCATTACCTAACTAAACACTTCCTCTCTCGATCAAGTCTGAGGTAAGGGTTTGGCGTTTTCTCGAGTAATTATATCGTAATAATAAAATATAAACCACGTTTTTCTCGCTTTTCTACTTCTATTAGTGGCTTTGTTTATCCCTTTATTGGTTTGCGTTGAACCAAAACGAAACAATTCACTTTAAAAACGATTTGTAGACTTACCGTCTCTCTGAGGCTAGATCCTTGAACACGGATTGAATTCTGATAAACTGAAATAAAACGTTTTATGCCAGGGCCCCTGAAACGTTAAATTATTCACCGGTCTTTGTAATCTCTGATTCACTCAGGTCAGGACGGTGGCGTGTTAATTATTCACGGCTTGTGAGGTGATTTGGATTTCGCGCGTAAGTTCTTATTTTTGGACGAAAACAAAATCTTTGGACGCACACAAATTATTTGCATTTTGTCAGAATTATTCAACGACGTGATCCTGTTTTCTAGTGATGGGATACTTACGATTGTTTCTCAAAAGGTCACTTCTAAATTCACTCTCCTCGTATCAGATCAGTGCGTGTTGTTAATATTTCAGTATTCACCAGTTATGTCGTTAGCAAATGACAAGGGAGCACCAGAAGTTTGTGAGGAAAAACACGCTTTAGAAGTTTATTTACTATCTAGCGCGTCTTTAAAACTTTCAATTTCTTTAAATATCTTTTTAAAATCTTGCACAGTAAAACTTAATTGCATATTAAAGAAATGTAAGCCCGAAATGCTTCGTGGTTATGTTTCCAACGCAAAGAGAATTTCGCGCCAAAAAAATTCTTGTTTTGACTTCTAAAGGCGTAGATACCCGCACTTGAAATGAAATACATCGCTTGTTAACGTTATTTTAAAATTAGAAGTGGTTTCCCATCTCAGTGTCACTGGGCAAAAACTATTTTCCGCCGTTTTTATGGGAATGGCGCAGATCTCTGCATGTTCACGCCCTTTTGTCAAACCATAGTAAATAAGTTTTCGACAAAGGTCACTAGTCACTGAATATCAGTCAAGACAATAAGGCAGTCTGTACAGGAATTATAGCTTGCGGTAATAAGCCTGTGAACTGGGTTGTTTGTCTCATTTAAGCTTAAACTATCGAAAGAGTAAACTAACTCTTAAAAACAAACGCGGTTAGAAAAAACGTTTCAGTGGCTAGTTCCAAACAAATATGATAAAATAATCCAATGCAAACGGTAAAAAAAATTCGCGATGATTAAACGGAGCGATCCTTAAATTTGCTTGTAGCGTGTTTGTAGTCAATTGCTTACGGTGTCAACATCGATTGAAATTGTTCTGTGTTAAGAAACGCTTTCATCATTCAAGGACACAATATGTTTTATTCGCAACAGTTTCAATAAAAACATTTTCAAGCTATTTTGATTTTGCACACCATGTCGGAATTGTGAAAGATTAAAAAGTATTAAGGGTGTTTAAATGGTTAAGAACAATTTAGGAAGAACATTTAGGAATATTTTAAGAACATTTTTCCAGAAACATGTTCGAAGGATAATTTTAATTAAAATGTTTCAGTTTGAAAGAGTAAAAGGAAAAGTTACTGTTGCTTCGATTCTGCAACAAACAATAAAACGGCCAAGACTTAATAAATTTATTTGCTCTTAAGTTTGTTTGGGCGGGTTAGGGTGGGGTTGGTTAGCAAGTGCAAATGGCCAGACCGTTCATAGCACACTAATGGCCAAATGTTTGAACAGACAAACTGGCTCTCTAATCTTATTCCCATTAAAACTGCATGACAGCAGTTAAGAAACTTTTTTGACCGAGTCAAATCGCTCAACATTTCAACTGTCTATGGCCTCTACAAGTTCCTGGGTGATCGTCAGAGCGTTTAGGGGTTAAAAATCATGGTTTGGTACCCACGTAAGGATCTAGAGCACCGTTAGGTGTTATCCCGGTACGTTTTAAGGTGTTAAGCCGGCAATAATGGACAGAAACATTTTTAAAGTTTTAATTAAATTGTTGCCACTTAGAGGTGGAAATCAAAGCTACGCCCACAAAATGAGTCTGGTATATTTTAGGGGTTGTTTTATATGGAACTCCCTCCGACACCATCAAAACTGATTACAGTGCAAATTACACAGATAAGAAATTAGAAGAAATCACTTAAACTTTCAAATTATGTTACTAGTTTGCCATCCTCTGTCTACCTCTCAACCAAACTCCTTTAAGAGGAAAGTTATTTTGAGAACTATAAGAGCTAACGAACGGGACAATTTTATTAGTTGGCTAAGCTTGAAGTGTCCGCACATCACAGAAAACATGATTGAGGTAGACAAGTCTTATGCGTGCTCAATTCCAGCTGGTACTCTTCAATTCTGGGAAAACTGGGACGACTATTGTTCACAATGACAGCAATGCAAGTAACTTGAGTTAAATGTCATTGTCACTTTGTAGCAAATTGTTAAAGAGAAAATTACCGTTAAAGTCACAAGCTGGTATTTTGGGTTTCTCTGAATAAACATCGAGACGATTTACAGAAAGAGAGTACCCGGTCGGTCACCAAGTAAAAATTTGGCCGAAAGCATTTTCATTCATCGTGTTGGGCCAAAGAGCGAGAAATTCCGGTTGTTCTTTCGTTGATTCATTCTGTAATTTTTCTTTAGCCCTCGACAAATAATGTTAATCGCGTAAGGTGTAACGAGATTTCGCCAGACAGAGCATAAAATAAGAATCGGTTATCAAATAAGACAAAAAACAAATAAACAAACACCGTCTGTCAGACAAATGGGTGCTGATGTTCATAACGCGTGCGAGTCACAATAAAATGAGCTATCGACTGGTCATTGAATAACAATTGCAAGAACATCTTAACAAGTTGTTCCCAGTTTTTAACCGTGAGCGAAACCAATACTTACTAAGAAAGCAAGCCGTTATGTTTATGATGGCTCTGTGATGGGTTAAAAGCAATTTTAATAATTTTTATACATTGTTTATAAAAGGAAATAAGTTAGTGACCCTAGTCAAATCGTCTGAGATGATTCGGGTTTTTCACATTTACGCTCTACGCACTTGACCAAGGACCATTGAAACAATCTGGCACCTGTAAGAAAAGTCCATGACCCCCGCCCCCCCCCCCCCCCCCGGGCGATGACCCCAGAATAAAGTTATTAGTTTCTAAAGCAACTGTTGTGCTGCGTCCTCGGGCAAATTAAACGCTTATTTGATATCAACTGGGAATTGGTAAAGGTATATAATTAAATAAACCGCAGTAGCGAATTTTGGAAAAGCTGACATTTCGAACGTCAGCCCTTCCCCGTCGTAGCAAAGTGATGAACCCAGAAGCTTTGAAACAAAAGCAATAAAACACATATACAAAACAGAATTATACATTTAGTGCATGTTTAATGAATTTCTGTTTTCAATATATGGTGTAATCAAAGCAAGACACCATTTTGAAATTTTTTATTGCATATGAGATACTTGGTCTACAGGGTCACAGAAAAGTACTTCTCTTTCGATCTCTCGCTGACTAACAAACGTTCAAAAGAATAGCTAACTTGAAGCATGGGTAATTAACAAACCAACTAACGCTGAATAATGAGAATAGTTCAGTGGCTGATATTATTGATAAGGTTTACTGCTCAGTTTTTGAATCCATTAAAGACTAATTTAGTTTGTGATACCAGCTAGCAATATATTTTGCGAAACTGTAACGGGGTTTTGAACGACCATGCTATCATAAATGTGTGGTTTCAAATTCAGTGTTTTAACACCACAGTTTTGAAAGTTAATGATGCATACAGAAGATTATTTCCTTAAATCATAGTAGGAAAACATAACAAAAAAAAAAACATGAGAAAATTCGCTTTGGAAATTCTAGTTTGAGATGGGTTAACTAAAGTAGGAATAACAGATATTTTAGGTCTGAGAAAAGGTAGAAAATTATAGGTTACAACAGAAGACTAATATCTAAAACAGGGTACAATCCTTTCACTCTAGATGGAGAGGGAAGAGGTGTTTTCTCAGGCATGGCTAGGGGAGAACACGGACAAGAAGTGAGGTTACCCTCACTCGGCCCGGGGGGGGGGGGGGGCGGTATACAGGGAGTTTCCGCCCCGATGTCCAATTCCTTACATACACCTTCCGTAGAAAATGTAGCCTTTTTCTCATACCTTCAGTAGGGATACTGCATCTGTTTTTTTTTTTAATTTTCACTTCAATAACCTCCTTAAAAGACTTAAATGAATCGGCTGTTCGGTGAGTTTATACAAGATGAAAGGCCCCTTTAAATGACAGTTTTCTCTACCCTTCCCTATACTTCAACTCCTGAAACCTCTACCCTTTTACATAACCCCAGCCTGAAAGAGGTACCCCTTCTGGGTGGAGCCTCTCCCACTATTGAGAGTAGAGAACCACCCCCTAGGGGTGGGGTTTTTTGTGTACGCGATCACTTTTCAGCCATTCATTTTCAATCTTTCAATCTTCTTGATTTCGAGACGGATGAGGACAAAGGAAAAACTGGAACGGAACAAGCGGTGTGAAATATTAAGTGGAACTGTTGTCTGTTCCATTCCACCCGAAAGGAATTGAAGGGACAGTCCATTATTATAATATAACAAATAATGCTACTGTTCTCAACGCGAACTGAAAAGTTTGCAGTGGTTTATTATTAAAAATATAGTTCTCCAACCAACATCTTCATAACCGTTATTTACAATAATTTAACACGAAAGCAAATAATAGTTAACTAACATCAGTAATGTTCTGATCTTTAACTAACACTAAAATAGCTTAGCAGATCCAAGTCAATAAGTTTTACCTCTGTTTCAAATAAAAAAAATAACTTTTTACAACGTAACATTGTGTCTATCTTTGAGTTTAGAAAAATCTGCTATTTTTGTGGCACCCCGCATTGGTTGTCACGCTTCTCTGCAGTGTTGCGTGACAGCACAGGGACCGCAGAGCCAGGGGGGCTGGGGTGGGGTTTAGTCCCCCCATCCCCCCAATATTTCCGAAAAAATAAAGACTTTCTAAGAGAAAAGTCTCTTAAGCCCCCCACTACAAGTCACTCGTCATCCCCTCTAATTGAAAAAATGCTCGGCGGTCCTTGCAGCACAACTGAATAGCACCAACAAACGAGTGAGTGTAATATAACCTAAAGCTTTCAGCTAATTCTGATTCATTCCACACTTAAGATAGCACTATTATTCTAAAATAACATTCATTTTCTTTCGCGTTTCTAGTGCTGTTTTTTAAAAGGTCTGTCTTTCCCATCCCAAGAACCGGCAAATACTTGCAAGTCGGTGTTCTCGCGACTATCTTTATCCCAGATTACTTTTACTGAGGTAAAAAATAAAGTCCTTTATGTGTCACAACTTGTCACACAACATTTCTAAGCGTCACATTTAAGTGTCACACAACATTTTAAACTTCCGCAGGGAGAGGGGCTGGTTTCAAGAAACACTCAGAGTTTTTCTATCTCCGAACTTCATGTTGATGAGCCGCTGCTTGCATCTCCCGAAGATACCATCACGTCACTGTTTCGAAGGAACCCTTGCTCGCTCTCTTCCTTATTATGGGCTTTTTTATGCGCGGTCAGGTTAGTCTTCTTCGATTTTTGCTGTGATTTTACTCGCTGGATCCCAGACCTCTTGCTGGCCTCGTACAGAGCATCTTCGTCAGTGGTATCGTCGCCTGACTCGGACTCAGACCCCTCAGCTGCACCTGACGCCTCGGTTGTTTCCGGTGCTTTGGTTGGAGCGGCAAGTTTTGAGAGAGGTGAGATTATAAGAGCGGCCATTTCCATTCGGCTCATGTCTGGAATTAAAGACCGGCAAAATCGCCTCGGATCTCAATAATTCTTATAGTAAAAATTAACTGCCTAGTATAACTGTTGAAAGTAAGCAGCATCGCATAGTACTGATTTTGACCAGTTTTGCTGTGATGATTTCGACGAGCCCGTAGGACAAGCCAAAATACAAACAACGAGCAAACATAATACAGTAAACATATAAGCTTGGCTGTCTATAAAACGATTCATTATGATTAAACTAATTTCAGATGTAAGCATTAGAGAACGAGAAACGTGCATGCTTAAGGTTTCCATGGAAACTAAATAACTAGCGCTACCTCAACAAATTTATTACCAGTACAAATATCGTGCGTCATTTTCTTCCAATGAGCAAAGCTTGTTAATAATAATAAATTAAATGTACAGAAGAATTGGTATATCGAGTTTGGAAATAGAGTATTTTCATTTACCTGCCGTTCTTTCATTCCATTGTTGCCACAGAGGTTGCAGTTTAGCTGGGAGACGCGGAGCGCACGTCAACATATGACAGCTCTGAGAACACGGGCTACAGACTGGTAACGAGCACTGCGCGCACGTGTTACACGGACTGCACGGGTCTGGCGCTGCATACGGGCTTGGCGGTAAAAGATTTGGGAGTCCCATGGCAGGGGCATATGCCTGTGGGGGTGGGGCTGAAAAAAAATGAAAGTATGAAAGAAACTACATTTTATAGTTTCCACTGGTGAAGCAGCTCCAGGTCTCAAAAGCTTGTAATTTTATTGGTTCTCTAGGGGAATTGTTGAAACTGAAACTTTATTTACCCTCGGTATTATGAGCCGTGGTAGGGCTCTAGCAAGTTGCTAATAAAACCGAGCATTTCACAGAATACAACACAATGCGCAAAGATTGACCACAACACCGGAAACTCCGTGCCCTACTCTTTTCGATAAGTGTGTGGGTTCTTTAACGTCCCCTGTTGATTATAACACTGAAGATGCAGGAGACGGGGCCTACGGTTTATCGTCCTTATCCGAGAAGACTAGAATATCTAACCATTTGCAGATGTAATTGCAAAGGCAGCACATTCTCCTCAGTTATTTTAAGACCCTTAGTGTTGGTCCGGTCTGGGACTCGAACCCGAGACCTCCCGCACGGCAGTCCGGCGCTCTACCAACTGAGCTAACCGGTCGGCGGTTGTTGATTGTTCCTGTTGTTTTTTCAATAGTTCTCTCGGAGGATACTCGACGAACCGTTCGTGTGAGACGTTGCAAGAGCTGCAAACCGACCAATAATTTACAGCAAAGGAACAATTTTTTAACCAAACAGAAGAATAACCAAAATTAAAATCAATTGTGTCTTCGCGTTTCCCGCGCCTAGTGCCGGTTGGATATTTTTGCTTTGCGTTCCGAATGGTTCATATCTACGTTAATTACATTTGTTGTGATTCAGGCCAGCTAGATGTGATTATTTTAGTTATTGTTTCATGGCACCCGTTTAGAAAGTGCTCTAGATCTGAAGCTTGTACTCTGCTACTCACCTTGATAGGGAGCTGGGGCATAGGCGGCCGGGGGAGGAGGAGGATTCACGTACTGTGGAGCGGGTTGGTAACTAGCTGTTAACACAATAAAAAAAATCAAGTCAAGTTAAAGAAGGCTTAACAACAAGTCAAGAAGGCGGTGATAAGATAAAAAAATCACAAGTTGCGTTACAAGGTCAAAGCACTTTTTAAGTAATTAAGTTTTGCTTAGAAAGTTTGTTGTCAGTAGGAAACGGAAGCAGGCGACCAGAACGGGCGAAATGCATGTTGCGACGAAAAAAGGTTTGGTAAACATGCAGTTGTCATGCATAAAGACCACGCCTAAATTCAAATCGTTGTCCTTAGTCTTGTGCAAGTTAAAATATACGTAAAATATACATGCGAAAAGATATCGGTGCTAATCTAGTCTAGAAAACCTTAATTGTCAAGAGAATGCATTGCAAAAGTGTCGATTCATAATGAAGTAAACGTTACGCGAGAAAGCATGTACGGAAACAAGTTTAAACTGTAAATTGATAACTGCACACTAGTTATTTTGTACTTAACCTGGCTGATATACCATTATAGTGCTATTACAACTACAATTTACAGTTTTTCTTATATTGCTTCATGGTAACAATAAAGATTTCATAATTTGCGTCTTATTAAACTGCAGCGCAATTAAATAAGATCGGACCCCAAAAACACCATTTCTTTTATAAAAGATAAAATTAATAACAGTTATAGTTAAGAAAATCTCTACGAATCACTACGAATGAGCATGAAATCTTCATACCTTGGTTATATCCCTGAACAGGAGCTGCCGGATAGGGCACTGTAAAGAAAAACACATAAAGAGATTTAAACACTTCAAATAATCACAATTTAACGGTAAAACGTTAACAGGCGTACGGACAAAAACAAGACACCTTGAAAGATGAACTTTGGTAATTGAACAATCGGCTGAAGACCGGGTGAAGATTTCTCGACTTGTTGAGGTTGAGAAGGAGGCTCGTACTTTTTGCGTGCTATTAAACATCAACACAAAGTTTCCAAACATGTTAGCTGGATATTTATCATAAACGAAAGCTTAAGATCACAAAAGCTGTGTTTTCTGGTAAAACGTGTTAAAACCTTGTTCGTGGTGAGGTTTAGAGTGATATTTCCAAAGATCGTACCATTGAAGCGAAGGAGCTACGAAATTGGAAAAATACGACAAATTACATTAAACTTTTTCCCGACTTCATTGCATGATTCAGCAAAACAATGACTCCATAGCGAATTTTGTAAAATGACATTCCAAATACCTGCGAAAACAACGTTTAAAAAAGAAACGGAAACAAAAAATGCAAAAATATCGACGACTGAATTCTTCATTTTGTTAGTTCGAAGCACTCCCAGATCGAATTTCCAAACTCCGGGATTTTAGTTTTAAGCGAGGTTACGTGTTTCACCCAAGTGTCTATTTTGCAGGTAGTTAATGTTTTATCTCGTCTGTGATTGGCTCCCGGAAATCAAGTCATAATAAACCTTTCTAGATGACATTATTTTAGACGCAGGGCGGGTCTGGCCAGATTTCTTGGGCACAAAAATGGCGCGAAACTATTGTCGTAAGAGTAATATTAAACGAGGACGCGGTCAACGAAAAGCCAAGAACGATAACAAAGACCTCTATAAATATTGATGCTTAATCGAGATTTCAGAACTATTCAGATTAAATGGTCACTTATGGGAAGTGGTAGCGCACGAGAAGTTTCGCTTATTTTAGTTTGACTGCTTTAAAGCAATTTGGGAATTTAGGGCCGGGAAGTTTAACTGAAATTAAAATGCAATTCGGATACAAAGAAGTATTTTTAACACTAGTCACTATAACACGCCGTAAGGTTCGATAACAGTTTTCCCTTTAAGCTAACTTAATTATGAAACTTCTTTCGTTTGTTTTTTATAGTGGAAAGCTTGGTGACCTTCAATTGCCCTAATGCGTCGATAACAAGAATTTGAGCCTAGCTCAGGTCCTCGCCCAAAGAAATGCTTCTCAGTAACCAGTAGTTTTGTTGAGCGACATTTTGTTAGTCCACAAGCCATCTACTAGCTAAGCTCAAATCCACTTTAATATTCCTGATTAGGGAGGCGCAAGTGTTTTTCACCTTTTCCGTGAAATCTCTTTTCCACAACATTTCTTTCTTTCCGTCCCACCCACACCAAACTGACCCATTTCACACCTTCAGCAACATTACGTTGTTTCCAGTAATTTTCCTCTTCATACTTCCTCGTTTAGGGGACGGAATTAGAAGGCCGACCACGTGACTACAAAACAACGGCCCTGGGGCCCGTTTCTCGAAGGTCCCGAAAAGGTTTCGCCATAGCAAAATCTCAAACCTTATCATTTATAATTACAGAGCTGTTTTATTCCAGAGGATTCCTTTATACAAAGTTTCGGGCCTATTCACTTCTCTGTTTTTAAGATAGAGTTAACTAAAAATGGCTTTCCGGGCCCGAAAAGTTTCAGGGGCTTTCGAGAAACGAGCACCTGAGAACGAGATCGAACAGCTTCTAATCAACTTACCCGGGTTATTCATGCATTCGTAGTTTACATCCAGATACTTGTTTGCGTCAGGGCACGCGTCACCAAACACGCCATTACTAGCATACAAATCACAGTCTTCCAAGCCGTCACAATGTCTCTTCACTGTCTCATACGCGCCAGGCGTGCGACACACACCTGTCGGCATTGGATTGGCTTCCTTCAAACACCCGACATCACCCGTGTCACCATAATCAGCATTTAAGATTCTTATCCTCTGCTGGGGTGGGCAGGAGATTTTCTGGGTCGTGTCCTTGCAGATGACTGTTCTTTGAGATGGTGATGAATAAACACCTCTTTGACGAGCTAAACAAAACATAAAATTAAATACAAATTTGGCTTAGATTGATATCTGGAGTGATTAAATGTGTTGGCTGAAATAGTTTGGTTTGAGTATTGCAAAGGAAAACAAGTTTTCTTCCGGTTTATTTAATTACTTTAATATCTACTTATCGCTACGTTCTTAAGACTTGCCATAAGTTAACCAATCAGAAGAAAAAACCGCTTGTTTCAGTTGTCCAATCAAAAGCAAACCATGCACAACCGCGCCAGGTACATACTTTCCCGCTCTTGACACTGTTTGCATGTCTAACTTCAATTTCTGTTGGTTCATTGCTTTGTAATTTGCCGGTTCTAACTGGACAAAGGTGACTTCTTAATTGTTTTTAAGAGATCTATTTCAAAAACATTTCTTAAAACGTCTAAGTCATTTAAAGGCGGATGATAAATAAAACTCAATTTTTTACCATTAGAAAGATAAGCCAAAGCTTTTTCCTTTTGTTGGTCGGCGGCGTATTGTGATTGAGCCTCGTTCATTTGTTTGGTCTCATCTGGTGGTGGCGTATCGTCGTCTTCTTGCTCAGTAGAATCACTTTCTTGTTTGTCGCTATCAGGCGGTGGAGGAGTCTGTGCATTAATGTCCTCAACAGTTTCATCCTGTTCTGGCTCGCTTTGTTCTTTCAGAGCATCTTCTTTATCTTTAAGCGCGTCGCTATCGTCTTTCTGGGGCGGGTTGTCTTGCGTTGGAGCCTGGATTTCTTCTTTTTGCGGCTCGCTAGCGAGCTTCTGTGTGTCGCTTTCTATCTTCTGTGGCTCGTCTTCGCCATTCACTGTAGCTCCGTTGTCTTGGCTTTGTGGCTGGGCAACCGGCGCTTCTGATTGGCTACCGGAGGCTTCTACGTCACTGATATGTTGGCCGCTCGCGACTAGTTCTCCGCTGGAAGCAGCTAGAGCTTCCTTGACGTCCTTATCAGTAATAGTTACGTCATCGTCATCGTCATCAACTTCGTCAACGTTTTTGGGATCGATATTGTCCCCGTCGACACCTATGACGTCATCACCTGAGGCTGCTGTGTCATTATCTATGTTATCTGAAAGAAGAACAATAAACACGTTCAAAGTCAGAATTGATTTTTGAAAAAAGGGCACGGTCCACACAGTCAATTGAAATTATAATAATAATAACTGTATTTGTTTATTTTGTGAGGTATTTTAAAAATAGCAGGTAAACAGTGTACAGTAGACAGTTGTGGCTTGAAGAATGGCTTGATCGTAAAGATGTCGTATACAGTACAAGAGGACAACGTCGTAACTCAAGTTTCTTAAGTTTATTTCAATACCGTCACAGTAACTGGGTCAGTTTTTGCATTGTCTATAATTCTTCACACGTACTCAACTGAGCAGTGACTGTCAACGCTGTCAGTATAATTATCGAAGGTTTTTCGATACGACATGTGTTACGTTGAGAGCATTAAACACAGACGTGAGGTGGAACTTCATGTCATCCTCTGTCGTCATGCAGTCTTTGCAGTACGTGACAACTGAATTGTAGCGTGTCATCCTCGCTACTGGTGAGGTTCTAAGTGCTTCAGTACTGTCAGAAGACATTTTCTGCTTAGCGTTGTTTTGCTTTTTCCTGTTTTTGCTCTGTTTGCTGTTTTTGTCTGAGTTGTATTCTTTAATCTTCGTTTGGTCTCTGTTGCGTCGTATATAGCGCTGTTTCTTCGTAGATATTTCCTGTAGGTAAAACACGATGTCGATGAGACCGAGAAAAACTCACGTGGAACAATAAATAAGTCTTTAAAAATTGATCTACGAGCTTTAAATCATTCCCTTTTTCGCTTGGCCTAGAGAGTAATAGCTCGTGATGGAAATGAGCGGCCAATCAAAAACACTCCTCTCTTCCTGACGGAATATACTTATTCATTGACAGCGTAACTTAACTTCATTCACTTTTGCCTGTCTTAGGAGCACAAACCGGGTGTTTTTGTTTATTAATGATTCAAGGTCTCATCGTGCGTTGTGTTCGCCACTCACCTTCCCGTAACAAGCCAGCAAAATACAAAGCTGATTTGTAAATATCAATTGCTTGTTGCCGTGTTAAGTTCATCGGAAGACCGGGGACTGGAAATGAAGGCGGCTTATTGCGGTGCGTGCCTGCTAACATAAAAGCCACATTAGAAGTATCCCCATTCAAGTCTTCGTCGTCAATACCACTTCCACCGCCACTAAGCTCCCGCGATTCCTGAATGTCAGCGGTATTGTCCCCATCCATGTCGATGTCGTCAGATTCATCAAACCCAGATCCTGAGCCGGAGTACGGGGCATTATACACCGGGAGGGACTGGGTCGTAGGATAAGTACTTTTCCTGACAGCATTCTCTGGGAGTTTTCTTTGTATCGTTGATGGCTTTTGCGATGGCGTGTTATCGTGTTTACTGTCTATGTTATTTTCATTGTTATTTGAGTTTCCTGGCACTGACCATTTCTTATCCAAATGCTCTGGAACACTTTCATGAGATTCTTTTGTAGCGGGGTAGAAACTTTGCTGCGACGCTCCCGGATAATTGACTTGGTAGCCAGGGCTTCCTTGGTATCCACGCCTCCACTGCTGCTGCTGATAGCTTGGGTATCCTGGATAGCTATAATACTGTTGGTGGCTGGGTGAACTGTGATCCATTTTTTGTGGATAATTTTGATAACTGCGAGCATATTGGTCGGGTTTAATAACTCCTGACTTTCTTATGTTTGACGATGGTGGTGAAATATTTCCATAGCCATTGACATTTCCTCGACCGTAGTAGCTGAATGTCGGTGAAGTTTTATGGTAAATTTTATTTTTCCTATCATAATTTGATGCTGGCTGCCTGTACAAATTAGTAAATAAACCACTCCGGTCTTCCTGAGAGATTGGACCGTCGTTTAATGAAGTAGGAAACAATGAGGCACCAGTTTGCTCTGTTTTTGTCAAAAACTTATAAGCTGGCTTCGTTGTGTTCGTACCGAACGGCGACGAATTTCCCGCCGAAAGATTTACCGCTGGTTGGTTTCTCGCCGCTAGGCTTCCAGTTGACGGGTTTCCCACCAGTTGGTTTTCCATAGGTGGGTTTGCCGCCGCCGGCCGGGTAGGTCCGCGGGAAAATTTCCCGCCAGATGGGTTGCAGCCGGTGAGTTACCCGGCATTTGGCTTCTTGGTGGGTTTCCCACCATTTGGTTCCCCACCGGTGAGTTTCCCGCCATTTGGTTTCCCGCGGGTGGGTTTCCCGCCAGTAGGCTTCCTGTAAAACTAGCTGCCATAGGAACATATGACCTTCGACTGTTTTGATCGTTTACTTGATTCTTTCGAGTCATGGTAGCGTTCCGTGACAGAACTGTCACGTTGTTCGAATTAGACGTGTTTCGCACCACTAAACTTTCATTTACTGTATTGCCAATGGTTGTCGTCGGAACAAATGATTTTCGAATGTTTTGATCATAATCTTGATTTGCTTGACTCAAGTTCCGTAGCCTTTGGGCTACCAGGTCGAAAATACCTTGATATTTGTCAATATTTTTGTCTGCGAATAAATCAAATGCCTTTAACATGGCTAACACTTTGCGTTCACTAAAACTGTAAACTGTAAACCACATTAACAGCCGAGTAGCTGGAAGAGAGGCCTAAAGCGATAAAATGGAAACTGGGGTTTGGGCCCCCCCCAAATTTGGGATACAGTAGCCTGGGAAACTAGATTTGGGCAAATGTGGGTTGAGAAATAGAGGATAATACATGGTGGCGCGGAGATTGTCTTCGAGTGTTCAAATCGATAGCTTACGAGTGAGCGCAGCGAACGAGTGAGATATCGGATTTGAACACGAGAAGATAAATTTTATATCTCCAAGCAACCAAGTATTATTCTGTTTATTATATAAACCTACTAATTACGATGTTTTTGACGATTTTCCAAAGATTTCCGACCATTTTCCGAAGATTTCCGAAAATTTTCAAAATGTATTACGAAGGTTGTACGAATGATTCCGAACGTTTTCCAAAAATTTCCGAAGATTGCCGAAGATTGCCAAAGAAGATCCGAAGATGTTTCGACTTAATATCGATTTACTTTGGCTCATTGAGCATTGAAAGATGGCAAACTCTGCGAGCTGATTGGTCAAAAATGATATCACAGATGTGTGGATATCATTTTTATCCACACATGTGTGATACCATTTTTCTCGATTTGCTACCACACGCTCTGAACCACTGCAGTTTATATAATAAATAGGATTTATACCCCCTTCCCCCTTTCAGGACCCTTCTAGAAGCTTACATACAAACATTAAAAAATAAAAAACTACAAGAAAACTAAACAATATTTTTGTTCAAAAACTTTTGGTCTGCCCGGGAACAAGTCGACCTTTTCCAAGCTCAGAATAATACTTCTCCCTTACTAATAGCCATGCGTTTCTGTTGATGATGGTTTTGAGAATTTCATGGTGCATCAAGACAATACACTCTAAAGTTGATTATCTTTCATCCTCCAAGAACTAGAGCCTGTTTTTTGCTAGTGGAGCAAGCACAGGAGCAAACACAAGACCTTATCTTACTTACCACGATCCGTTTCCGATAATTTTACGAAGTTTCCCGAACTATTCCGTATGTGAAGCGAAAACGGCTGTTTTCAATATCTAATATCTCGGTGACGTTTATCGTTTAAAACTGCAGATTATGATTATTCGCAGTGTTTCCTTTTATTTTAGCTTAAAATCAAAATAGGTCAAATTTCGTAGAATATGTACCCACAAGAAAAAGGATCAGAATTTTTCCATTTTCTTGCGCTTGTGCTTATGATTGCTCTTGTTTGCGCCTGACTAAGCAGCACAAAAAATAAGCACAAGTGTGTTTGTTTCACTTGACATAAATCTATCAACCTTACACTTATTTATGTGCTTGTGTTTAAGTTGCTGGTGAAAACCAGGGTTCAGATGTTTGGTCAAACAACCAACGAATAAAGACAAACAAATTTTATCGTTAACGTTGTCTTAATTGGGGAGAGAGAACCAAAAATAGATTAATTGTTGCTTTCAAAATTGTTGAAAAATTATAGGATCGTAAGGGTTCTTTTGTCTTAACCTCGCATGTCTATGAAAGCTGCGAAAACTGCTTAGCAAGCCCTGAAACTTGAGAAGCTACATCAGCGTGCAGGTAGATGATAAACAAGAAACAAATACACGAAACTTAGACAACTTTAAAACACTCTTACCTCCCTCAATTGGCATAGCAGAGGACTGTCGAATTTCAACAACCAAAATAAAAAATCCTAGAAAAAGACTGAGTGTTGCAAGGAACCTGAAACTATACATGGTAAGGTAGTTTTGTGCTCGTTCGGTGTGCTACAAGATGAGATGAAGATGTCCAACCTACAAGCAAAGGAGAAATCTCGGATTAAATACCAACAGGTAGTGAAAAAACAACTAACCTTAACACCTAAACAACTCAGTTTTCGATCTAAAGAAGTAAGACATATTTCTACAGCTAATACCTCTGGACTTGGCAGGCAGAATATCTTAAAATAAATCTAAAGCGATCACAAAATTCCAGAAGTAAGTAAACAAAATGTCCACTGTTGAAATGACTGTGATCATTGAAGCGTGTACTTCGGGGTGTAAAACTGGTACGCCTCTAAAACTTGAAAGTCAGTGAGATAGTTTGAATTGTTTCAACTAAAATCGAAAGCCTACAAAATGAAATCGCTAGCCTTACCTTTAAATGGGTTTCTTGTTTCCAAATTTCGTCAAAAAAGATATTATTTTCACTTATAACATTTTATTTTCGAAATAGCCTAACATCCACCAGAACGCTTGAAAGCACTAGAGGAAATAACTGAAGTAATCTTTACTGGTGCCGTGAGCGCGAACACTAAACAGTGACATCATAGCGGAGTTATTCCAGTTATAACTCGTCTTCTGATTGGCCGGATTCAGCAAGGGTGAAAACACCCCCGACACCTTTGTTTTCGACCGACACAGAAGTTTTTAATCGCTTGACTTCTCTTATGTACAACACAGACCATTTAGCTAGCCAACAAGGTAAAGATTAGGTGTTCAGACTTTCTCAAGCGTTTGCGGAATTGTTCAAATTATTGTATCAGTATACACCGGTCAATATTGTCGGTATCTCACGCTCTGATTGGTTATTTGACCTCGAGGCGTACAAGTCAAGACAGTCGCAACTGATGTCAACATTCAACAGCACTTAATCTTAATTTATAATCTAACAATCCGAGATGATTTGCCACTTTAAAAACAATATAGCCATCCTTGTTCTAGAATACAAGCACTTTTAGTTATGCGTGCGGTTTGACGAGCTAAAGGAGATTTTTTCAAGAACCGTACAAAACAAACACTGTACTAGATTTATCTTGAATTCTCAACAGGACGCAAGAGCCCTTGATTCCAAAAGAAAAAAAATTGGTGTTATCGACAGAATTCTGCGGGGTCTTACGCCTCAAGCGGCTCCGGGATCAAGATTGGGGCGAAAACAATACCTTCATGTTTGTGATAAGTTAGAATTTTTCACCACCAGGCTCCCTTATGATACTAGATCAAGGGCGACCAGGGTAGTGTGGGGAAAAAACGACTATCCTTAAATTTTGCGCGCAAAACTGCAAATGTTTTGTTCGTGACAAAAAGGAAACAGAGCAGAAAAAAATTATATTGTTCGATTAGAAGAGAAGTGTTTTAGTTAAAAACAAACATTCCGTCGCGCGGTGGCCAAATGGTTAGCGCAAGAGTTCGGATCAATTGACCTTGGATGAAGGGCACTCTGCGATTGGATTTTCTACTAGGTTAGCGCGCAGGGGTTGAACTCAGTTCCCAGTAAGGGGCTGGATGCAGTGTCAAGCAACCTTTCCTGCAACTTCTCTGCAATCAACACGACTCGCAAGGTATCCAACTGCAGCAGTTTTACACTTTCCCAACGACCATGATGTAATGCTTTTTTAGAGGGCAATATTCCCCGTGCAAATTGTTCAGCCACCTTGAAAACGTACAACGAAGCAGGTGTTTAATAAAATACAAAGTTGTTACAAAGGCAGTATTTACACGCTAAAGAAAGTAGAACGTAAATGACTGTGCTACAACTCAATTACATTTCTTTTGAGTTCCTTAAGAGAAAGAATGCAGAGAAAGCTTTCTCTGAGATTATGCATAATTATATATAACCACGGACGCAGACATCCTTTTGGCTCGTCGCCCCATCGTTTTTCCAAGGAGGTTGCATGAATTTGCATGAATGGGAAAAGAAGCGCTTGCGAACGAAGTCTAGCGGTGTTCAGTTGCAACACTACTACAGGACAAGTTCGCTACTTTCTCTGGAGACTTGTTCAGACGAGGAGACAGTTCTGGTTTGGCAAATCCTTGCGATCGTGTTGTCGCCATGACGATATGCTGTCACTAAGCAACCGTGAGCTCATTCATTTCCCTTAGACTGGTTCAGCTCATTGTAGTATGAACAAGCTGTAGCGTTGAATCCTTTTTCAGGTTTGCTTTACAAAATGTCAAGGATGTTATCCTGTTATTTGAACAGAATACATTGTTCGAAGGTGATGAACACAGGTAGATTACATTGGATAGTTGAACATGACGTCTTGTCGCGCCAACTCCAACAACATAGGATCGTCGAAGAATTTGTTGATACTGACATCCTCGCTCAAACCCTAAAAAAAAAACACAAACAAGATTAAATATCTCGTTACTGGAAGTTTACCCAGTATCGTAACGAACAAAGTAATGGTAAGCTCGAAATAGCCGTGCCCGTGATAACTTTTTACTACCAATTCAGTACCATACAATTCTCTCAAAGTAAGTACTGAGAATTTGGCAGTAAATCAAGACAATTTCTCCCATTCTCGTTCCCACTGCCCTTTTCGCTTCTCTTAGCCAGCGGGAAAACGAAAACGAAGGGATCTGGGGACAAAGAATTTTTGAATTCAGATTTATTTTGATTGGCTGTCTGAAAACAAAGAAATCCCTTGGGGTAAATTTTAACAAGTTTCTGTTCGATTTATAATATTTGTTTATCTATTTACAGTGTCCTCAATTAGTGCAGCAGTGCTTAATACACTCCCCATACCTCGGGACACTTAAATAAAGAGATTTGTTTTTATTTTTTTATCTTGAATGGAAGTCAAAAAGTTTTTGACTGTCCCCCAAAATATAAAGAAACACCATGACTGCATACATGAAGACCAGAAATACCAGAATCAAGGACTAGAAACCCTTTGTCTCCAGCACCCTTCGTTTCTCGTGCCAAGGCCCCACCGGCCCCTAAGAGAAGCTTGACCATTTTCTGTATTTCATCACCTGTCGGCTGCATAAATTTTTTTTTTTTTGAAAATGAAACGGTAAATAAGATGTTAATCAAACAATCCACTTAATAAAGACAAGAAAATCTTATCCTGAAAGCTGTTAGTTGGCTCACCTTTCTTCTCCTTGTTTTGATCATAAATTCTCTGGCCAGATGCGTGGCTGGTTGCGGTTCTAACGGACGAATAGTGATGCTCTTATCCAGAGGATCACCTGGGACAATCTAATGGACAAACATGAAGTATTAAGCGATTTTAAAGGCGCAGTGATAAAATGTGATGTCGGGAATGAGGCGGCTTTTCTACATAGTGATTGTCGCAATTTGTTTCAGTTTATTTCAAGTCCAGGGATCCCATAACTAGAGGAAGCCGAGGCGCCATCATATTCAAGCATAACAACACATGATAAAAGCACCAAACACGTGTGAATATAAATGAAGTTCAACAAAAAAAAGTGTTGTTAAGTTGTAGCGTTAACGACATCGAGTGAAAAATAGCAGTGGCTCTATTACTGTTCTTATCTTGTTGGTCAAACCGACTGAGTTTGCGGCAAGCACAGACAAGTTCAAATTTAAAACTCTTTGAAATTCTTTCCTGAACTTTTCTGTGTATATCAAGACAATTATTTTATAATTAGAATAATTATCATTATACCAAGGAAATAATTTACCAGTAATAAAGGTAATGCCGTTTACCTGCCAGTGATGAAATACCGAGAGACAGAAAGCTTGTCCTTGAGTGTGTGTTCTCAGATCCGTTTCAAATCCAAACGAGTCGATAGCGGGAATGAAAGCTTTCACTGTGTACAGCGGTGAGCCGGGCACTGGAGCATCTTGAGTGACATGACCTCTGAACAAGACGAAAACACACAGTGGTTACTGATTAGCAAACGACCATGCGGAATCCGGGCAAAATGGGGCAGACTGGGGGCCGGGGTAGATTTGACCGATGTGGGGTTAGCTGTTAAACCGCAACTAATTGTTAGGCGGGCTTATGTCGATCTATACGCCCCTACTGTAAGGTTTCCATGTCAGCAACTGAACTGTTATCTCGGGACAGGTTTTTCAAATAACACAGAGCAGCTAGTTAAGGCTAGTAAGAATTACTTCACGCAGCTTAAGGTATGGAATTTTTTTACTCAGGCTTGAAAATGAAAATATTTCAAACTCACCTTCGTCGAGCAAGTACGGTGTAGACAGAGGACACACAATCTGCAGGGGCCTGGACCTCCACAAAGAAATATGGCTCCATTAGACGAGGAGTAGCCTGAAAAAGAGAAAAATAACAAACTTTTGAATTTTTTTTGAATTTTACAACTTTGTACTCTACGACACCAGAGTAATTTTCAGGCACGTGCTAATACTTGGCTGATTTCAGATCGGACTGACTAAAAAAGACTTTCCTTGATCGGTCGGAAGAATGAACTAAACAAAACTTTTTAACAGATCAAAAATAATGCAAAATGAAGGAAACAATAAACACAAACAGAACAGAAAAAATATACATTGTAACTAGGGGATGGTCGAAACGAAGGTTTCAATTAAGGTAGGTTGAAGACTGGGTATAGTTTTTTCATGCGTGAACTTACCATGAGGAATGCAGAGTATGCGACCCGTCTGGCTGTCGGGATGATCTGTCCTCCTCCTCTGTGGATTGGTTCACCAGCGATCACTGCATCCAAGATCTTAAACTTCACATTTCTTATCGCTGCAAGCATTAAAGATCATAAAATCGGTATTAATGACAGATTCTGCGACAAACATGTTAAAGAGAGCAAAACTTCTTTTAGGTCTTTGTCTCTCACTTGTTGTCTTTATCCCCGGGATCTGAAAGCCTTTGAGAGGCAGTTATATAATGTACACGCAAACCAAAATTTAAAACTTCACTAGCACCTCGATCAACAAACGCTGTTATTGCCTTTACTGAATCATGCACTTAAAATTATTATTCTATTACTCACGTTCGTCGCATAGTGGTCCCTCTCTCGTAGCCCACTGGAAGCCTTGAATAATGGAGTCTTTGACAGTGTTGAGCAAACTCTTGTCCACCTAAAAACAGAAGATAACCATACGTATAACATAACTTACCAGTAAATAAACAAGTAAAAAATTCAGAGCTCAGATAATATCAGCAACTGATTTCGTGCTAGACTTGTTTAGGTGTCGTGTCTTCAATAAATAATTCCTTATCATTATTTTTGTTAATGTATTAACTAATGTTTTAAGCCAAAAAATAATCACTTTTCATTTTACCTCAGAAGGTAGTGTGTCGTCCACTAGAATATTAGGTCCTGAGTTATCAGGCCCAAAGGCCCAGATTGAACGAGCGGCCAGCAAATCCCAATCATACTTGGTTTGAAAGAATTCTCCAAGTTTTTTTCTGTATAGTTGAAAAAAATACAGCAGACGTTCAACAAAAAGTTACATGTGCAACTAGACGAGCTTGAAATAAATGATACAAGTAATTGGTAACAGTTGTTTGTTGTGGTCGTTGTTGTGAACTTACTTGTTCCATGTAATTAAAACTTTTTCGTTCTCTATGTCCTCGGCTAAGCCTTTCTCCAAAGGTTCGGCGATCATAGTTACCTTGTTCCTAGCGACACAAAAACGCCAACATCAAACACTCATTTGCACGAATGAGAACAGATCTTAAAGACACGTTCAATGTAACGGAAATTAAAGTGGTTTTCAAGTAGTAACCAATGAACCCGAAGCATTAACGTGTTACCGGCCCCAAGAACAGGAAAAATGTAACCGGCGCAAAGGGCGGGAAAAGATGCAACCGGCGCAAAGGGCGGGAAAACATGTAACTAGGGCCAAAAATATGAAACCAGTGGCAAGCCCGCGAAAACACGTATCCGGTGTCAAGGGCGGGAAATCGTGCAACATGCGCCAAAGGCGGGTAAAGTGACGTAACCGAAATCATGATTGGTTTGGGTTCTGTACTTGATTTTCTGAGATAACAGTTTTGCTGTCATTGGACAGAGCATGCTATACTAATTACCTGAACCAATCACAAAGCACTGCGAACGCTACGCAAAATGAATAAAAAATGCTAGTTGGAAAACAGTTAAGTAGAAAGTGAATTTCTTTTTTTTGGAAAACTTCCAGGAAGGCTTTTCGGAGAGGTAAACTGTTTCTTGCTTTGAACTGTGACAAGAATGACAAGCTACTACTACAAAGTTAAAAGCGATGGACATCTCACTTCTTATTTGGTGTTTCTGCGAAACATTTTAAGGATGAAGTCTCCACCACCGTCTCACAGAACGCCACAACAGGATCAGCAACTTTGATATCTGTTAAACAAAAATTGAAAATGTGTTAGTGAAAATAGAAATCTGAAGTTTGCGCCTTCTAGTCTTGAGAGCAACTTCTTTCAGTGGCCCTCAATACCCCTTGGAAAGAACAATTGTAATACAGGTAGCGAATTTAACTAACTGGAAACCCTAGCAGCATATAAATTTGGTAAATGACGCCCCTAAATTCAACGCTTTATCTTCAAAGAGTAAAAAACTCCTATTTTTCCCTTACAATAATAAAGAAAATTATCAACTAAGATAAACAAAGCACCCACCGATCTCAGAGTACATCTTTCTCAAGTCGTGCAGGACACAGTCCAAATATAGCTCTCCTGTACCAAGGATCACGTGTTCTCCCGACTCTTCAACCTGAAAAACAGGATTAATACCGGTAACAACAGAATTGACACCGATTCTCCACGATCCTGACGAGCGAAGTAAGGAATAAAACATACCTTTGTCGTGAGCAATGGATAGCTCTTATTGACCTTCCTCAGACCATCCAACATTTTTGGCAGCTCTGATGGGTTGTGAGGCTCAACGGCGATCTTGATGGCGGAACATGTGTTGAATTTCAAAGGTCTGAAGATGTACGCCTGAAAATAAACAGAATAGAGCAGTTTTCAATTGAGTGTCATAAAACCAAAACCAAAGTAATCACTCTGGCCAATCACAAAGGACACAGACAATCAGGTAAACCAATCAAAACTCGAAGCAAATACATGTTTCCGACACGAAGCGCGGGAAAACGTGCGCAAGCGAGTCACGATTATTTTTGGTTTTACTTCTGATTGGCTGAGAAAGTGGCGCGTGAGTTTTAAACCAATTACTAAGCGTAGTAATGCAAAACCAACGAATTACTTTCGACACTCAAGTGAAAACCGCTCTACCATATATAAAACATTTTCCATATCTTTAATCTTCGACCTGTGGGGAAAAAAAGGTCGCAAGGGGCGGCTACCGACTGCCTAGGAGCGAAGTGCCCCAAACACTAAAAAAAAAAAACAGCAGGAGATTAAAGGGACTGTGTCACGGCTAAGTTAAGCTTATTTTGTTAAGTTTTTCCAAATACTCGCTATAAAACTTTATGTTTGCAAAGAGATTACTTCTATCGATCTAAATGAAATCTATGCAACCAAATGTGTCTCCCGGGTGCTATAAATTAAAGTTACAAGAAAACAAGGTTAACTTTGAAAGCTGTTCAGCCCAACAATATTTCAAAAACCCATATCGCAATCCGTTTCAATCTTCGTCACTTTTAGCCATCCGTACCTTCTTTTGTATTTGCTGTGTTATTGAAATGTTTCTTCACTGTTTCAAGAGGTTATTTTTATATTTCACCGAATATGACGGTCATTTTCCATGCATAAATTTTGCTAAAATCCATGACACAGTCCCTTTAACTCCAGCTTCTGTGGTCTTGGTCTAATTTTGCTGTGTATTTCATACCTCATCGTTGCCTTGCACTTGAGTGATGGTTGATGTCTTTACAATGGGTTCATCAATTCCTTCGATTAGTACCCAGTTTCCAGCTGGCACGCGGTTTACCTCAATGTTGTACCTGCGAACAAAATCAGGCACATTCAATCAAATAAGCCCAGAATTCAATAATGCTACACTTCGAATTTTCTAGCGATCTTCTCTTATTCTATATTTTTGGTGCTGCCCTTGTTTCGAAGCATTGACCTGTTAAAATACGGAATACACCCGAGATATTACAAGTTAAGGGGTACTAAACAATCACCCTTGAGTTAACATAAAATGAAAGTGGGAAAAAATAATATACAGTAGAAACTACCTTGCTTCTGCGATCCACAATCTACCAACCTACAAAGGGAAAAAGATTAAAATTATTTAAGCTGTTGAGATAAACGAGAGGTAAAATATGGAAACACAAGGGTTGATTCTCACCGTTCCAACACGAGAGTCTTCCTCGTCTTCAATCGTGTAATTCTCGCCGAGAATTCTAGCTTGCTGACCAGCATAAACTACGATCAAGATAAATGACATTTTATAATTACAGTAGAACCCCGGTAACTCGAACTCTGAAGGGAAACGAAAAACAGTTCGAGTTAGCGGGGTTTCGAGTTATCGGGGTCGATTGCATTCTTAATTTGCCAAGTTAATAATTGATAGTTAACCGATTTTTCAGCACTTCAGTACACGGTACAGTGCAAATTAAACTTATTTTGTCAGAAACTCTAACAAGACCATACATTCTTATGATAAGAGTGGAAAATGACTGTCAAATACGTGATCTGTTCGTTGCTCTAATCAAATGGGCAACCGTGCCAAGTTGCAAGAACCGGAATTCGAGTTATCGGGGTAAATTTGACCCAAATTTTGTTCAAGGGAAACAAAATTTAGTTTGAGTTAGCGGGGTTTTCGAGTTATCCGAGTTCGAGTTAACCGAGTAAAAATGACTGGAAAGTGGGGGTCAAATCCAAGGGAAATGGAAGTTCGTTCGAGTTAGCGGGGTTGTTCGAGTTATCTGAGTTCGAGTTACCGGGGTTCTACTGTATGACAGCTGGACAGATATGGAGGCAGCGTGGCCGAATGTTTTAGGGCGCCAGACTTGAAATCCAGAGGTCCCGGGTTCAAGTCCCGTTCTGAACATTGCCTGGAGTTGTTTCACGGTTTAAATGCTCGACCCCAGTTACCGAGGTAAACAAAAGTCAGGTTTTATAAGGCAAGAATCGTCCAACACAGCATTAAGATCCTACATGTACCTTATTCTTACTAAATTTCGCGAGTACTTAATTTCGCGAAAAATCAAGAGCCATATTTCGCGAGTACTTAATTTCGCGATTTTGATAGGCAGGTACAATTGGAGTGTATTAAATTTCGCGATTTTTATCTTTTCTTCAATATGAAGCTTTGACCTCGAAACTTTAGCAACATTAATTAATATGAAAGTTATCGTAAAAACAGCAAACAAAACAATATACACATAAAAAAAAAAACAACGTATTCAACAGTCTAAATCCCTAGTAGGTGCAAGAGCGGGATTTTGAGGAACTTGGCGGCAGACAACAGCTCGAACAGTGCGACTGATAGAGTGGGAGATAGGACAAAATTAAACAAAAACCTCTCAACATGAAGCTCAGACATTTAGTACTCGCGAAATTTAGTGAGAATAAGGTACTCACTTGTTCCACTCATAACGCGTCCAAACACGTGAAAAGCTGTGGCATCTTGTGACGGATACTGTTTAGATGTGTGAAGCATTAGCGGTCCCTAACAAAGAAAGAACACAAACATCAGCTAACGCAAAAAAAAAAAAAAACATGAAAAACCGTAAAGAAAAATTCACAGAATTTCAAGACGGACACATGTGCCTTACATCAGGGTCACAGTCATTCATAGAGTCCACGACTTCTGTATCCAGCGGTCCTGTGTATACATGTTCAATCTAGAAAAAGAACAAAGCACAAGCATTGCAGCAGTGCCGATTATGACAACAAGTGTGTTCGGATTTTTGTACACTTGAATGGGCCCTATGCAGGTTACGATCACATGATACAAATTATTATTCAACAGATGCGCACGGTGCCCATATATGGTCAAAATGTTAACGATATCTGTCATCCGTACATAACAGTTATCCTGCGATATTCGTAGGTTGCGAAGATTCGTCCGAAATCTTGTAAAGCGCTGCACAATAACAGTTTTTCTATGTGCAAAATGTGTTTCGTTGACAATTTGTTGAATAATAAAAGAATTATCCTGCTCAATCTTGCGGAATATCGTCTGATTTTAGCCAACTCGGCCTACGGCCTCGTCGGCTAAGTATCATACCAATTTCGCAGGATAATTGTTAAATAACACCTTGCTGGAAGGCAAGCATTTCGCTGGGACATCCAAAACGAAGCAACTTCAACCAGTCACGCCTGACTTTCCTTTGTTTAGAACCCGGGGAAAACTGTATATTTTGGAGAGGGGGGGGGGGGGGGGGCTGCTGGGACTCTAAAACCCTTACCTTATACCAGACCATAAGTTCAGCTGATTTTGCAGCCCTAATAGTATACTAGACTAGACACCGAAAATCCCTTCCCTATCCCAGACTTGCTGGTGTTTTATGTTTTAATGGAAAACCATCTGTAAGCAACGATGCCACAATGATTTTATTTACGTTTTGGAAAGCCCTTTTTCTCTTCCGAGTTTCTATGTAGAGTGGAGCTCGCCCTCTGGCATGGTGGATTTCGTACCATGTGGCTGTCACTTTTAGAGCAGTTTTTTGATTGAGTGTCGTAAAACCAAAACCAAAGTAACCACTCTGGCCAATCACAAAGGACACAGACAATCCAGTGAACCAATCAAAACTCGAAGCAAATACATGTAGCCGGCAAGTCATGATTGGTATTAGTTTTACTTCTCTGATTGGCTGAGAAATTGGCGCGAGAGTTCTTAACCAGTCATTTACACTGTAGCGTAGTAATGCAAAACCAATGCATACGCGAATTACTTTCGACACTCAACTGAAAACCATTCTATAATAGCAAAGGAAGTGTAACAAAACAGGTTGTGTTGGTTTCTGCTGATATAGCGGTTTTCTAAACCGATTGTAAAACCACAACCGACGAGTTACCGTAAATGTAATTTCTCTTACCTTTGTCCTGGCAGCCTCTTTGGGAGAAGGTATATGTTGAACACAAAGGTCTACAAATCCTGATAAAACAATTTATTAAGTGTAAGAAATGTGTAGGACATGTAGCAAACAGAGAAATTATTATTATATTAACTGCAGTGGTATAGCGAGTGGCAGCCAATCGATAAAAATGGTATCACACATACATGTGTGATATCATTTTTGACCAATCAGCTCATAGAGTTTGCCATGTTTCAATGCTCAATGAGCCAAAGGTTATCGATATTAAGTCGAAACATCTTCAGATCTTTCTCGGCAATCTTCGGTAATCTTCGGAAATTTCCGGAAAAGTTGGGAAAATGTTCGGAATCATTAGTACGACCTTCGGACATCATTTTGCAAATCTTCGGAAATCTTCGGAAAATCATCAAAAACATCGTAATAAGTAAGTGTATATAATAAACAGAATAATACATGGTTGCTTGGATATATGGAATTTATCTTCCCGTGTACACTCAAAGATATAATTATTTCATATCTACGCTCAACCATGTATTATCCTCTATATCTCACTTTTAAAAGATCCCCTATCGCCAAGTAGCTTTACAATGTATGTTCCATTTATGAGAACTGATTGAGTCTACGGTTTTCAACAAAATTCTTGTAGTTGCTAAGGCAAGCTCCACCATAATTTTTGACAGAGGAACATTTAGAGAACTCGAACTCAAGATTGGTCGTAAAAAAGAGACACCCTTTTTTTTATTTGAAAAGACAGTGTCACAAAACAATTTAACAGAAACTCTTTGTTAAAATGAAAACCAGACTGCTTCAACATACCTGTAAAAAGATTTGTCAAAATAACGCTAAACTTTTGCACTTTACTGCATACCTGTAAAATCTCCAAAGAATCTCCTACAAACAAGACTAAGAAGGGGCCTAATATTCATTTGCATCTCAGACTTTGATAAGTGAATACCTGAAAAAAAAAGACAACTACAATTCAACACTATTAAATTTTAACATCTGGGAGGGTAGTTCATGCCTTAGCACGGTAAGAAAACCAACATGTATCTAACTGGTCGTCAACTTGCAGATAAAGTGGGATTAAAAGTACAGGGATTAGGAAGGAAAACGGGCAAATGAGCCCATGGCCCCTGTCATTGGAAAGTTATGGGCCATTTATAAAAAGTTTGGGCCATTAGGGTAAATAAATGGGCCAGAAAAAAATTCAAGAAAGGTTAAATAATTCTTTATTGCTTGTATTTTACACTGGTTCAAGCAAAGTGTAAATGCAAAGTCACAGATCTTATAGAGCTAATAAAAATTACATAAGTACTGCGTAACTTACACAAATGAAATTATACAGGTTTAACGTTATTCCATCAAAACTAACAATATCATTGAGATAAAACTATAGATTCTGAACTGGAACTGAAATTTTCGCCCCTCAGAACTAGAATGCTTGGAAGATACACTTTGTTCATGAGTCGTTTCACCAGACCTTCGTTTTCATCATTGTTTACAGAATCACGATTCTGCTCAGTTGTGGCGGACTTGGCGTTCGTGGTGGAAAATGTCGACAATTTTTTCTAAGCGCTGTCCAATTTTAACACTTTTTTGGGAGGCATGTTAACTTAAAACAAA
The DNA here is from genome assembly GCF_052425735.1 of Oculina patagonica. Taxonomy (NCBI): domain Eukaryota; kingdom Metazoa; phylum Cnidaria; class Anthozoa; order Scleractinia; family Oculinidae; genus Oculina; species Oculina patagonica. Next base: position 30,659,518 of record NC_135764.1, on the reverse strand, counting down.
TGAGGCTAACAACAGATGCAATTAAATTCAAAGCAGCCTATTAGAATGACGATACAGACGAAAACACGAAAGCCTCGAGCGAGAGCCTCGTTTGCAAGCAAAGTCCGGGTTGAGGATCTGGGAACAAAAATAATGTGAACGCGAATGAAAGAGTCGAAAAGAGCGAAGGCACCGTGGGTTTTCGCTTGTTAATTTGTGATTAAACTGAAAATTTTACACATTAAAATCCTTTTCACAAAGGAGTGTATATTTTACTAGCTGTTTGGCGGCTTGGGCGCATCACAGGCCCGGTAAGTACTTTTTTAATGCGCCATTTTGTAGCTTTATACACCATATGCGCATGGCACACGTCCTTCCTACATTGTAATCCCTGAAAGTAGTAAACCAAGGAAAAACAAATAGTTACAAACCAAGTTCATCAAGAAGTTTTGGAAAACTGCTGTCTGCATCACCGACAACCTGAAAATATAATGGCAAAGTAATTTATTTACTAAATAAGTAAAACATGGCTACCATCTTTGGCATTGCCTATAATTTTTTTTGCCCAAGAACAAAATGTTAGGGTAAAGGTGAGGCTTTAACTCTCAAACTACATTATATTGTATGTTTATCTCTTATTTAATATAATTGTTTTTCAAGACAGTTTAATTTTTTTTGTCTGATATTCATTATGATGATTATCACGATCCAAATCAAACTAAGGAAAATTTCATTTGAACTGGTGTGAAAAATTTAAAATTAAAGATAAATTTAAACCCCAACATAAACATCAACCACCAAGCCACATCACACAAATTATGCCTCAACGTACAGTTTAAAAGTATTTAATTCAAAACATACACAATACACCCATTACCTGTGCAAAGACCTTGTAAAGAGGTTCCAGGATGAATTCTACAAAGCTTCTCTGAGATGTACTTAAGGGTGCTTTCTTAGAAAACTTGCGCCTGTCAGAGTGATGAAAAAACACTTAGAAGTGTTGCACTGCATTTCCAATAAACTAATAAAAATAACAAATCTTGACACCTCTCAGGCTACCACCTTAATTAACACGACAAAATTTTTCCATCTGTATTTTACTAGCTTCTAACCTGGCTAAAATGAAGTACAAAAATTTATGCGTATAATAATTATACTGTCTTACGATTTAGAATTGAAGTACATGTCACCCCATAAACGCTTGGCAAAGTCTTTTGGATCAATTCCTCCACCTAAACAAAGAACACAATTTCAACTACCGTATTTATTCGATTAAGCGCCCTGGGTGCTTATTAAATTTTTGGTCTTTGGGAGTGGGCGCTTATTCGAGGTGGGCGCTAATTTGAGGCTGGGCGCTAATTAAATTTTCACGATTTTCAGCAAATATTAAGTTTATTTTTGTAGCAAAACAATTAATAATAATGGGTAATAATAAAAGGGGAAGACGTACCAAACCAGAATTTTAACTGTTCATTGAAAGATTCTGTAAAATACTAAGAAAACTCTATCAAGGGGGAAGCCTTCTTACATAGTCAATTTTAAATAATCAATACTCCTCTTATGGTTTTCAGGTTTTTTTGGTGGGGTGGGGGGTGGGCGCTTATTAGAGGCTGGGCGCTTATTAACTTTTCCTACCTTCAGGGTGGGCGCTTATTCGAGGTGGGCGCTAATTCGAGGTTGGGCGCTTAATCGAATAAATACGGTATCTCTCTGTTTCAAAATGTAAAAGAAGAAAATTCACCCAATCTACCTGATTGAAACCGGTTATGAACCGAACTGGACTGGATTGGCTTCTGTTTACATGGACCGATCCAGGTGTTTACAAGGGATCTTTCTGGAACTGGTGTACTACAGATCCAAAACTGGACTTGCAAAACAGCAGGTCTGGACAGTTTTGCATCCGTTTGGATGCAGACCGGTTCCATGTAAACAGAAGACCTATCCGGACCAATTTTGAGAACAGATACATGTACATTTAGTTTCGATTGGAACTGGTCCCATGTAAACATAGCCTAAATTGAGGTACATGTAAATGTCCGTTACTCACCAAAAGTGTCGACATACAGAGATGCAAAAGAATAAAGCGTGAAACAGAATCTGTACTCTGAGCTGGCAAAACAGACATTTCCAAGGTAAGGTGACATGACATAATCATCAGCACCATCTGAGTACACACTGCAAGGAAACGTGAACATCAGGGAAAACTCAGACAGTTGACATTGTATGAGTTCATGTGAGATTTGTTAGCATGACATACAGTGTAAATGCTAGTTTCTGAGAATAAACGCAAAGAAATGTTTAATCATCAAACAATTTTGGGGCCACTGGCACAGTGGTGGTTTTATTAAGGTTTGGAGCAGGTAGGCATCAGGGCTTTGCACCTGGGCAAAGTATCAACAAGATCCAACCCTGAAAGTGATAAATGATCATTTATCACTTTCATACATGTTGTATCCATCCGCAGCTCATATATGAATTATTTCATATACATTACATCATTTCACTCCTCTCACGGGTAAAATACGAACTCACAATTTACCTCGCTCCCAATGTGTGGCTTCAATAGCTCAGTTGGTAGAACATCGCACCGGTATCAGGGAGGTCACGGGTTCGAATCCCTGAAGCCCTGAATTTTTTAGGGGACTTTATTCCAATTGCTTAAATTGGAAATTCACTGCGATGATCATTTATCACTTTCATATCCATCCGCAGTTCATATACTGTATGAATTATTTCATATACATTACATCAAGACCCAACCCTCTTTGGTAAACTGAAGTTGGTTCAGATGTTGAAAACAGCATGGCAAGGTTGTGTTCCCAGCCAGTCAATTTGCCTGGTGCCTAGCTCTTAATGTAACCCCTGTGGCCAGTAGAAAGAAATCAGCATCTTATGGTTACATAAATGCAGAAATTTTTTTAAGTTTTGAAGAAGGCAGACAGCCATAGGTCATAAGAGAGTAGACAGGTAGAAAACAACACTTTTTCGAATTTCTTCATGTCCAGTTTGAAAGTAGGCAGATAATGGCTCCTGTGTATCCTGGTAACCAGGTTCCGTCTACAGTGTGATAGGAACCCTGTTGATCTCAACTAATTTCTTCTCAGAACATCAAAACAAGTCAGACACATGGGTTGGGAGGGTAAAGGCACTGGTCATCATCTACAGGGAATTTTCTCACACAAATTTCCCTTAACTACATGTAACTATAGTGTATATGAAATTATTGAAACCAGTTACGAACATTTGTGTTATAATCAACTGTCCTTTATAAAGCACCAGGCAACACATACACTAATGTAAGGCCTCTGAAGAGGGTTGAATGTTTATTTACCTAAGCAGTCCATTGACTTCATCCACAATGTGTTTTAGTTTATAGTAGGCATCTGTAGGGGGCAGCTTCAACTCCAAAATCAATCTGTCAATCTGATAAAAGAACAATAAAATCCAAATTCATTATCACAGTGATTACACTCAGCCTCAAATACATCAGTTCAAAGATTTTAATACAAAGATCTATCACATTCCCTGTACACTAAATGTACATGTACATAAATGTAATGATAAGGGGTGTACTTATCACAAAATATAACAGCGATTATAATATAATTATGGTAACAATAATGTTGAAGATGACTTGATAAGACAACAACGATGACAACAACAATAATGACAACAAGATAACGACAATGATGATGACAATGAAGATAATGGAGACAGCAGTTAAGACGGTAAAATCCTCTATTTCAAAACCATGCAAGCAAGAGTCTAGTACAGTCAGCTCTCGTTAAAGCGGACATATATTGGGGCATTGTTTAGTGTCTGTTATAGCAACAGTCTGTAATAGCCGGAGTCATTTCCAGTCAAACCTCTTTCACCAGGATCTGGATTTTGGCTGTAATAGAGAGTGTAATACAGTAAAACCCCGTATAGCTGGGGCCACAGGTTCTAGGTTAGTGTGGCGGTCGGCCTCGTGATAGATCTGGTCTTGTAATCGGGCTTCGGTGCATCTCTATTTTTCTTCGTCTTAGTGTCAGACGTGTTATAAAATTGAGGATTCTAATTTGAGAGAATTTTTTCTTTTTTGAGCCGTTTGGAATTTGCCTAAATGGTTCTTGTGAAGGGTGCTTAAAAATGAATTAGCTAACAGGTTCTTAAAATTAATGTTAGGTTCTATACGCGGGTTTTTACTGAATAGCAGGGTTGAGCTACATATTATAAGCCTTCCTATTCACTCTGTACCTTGTTGATACAAATAGTAACTGCAAGCCTTTCTTGAACAGCATGTTTAAGAAGTCGCTCTGTGTTCAACATAACCTGATAAAACAGAAAATAATATCAAGAAAATACACTGTATTTCAATCTATTAACTGTTTTCTACCTTTGCTTATAATAATAAGTTTTTAATAAATCAAAGTTAAAAATAATGAGACAAACAAAAATCACTAACCCCCTCGGATGCATCAATAAAAATCATTACTCCATCACACAATCTCAAGGCTGCCGTAACCTCATCTGAGAAGTTTACATGCCCTGTGGAGACAGAATCACTAATTTATCACATGTAGCTTCAACGCTTACTATTACTTTACGAGCTTCAAAACACTAATAATAATTTAATATTATTTAATTATTATTTTTTCTGTAATTAAAATACATTGTCCAAATTACCTGGAGTATCAAAAACGTTGACCAGAAATGATTTTCCTTTGGTGTCAGGTAGAACAAGGGACACTGGAACACTCTTTATGCTCAAACCTCGCTGAAAGGAAACAATTAATTGGTATCAGGAATGACTGCTTTGAAGAACTTTCAGTTCTTCACATCATGGGAATCACAATAATGACCAAAGATGCATTTAAAACTTATTTCTCACCTCTTGCTCAGTAAATAATGTGTCTGTGTAACGAAGCTGTAATACAGGAAAAAACATGTTTAGTTAATACATGTATAATATTTATTCTTGTTAAAAAAAAAAAATAAATGCCTGGGACATAGCTTTTCAAGTCTAGCATGTTGCATTTAGCACATGATGGCAGATTTCAAACTAGTTTAATTTTTCATTTTTGTTTCTTATTATTGTATTGTTGTTGTTGTGGGAAAATAAAGGTTTTGTTGTTGCTGCTGCTGATGGAATGAAGGAAAATACAAATTAAACCATTTTAAAACTATTTTAACCTGAAATTCAGTTTAACTACTACAACACTGTATGTCTGAAAATATAATGAGGTCAAAATGTATGACTGTACAACATACAGTAAGACCTGCAAGTTAATTGTTCACACCAACCCTCCAAGTTTATTTTTTTTCCTTGGTGGCCATTTGGCCACCGACTGCTCAAGTTTGGTCGCCAGTGAAAATTTTAGTCGCTAAATTAAGCTCACACTTTCAATCATTCTTCTCAATTTTAGTCGCCAGGCTGGCGACTTCGGTTCCAATTTAGTCACCAGCTCCAAAATTTTAGTCGCCATGGCGACTAAAATGGTCTTAACTTGGAGGGTTGCACACACTCTCAGAAATTATCAGCTGTACTTACATCACTTCCTTCCTTCGCTTGGATGTCCTGGTGAGTTTGTTCAATCAGGCAGTCCACAAAAACTGACTACAAAAATAAATTAACAGAAGATGTTTGTAGCAGAGACCCACACCCATAGAAAATTAACAGACCCATGCTTTTGGTTTTTCATGGTTATCATGGCTAGCGGCATGGTTCGCGGGCGAGTGTACCCTAGAGACCTTGCCCCAACGTGGCAGTCATACTCCAGAAATAGGTTTAAGGTAATGGTTAACGTCAGCAGTCAGCATAAATCTTTGATATTGGACATCCATGTCATGGTCAATTGACAGCTGTCAAAACAAGGCATCTGCTGACCAGTATCACATGACCATATCACCGGCTCTGATATACAAAGTCATGTAGAACTCATCAAGGTCAAATGGTTTTTTTTTTTAAGTTTACCGCTAAACAAGTAATGGTTTACATTTGGATCGCGGGCTCAAGTGCTACATTTTTAGCAAATTGGGGTTTACAAAAAAGGGCGCAGTAAATAACCGGGAGCTCCGCTTTTAGGCTTGGTTCAATCTATTTAATAAGCTTAACAGGGAACTAGAAAGCTGTATACGATTGGCACATAAGTAAGGTTACCTTTCCTGTGTGCAAATGTCCTGCCAAAGCAACATTTCTGATGAGGACTGGGTTATCCATTAAATCTGCCAAATATCTACAAGGACAAGGGCACATATTATCAGATTCTCTAAAATACATACATGTACACTGTACATCAGGTAAAATTAAAAATTAATATGTGTTGTTAAAATTGGAGGACTCAGGGAAATTTACGCAATATGCAGACTAACACACCAACACGCCAAGTTTAGAAGGTACAGAGTTGTATAAGAAAGCAATTTTGCAGAGACTGGCAAGGGTTAATACATGTACACGTCAAACTTTAAAAAAGAAAGTTTACACCTTAGGTAAAAACATGCCATTCGTCACTATCTGTTCAGCATTTATTAGTTTATTTTATTGGACCATTATTTTTACGTTTTCCTATGACACAAATACAGTATAAATTTTGGCTGTTCAAAAATCTGTTAAAATCTGTCACATAGTCCCTTTGATTCACATTAATTAATTTACATGTATGTCTTTTAATGATGGTATAACTATTTTAAAATAAAGATCTTATTTAGTAACTACTGTATCACAATAGTGTAGTACATACTCAGTATTATAAGTTGTTGTGGGTAGATCCTGCTCGGCATGAAAAAACTTCTTTTTTGACACTGGTTTTATAATTGGTTCTGCAAAATACAAGACACAGAAAAGTAGTTATTGATTACTAACTGAACTACAGCACTGGCATAGTAATTTGCACTAACACTACCAGCAAAATGAATGTGCTTTTCATCTTTTGCCCAAAAAAACACTGGCATCCTTAAAAGTCAAATGCATACCCAACCTTCACTGTACTGTACATGTGAGTTTACTTGTTGTTTAAGGTACAGTGTAGGAGTAAAACAACTAAAGGCCTCTTCATATGATCCCGATTGACCGGGCTGGCCCAGTTACCGAGATCTCGGCTCACTCCTATTGTCTTTGTAAAATTTTCAATGTGTTCATATGAGAAGGCAGAGCAGCCTGGTTACCGATATCTCAGTTTCTGCAACCAAGATCTCGGCAACCGGGGAGAAAATTTTCCCACATGAACACTCCAGCCTGGTCATCAGGATGCAACTTTTTTTGAGAAAATAGCTTCCCATTCGTAACTAGGCGGTCAAAATGGCATAATGCTGCCTTGTTATTGTAGTAAATTAACCAAAAGTTCCCTGGTGTATCTGTACCCGCTGTCGGAGGCAGTTTGTTTGTTTTTGTTTTTGTTTTTTTGTTTTTTTTGGTCCTTTCATTTGTCTAGTTTTCACTGCGGCTGTTTATTTGTATTCGTTTGTGTCTGTGCATTGTCATTAGGTTCTTGTTGTTATTGTCATTGTATTCTAAAAAAAAACAAAAAAAAAAATAAAATAATAATCTGCCTTGTATCTATTTCCACTTTAGAAATATGCAAATTTAATAGCTTTATTATTAAAGTTACAAGTGTCAATAAAGCTATGATAGTCGCAAACAATGCAACTTTTATTATATGTTGCCATTTTAGTTTCACCCCTTGAATTTTATCCCATCAACCAGGCTAAAATTTTCCATATGAAAAGATGACAAAATTCATCCTAGTAACTGAGACAGCCCATTTACCAGGGCTCGTGTGAAGAGGCCCTAAGACCATACATGAGAAAAATGTTACATTCATAATGTCACAAACATGAGACAAAAAAAAAAACGGAGTCCCTGACAGTAATTGAACCCATGACCAAACACCAGGTGGGTGCAGTGGGTGCTCTATCTGCTGAGCCACAGAGACTCGTCATATTTCTATTTCATGGTCATTATTAACGATTGACTACAAACCTGTCAGAGGCTGTGTATCTTCCTCTTGTACAACAGTCTGAAAGATAAAACCATAAGTTGATTGTGTACACTTGCACATTTTATGCTTCCACATAGAAATCGTGATGTTCAACTATGACTGTATGATAAGTGTGTTTGTTGCCTTACCTCGACCTCTGGACCAAACACTTCTTCTGCAGTAGGATAATACTTTTTATCCTGAAAACCAGTAATACATGTACAAGTTAAATACCGGTATTACATGTAAGTGTTTTAAACCCAGGAGAAACAGTATTCTGTATCTAGGTAAGGGCACTTCTGAAAAGAGCTGTAATATGTTGTTGGCAGGGCCGTGCCTAGCGTGGGTGGGGCAGTTGCCCCCGTCATGAAAACTAAAAAACTTAGAAAACTAAAGAAAAAAAAAAGAAAACTGAACTAAAAAACAGTTGCCCCCCCCCCCCCCCGCCTGGTTGGTGACTGCGTTTGCCCTTCGTCTCTTCGTTGTCTCTGTTCCTGTCTCTCGGCTTGCTTTTTCGCCCCCCCCCCTGTTGGGCGGTCTTTCTTCTCCCCTGTCCGTCTCTCCCTCTTCCACTTCCCCCTCGCCCCTCCCTGGCTCCCTCCTCTCCCCCCCCTCCCTTTTCCCCCCCCCCCCCTTCCCGTCCTCATGCAATAGCCCTTATTCTACTAGGCTTAACAAAGTACAGTAACAAATTTTTTTTATAATTTTCACACAATCTATATACAGTACATGTAGTTGTTCTCGTACCTCATGTAGAACAACTTGCATTTGAGGCTCTTCATCCTGGTCCATCTGTTCATCTTCATCATCTTCTGCCTGAAAGACATTGATGTAAATAAACTAAGCTTAATTATTTACCACAGGGGATCATTGAGATGGGTGACTCAAAATGGGAAATCTTGACATTTCAAACCATCAAATAGACACTTGACCCCAGTGTTATACATGGGATAGAAACCTTCATAAAAGCACATGTCTAAAAGTTTAATTATCCAGTAACTGCGAAATGAAGCGTTTGATTGTGAATCATGCAGTAGTAAAGTTAACAAAAGCTTACCGGTGAAAGTTTACCAAAAAATTATTCAGTTGCAACACAATTCCCAAAAAATGTAACACGTTCGTAGTGTCTACTACAACCAAATAGGCGCCAAACACTTGTTACTGATGGCATTATCTTAGTCTTAAGTTCGTCACATGTGTTAGAATGAACGAAAACGCTCCTGAGAGCGTCGTTTTACTGACGTTTCGGCTACGTTCCAAAGACAAGGCGCAAGAAGAGTTGATCATTTTACTGCAGTTTTCTTACTTTGATAGTCAATAAAAACTGCTTCACTTACATATTCTACGGCGTCCTCTTCGTCAGCCTCCTCCTCTTCTTCGCTTTCTTCGTCGCTATCAAGTTCTGGGCCAATGTAATTTCCAAATTCATCGTATAAATCGGCCTCCATTTTGGAAAACGTGCAGCGAACGCTTTGGAGTAAGCCTGGAACGAGCTTCGTGTCTCGTTCCAGTGCTACTCAAATGATTGAGCCTGGCCTATCAGGTCAGCGAGCTTACCCATGGGAGGTGATTTTGCAATATGGCGGATTGATTTGGTTATCCACGTGTGTTTGGAATTCGATTTTCTCAGACTTGAAACAGCCTGATTTCTACAAGAAGGCGAAGTTATGGGTCGGATGAGAAAAGGACATAACTGGAAGGCGAGATTGCAACCAGAAGCATCGAAGGAAGATAAGAAATCAACTCAAACAGTGCCCCAGAAAGATGTCCTCGAAAAAACAACAAAAGATGAAGAATACAGCAAATCTCAGGACGATACAAATATCCTCGTTGCTCCTAGCAAGAAAAACAAAGTTAAGGTGATACATAAAGATCCGAATGAGAAGCGAAAAAAGCTCACGAAAAATCAACGAAAAAAGCTGGAGAAAATTGTCGAGACGAAGAGAAAGAAAGCGAAGCGGGCAGATTTGCTCAAGGCACTCTCTGAACACGCTGTGAGTGATAAAGAGCTATCTCAAATGAGTTCTACAACCGATCTTGGCCAGCTGAACACAACTAGGAAGCGAACGTTGTCGGAGGCTGACAGTGGCGGTCAAACAGACACCGTTCCAAGGGGAGTCATCTCTAGTATTCGCCGTGGTCGAAAGAAAGGAAAGAAACTTCGGCTGGAGAAGAAAGCTCAAGAGGCTGTGCCTGCTAAGATTACGAAGGAGGAGGAGGAGGAAGAATTCGAATCTGAAGACTCGCCTGAAAGCGATGACGAGGGAGATGAAAGCCATGATTTGCCGGAGAAAAATCAGGCCATGGAAAGTAGACAATCAAGCGAAGATACAATTGAACGCAAAGAGGAAATTGAAAGTGAACTGACAAACTCTAGAAAGAGTTTAAAAGCCGAAGCTAGTGAGGTTACAGACGAAAAAATTTCAGAATCAAAAGAAAAAAATGTCACAAAGAAAGTTACGCCCGAGAAACTGGAGTCTGAGCTAGCCATTTTTAAGGAAGTAAAAAGAGACCCAGAGATACAAGCCGCAAGGCTTCAACTTCCGATTCTCGCTGAAGAGCAAGCGGTCATGGAAGCGATCCACGATAATGAAGTAGTGATCCTTTGCGGCGAGACCGGAAGTGGAAAGACCACCCAAGTGCCTCAGTTCCTGTACGAGGGCGGCTACACTACACGCGGTCTGATTGGCGTGACAGAACCCCGTCGTGTGGCTGCCGTGACTATGTCACGCCGTGTTGCTCTGGAGTTGAATATGAGCACTGACCTGGTTTCTTATCAGATCCGTTACGAAGGCAACGTGACGGAGAAAACCCTTATGAAGTTCATGACAGATGGTGTGCTGCTAAAGGAAATCGAAAACGACTTTTTCTTGTCGAAATACTCTGTCATTGTGATAGATGAAGCGCATGAACGCAGCGTATTTACAGATATTCTCTTGGGTTTACTCTCCAGAATTGTCCCAATGCGTAATACCCAAGGAAACCAGCTCAAACTTGTTATCATGTCTGCTACACTTCGCGTGGAAGACTTTACAGGGAATGCGCGTCTCTTCCCCTCCCCACCCCCGGTAGTAACTGTAGAGTCCAGACAGTTTCCCGTCACAGTGCACTTTAACAAGAGGACACCAGACGACTACTTAAATGAAGCGTTCCGCAAAGTATGTAAAATTCACCGCACGTTACCCCCAGGAGGAATTTTAGTTTTTGTGACTGGCCAGGCTGAAGTGCATGGATTTTGCAAGAAGCTGAAGAGGACATTTCCTTACAACTCGGAGAAAACAAAATCAAAACACGGCGCGGAGGCGAAGGGTAAAAATTCCGATGATGATGATGATTTTGATCTTGATAATTATCCTGTGAATCCGGCCGTGGAAGACAGGGACGCAGAAGATGAAGACCTCGGAGAAGATATCGCAAACGAAGGCGACGACAACAACGAGTTTGACCTCGACGACAGTGCGTTTACATCGTTGATCGACAAAAACCTCCCCATGTTTGTCCTTCCCTTGTATTCGCTCCTCTCAAGCCAACAACAAGCTAAGGTGTTCCAGCCACCCCCTGAAGGGACACGCCTTTGCGTCGTAGCAACCAACGTAGCGGAAACGTCATTGACAATTCCTAACATCAAGTACGTTGTGGATACAGGCATGGTGAAGAGGCGATACTATGATAAAAAGACTGGAGTCTCCTCGTTTAAGATCACGTGGACATCCAGGGCCTCAGCGGACCAGAGAGCGGGCAGAGCTGGTAGAGTGGAGCCTGGGCACTGCTATCGTTTGTACTCCTCGGCTGTGTTCACCAACGAGTTTGAAGAATTCTCGGCGCCGGAAATTTCGCGTCGGCCAGTTGACGATTTGGTGCTGCAGATGAAGGACATGAGCATTGACAAGGTTGTGAACTTTCCCTTTCCCACCCCGCCAGATGAAACAGCGCTACAGAGCGCGGAGAAGCTGTTGTTGAGTCTAGGCGCGCTGGAGGAGAAGAAAACGGTGAAGGGGAATGTAAACGCGGTTATCACTCCGCTTGGTCGCGCCATGGCAAAGTTTCCGGTTTCTCCCAGGTACGCGAAAATGCTGTGTCTTGGGCATCAAGAAAACTGCATGGAATACGTGATCGCTATTGTATCTGCTCTCACAGTGAAAGAGATCTTCGCTGATGACAACGACAGAGAAGCTGGTCAAATAAGTAAGGAAGAAAGACGCAAGATATCGCGGTTGCGCCGGACTTGGGCGGGCCAAGGCGATGCGCAGAAGCTTGGAGACGCAATGGTCCTTTTGAGAGCTGTTGGAGCGAGTGAATACGCAGGCTGCACCGAGAAATTCTGTTCAGAGAACGGGCTTCGGCACAAAGGCATGGTTGAGATCAGAAAGCTACGAGCGCAACTCACAAATTCGGTCAATCTTGTGAATGCCGATGCTAAAGTGGTGCTTAATCCTCGAATGAGCCCGCCATCCCCTGTCCAGTGTAAGGCCCTCCGACAGATCTGCCTCTCGGGCCTTGGCGACCACCTAGCTCGTAAGAGCCCCTCTGGAAATAACCCCCAGATGAAGAACGCCTACAGTTGCATGTCCCTGGATGAGCCCGTGTTTATTCACCCGTCGTCTGCGTTATTTGACGTGTTACCAGATTACGTTATTTACCAGGAAGTTGTGGAGACCTCGAAACTTTTTATGAAAGGTAAGTTTGTCGTACCACAACAAAAAACTTTTAATGAACTTAAAAACTTGCGTCCCTTTGCGTCTTCCATTTGGCCAGGACTTGCGTACGCTTGCGTTTATTTGTGATGACTTGCGTTGACTTTTGTCGAGATCAAATTTGCACGCAAGTCAATGCAAGTTTTTCACCGTTAAGCCACCCAACGCAAGTTTTGCTTTTTACTTCAAGTACTGAATTGCAGCGCGCGCAGTAGCATTGAAATGGCTTTTTGACAACTTGCGTGCACTTGCGAGTAAACTTGCGAGTCCGTTTGGCCAGCCAACGCAAGTCTTACACAAGTTCAACTTGCGACTATTTCATCCACTTGCGTTACCGTTTGGCCAGGGCTTTTGTGAAACCGATTTTTTTTTATTGGTAAGATGACCAGTTTTGCATCTTTCGAGATATTTTAAAAAGCATTGTGAGAAGAAATCTGCTGTTAATCGTATCACTGTTGTGTTTGAAAAAATCGAAAAAAAAATGTGACGCAGGTATTTGTTTAATTGAATTTGACCAGCGGGCAAAGAATTGCAATAACTATTCCTTAGGATTGATCTACACTCGCGTCTTCTCGGCAATAACAGAAGTTGAAAATTAAAGCCTTTTTCTTATTTTTAATTTTTCTCCACTTTTAAGGTGTTACTGCTGTTCAATCTGAATGGATTCCAGTTTTGGTCCCGAGTATGTGCACCTTCTCCAAACCTTTAGAAGATCCTCCGCCTCGTTATGACTCCGAGGCTGGCGTTGTCAAGTGTCACATGACCTGTACGTTTGGAACCAAATCCTGGCAGGTGCCAGCTCAAGAGCTTGAGTACCCGGCAGGACTCGACAAGTACAAGTGGTTTGCCAAATTTTTACTTGAAGGAAAAGTGGTCCCGGCACTTTCAAAGTTTGTGCCCTTCCTGCTGGGCGCGCCTGTCACAATGATCAAGTCCTGGGCAAAGTTACAGCCGAGGACCGAAATCTTGCTAAGTGAACTTGTGAGCGGGAATGCCGACAGCAAAATGGCGCTGAATGCAGCTTGGAAGAAAAACCCGAAGTTTTTAATGGCTGCGTTGAAACAGTGGATTCCTCAGAGCAAACATGCTGAACTGACGCTGTTGTGGCCGCCTAAAGAATAACAGTACTTGAGCAAGAACGTGTCTTCATTCTAGACAAAAACGCTCTCCAGATTCATCAGCTCCCATATAGAGACTTGTTTCAGTCGGAACACTGTCCCCAGGAATTAACTGACTGAGCCTGCGGTTTTTGTCAGAGGTGTTGCTATGCAACATGACGTATAAATATGGCGCCAAAATGACGTGGCATCTTTGGGAGCCCTCTCAAGTTCCCACCCTTTTTTTTTCGTGAAGAAAAGTAATCGAAAAATGTAGTAGAGTTCTTCAACAAACAACTCCCCAAAATTGCTCCCTTGTTTGACTTTTATCGGTGAAGTTTTTTCCAGTGTTTTGGAAAACGTCTGAGGTAACAATACAAAAACTTGCCGTGTTTTTAGATGACATTCTTTGTCTTTGCGGGTAAACGTTCACTTGCAATGTAGGTCACACAGTCAGGGTATCTTTGAGCCTGAGACTTCGCAGTTTATTGATAAGTTGTGCGATCATATTGTTGCCGGAAATTCAGCTTAATGAGGCGATATACGCGTTCTTTGCAAATTCGTTGTAAAATCGCCCTTGCAATGTTCGCAATCCTCTGCGTGCCCGCTGTTATTTAAGTAAATCTTTTACATTTATCAAATCACTCGGACTACTGTGCTGATAAAAAATGAACTTATTTATTTACAGTTTCGTTTGCCTCTAATTAAATACTTTAAACTTGTACAAGGGAAGTCTAAAAAATAGCCTGGAGGTTTACAATAATTACATCGGCATTCACTTAATAAACGATTTTTTGTAAGGAAACTTTTAATGTGTGACTGCCTTTAATTGCTGCCATATAGCACATCGTAAAGTGCCTCTTAAAAGCCCTGAGACCAAATATCTTTAGTAACTAAAAGAGTTCTGCAACGCGAGAACAATATTTTTAACACAAGCCTTCTCATTAAGAGCACCAGAAGTAAAAATTGCTTTTTTTTTTTTTTTTTTTTGGGGGGGGGGGAGACATTGCTTGTATCCGATAAGCAGTACTGGGGGAGGGGGGAAGAGGATGGTACCCGGAAGGAGATATTTTTTAAACCAAACCCGAGCGGCTTTTAAGAGGGATTTCACGGGTCTTAAAATATAACTTAAACCAGTAATTGCATTAACATGTTAGTTACTAGTATCCAAAAGTATTTTACAATGGTATTTCTGTAGATAGCTTCACTGTCCATCTACAGGAGCTAAGTCGAAAAAATATAACATATAAATAAAAAAATAGCTCTATTAAAACTCAGCAACGGCCAGCTTCGTCTAGTAATAATTGTAAAAAGACCTTTCGCACGGACTAGTGCGCTAAGTGAAGTCTACTTACTTAAGTAAAACACAACCTAGCAAACAAGAGGAAATTAAGAAATGGATTTCACTCGCCAGCATGCAGCTTGTTACTTCATTATTGCGGGGTTGTTTGTAGATTCATGTTTTTAATTTATTGCTAAAAACGTTCCTTTGATAAACATTTTGTTGCTTCGGGATTTATTCATCACAGAAGCAGGTCTGAATTTGAGCTTTCGTCATCACCTCCATTCATACTTTGTTCATGGGTGCGGCTTCTTCGGCTGTGGCCTCTAATGATTCCTTCTTCCGCTTGAAAAAGCCAAGCTAAAACAAGAATTAAAAAATAAAATTTATTATATGTATCACACATGATGTTCGCCAAGAGCTCTCACTGAGGTGAATACAAATTATTTGCGAATATGCCAAAGTTTGCGAATGACATTTCCGTTTGCGTCAGTGTGTCACCTGAAACCGACAAACGGCTAGGATTTAGACAGAAAGAAGTAGTAGGGCAAACTGCTGAAAATGCCCAAACGCGACCGTGATCCTAGTAATAACAAAATATAGTTGTAAACAAAGATGCCTCACAAATTTGAAATTTTAATACCTTATACGACAAAATGATTTTCCTAGGGTATTTAATTTTTTCACAGCATTTCTCAGTACAAGAAATCCTTTGCCCAATTTTAAATGATTCTTCGCGGCCGTGTAATAAGTGCCGTTAACCTTGCAAATGCGTTGCGTATCTTCTGATTAAAAAAAAAGCGACAGTAACTCATAGAGACAACAAAAAACACTCACCTTATACAGAATCAAAACCGCGGCAGCCAGTAAGATGATTCCACCAAGCACGGATACCAAGTATACCCACCACGGGATCGATTTGCCAACGCCACCAGTTCGCGCAGGCTTGGCTGTCAGAATAATCTGCAACAGAAAATAAACGTCAGGATCACGGTAAGGATCGTTTACGTGTCCGTTAATGAAAAACGCGAGGTAGAATAGTAATGTTACATTCGAACTAATGACTAAAAGAATACACGATACTTTTTACGATGTTTGTAGCCTTGAAAATTCGTTGCCGTATAATTAATATTTATGATGATTTATTTCCCACGAAGCGCGTACTTGTTTAACCACATGCTTCTAATGATGAAACAAATATCTTTAATGACAACGACATCGTTTATAAGAGTTACAACTGACAGGATGCTGATTATTTGGCTATTTTACATGGTGAAGCCGATGAGTTGAACACGTAACCATTGAGAAAAAAATTCAGTGAATGGCAGGGTAGAGGCCTTGGACACGAGACCTTCGGATTTCAAAACCAATCCCCTAAATCACAAGGTAGCACTGGATCTTTACAGTATTGTAAGAAAGGATTTGAAATAAGAAATTAAGAAAGTCGTCCATAATTGCTGACTTACCGTTGCAACATCATTTTCTTCGTCTGGCTGCATAACTTTAGAGGGAGGTTGAACTTGTGCGATTGTTTCAAGTTCTACTATCGCTGGCTTACCAAGCTGTCAACCAACAAAGAAAAAATTAATACTGGCATTTTGAGAAATGGCAGTGGAAATGGAGGGGGGGGGGATTTGTTAATTCGCATGGCCAATTAACCCTTTCCGAATTGTATAAAGGATAATCTTAATTGGCTCACAATATTTCGAATTAAAACAAAAATATATTTAATTCTGAATGTTATTACAATGACATTAATTACCTTGAGAAGAGTGTTTTGCCAGAGTCGTGACGTCAGTTTGATTTCTACCTTGTCACCCTGCCTCAGTCGCCCCAGTCTACACTGAAATGATTGGCACCCGACCTCGCCGCATCCCTGCAAACGAAAAGGACAGCAGCGTTTAGATTCCCCTGAACACGTGCACATTGCTCTTGCCTTCAAATACGTCAGAGATGTACAGCAAACACGACATTCCAAATTTAATTTATAAGCCAAGTCACTACTTAAAATGGAATTGCCCACGCATTTTGTGACTTGCTCTGCCAGATTTTGCAATCCGTGGACCTGCGGAGTTGAAAATAAAAGGAAACACCACACGCGCACATGCGCTTTAACACTTACCAGCCTCGTGACGTCACGCCTCTCTCGTTTGGTATTCTGGATAATGATTGAGTTGTTTGTGCTTGCAGACTACGAGAAATGTTTGAGAGAAATTATAAAGTTAGTTTAATGAAGCTCAGAAACAGTTTATATACATGCATCCAGTTGCATTGAGCAAGAATTTCTCGCGCTTTCATTGGCTAACAGTATCGTTACTAACAATTCGGCTTGCCAAATAATGTAGCATTAAATAGAAACGTTTAATATGGTAGCTTACCTTTATATTTAGATGATTCACGACAGCATTACAGCTTCCAGAACCAACAACCTGTCAGAAACAATGTGTTAAGGTAAAAATTAAATCGTAGAATATTACACATTTAGTACACTTTTCCCAAGTGAAAATTAGGGGAAATGGAGAGACATTGAGGGCGTTACCAGGATAGCTAGGTCAATTTGACTACATTTATTTATTGTTGGCTCTCGAACGTAAGTCTGTTCTTCAGACTTGTAGACCGTTCCACCCTCTATTTTCTCGTATTTTTCTTCCATTTTTGGACGCGGGAAAATCGCGAGAGAACTGGACGCCAGCACAAAACGGGAGGCGCGAGGCCCGACCCCAGCCCACTCATGCTTTGCACCTACGCTTGCTTCGCTCGCTTTTTCTCTCGCGCGTTCTTTTGCGTTGAAAAACAGAGAGGCTGTGAGCAGTCTAGACTTGTACCCAGTTACTATTCAGCTAAGGATTGAACGGATACGGATAATGCACAGCGCGCAAGGTGTGATGGGAAGGGAAGAAGGACAAAGCAATATGAAGGACGGCATCTTTAACAACGCACACAGCTGATTTGTTAGAGAGACAGAAAAAGTTTATTCTTTGTAAGACGTTTCGTACCTCAACCTGAAGTAAATACATGAGAAAACTGTCAGGTTCATCCTTCTTCAATAGATTTGGAACCGTAATCGTCACTTGTGACCATTCGACCACACTAGGGCCATAGTTACTGACCTACAACACAAGCAGAATAACAGATGAACAATTTAGCAATGGGTTTTTTCTTGAGCTGCGCGAAATAAAAGAACTGATCTTAAAGAATTTTGTAACTCAAACCGAAGTTATCATAGAGCTATAAATCAATATAGGGGCGAAAAAGTACAATAAATCAATCAAATAGGCCATTTCCGATATATTAAAATTCTAACTTGGCTCCGAGGCTTGGGGGAATAAAACAAAAGATATCACATCGAGGTTCAGAGATGATTTTTTTTTTTTTTTTTCCCCCCCCAAAAAAAAAAAAAGGGGGAAAAAAAAAAAAAAAATCTGGCGACGGTAAAGAAAGTGGGCTTTCTGAAAGTGCTAGTAGGGCGGAATAAAACAATCTCGACGGGATCTGCCATTCCAGCTAGCTAATATCGTCTGTATTTACTAGTGACTTAGTTTGGTCTAGAACGGGGATTACGTAAGTTTTTTTTTATCGGCCTACCATGATGGTCTGAACAATTTGTGGCCCAATTTCCTCCTGAAACTCCTCGATCTTTTCCCTTTCTTTGACTGCTCCTGAATAAATGACCTGGTCTGGTTTTGAAGAACTACAAAGAAACAGAATAACACGAGTGAACAACTCTGCGTCACAGTACATGTATTTTGACTGTAAATGTAGTAAACATGATTTCTGGTGTCAAAACTTTTTTATTGATCGTTCAAATAAATTAACAAGGGAAAAAAAAAAAAAAAACATATTTAAAAAAATTTTTTTTTGCCCCCCAAAAAAAAAAAAAAAAAAAAATTCTAAAAAAAAAATTTTTTCCTCGGGGGATTTTTTTTTTTTCTATAAAAATTGCCAAATCTTTTTGGTAACTTTATATTTGCCTGTATTGCTCGAAAATTGTGCGGAAACCATCTTAATTGATCAATTTAAAATAATGTACATACCCTCTGATCACTAGATCTGCTTCATACTTCACGGCAATAAAGAACTCCTTGCTGTTATCTGCTTCATTAGCATCTGCGGCTTGACTGAAAGCAAATTACAAAACCTCGTAAAAAAAATATCCAAATCTCGCCAAAATCCAGGTTCTCATAGCGTACAAATTATCACTAAACTAGTAATAATCATAGATTTGCAAAGTGCGTTCGAGTTCTTGTGTGCCTTAAATCCGCCCGCTTTACGCGATAGATAACCTACACAATTCCAGGTTCTCATAGCGTACAAATTATCATTAAAAAATTCAAACACCCGTTTTAATGTGGCACCTACGTGTTAACTTACAAGACGTTAAATTAATTACCACGTAACGTCTAACAAGCCATATATTTCCGCAGTAAAAGTTGATCGTCCTTCCAAGGTGCAGATGGTGCACATATTATAGCGTTATTTTCTGACAAAATCGTTAATTTAACACGTCTATCTTACCTTTCAGCTTTGACGAGAATGGAGAAATCTTCTTCTACTGAGGCTGCTGAAAATTTGAGGCTAAATATTTTCTGAGATAAGAAAATGGTTAAATATTAGTCCAAATAAACAAATTTCTAGCTACATCGCTACTGAACTGTTAAAACGTTGCGAAATTTTTTGAGAGTGAGCGACTTACACAATTTTTTTACTTGGCGGGAAACTTCCGAAGGGCTTCCAGAACTTTCCCGCCACTGGGTGACACGCGAGCACGTACAAAGCTCCTGATTGGTCAACATCTTGTATCAAAGAGATTTTAACAGAGGAAGTTCATAATTGCAAAGGAGCGATAAAGACACAAGATACTCACTTTACTTAGTCCTGGAAGAGCCGTTCTTCCCACGTCACAAGTGATAGTGAGCTGGGACTGAGTGTCGTTGTCTGAGCTGTGGTCATGTTCACACTGCTAGAAAAATCAAATGGTTGGGACAAAGACGATGAATATCTGCTTACCAACCTACTTTTTTGTAAATTTATGAAAGACGTGGATGGGAAATGGGGCAGAAACCTGAAATGAATGAAACGATCTTCGCAGTGTACAAGCATTTTGTGTAGTTGCCTTTTAAGCCTGAAAACATTTCAAGACTGCGATGGGATTTCACGGCCATGACCTTCGCAATACTTGTGCGTTGCTCTTACAGCTGAGCAATGTAGATCGTTTCGCTCATTTCATTTACTTTGTGTCATAATTATTTTAATTTTTTTCAAAAAAGATGCGATTAAACTTTGTGTTATTTAAATATAGTGTCAGGTAAAAAGGTAAATCTTGCTGTCGAGCCAAATGGTTCATCAGGCCGGAGCTTATCCCGGTTTATGTAACATAAGCGGCTAGGAGTATTTCTTCTCCCCGTGGATAGGATGCTAGTCCATCGCAGGGTTACCCCAGCAGTAAATTCACCGGTACCCATTTATACACCTGGGGGGAGAGAGGCACTATGAGAGTAAAGTGTCTTGCCTAAGAACACAACACAGCGCCTTGGCCAGTTCTCGAACCTGGAACGCTCGATCCGGAGTCCGGAGCACTAACCATTAGGCCACCGCGCCTCCCTAGTAAAAAAAAAAAAAAAAAAAAAAAAAAACAACAACTATTTATCCTACTCCCTAGTCAAGGAGATATTAAACACAAACACACCCAATACAACTTTACAGTTCATTTGTCTCTTTGGCTACTTACGTCATCACTGGCTCCTTGATATCCCAGTGATCTCGGGTATTTCACCGAGATTTTGGAGTAATAAGCGTAATCGATTGCCTTGTTTGACACCGTCAGTTGTAAAATAAGTTCTTTCACAAGACCTATCCGCAAATTACGGTCAAACATGCGATTGCGGTCATACCTGTCAAAAAAAAAACAGCCAGTATTGAATAAAGAATTGACATCACGCATGCGCTTAGCATTAAACTAGCCTAACGTACCACAAGGAAGATGGCAAACAAGGGGCTCAAACTTAGGGGGGTGCGGGGAAAGCGCAGTGGTGAGAGCACTCGCCTCCCACCAATGTGGCCCGGGTTCGATTCCCGGACCCGGCGTCATATGTGGGTTGAGTTTGTTGTTGGTTCTCGTCCTCGCTCCGAGGGTTTTTCTCCGGGTTCTCCGGTTTTCCTCCCTCCGCAAAAATCAACACTACTAAATTCTAATTCGATCTTTAACATCCTACGTCTTATACATGAGCCTCTGGCTCGGACACTGAGGGTAACCTCGTCCTGCGTTGGACTTTAAAATTGTATTTACATTTACATTTACAACAACACATAACAACCTTATTTATTCTGTTAAGAGGTATTGCCGAGATAAAACGGCGAAGACAGCGATCATTTTTACGCTTGCACTTTAGTTGGTGGTCCAGATACATAAAATGAGGTGCACGTGGTTCTTCGCTGATTTGGCAAAATTGAAATTCGGTGTCCAAGAGTAATCCTCTAAAAGTGCAATTAGCCATTAGTGAAACTTGCAAAATGCTCACAGTTATGTGACAAAACGTGCTCCAATGTCACGTGTGGGTGGCTTTCGCGTGTAATTGCTCTTGGCGCGTGTGAGCCACGGCTGGGGTTCCCATCCATTGTTTACTCGCAAATCTTTTTCGGTTTTCTGTTTTGTTTTGTTTTGCTACATACTTAAACGAACTGTTTCTTTTTCATTTAACTTTGAGTGTTGCGCCCCTCAAAAAAGCTTCCAAGTTGGTAAAGCAATACTGAAATCAAAGACGTATTTTTATTTCGTGGCGCATCTGAAAACTAGCTTTTTAGCTAAGCGTGCAGACCACGTAAATAAAAATGGGGTTGTGATTGTGATTGTGATTGTTCCACAATATTCATATTTTTCTACTTACCCTACTAAAACCACATCTCCGTCGACAGCTAAATCAGGTACACAGATTTTTCGATTCTTGCATCTTTTAATGAAGAAAGCCTGTCAAGTATAAAAAGAAAAATTACGAAGGAACTAATACTGCTCACACACTGAGAATACAAGAAGTTAATACAGAAAAATGCTATGAAAAGCGCGGGAGAGGAAACACGCGGTTGGGAGTTGGTCTGGCATATGATTGGCTTAAGTAGACAGCCACTTTGTTTTCATTGGTAAGAGCTCAGTCGATAGGCAAAATGAAACTAAGTTAGCATCATGCTGTACGGCAAACGGAAAACGCCAGTTTGTTAATGATTCTGTCTATTTTTTGTCCGCAATTATTATTAATGAATCCACAGGCGGCCCAAGCGCACTATGTGAATTATTCATAAAGTTTTAGCGAACGTGACCCTTGCCTTTGAGCGGTGTTGTGTTACAAAGATGCGATTTATAAGGGTTTGTATGGGAACTCAACGATTTTCTTTCAAAAAGAATAATATGTAATGTTTCGCTAATAAAATCGACTAACCTTATTGCCTTGTTGTATTCTTTGTTGTTTGTCCGCTTCTCAGGCCATTTTGAAGCGTTTTCGGTGAGTTAGCGCTGGCTGGTGGTGTTCCACTAACACCACCAGCCAGCGCTAACTCACCGAAAACGCTTCAAAATGGCCTGAGAAGCGGACAAACAACAAAGAATACAACAAGGCAATAAGGTTAGTCGATTTTATTAGCGAAACATTACATATTATTCTTTTTGAAAGAAAATCGTTGAGTTCCCATACAAACCCTTATAAATCGCATCTTTGTAACACAACACCGCTCAAAGGCAAGGGTCACGTTCGCTAAAACTTTATGAATAATTCACATAGTGCGCTTGGGCCGCCTGTGGCATTACAAACCCTAGACTTGCACCAAGTCGCCCCCTACGGAAGTGGTGATTTTAAGATTAAAATCTCTCTTATATTCTGAAACTCTTGTGATAAATACTTTATTCTGAAACTCAAGTGCAAATCTTACCTTTGCCGTGTATTCGGTGTGAAGTGAATCGTTTAATACTGGACACAAATCTCTGCCGCATGACTTAACCAAACCAAAGTCAAGATCGAATGAAAGTGAAGAAGCGACGTCTCCAAGATTGTCCTTTCCCTAAATAGAAAAACAAAATAAAACAATTATCAACTTTCCACATTCCTTAAAAACAAGATTCAAACCTTTAAACATTACAAAAATGCAAATGCGCTATATTTATAGACGTACCTTAAGGTAAACCGTCCTCGGTGGAGCACAGAGACTTTCTCCTCGTTTAGTTAGATTATAAACACCATTTATCAGAAATACTTTTTCCTTTGTTTTGTCGTCTATGAAGAACATGCGGCGAAATGAGTCTGTTCCGCTCACAATTTTAACTCGGTCCAAGTCCACTGTATAGGATAACCCCAGACCTACAACAAATAAAAAGGTTAAACAAATGAACCGTTCCCGTGGTAAAACGAACGATTTTCACGGAAACGACTCCCCCCCCCGTGCAACCTGCACGCGCGCGACAAGTGCGTTATCTTGACACAAACAGTACTCAAACAAAATACCCATAAGGGTTTCTATTTCAATTCAATAGATTTCTCGCGACGTTATTTAAAGAGACTTTTAGCTGTATTTCGCGTCGTCTACCGACATGTCGCGGTGCGACATTGTGCCACAACCGAAACTTTTGCTTGGCCGGACAATTACATGAATTGACCAAAGAACTGCAACGAAAATATTGGTGCGCACAAGAAGCACAAGAAGAAATGTTACCTGTATAACTTGCAATGCCACGATCTTTGTTTGTAAAACACACTGATAGGTTCAAGCTAAAATGAAAAGAAACAAAATGCATTTGCTAAGAAACTTTGGACATGCTCACAGCAGACCTCGCCCTGTTTAGGAGGGAAGGCGGAGAAGGGACAGGAGGTCTGAACTTCCCGCTTCCCGCGAATTTTTTTTTTTTCAATTTCTCCCGGTTCTTGCTACCTTAGGAATCCCGCCCTTTTTCTCCCGCCTCCCCTTCCCCTCCCGCCCCTGTTCTACAAGGCTCCTGCCCCTGTCCCTTCCACTGTTTAATCTAAAACAACAAAAATGCGGCTTTCTTCTTTGATCAACTTACCATTTGTGGTAGTATCCGCCATCTAGACGACACAAGCTGTCATTGCTTTCAACAACGATCTGATTTCTGCTAAGCTCAATCTTTCCTTCCACATTAACAATGGAACGTGTCCTTTTAATTAAAACATGAAAAATATCAAAATTTGGTGATAGCTTACAAATAATTGTCATAACGCTAAAGTAATCGCACAGGCACCAATAATTATGGTAGAAGAAGTGCAATAAGCCAAGCAGAGAGCATATGTTTGACTCGTCAGCAGTCCTCATCTCGCGTGTCTTGGAACGAGTCAAAAATACGCATTTAGCGTTTGCCTTTCAGACAACATTTGTTGCTTCTTTCCCCGGGGGGGGGGGGTACTCCCATATATTTCGGATAGGGGTGTGCCGCCAAGGTTTTTAAACCCTGACCCTATTTAAGGATAAAGAAAGCGAAAATTGATACCCTTTTTAAGGCCCCAGACTGTAAAATGACACCCTATTTAAGGGAAGGAGAAGCGTTCCATGACGACCCAAATAGCGGCTAACCGCGCACGGCCAAACGCAAATCTTTATAAAATCGCTTTACTAATACTTGAACAAGTAGTTCAGTTTTGAGATACCGTTTTTCGTTCATCTGGGTGTTTATTAAAGCTGAAAGAATATAGGTACCCTATCTAAGGATCACACCAGGAACAACATGCCAAAAAGACCAAAAATGACACCCTATTTAAGGACCGAGAACCTCAAAAACCATACCCTATCGGGCGGCACATACCTATATAGCCCATATATGGGAGTACCCCCCCCCCCCCCGGGGCTTCTTCCGGCAACTTTCACTTGCGTTTAAAACAATGTACCTGACAAAAGAAGTATGACATGTTTCACTTACCTAAAGAGGACTGCTTTGTTTGACCCGTATGCACCAACGGCAATGTCTGTGTGAAAAAGGGAGAAAAGAACGCTTTGCTATATAATCAATCTTGATGGGGATAAGTGTTCGCAAGGTCTTCAAAAAGCCACTCATTAATAAGTGCAATGGAAAATGTCTGCTTGCAGGATCTTATAACGTACAGATGATGAAATACAGTTTCTGTACAGTGATTTTTTGGATAGATTTTTGTAGTTATAATTTATGGCTCGCCAGTTTCCTTTCACGCCTTTTGACAATTTTTTCCAATTTGCAAAAGTCAAGGGAGCTGTTGTAATTTCCCTTTTTCTAAATAACTTTATAGTTTACCTGGATACCCATTGCCGTCCATGTCAACATCTCCAGCTACAGAGTAGCCAAACAATCGTAATCCAGGGTCCACGGAGGAACCTGCGAGTTTCTGCCAAAAAAGAAAGAGAAAACTCAGAATAACACACCAAAATTGAATGCAAATCTGATCTGAGAGTAACCTATAGATAAGTTGACTAAGCCGCAACAGCTAAAATGACTGTTAGTGAACTGGACCAGTAAGTAAGTATGATGATTGCAGCACCAACAAAACAGATTGCCGGGTCAATCTTACAGCACGCATACCTGTTTATAAGTCGGGTTTATTCCATCTTTTGAGCCGTGATAAACGTAAACGGCACCATTTTCTTCAAAGGGTGCTCCAATTGCAACGTCTGTTTATCAAAATAAGATTTAGTTAGAAAAGTTAGAACTTAGGACTACTCCTTCACTTAATCGTTAAGTTTTCAGTGGAAAGATTTTGATGGCACGTCACACCATCTAATTGATGATTATATCTTCTTATTCTCAACGCTTGTTGACATCAATATTGAAGGAAGGGAGAAATAAGGAGTTGATGATGGTCACTCGACGCTAAGAAATAGTTTCAAGTAATGGCGCCAGTAATACGTACCTTGGAAGCCATCTTTGTTCAGGTCTCCCACTCTTACTATCGCCCTGCCGAACTGAGCATATGGAATGTTGTCACCCATCAAGCCAAGTGGGTCTTGTAGATTGAGTGCACCCTAAAACAGAGAATGTAAAAAGCTTTTTAGTTTGTGTCATAAAATAGTTCATCTCGACGAAGATACATTTGAGAGCAAGGTTGAAATAATGAATAAATTGATCATGACAGACACACAGCCAATCACACAACCGTCAGACAGACAGACAAACACTGCGCAGTCACACAGACAGTCGCACAGTCAGTAAGACAGACAGACAGTCTGGCTGACGGACAGACGCATTGACGGAAGAATGGAAGCAAAAACATGGATAGATGGACTGACAGACGGACTATTAAACAGACGCATCGATACGCTTTTGGAAAAATAATATATGCTACAAAACTTACATTTTTGTTGTTAACGTAAACAAATACTCGTCCTTCATCCCTATTTAAGGCCCTTGGAGCTCCAACTAATAAATCTGAAAACCTAAAAAAGAAAAAAGGCTACCCTAATTAGAATGAATAGTAGGGTTAAATGATTTGCTAAATTATACGAGCTGTTTAAAAAACGATTTTGGGTGCATTCCGGGAGTACAATAGCTAGGGACGTTCTCGAAATTCTTAAGAGCACTCGTACACTTTAATTTCAAAACCGGTCGACTGCAACATTGTCTATTTCTTCCCTCCTCCCTACTGAACCTGAATATTCAAGCTTTCCTGTTCACACTAAAAATGTAAAACGAAAAATGAAAGTACTCACATATCGTTGTTAAGATCAACTACACAGAGTGAGCTTCCAAAGTAACTTCCAATCTGCAAATGGAATTAAAGCAAACAGAATATAACTATGTCGTTCATTTTACATTTGTAATCGAAAGCGCTTCTGACTCCGGTTTCTGTAACAAGAAGTGGCTGGAGATATCACCCCTCCCCTCTTGATAGGATTTTAGTCCATTGCAGGTAGCGCTGTAAGAGTCTCAAACCCAAGAACCCGGCCGGAGCTCTAACCAAGACCTCCTAATGTGGAGTCTAAAGTAATCATCATTCGACCCCCAGCTATGTGTCTATTTTCACTCACCGTGATTCCCGGCGGAGGAGGAACTTCCGATGTCACTTGAATCACAGAGTTTTCATCCATTGAGTACATGAGAACCTACAAGAATAAAGGAAAGAAAATAATTATGATCCAAAACTATAAACATTTATCTGTAACACAACACCTCACTTCTCCTCCTCCCTCCCCTATAAAAAAGACGGGGGTGCTCTTCGTACCCCTCCTCTATAAAAATGACGTACTCCCCTTGTAAAAATGACGACGGTTGCTCGTCAGACCCCTCCCTATAAAAAAACCGCTTAGGGTGTTAAAACTTAAAATAACCGCCGCTAGAGTTGACGCGGTACCTTTTAGGGGCTTTTAAGGTTATCAATCTGAAAAAAATGACGGCAGCGGTAACTGTATCTATTTATACGCAAATAACTATTATTTCAGAATCATTTACTTGAAAACAATTATCCAGTCATCAAATTGCCAGTGCTTATTTTATACAGTAGAACCCCGGTAACTCGAACTCGGATAACTCGAACAACTCCGCTAACTCGAACATACTTCCATTTCCCTTGGATTTGAACTCACTTTTAAGTCATTTTTACTCGGTTAACTCGAACTCGGATAACTCGAAAATCCCGCTAACTCGAACTAAATTTTGTTTCCCTTGATTTGATTAAAATTTGGGTCAAATTTACCCCGATAACTCGAATTCCGGTTCTTGCAACTCGCGACGGTTGCCCATTGATTAGAGTAACAAAACGGATCACCTATTTGACAGCCTTTTTGGCTTTTTCCACTCTTATCCTAAGAATTAATGATCGTATTAGAGTTTCTGACGAGATAAGTTTAATTTGCACAGTGCTGTATACTGAGGTGCTGAAAAATCAGTAAGCTATCAATTATTTGCTTGGCAAATTAAATATTCAATCTACCCCGATAACTCGAAACCCCGCTAACTCGAACGGTTTTTCGTTTCCCTTCAGAGTTCGAGTTACCAGGGTTCTACTGCAATTGTAACCCAAAACATTACGCCTACTTGCAGGTAGTACTTACTTTTCCTTGAAGACCGTTACCTCTGGGTCCACCACCAACAATTTCTAAACGGAAAACAATTGAGAAAAGGTCAAATTTTAAATCTTGAGATCAGTTGCAAAAATAGTGCAAACGAACATGTTTAACGACCTTAAATAAAGCGTACCTGTTGATTTTTGACTCAAAAAATGTCCGCTAGAGACGGAGTAGCCTGAAAAATATATATATGTGTGTAAATATTATTACCACGATGTTAGAGATAAAGCATGTTTATACAGAATTAATTGATACTTATTTATCCTTACCCATATAGTCACCTCTTCCCACAGAAACATTGGGAGAGAAAGTCGTTATCTGTTCAAAGATATCATAGGAAACCAATCCACCTGGTGAAAGACAAATGATAAACTCGATTAAGGCACAGCGCCCAGTTGGAAAGACTCCGTATTCGGGTAATAAACAACGGCAAGAGAAGATGAGGTAAAGCAAGGTATTTAGCCTGTTTTTTTTTTTTTTTTTTTACAGCCACTACGTTTTACATTTTTTTATTCTCTACTCTATAAAGCTCCTCTATTGGTTTTCCAACGGTGTCAAACGCGAGGAAAACATGCAACCGGTGCCAAGCACGGGAAAACATGCAATCGGTGCCAAGCGCGGGAAAACATGCAATCGGTGTCAAGCGCGGGAAAACATGCAATCAGTGCCAAGCGCGGGAAACATGTAACCGGTGTCGAGCGCGTGTGCATAAACATTTTGACAATGACAGAAACAGGCTTACCGTATTTACTCGAATAAGCGCCGCCCTCGAATAAGCGCCGCATTTGGAACAAAAAACTTAATAAGCGCCGCCCCCGAATAAGCGCCGCAGTCCCGATGCGGCGCTTATTCGAGGTATTCCTTTTAACTTAAAACAGCACTACAAAGCAACTCTAAAACAAACTTGGACATTCTTTCTATCAATAGCGATGTTTTGCAGTTCAAAGTGACTGTTTAACGCTCGTTCATTAGTTTTCTATCCAACATTCTTACAATACGTAGTGCTGTAAATGTTGTAATGGCCGCGAACTTTTCCAAGACAGCTAAAGCCACATCTCTATTCAGCAAAAGACGAATACTGACAATCAAAAGACGCTATTTTCAATTACTGTAAAAAGATGAGATTCGCTGCGGTGTCCAAATTTTAAATAAGCGCCGCCCTCAAATAAGCGCCGCCCTCGAATAAGCGCCGCACTTGAGGCGCGAAAAATTTAATAAGCGCCGCGGCGCTTATTCGAGTAAATACGGTAACTATAAAAAACATGTATATTTTTTACCTCGGAAATGCTTAACTCCAACGGTTCCCATGAGTACATCCTCGCCATTAGAAGTGTACTCAGCACTAATTCCAGCCTGGCAATATCCTTTAAGATATCCTACTTGACCTAACAAAAGAACAAAAGATTTTCTAATAATTGCGAGCAACCGAACAAGCAAAGCGCCGAACTAACGAACGAACGCACTGAGGATAAGACACTTTAAAAAAGAAAAAAATACCACCTTTACGCTTATATTATACAGAATTCCAAACATTCAGGAAAAAAATACTTAATACCAGTATTTCGCCAAAAAGATACTGAATACCTTGGTAAAAAACACCCCAAGATACCGTATACCCAAAACCCCTGCAAGATTTACTTCAGAATACGTACCTTCACACGGGGAAACCGCTGGTCCTTGAGGTCCATTAAGATCTTGCCTTATTAGGAAACACTGTCCTATTAAGGACATATATCGGTGATCTATTATTCCTTCCCTGGCGGTGAAAGGCGCATAGGAGTATCTTGGAGCACATGTCTGATGTAAAGAAATTGAAGTCGTTAGTAGTCATAGTTTTATAATAGCATTGTACTTAGTAAACTTTTAATTAAAGAAGCTATGTCACGCAATTTTAGGCAATTTCGGCTCTGACAAACTCATCATCGATCCTTATCGCGCCATTGGACGCATAAGGCCTCTGACAAACTGGTCAATAAGAATTAACTGAAATATCACAATAAAGGCTTAAAACTGTAGAATAACTCAAAACTGAGAAACACAGAAAGGCCAAAAAGGGGCATGGATGAGCAACATTCGAGAAGATTAAAACGGATTGCGTTCGGGTTAACTTGAAAAACGTCGGGCCGACGTTTTTCAAGTTTATCTCAATTTGAATGAAAGTGTCATTAACAGTGCTCGAATATCATCCTTGTTTGTTATGTGTCCGTGATTTTGCCAGATAAATGACTTTTGCTCTGCTAATGTTAAGTTTACAGCTCCTAATTAGCCATGTTCAAAACGAGCAGGGGACTGGGTACGAATATTCAATATCGATTACACTGAAAAACTGGGCCCGTCATCTGAAAGAGCATCCAAAAATTAGTAACTCAACCAAATTTGAGAGTTATTGGTTTAAACGCATAGGTATGGTTCACTTTTAGTTTTAATTGTTAAAATAAGAGAGCTTAGTATGGATTGGAGGGACAGCTAGCAGCTGTCCATCCAGCCATACAAAGCTCTCTTATTTTAACGATTTTTAAAAGAGTTCCATGCCTTTGCGTTTAAACCAATAACTCTCAAATTTAGTTGAGTTACTAATTTTTGGATGCTCTTTCAGATGACGGGCCCAGTTTTGAATATTCGTACCCAGTCCCCTGCTCGTTTTGAACATGGCTAATTAATGAAAATAAATATTATTACCTAAAATACCGTGACCTAGCCCCTTTTATTGGCTATGCGTACTGACGAATTTACAAACAATATGTCGACTTACCAACACATGGCCGTTTTCTCCAGTGCTATGTAACGTCGCCCCAAGCCATTGTTCGGTTTTCTTTTCTACTTCAACTATGACTGTTTCATTTCCCAGTCGATGTTGTTCTCTGAACGGGGCTGCAAGAGATATGTCAAGTTCCTGAGTTACTTTCGATTATAGATCTATTATTATAGATAGAATACTAGAGGGAAGAAAGAGTGAGTAATTATAAAATGCGGAAGGGGAAGCCTCGAGTCATGGGGCCCATACTGCCGGAGCTTATCCCGGTTTCCATAGCATTAAGGCGGGGGTTGTGCGGGGTTCACGTGAAAGCCGTTTTTCTACCATTTAATGTGGGTTTAATGCGAATATCTCGAAAGCGTTTCACGGCAATCCGAAAACTCTCTGCTCATTTCACAACTCTATGTTTTGCGGTGTTTTGTGAATTTTGGGATTTTTTGGGAGGAGATCTCAAAGGATTAGTAAAATTTAGAGAAATAAGAAATATTGGAGATTTAATGTGATTTTAAAATTAGAAAATGAAGTTTAAAATTGGTAGACGGACATCAGTTGCTCCCTCTGACAACCTGGAGTGCTCTTGCGTGGGAGTCAACTGTGTGGTGGTATTCAAAAACAATTTTCTCTAAAATTTCACTCCAATTCACATTTACCGCCGCCTTAAGCGGCTAGGAATATTTGTACTCCCATCCCGCCCCTAAATGGGATACTAGTCCATCGCAGGGTCCCCTTTCTCGAGAGATAGTCCACTCCATAAAAAGTAGAGTGAAAACATTTTCTAAAGAGACTTGTAGTTTAGTGATTGAAATTCTAGAACCTGTATCGTACTTTTAAAAACTGAATTCATAATACAATGTTTAAAATTGACTTACGGTGAGTATCCACTGGAATTTCCGTGCATGATTTTGAATCAGGTCTGTATTCACATTTAAACACAGATCCGTACTTCACTAACGTCTCCCCTCCAAACGATGACGTCACGTTACTAAGCGGTGCTCCAACCAGCAGCCTGTTATCAGAAAATATACAAAAACAAGGTTTATGAATAACTGATACTTTGACGCTAGGGTGGAGTGCTTATTCGCAGGCGCATTTCGGCCGGCCGCGCGCCTATTTTGCTTTCGCTGTTTCCACGCAATTGGAAGACCGAGCGATAGACTCTTCTTTAATAGTCTCATAGATTTCACGAATGAGCCGGGCCTTGCCTAGTTCCTAGGCTTCTATTTTCGTCTCGGTCGACCCGTTTCGGTTCGCGTGTTACGAGCAAAAAGGTCACCTCAGCGGGGGAATACGTTATCGAAACGAGTAGTGACGTCAGCAATACCGTGAAGGACCTGGGGAAAAGCCGTACAGGAACTAGGCAAGGGTAAGGCCGGGCCTGACCAAGCCTCCTACGCAGTCGCTCTTTGTGCGTGTCACTCGTCACGCGTTCTTCCCTCCACGGGAGGAACGCGTGACAAGCCAAATTAACGTCTGCGTGGGAGACTTGGCCTACAGTAACCCGAGAGAAACGAGGGACAGAGGGTCTGATTAAAATGATTAAAATGACGAGTTTCTCTTTGCTTGCTGAGTTTCGCTGCTACTGTAATTTTCTTGGGGTCTGGGAGCAGCTAACGAGACTTTCGGCAAAAACAAAATGGTCGCGTATTCCCGTTTCTCCTGGGCGTTTCTTGATCGGATGATCTTGACAATCTTCACTGTAAAGATATTTTAAGATCTTTTAAGGCAGTTCATTATCTGAACATTCCTAGGATTTTCTCTCATCGGTCGGACATGTTTGTTTGGCCATCAGTGTAGTCACACCATCACCAAAGTAGTAACAAGATCAGAAATCGCCCTCTCCCACTCAACATGCCGGACGCGGGCCGGACGCTACGTAGATACCACCCTGCGAGAAGACCGCGCGATTCGATTTCTTTTCTTTTTTTGCGCGCGCGCGCTGTTAAAAAAGACACCGGAAAAGATTGATATGCCCTCACGGCATACAAATCATTCAAACACTTCCTGAATTGCTTGACTACGCCCAAAAGTGTCACGCTATTAAAGTTCACGCGCCGTCTACTTTTAACTTATTTCAAGCGTGAATGCGTTAAAAATCGCGCCACAGAACACAGCAATTTGACATTCCTGAAAAATAACATCTCCTCCGGAGTGCTTTAGTTTAGCTGTGATACAACTACTAAAAGAACGCCGCATTCTCCTTGACAAATGTTTCAGTCATTCGATTTGCTTCAGTACCTTTCAAAACCATTATCTGAAAACCATTACAATGTATAATTAACTCATCAGCCGATTAGTAACACGATAAAAACAAAGCGCTTACTCGTATCAGGTCGAAACATTCCCGATGAAAGACACACCAAAAAAATCTAATTTTGGGGCTCCAACAGTCACTTATTTCAAACGGTTACTTTGTAAAATAGACCTTTTTTAGCTTCGTTTGCTAGTTTTCCCATTTCAGACAATGCGATGTTACCCTTGAGAATTGTTTCTTTCAAATTAAAAAAAAAATCCACGTCGAAATGAATGCATAATAATTTTCAAAGAGATGAAGGAAAAATTCTCTAGAGAACATCGCATGATATCTGAAATGTGCAATTTACATACGAAGTTGAAAAGGTTTATTTTTACGGTTAAAGAGATCAATAGACGAATTAAAAACAAAACTAAAAGAGACAATGGCTGAAAATTTGCATGCGCGAGCGACGGCAAATATTTTTCAGGTTGGCAAAGGCCGCGCGAAGTTCACCGTAAGCGTATTAAGACAAGTTTCAAGTTAAGTTTCAAGTAGATAAGAGTAAAAAAGTGCTAGTCATAAAGCTGTAAGCAGCTTTTCCGTGCTTAAGCATTTTTCAGCTTAAGTCGTTTTGGTCACGAATTTTCTGACAGCATACATACATCTCAAGTTTAATTTGTTACTACTTGTTTTGTCGACAAGAAAAATTTCTTTTGGGATTTCATGGTTAAATCATCTGACAGACTAAAAATCGCCTTAACCAGCGGGCCTGTAATGTGTGCATCTTAATCAACAGAGTTTTATAAAGTGAAAGTGCTTAACAATAACTTCAAAGACAGTCAGCTTCCATTCGGAACTTCCCGTCCGAAATATTGGACATAGACAAACAATACGAAAATCCAAAACGGAATATTTACAAAAAAGACTTAAAAGAGGATATAAGTTAAGGAAAACCTCAGAGAAGTTTTTCTTAAAACGCCAACAGCTTATTAAACAATTTAAGTAGTCTTACCACTTTCTCCCGTTATAGGAATGAGTTGCGACTGTGTAGCCAAATAGATCGCTTTGGACTGGTCCTTCATATAAAACCGCCGACTTGATATCCAGGTTAAAACCCGAAACCTTTCCAAGTGTTAAAATAAATAAGTAAATAAGGCCAGCCGTAAGCACTTTGTTCTTCATTGTAGAAGGATTAATACCGAAGTTTTGAGTCCCCGTGTAGATCGAAAGTAAACGATGTCTGAAATAAACAAAGCTTCCACCGATCTCAAGTACATGTTGGTTCTCCGCAAATCACGACGTCACATCCGGCGGAATATCATAAATGGCCTCGCCAAATCGTGGGCGACATCGCCAGTTCTATTATGCTAATTATTTGTTCAAAAATAAAATATATTAATGGGATACTCTCTATATAGGGCTTGTCTGAGTAATGGCAAATTAGTTGCATTATAAATTGCTGCAACGAAATTGTATTAAAATTACGAATTAACTTTTGAGTGCCGTCCAAAATGTTTCTGGCAGTTCAAAGTTATGACCACTCCCGCTTCCTCCGGCTGCGTGACTCCGTTGACCTTTGACTAAATAAAGACGCGCTTTTCTTTTAAACAAACTCCTCATTTATAAAGTAAACGTAGGTAGATTCTGTTAATTGATCCCGAAGGATATCCCTGTAACTTATATAATTAATATTGTGTCTATATCACAATTCACCAAAAGTCGCAGTAGTCTGGAAGTCATGCAGCAATACATTCTTGTGTCTGATTTTTGAAACGGGGTTATCGTAAAACTCGGAGTTTCGCCAACTCGTAGCTCGGTAAGTTTTGGTCACGTATTTTTCATTTAGATCTTGGGTGCTCTCCAATAAAGGAGGAGATTTTTACAACGATTGAAAGTGTTTTTATGTAGACAGCGGATGGTAGCGAAAACAGAGGTTTTTTTGATATCGTTGCGTTCGACTATTTCCGAAAAACTTCGTTTATCAGTTGCGGCGGCATCTTCGCGAAGACAGTTTCATTCGTTTTCAATCTTTAAAAATAACACTGTAATAAATGTTTACGCGTTCTAGGCGCGAAATGCAAATTAGAAGTCTTTTTAGTGGTGTTTCGTTGTGAAGTAAAGCGGCCTGAAAGAAAGCATGCTTTAAAATCTGACAAAAACTCGTGAAGCAAAAATTATAGATTGCAAACTTTTTCAGCAGAACATTATTATAGGAAACATGGGAAATGAAACGAAGAAAAGCCCAGCGTTTTACTCTCTTGCAGTTGATTCTGACGATTGAGAACGGCCCAGCAAAGAAAAACCCTTAATATTATTGGGCAGTAGCCCGATACCTTATAATTAACCTAGAAAATACGCCTTATCAAGCATTGTATAAGAGATACCTGTTAGATAACAAGGTAAAATCGCCAATTTAATATCCCCACGAAAATACCCCTTGAACCTCGTTGACTGTTACTATTATCTCTGAATTCTTGCCCTCCCTGCTTGGGTATATCGACGTAATTCTTTAAGTAAGTTACGTAATTAATTCAATGTTTCGCCCATGTTACTTGAGCCTCTGCGGCCGCCCTTTCTTCACGCAGTTTTTCCTCTTCGAGACTAGATTGTGTGACAAGCGAGAAGATCCTCTGCGTAGCTGGACTGTTCACAGCCTCTCTATTTACCCACCCCCCTCGCGTCTCCCGATTGGCCCTGACGTCCCTTTTTTCCCGACTTTTTTCCCGCGTTTAATGATCGAATAAAAATAAGAGACAGTGAATGTCTGTGAGCAGTGTACAACGTATACACAGGTATTGGAGGTAGATGAACTGCATTGGATGGCATACACAAGCCTTTTTTTAACAAAGCGGTTTTTTTTTATCTTAGACCATTTCTTAGCACGTAGTAGTGATTCCGATGCTGCATCGCTCGGAATTTTTCTCTTTAATATCAATTTTGCTTGTGCGCGGTGCGGTCGATTTCGAGCCTGTACAGAGCGAAAACTTAGAACCTGAATAGCATAGAACCTGAGTGGTGACCTTGTCTTGTATCTTAGGGCAAGATCCTTCAGTGCGATTCTCTCAAACTCCAGCTAATGTACCTGATAAACTTAGAATATCTATAAAAACTGAGTTCATTGACGGTTTCAGTGGTTAATCGTTTTGACAAGAACTGAGATGAAAAATCGTGCGGAAGTATGCTCAGAATAGTTAGCTACTGGATAATGTTTGCCTTTCTCCCCTTTAAATTTTCTAACACTATCGTTACTCGCCATACCCTGCAGGCTTTTCGCTGACTGCCCGCACCCGTTGACAGTTTATTCAGGAACGCAAAGCTTGCAAAGGATGCTAGGCATGGAAAGCGTTTCCTTCCCACGTCTCCTTGTGCGCCTGATCCGTCCCGACTGCAAGAGGGTCTCAATGGGGTGGTGGCCTTTACGGTTAACGGTTAAAATTTTGGCTTTTTTACGGCTAACGGTTAATTTATTTCCATAACGGTTAACAGAAGTTAAAACTTAATTTTCATTGTTTTAAAAAGTTAAAAATAATTTCCATTATTAAAAAACATATTAATTAGGTCTCAGGGCCATTCTGGGACGATGAAGTGAACTAGTTTGGTTTATTTATAATTACTGATCGATTTTTTACGGTTAACATACTTTACGGCTAACGGTTAAAATGTTCCAATTTTTACGCCTAACGGTTAAATATTTGGCCGTTTTACGGCTAACGGTTAACCCCATTAAGACCCTCCTGCAAGTATGCGAGGATCCGTATGGGGTGTAACTGGCAGATGAGAATTGGCCAAAATTTTAACTCTTAGCTTAGAATAACAGGTTTTTAACTGATACCTGAAATCTGATATCTTCAAAATATACTGATAGCCGAAAAATGGGCGGAAATTTTCACTGAGAGCTGAGAAATCGCCGAAAATGTAATGATAAGTGAGGTTTCAGGATCCCCATCCACACCTCGGGCACCAGGGGTATCAAATGGTCTTTGCGAGCATTTGCAGCACAGCGTTTTTCTTTGCGAGCATGAGCACTTTTCAAAAACTACCTCCACTAAAAACCGAGCATGCGAGCACTTGTAAATTTATGTGAACATGAGCAAACGAGCACCCACTAAAATTTTGCGAGCATTCCGAGCAGAATCCTAATTTTGCGAGCACTGAAAAATTATGGTGGACCATTCATGACCTACTGTAGCCTACGTCGCAGACAGAACCTAACCCCAGCCAGTAAATCAAGATTTAGTTTCGTCTGCGGCGCAGGCTATTCATGACCCCTCACACCCTCACATGTGTGAAATATTTTACAAAATTACGGGAGAAAGCTCGTCTCCGCTTCCGTAAAATATACAGGAAAGAGATTAGAATTGTCTCGAACGCCTAGCACAACTTTGAATTTCCGAATGCTCAACTGAGCGGCTAGTAAAACAAATTCCACTGAACAATAGAAGCAAATATTGTAAAGAAAATGTCGAGAACAATTTATACATGATATATGAAAAACTAATTTACTGGTACATAATGTTTTTTTTCCACCGACCGGCAATACAATCTGCTTATTTTCCACTTGAAGGAAATTATTCACACCTGTTCAAGCCTTCCTTTGAGTTCGAGGGTAAACTTTTAACCGAACAAAGTTGAATCACTTAGAAATGAGTACATTGTCTATGGGTTATAGAGCGCGCGCGCGCGCCAGAAATGGAGTAATATTATGTACACTTCTCCTCTTATATCGTTCGCTATGTCGCCTCTCACCACTCCAAAAACACTTTAAATTCTTTGGGAATCCATCAGATGATATTTTTACATTTTTTTCTTCAAAGTACCGTCCAGTAGCCCGAATATAACGACTCCCCCGCCCGCCCGACAGCCAGTTGGAGGCGACTTTCCGAAGGAAGCTAAAAATAGAGCATGACCCTCAGCTCAGAAACGGAAAGTAAAGAACTCCGGCAACGTTACTGGGAGTTGTTTTGATATGAAGAAACATTAGAAATAACACACAGTAAACAAATACAATTGAAGCAGTGCGAAGCTGAACTGATGTTTTTATAATATCATCCTTAATATTGTAAAGTCTCCAAAGGCAGCAACCGATTACTCTTACTTTATTAAACTCTTGCTCTTACAGTACAGTGTACTCTTACTCTAATTACTTTTACTTTCATTCCATTCCATTTTCATTTCATTTAAATATTGTCAGCAAAATATACATATTAGTTCAATAAAGGGAAGGAGAAGCCACGAGCCAAGCGGCCCACACTGCCGGAGCTTATCCCGGTTTCCGTAGCATTAAGCGGCTAGGAATATTTCTACCGGCCCGGCCCTCTGAATGGGATGCTAGTCCATTGCAGGGTTCCCCCCAGCATTATGTCGCCGGTACACATTTATACACCTGGGTGGAGAGAGGTACTATGAGAGTAAAGTGTCTTGCCCAAGAACACAACACAAGTGACCCCGGCCGGCGCTCGAACTCGGACCGCTCGATCCGGAGTCCGGCGCACTAACTATTAGGCCACCGCGCCTCCCATAATATTAGTTTAATGCTACCCGCAAAATAGCAACAGCTCTTACTCTTACTCTTGCGAGTAACATCTACAGGACATTCAAGCAACATTTGCCATCTCAGCTGACACTTCAATCAATGCCCGGCATTTTTCAGCAAGCTAAGATTTGTCAGCTTTCAGTTAACCCCAAAGTGAAGGATTATTTTTTTAACAAAAAAGGAAATATTTCAAACAACGTCCTATGAACAAACCAATGACGTGACGTAGAACATGACGTATGTAATCACCCGTCCAATAGCTCGATACAGAATTTTTAACGCCCACAGATCACGTCCACTGGCTCGTCACGAAATCCTTTCTTTGATTGTTGGGGAAAAGATTGCGTGACGACGCAAAAGTTAAAGAGAAGAAGGATCAGAATCAGATGGTAGAGTTGAAGTCGCTTTTAATTGTGAATATATTTAAAACGTATTCATTTAACTTGTTTATTTTGCATTCTTTTGTTATTCACATTTTACTTCCTTTTTTCTATTGTTTCTATTAATCGATGGCGGTCAGTGTCTGTTTTATTTGAACGTGTCAGTGCCACACGATAGCATATGCTTCTTTGGTCACTGAGCACATTTTATTTTGGCTTTACCATTGTTATATTTTCCTTATTTTAATTAATGAATTTTCTGTAAATATTGTGTGATAGTGAAAAATATTTGTAAATAGTGTGAAATCTGAAATCAAATACTTAAAATTGTCAATAAAACAACAAAAATCTTCTGATTGAAAGTCCACAAAAAAAAGTTAAACCGTCAATGATAGGTTACCATTCAATCGTTGTCTCAAGCTCCTTCAACTTTTGAATATGCCCCAGTTGTCCCTTCGAGTTCACAACTCGGAATGCCTCTCCTCTGTCGCCGATAGGGCTTTCCACAAGTTGCTCGGCAACTTTTTGGCAACTTTTCATGTTTCGAGCAACTTTTTCCCTTTCGAGCAACTTTTTTCGTCTCGAGCAACTTGTTGCATTTTGAGCAATTTCCAGACCGAAGATTTCCGAAGATTATCCGAGTGTTGTTCAAAGGCAATACGAACGTTTCCGAAGATTTACGAAGTTTACCGAAGATTTCCGAGGAAAATCTGAAGACGTTTCAACTTTCGGCTCATTCTGCATTAAAACATTAAAGAACTCGTCATCAAACATGACGTCATCGATATCTTCACGATTTTTCTCAGTTAAAGAAATCCTTGTTATTTAACAAATTTTATCCACAACGGCTTAGAAATCTTACCCTTAAAGGGAAATAAGCATGTATTTAGAGAAATTCTCTTGATTAGAAACAGCGTTTTGGATTTTTTGGAGCAACTTTCGAGCAACTTTTATTATCAGAAGCAACTTTTTGGGATTTTTGGAGCAACTTTTGAGCAACTTTTTGAGAAATTACGAGCAACTTTTTGGGAAATCTCGAGCAACTTGTGGAAAGCCCTAGTCGCCGATTCTTTTTTCTCGAGGACAAATGATTCGGCTAAACCATAAGACCACTAACATTTTTTCGAAATGAGGACATTCAATAAAACCCCCGAGTTTGAACCTAAACCAGTTTAAGAGCCATCCTCGGAGACCCCAGAGGCAGTTAGTGGGGCGAGGAAAACGCGAAAATGCGGGTAGAAAATAGCGCGAAACTGAGGAAAAAAATCGCCATATAAAAGTTGGAGCGACTAAAAGTGTCCCTGGGGAAAGAGTCTTACCAGACCAGTTCAAAAAGCTCTCAGAATACTGCCTCCTGATTGGGCAGAAAAACATGTCTTTTGTATTGCCTTTGTATTATTCTGCCCAATCGGCGACAAGTGGTTTACGGTCTATTCCCTGTATAAAATTTGTATACCACATAAGTGCTTATGTAGCCTGAAAATGAACAGTAATCATTTAGAATATGACATTATGTACATGCACAGTAATGCTTTGTCCAAACTCATTACACAAAAGTAAACATTTATATGAGCGAATAGTCAACGAGGCGCAGCCGAGTTGACTATCGCTCGTAGAAAACGAGGGCGAGTAGTCAACTTGTTTAAGTAGAAACTCTTTAAGGACTGCAGTCCAAAAACCTACAATTTTATGTACTTCCCGGCCTGACCAATCGATGAAACCGATAATCGATGATAGTCGATACCAATCGATAATAATCGATGCCAATTAATCGATTGATATTGAAAATCAATGACCAATCGATGACGGAAAATTTTGTGACTTTTAAGGGACTGGTCAATAAGTATCAGGGGGGGGGGGGGGTGGGTGGGCCGGAGCAATTGGAAAAGTGGTGGCTCGAAAATTTATGACCCACCCCTTCCGTCTGGCTCAAAACTGACTAACCCACCCCTGACAGGGGGTTGAAAATTACATTACCCACCCCCTTTGCTAAAAATGCAAAGGGGGACCTATCATTTCTTTATCATCTGTTAGGGGTTGGAGATTTTTTATTTGACTTCAGCTTTTAAAGTGAAATTCCCCATGTATGTCTTTTTCCATTTCTTAAAAGTGAAAGCAGGATGAATTTATCACTTCTCATACTAGCCTTTTGTAAATTTTCCACATATTTGTGTGTAAAGTCCATGGAGAAATTTAGACACAACCATATGCAAAAAACTGAATTAGTATATGATATTAATTCATAATCAATTATTGAAGAGTTCATATTTTTATACAGAAATTAATAACTTAAAATACAACCACTGTCCATCATTAATATTTGCAAATCGTTTGAGAAAAGAGTTTACTGGTATTAAAAGGCCTAACGCCCAGCGTGAATCTATGCAGGTTGAAGAGAGTCAGGTAAAACTGATGATATGATTACAAGCCATCTAGGGAGGTCAGGGGGTATGCTGGGGGTATTTTATATTTGGGCTTTTTGAAATCGCTAGAAATTCATTTAAAACTGCTTACATGGAGAAATTTATCAATTTTATATACTGATGAATACAACTTTTCTTGGAACTATAACAGTTAAAAGTCAGTGAATAAATAAGATGACCCACCCCTACGTGTAGATCAAAACTACATAACCCACCCCTTTTCGAGGGTTCAAAAACTGATGACCCACCCCCTTTCTGCTCCGGCCCACCCCTAGCCTGCGAATACAGCCGCCTCTCATTCGCGTCCCGCAACGAAGAGCGAAACACGAAGAAAGACGTCTGCGATTCACGGCCAGAAATTCCATACTGATGACGTAAAGCTGTCCAGGAGCGCTAATTGGTCAGCTAGTTAATTTACATAATGTATGCGAAATATAACACTTCATTACACGAACGGTAAAAAACCGGATGTTATTGCGGACTAAAAGTTGACCGGGGGAAGGGTCGTGAAACATATATATAATTCATATGTAATTGGGAAACAAAAAGAAACTGCTTTATAACAAGATGAACGACCTCAAAGATGTAAGGACGCGCCACAGCGGCCGTTTAAAATAGATCAATTTTGTCACCTAACTTTTATTGTTGACATGAAGGCAGCCGGCAAAACAAACAAGCAACAAAAATGTGAAATACAGATAACCTGAACGACCTGAACCATCCACAACCAAAGAATAAATGCTACAGAAAAACAGAATTTTAATTTGACAAACAGCGGGAAAAGAAGAAACTAACTCAGAAGAATTGTTATGATCGTTGCGGTATCGGTATTTACGGCCCAACACCTCCGAGAGTTGCGCTCAAGTTCCAAAGCAATGTCATCTAGTGATTTCGCAGCTTTCCAAATTTTACTAATGTGCAACTCGTGTAGGGATTTCTAATTTTCGCGATGAAGTTGTCCGGTGTAAATGACCCCTAAATGTGTCCTTGACTGCCTTGAAATCTTGAAAGTGTTTGTGATCAAGCAAGTAATGTGCGGCTGAAAACAAAAAATATAATTATGCAAGACCAACTGCGTGTGGTGTGGAAAATCTAATTAGTGGTTAACGTCATCAGTATGGAATTTCTGGCCGTGAATCGCAGACGTCTTTCTTCGTGTTTCGCTCTTCGTCGCGGGACGCGAA
Organism: Oculina patagonica; assembly: GCF_052425735.1. Classification (NCBI taxonomy): domain Eukaryota; kingdom Metazoa; phylum Cnidaria; class Anthozoa; order Scleractinia; family Oculinidae; genus Oculina; species Oculina patagonica. The sequence continues at coordinate 30,616,977 of NC_135764.1, read as the reverse complement.
TGAGAGGCGGCTGTATTCGCAGGCTAGCCCACCCCCCCCCCCCCCCCTGTACTTATTGACCAGTCCCTAATTTCATCGATTTTCATCGATTATCATCGGCTATCGATTATCATCGTTCATTGCTTTATCCCCGGCTTTATCCGCTTCTTCAGACATCGTGCGCTCAGCTCACGATCAGTCGTTTTAGGATTGCGAAAATCTATTTCCGGATATCCTGTAGAATTATCCTGGGGATGCCCAAGTACGCCGCAAGATATCGATAACAATCGATTGTCATCGATTGCTATCGACAATCGATAGCAATCGATGACAATCGATGTAATTAAGGAAATTTTGGTCATCGATGGCAATCGATATCAATTAACTAACCATTATTGATTGATATCGATTGATTGATTGATTTCCGATCATCGATTTTCATCGATTGGTCACGCCGGGTGTACTTATAAGCCAAAAATGAAGGAAAATTAATCTTTAAATCATGAGCTATAGGATAAGTGGAGTTTTTTCTAAATTAAAAGCCAATATCACTAAAGTCTTTTCTTTACTACTCTGTTTTACTACTTTGGTTGTTCGATCGCAACACATGGGTAACCAGGCTTTTATTTAACCGAGAAGACCTGGATGCTAAACTAATTTGCATTTGGTGTTACGGCGAATAATAAAAACACTGGGTAGGAAAAACTTTTACTGTTGCTAGGAGATTTTGGTTTTTGGTCAATCACTAAACCGAACAAACAATGGGTATTGTTTTTTAATTTCGTGTTGAGCTCGTAAGATCAACGAGCACTCTCAATCCCCTAGTGAGGTATGAAAAAGGCGACAAACTTGAGCCTTTCCCCACATGGACGAAGAAAGGTTTGGCAACCGGAAATGAATTTTGGTTTATTTTAGAGGTGTTCGCAACTCAACGGTGAAAAAAAATGTAAATTTCGGATAGTTTTGTGGTCGTTGTCGTTATTTTTGAAGGCTTTCGCTAAGGAGTAAGCTGGAGTTGTCTTAGATTGCCTAAACAAGCAACGAGTGACTTTTTACCGGTGCAGCATGAACGGGAAAACACAGGCGTTGAACTCTATGCGTGTGTTTGTGTGGTCACAACTTACAAATATGAATATTCAAATTAAATCTATTCACTAATTGTTGTTGTGAATATTTACGCTTCGAAAAATCGGCTTTTACGACTAAGTTTTTGAAATAAAATAAATAAGAAAAGTGTCCGCATAGGGTGAGTTAGTTTTTATGCAGGTTTCTTGACGAATTTAAGCTTGTAAGAGCGCTTCTTTGTTTAATGTTTTCGACTCGTATAAATAATACAATTATTTACATGCGGCGTGCAATTTATTATCGTCGGAGAATCCACTACTGTTTCTGGAATGTAGCCGATAAAACTTTATTTTCTCCACTCACTACTTCTCAGATTATCTTAAGATTATGACAGTAAAATAAAAAAAAAGTAGTAAGAGCGGGCGAGCCCGTATTATTTCAATTGACTTCAAAGGTGATGTTAATAGTTCTTAACTCCAATTCATAGTCGCAAAATTCAACCATTTAATTAAGCAAGACTCCAACGACTTCGGGGAAACCCATGTTCACCTCATCCCACTCCCTGTGTGAATGAATGGTTTCCTATGTATAACCCCCAGGTGGGCCACCTTTACATTCCTTATAAGGAAAATGGCCACCTTTGGATCTTACGAGCTTCACACGAAAGAAGGGATTATCTTCCTACCCATGGTATTATACACATAGTCCCAAATGCAAATTAGCTTAGTGGTCCACATGTAGGTATACCTACCCCCAAAGGCATGAAATGGTGCTTTTTTTTCGGGGAATGGCCAGGGGCACTCCAAATGCAAATTAGTTTAGCATCCAGGTCTTCTCGGTTGAATAAAAGCCTGGTTACCCATGTGTTGCGATCGAACAGCCAAAGTAGTAAACAGAGTAGTAAAGAAAATACTTTATTGGTGAGATATTGGCCTTTAACTTAGAAAAAACTCCACTTATCCTATAGCTCATGTTTAAATGAGCACCGAACGCGCGATCGTTTTCTATCAGCGATTATATAATAACCTGAATTCTACACGCATTTTGATTGGTTCTTACTTATGGTATGGACACATAGATGACGTCACGCGGTGGTGTGACTCGCGCGCGTGATCAGAGTTCATAGTCCAAATCAGAGTTGTCGGCAAAGTTTTTCAAACTCGCGGGGCCACAACAAAGCAAAAAAGTTCAGCTTAAGGTCGCGCAGGACCCTTGCAATCATTAGTATGTATTTATTTAAAGAGTATGCACGAACTGCCGGACGACTGAAGCCGACAAGTAACGAAATATTCATGAGAATGTTTGTTTTTAAACCCTTTTGTACAAGTAATTACTAGTAATTGTTCTCAGCTATGTGCACGTGCGCTGGAACATAGGGAATTATCATAATTAGATTCACAGCTTTGAATATATATCACACGTTGTTGTAAACATTGATTCGGAAGGTCTTCGGAAGCCTCAAAACCTGCAATTTTGTGTCCAAGTTTTCTCCGCCGATATAGGATTTTAAGAGTTGATTCGCGAGGAACATAAACTTGGTGAACTCTATTGTGCTATGACTAGAGCGAATTTTTAAATTTCCTTCTCAAAATGAAGATAGCACGTTTCAAAGTTTAGATTTCCCATTTTTGCTCTCTTAGAAGCCATTAACTTGTAGCAGTTTTTGAAATCGAAAATTTCGTTCTAGCCATAGCACAAAAGACGTTATGATTTACCACTAAGCTATATAATCATTTAATTCGGTGCGCTGTGCTAGCTGAAAACTTGGACACAAAATCGCATTATCTGCAGTTAAACTTTTAAGGGCTTGTAACATCACAGACAACGGTCATCTCTCAGTAAAAGGACAATCATGATGTAATTCCATCATACCCGAATATCCTTGTTAAACTTTAGAGGAATCGATGCTCAAAATGTAGTGAATTAAAGCTTTACAAGATAGCACTCCGTCAAGAAATTTGGCTAATGAATTTATTAATGAGCAAGGGTCCCGCGCGACCTTAAGGTCGCGGGGGATATATACAGCATGAATAAATTCATGAAGCGAAATTTTGCTTGACCTGCATCTTTTAAAACGCTTATTCCTCGGCTGTTATGAATGCGATTAAGCTCAAATTTTACAGAGACATAAAGAAATGTTAAAAGATTATGTATGTCATCTTTTATTTGGTAGATTGTACCTACGGCGATGTTATAGCCACGATACTGCCAAATTGAGAAGAACTTGATTTCGTGGCAGAGTTTGTAGAACGAGTAGGAGACAGCACACTGTGATCTTGTCAAAAACTAATCAGTCAATATCTCTAGAGTGTCATAACAGAAGCGGATTTTTTAATTTAAAGTTTTCCAGCAAGTTATGGCGGTTTAAATGCGCAAATTTTAATTGAATGCCTTCTACCTCTTTCTAAAAGCGCTCTTTTAAAATTCCGCCTCTGTTATGACACACTACAGTATTCCTAGTTTACCTCTCTGCAGTGGCAGCTCATGAAGTTCTATATCCGCGCTAAGTTCTCTGCCACAAAATTGTCGGAAAAGTCCAAACTTTGAGATTTCCGAAGATGTCCCGATCAAAAAACGGTTTCAAAATGGTAATTATGGTAATTATATTCCACGCTTTTATGATGAGAACAATGCGTTTTCAAAGAGACAAACAATTCCAGACGCAAACACATCAAATCACGCGCGCGTGCTCGTATTTTTTATGCAAATATCTCGTCGTAAAGTTCTCGATGTCAGTCGTTGAACTTCGTGCATAGGCTTTAAATAAATGCATAACGATGAGCCTAAGGTGTCCCCCGCGACCTTAATTACAAATCTACATTGAGAATTAATACGCCAAGCATCGTTCACCTTTCAAAGCAATTAACTGGGCTAAACAAGCTTGAAGAAGACCGTGAATTATCCGAGAACTTATCGAAGGCGGTTTAACGTTTACGTTGCGAGCCTCAAACGGTAATCAGTCTGTCGCAATGTCAATACGACGCGCCTCAAGTTTCAGTTATTATTAACTCTAATAATAACTGAAACTTGAGGCGCGTCGTATTGACATTGCGACAGACTGATTACCGTTTGAGACTCGCAACGTAAACCGCTCTGATTCAAATCGCCCCCAAACCGATGAAAAAGACACAGGAACGCAGGTAAATAAGAACATTTTTATTTTACGATTATGAATAACTAATACAGCTTCTGGGTACCCTGTGCAGACGCACGGCAAAATGGAATCTATTTGTTAAATGGTAAACAGTGGGAGAACCAATCAGATTCGCGGATTTTCAATAGAACACGGTTGAGTTTCCACTAATTACCTACTAGAAGCTACTAGAAGATGGTTTTCCATGCTCTATAAGAAAATAATGCACGCTTGAGGTCTATAAAAGCTGCTAGTGGATGCCCGAGCCGTAAGGCGAGGGCCTTCAGCTGCTTTTATAGACCTCAAAGTGCATTATTTTCTTATAGAACATGGAAAACCATCTTCTAGTGGGTTTAGAATATAGCATAAAGAGCACAGAACTTACAAGACTCGCCGCTCACGGCATTTACAAACGCACGCAACAGCGGTAAAAGTGAAAGTTTAGTTTATTCTTTTCTCGCGGCTTCTTTATAAATAAACCAAGATACCATTTTATTCATATTTCCTATTTATAGTCCTTTCTCCGACTAACAAAAGATTCTCACAAAGCCGACAAATCTAGTTGAAATATTTACGCATTCAAGTTTGGTAAAGCCAACTTCAAGCCAACTTTCTAAAAATTTCCCTGCGTTCGTTTTGCAGCAAGTTTTTCAAATTCGCCTCTAATTTCGATTTAAAAAGAACCGTCAAAAGTGGAGTGTTCTGTCTTCAGACTGTGGCTAAAAAAGGTTTCTTACCTCAAAACGTTTCTAGAGACCGGCTTGTTTTGCTAAATAAGTTCCAATCAATTTCGGCAGTTCACGGCAAAATAGTGGCGTACACAACTCCAAAGAAAAACAACAAATTTCAACGATTCTTTCTTCATCTGTCGCTTCCTTTGGCACTGTCTTACTTCCATTTAAGCATGTAAAATGTTTCTGATAAAAACTTGCTGCTTTAAAGCATAATTTAAACAACAAAACAAGAGAATAGAGACGAAGTCGACGAAGTCGCGCGTTCAGCGAAATTCAACAAACAATTCGCACATCCGTGGTACCGGGCTTCTATAGTTATCAGCTATGTTCTATAAAAAATAATGCCCGCTAGAATTCCATCGCGCGTATACAGCGGCTATATTCTAATCAATTTTAGAAAATAAGAACCTGTTTCCAAATTTGAGGCTAAATTGGTTCTTATAAAAATGGTATCTAATTTGCAAATTTTAACCTTACAGGCTGGCTTAGGTTCTTACTCGCGGGTTTTTAATGTATGTCCTCTTTTCGGAAAATGTTAGTGATCTTATGGTTCAGACGAATCTTTTGTCCTCGCCAGCGAAAGTGGAGAAAAATTGATATTGGAATGCTCGCTCTTGGCTAAAAGTCTACTCTAATCTGAGAAGATGGAGGGGTCTTGTTCTCGAGCTACTCTCTTTCGAAATCTGTGGTTTAATTTTTTTCAGTTTGAAGTCTTTATCAGGTCACTGAAATAAATTATGACACAGGATTTTGTATACATTTTCGTGTAGCTCTCAGTGCAGAGGCGGAGATGATTGTTAGTAAGAAATTTGCACATGCAAAAGTGACAGCTCTATGCTGCAAAAAAATCTACCCGGCGACGCTGTGGTAATAACTCAATCGTTAATTCATTAATTATTAACAAGAACGAATTGTGAAGGAAAATGTGTTTTCAAATAAAGGTTATTAAACTACAAATGTGTCACAATCTCCAAAATTCGCACGTAGAAATCTTGTGCGCTTCCAAGGAAAAGGAAACTCGTGTCTACCGAGGTAGCATTGTACAGGGAAAAAAGTGGTTAATTAGACTGCAGAGGCATCTTCGAAGATTCATGTATATTTTTGAGGTGCGTTTTCTAAACGTTTTCGCACGCTATTTTTGACTGGACTATATTTTCACCGATTTTAATTGTTGCGTTTTTGCCTGAGGCGCTTGTCTTGTATAAATTTACATCCATAGACTATTCAGAAAGTCCACGCCATTCCAAATATGTTGTTATATCATTTACACGAATAATTTCCGGTGGGATCATTTGCGGGCCTGTAATTATTTTTGGATGGCCGACAAAACAATGTTTAGTTTGTTTGATATATCTTCTCAATCGAAAGAAAAACTATGGAGTAAACGGAGAAATAAAATCGTAAAAAATCTATGCCAGTTAAGACGGTTTTCTATTGATGAGTTTGAGAATGATTCCTCAAGTACCGTATTTGTGTTAGTGTTGTGTTTTGTTGTATTGTGGTTGTGTTATGATGGTTGAAGAAAGTTTGAAACAATTCCGGGAGTATTTGTGAGGGCCGGGAGTAAAAGTTTTAGAAAAGGCAATGAGCTAAAACAAGTTTTTTTCAACTCGTATTATTTTATTGTCCTTTTTCAAATGACTACAGAAACTTTGCTTCTCTTAACAGTTCTATTTTACTACATTGTTCGAGGTTTCTTGAAAGGACCAGGTAACTATTCAGTGTCGGTTGCTGGTTTAAGCCAAAAGAGCATACACGTCTGCGCATGTTTCTCCAGAGTTGTCGCTCTCTGATACGTCACGTAAATCCGGCCCATACGACAGGCGTAGCTCGCTGTTAGCTGGGACAGCGAGAGGAGTGCAGGAAGGGTCAGCACAGAGCATGAAGAAAGACGAAGAGGATGTGTAACCTGTCAGATTATACAATCCATTCCCATATATTGTTGAGGGATCTGGAGCCACTATCGTGTTTTGCTGGTCTGTCAGAATGGTTCTAAAGCCGGATGTTGTATTTGGATCACACCCCCAGTTGCTGTTCCTGCCAGGGTTTGTACTACACGATACCGTTCCGGAGCGGTACACGAGCATGAACTGCCTCACGGAGATATCCTGACCGTAGCTGAAGCTACCGTACTGATCATCTTTGGTACCGAAGCAAACTGGAGACGTGTTGAGCTTCACACATTCAGGACATTCCACACAGATCTGTGCCATAGCTTTGTTCTGGAATAAGATTGCTTTTGCGACGATGGCGACGATAATGAATTTGGCAAACATCTTTCACTGCCAACGGTTCTGTTCAGAAACGAAATAGAAATAAGCAAAATACTGCAAAAAAAAAAAAAGATTTAGCACCGTACGCGTTGGACCCTATTATTTTTATTATTAGCGATAAAGCACTGAAAGAATCATGGAAAATTATGTTCTCAATAAAACAGTACAATTTTGTCTCACGTTGTTGCTTTTTGTCTCACGTAAGCGAGACCAGCTTTGGCCATTTTGGCGAGTACTGTGATTGTTTTACGGCTAAAACAGTGAAAACGCATCATAATGCATACACTGCTTGCCAGTCATACTAGAATTTATAGACAATAGAGGACATCGAGGGCACATTTGTTTTCAATCTTCTTTAACAATTTCAAATGTCCAAAATTAGCGGAAAGCGAGACGAAGTGTTTTCTTGCGTCGCATTTCTGATGATCATGACGCGTCTGATACGATACACTGAGGTGTTAATTTCCGATCACCGTTCTGCGTAAGTTCGCAAAAGTACTTGAGACCGCAAAGTTGAAATCCACCGCCTTGAATCAAATTAATCGGTACTCAAAACAAGAGGTACTCATATTTTCAGTGTAAGGAATTCAAATTCTGGCGATTTGCGTGAATACACAAACTAATCGTTTACCAAAAAAATGATGAAGACTAATAATTAGTTCGAAAATCAATATATTTCGAAAGGCATTTAGTCACATTTTGGCTCGTTTTTGTTCAGCAAGGAAATCCCATTTTCAGAGTACGCTTCGTTTAAAATTTATAAATGCCCATCTCGGGAAAAATGTGAAAAACCTTGAAAAACAAAGTTGTTTCAGATCTCTATCAATTTTCATTCCCCTTTTCATCTTCGCGTCATCAAATTGATCCAAGATGAAAAATGTTCTTTAATATTTTGCAACACCGAAATTTTGATGCTTTTAATTTTAGTCCGTGCGCGCGTAAACTAAATACATCTGATGCTTCTTGTAAGGCACTTGACGTCAAAAAACAGACTAATTAAGGCGACAGGCCCCTAATCAATGGCTGTATAAGTTATTACCACAGCGTCTCTGGGTAGATTTATTTGCTCGCATACCGCACGCATAGAGCTGTCACTTTTGCATGTGCAAATTTCTTACTAACAATCATCTCCGCCTCTGCACTGAGAGCTACACGAAAAGTGACCTGATAAAGACTTCAAAGAAAAAACAATAAACCACAGATTTCGAAAGAGAGTAGCTCCTGAACAAGACCCCTCCATCTTCTCAGATTAGAGTAGACTTTTAGCCAAGAGCGAGCATTCCAATATCAATTTTTCTCCACTATCGCCGATTTTTTTCTCGAGGACAAAAGATTCGGCTAAACCATAAGATCACTAACATTTTCAGAAAAGAGGACATCCAGTAAAGAACCAATTTAGCCTCAAATTTGGAAACAGGTTCTTATTTTCTAAAATTGATGGAAATGGTCTTATTTTGGGAAAATCGTCAAAAACCTCGTTATCAGTAGGTTTATAAGATAAACAAAATAATACATGGTTGTTTGGAGATATGAAATTTATCTTCCCGCGTTCAAATCGATATCTCACGAGTGAGCGCCGCGAAAGAGTGAGATATCGATTTGAACACGGGAGGATAAATTTCATATCTCCGCACAACCATGTATTATTCTCTATTTACTGATAGATCGATACAATCGATATCAATCAAATCAATTCTTATTACACCAATTTATCGATTGATTAATCGGTATCGACTTTTATTGATTGGCTAAGAATTCGAAGCATTTTGCATAAGGAAAACAAGCCTACTCTCAACTCTCGAGAGGAATGTTCGCGGATCTTTTGTTCTGATATTATTTTAGCATATCTGGAGAGACCCTTTGTACAATGACACTTAAGGTCGGGACACACTAGGCGACACGTCGCTGCAACACGTCGCGGCGACATGTTGCTGCGACATGTCGCCTCGTGTGACATGGTGCATTCTTGCGAAAAACCAGTCGCTGCGACAAAATTTTGTCGCTGCGATGTGTCGCACGAATTCAAACCAGTTTGAATTCGTGCGACACATCGCAGCGACAAAATTTTGTCGCAGCGACTGTCGCAGCGTGTGTACCCGTCTGCGACAAATCGCTGCGACAAGTTGCTGCGACAAATTATAAATTAACCAATGAGAGAGTGTCATGTATGTTCGCCGTATTGTTATGGAAAACTAGTTCACATTCCCACCCTTCCAGATTCGTTGTTTGTGCACCGAACAAACACCTTGTCGCAGCGACTTGTTTTTAAGCAGTACACACGTAGCGACTGGTCGCAGCGACCTGTCGCTGCGACTTGTCGCATAGTGTGTCCCGACCTTTATTCATATTTTTACTTAATTTTTTTCTCAGCGCGCGAGCGGGAAAGATGAACCGAATCCTGCAATCTGATTGGTTCCGGGAGCGGGCGGTATTTTCCGATCTTGACCGCGGTCAACGGAACGGGATGCTGTTCCGCTCAGTTCCGCGCGAAATTATTTTGCAGCGCGAGACGAACGAACACATGAAAGTTTTGCTCTGCAAAATCGAAATAACTGTTCATCAACCGTTGTAAATTTGAAAGGACTAAAAAGCAGTGAAAATAAAGGCCTCAAAGTTCTTGAAAAGGCGAGTATTATAATTATTTCTTTCTCAACAAAATCGAGTTGTAGTTTACCGTTCGTAGTTTGCCGTCGAGTTGTTTGCGGTGAGGGTAAGAGGCGGAATGAGTTTGCGGAATGGCATGTGACATGACTTGCGGAATGGCATAATTATGCGGAATGTAATTTACGCGGAATGTCTCCTTGACATAAATTATACTGAAAAGCGCTCCAAATTTTTAAAGAGAAGCCGTTTTGTTAAACTGCTGGCTCAAACCATCAAGGACTGAGCAGTGGAGTATGGACAAAGAAACTTCCATAGAACATCGATGTAAAGATCATTTCACCGTTCATATCACCGATTTACGCCGAATAGAACACTGACAACAAGAGAAATTATTTTCGCTACTTGCCGTGACGCTTGCGAGGACTTGAATTATCGACTAGCTGGCGTTGCTAAAATGAGCGGCTGAATCTTGGCCTAGTAGTTCTGTTAACGTGAACGAAAACTCTCGTCTATTTGCCTCAAAATACAGAACGATATTCTTTCTAAAGCTACGTACGTCGAGGCAAGACAAACAAGTTCAACCCATTTGAAGAGAAGTTATTAAAAAGACAACACATTGAATGAAAGTGACATGTTGTTAGTCGCCCGCGAAATTTTAAATAATGTGTGACTGTGTCACTGCCGTGTTTCAGGAATCATTTCTCTCCGAATCAAAACTTGCTAGGGGTGGGAGAAAGCTATTGGTTTCATTGATTACAACTCCTTTTGAAGTTCCCGGTGTTGGAAGTTCCCGGTGCTCTGCCGAAGACTGGAACAACGTAGACAGAGACACCAGAAATGCACTTGATTTTGTAAATTTTAAGCGTAGCGTTCTAAGTAGGTTTTTTAGTTAATTCTTTCTTTTGTATTTAAATTAGTTTTTAATAATAGTTTTTAATTCCTAGGTATTTTTCGTTTTATTGTATATAGTCTTATTAAGTATTTTTAATCTTAGTTAGGACCTTTCTGAAAACCACTGTATAGTGAATGAAGGCATCCTAATAAAGATTATTATTATTATTGGTTGTGGTCTGTTCTATTCCATGGGTTGGGTGGTGGGGAGATATCATACGCGTGGACGGATAGCGGCTGCCATAGGTGCCTTAAATGCTGATGTCCGGTCTCATCCCATAGATTCGAATTGTGAAGCGCATTGATCACGAGCTTTCTAATGCGCTATATAAGCACCCTTACCGTACCCAAATTCGCAAGTAGCCAATCAGAAGCGCGATCTACTGTCCTGATATCCTACGATATCAAGTCACTGACCTGATATGCCACCATATCACGGTCACTTTGAATTAAAGTAGTGTTTCCGTACGATGAATTGAAAAGAGGTTTTACCAATAAAACAGAAACGAGTATTTTTAATTAGCTGGTGCTTACCGGTCGTAAAATGAGAAAAACTTTCCCGCCAAAACTAAACTTGAGCGCGCTCGCCAATTGTGCGATGTTTGCCGACGAGTACTGAAACATTCACACTGAAACAATGGAGTCGGAGTTTCTAAATTTTTCGCTAAATTTGGATTTTGAAAATTTAGGGAATGAAACTCCAAACAAACGAGTAAAAAAATGTGAGAAGAGGACTTGATAAAAGTGTTGAAGACCAAAAAGTATCAATACAAGCAGGTCAACACATTTTGCACTACGTGTCTGGCAAGCATGGCTTCAACAGAGCGAATAATATCACCGGATTTTTGGCTGAATTTGGGTACGGTAAATACCTAATAGTACCTTTTTGGTACGCTTCGGCGGCATATCAGGCTCGTTTGGTCTCGCCATGGGTATTTTGGCTCGACTGCGTCTCGCCAAAATACGAACCATGGCTCGACCAAACTCGCCTGATATGCTACGGAAGCGTACCAAAAAGGTACGATTAGGTATAAATATGATATCATCATCACGCTCCGTTATCTAAGGGAAATTGAAATTGAGATTTTTCCGGGGATCATGCCACCGAACCCCCACCCCCCCCCCCCCCCTCGCCCCCAGGTTGCCCACGCTTCGGTGTTCGAGTTTAACCTCACCCCTTCAAAATCTTCCTGCGCGGTCCCTGTATTACGGACATTTCACTTGCAATTGGTCCGACAGCCTGAGAGACAAAAAGTCATACAAACTCTACCTCTGTAACACGGCACCTCCAAAATAAAAACGTCCCGGCTCCCTGTCGCGGCCTTAATTTGGTGTCCTATAAAAGTTGTTTGACTGTAATACAACAGAAACCCATGAGTTTATGAATACAACCAATATTGCTATTTAACAGTCTGCTGACTATTCCACGATTATTCAAACGGTATTACAGCACTGCGTTCAGATCAAAGCATTTCGCTGACAATAAACAAGGAAGAGGACCTCAGTTGGGAAATTAAAATGTATTCAAGGTGGCAAAAAAGAAATTGTTAATTCTGTTACCAAATACTAGTAAAGATGGCTGTCGATAATACAAACCACTGAGCCCGTAATGGGTGTTGAACACTAACAATGAATTAATTTAAGTAAATGAGTAGTAATGTACTACACTCTGAGGCAAATTTGCCTTAGAGATATAGTACATCACTACTTCCAGTGCTGGATACAAAATATGGGACAAAAATGGATTCAAATATTGGAATCAAATATTAGAATCAAAAACTGAAATTCAAACCCTAGAAAACCAAGCCTGTAAAACCAAGCCTGAAAAACCAACCCTAACTCAACCCTAGGTTCAAAATAAAAAAAAAAACTTCTTATACTCTTTTTTAAACTTTTTTTATACTGCGTTCGAATGGGATTGCCTTATATGGGTCCACTTGCTACCCAGACTGTACTCTTTTTTACATTGCTCACAAAACCATCGTGTATTTCGCATATAACGGGCTTTTGTGCGCCTTATAGCTTTCATTTTGTCTTCTTTGGTAAACCATCTCTGGTATCGGGCATTAACAATATTATCATTCCAAAACATCAATTGTTATATATTAATAACACAATATATTAATTTCTTATATCATTAATAGTGCGTTTAAACAAGCCTTGATATCATAACTGAAATATCAATCTGGAAAACCAAGCGAAGCCGAGTTTTATGCTGTTTTTATTATCATGGTAAATCTCTTGTACTGAATATCTGTTGTGAATTGTCTTCTAAAACGATTATGATTTTTGTTATTTTTGAATTCATTTTTTCTTTTTCAAGGTCGGATAATACACTGTTTAAATCATTGTAAATGTTACATAGGTATTTGCTTGTTTCATTTTCTTCATTTAATAATTTTGTTAATGGCTTGCAATGTCCATCTTCCTTTAGTTTTTTATCTAAATATACTAAAGTGTCTAAATTTTCATATACCAAATCTCCGAGTTTTGATAATTCTTTTAATGTTACGATATACTTCAGTGTGTTTATTGCGTCATCAGACATATTTTTGAATGTATTTGCTTTGAAACATATTTTCTTTAAATTTTCCATGTTTATTTTCATGTTTGTCATTTATCTATATATATAGTGTATGTTTTTATTTTTATGCGTTTTTTCATGAATCTCTTATACTCTTTTTTAAAAATCTTGCATCTTAGTGCGTTTAAAACAAACCTCGTTGACATAATGAAAATCAAAACCTAAGATTATAACCTAGGATAAACAGATGAGTTTGTCTTTAATATCCATAAGGATATGTTTCTATACAGCTATCCGATATGTGTTTTATTGCGCGCTTGTCATATCCAAAGCTGTATACCTTTTCCTCATATTTGTTAACAATTTGTTTATTCTGTCTGGTTATCTTATTTTCATTTACTAATGTGAGTTCTTTAAAATCGCCCTTAACCATCTTAATCATATTTGTGTGATTTAGTATTTGTGAATTTTCATGATTAAGGGAAAAACCTTTAATAACACATTTCTGTTTATTATCGCCATATATGAAACTGTAGTTTTTAGGGCCACCGCTTACGAAGGTACCTTTTATAACATCACCGTCTAACTCATCTGTTAAATCGCCTAGCATATCGCCTGTTTCTATTGTCTTACCATTCTGGGCTTCGATATACACAATACTATCTGTATCAAAATATAATACCTGTTTATCCAAATAGTCAAGTTTTTCATACAACATTAACCGTGCACTGCTAGTCGTGAAACAGGCTACATAGATATTTGTATTATAGGAATTATCAACAAACTGATCCTTATAAGTGTAACTCATCTGTACCATCTCATCAGTTATGAAATTCATGTTTAAATTACCTATAGTATCGTCGAGAACTACTTGATAAAATTCATTTATGTCAGTTACATATTTACACTGATTCATGTTATTTCGTTGACCAAATTTTCCCCATAGTGAGTTTAAACACATTTTTGCAATAGCTCGTAAACCTGAATTTTCATGTAATTCACCCAAATCAATGTCTAAATTCTTTTTAACTTTATTTCTAAAAATCATCTCGTCATTGTTATTTTTAAAATTATATTTTGTTGATTCAAGTTTTAGCTTCATAAATTTTTTTATATAACCTTTGAATAGATTATCGGATGACTTCTCAAAATGCCAAACCTCATATATTTTTATAATTTTGTAGCCTTTTTCAATGGCTTTATTGACCTCATCTGTTGTCCATGTTCCTGTGAATGATCGTTCATTTTCACTATGTTGACATCTTTTTTGTTGTTTTGATTTAGCACATGATATGCACAGAGGGAACATTAGCTTTTCAGCCTTTTCACATTTGATTTTCTGAGGCAAAACAGGATGATATAAATTTCTAGGAGCTAAAATTTTACATTTTATAAAGCCGTACCATTTTTGATCATATATTTTTGGTGCTATTATTTTTTTGGGATGACCAATGGGATATTTTTTGTAGAACTGAACTGTTGGATACAGGGAACAAAAATCAACGTATTTACCACACTCACCTTCTTTGAATTTATAAAGTAGCTTTGTAGCATTTGTTCGACCACCAAAGAAAGCATCTCTCGGGTTTAGTGGGCAAACCACTTCTCTATTCCAATCATTTTTATAATATTTTTGGAAACATTTATCATTTTTTAATTTACATTCCCACATTTCAGTGAGATTGTAACCAGCAGTTGTTATTTTGTTATTTTTAACTTGTGTTTTATTATATAAAGTACCCATATCACATTGATTCTTATTATTGATTACATCAGGTTTGTAACAATGTGGACAACCATGCCAGAAACAACCTTGAAATTCATAAATAGTATTTGTAGATGCACAAAAACCATCTACTTTTAATTTGTTATTGTTGCATTTGATAACTTTTTCACCACCTTCCAAGGCATGTTGAATTTTAATTTTATTTTTATTACTTATGTAATCAAGCCATGCAATACTAACTGCACTATGGTTTTCTGTTTGAACAACATTATCAATCACAGCTATGGTATTTTTAGGCATATAATTCCCTCTATAAATAGCCAAACAAACACCGGCTATTGTGATGTATTTTAGTGGATCAATATTTTCTTGGTTTATGAAATCTTGTCTGAATTTTAACATACATCTTCTTAATATATCAACATCTGACCTACAGTATTCAATTAATTCTTTTTTGAAATCGAAAACATAATTTTCATTAACACGATCATTATACCATTGTAAAAATTTTTGTCTATCATGGGTTTTCATTTGATTATACCCATAATGCTTTTTAGAAGGTATTTTTCCTATATAGTTTTGATTACAAATTTTGTTGAAATAATGTGGGAAATATCCTTTTTTCAGCTCCTTTAAACCAAACGTTTTAGGAAACGATGATAATGGTTGCTGAATAAAATTTAAGCTGTCGATTATCTTGATTCTTAATTGTGGAATTTCCATCATCATAATTTTTGCACCATTGTAAATACAGTAAGGTTTAAAACCATTATCAATACACCATTTAAGAATAAAATGGGAGTCGTACCCTTTGCTATTATGAGCTAGAAGGGTGTATCCTTTATATTTTTCATTTAAAATTCCATTACAAAAACTATTAATATCATTGAAGATTGATTCATTACCGTTGAAATCATGACAGATAGCTAAATTAACTTCGTGTAACCCAGTACTTTGTACACATTCGAAATCAAAAAATAAATAATTTTCATTATATGTTCTACATGAGTGGCAATAATCTTTTTTAGGAATGCTTTTATTTGATCTGCAAGGTTTTTTGCTATCTTTTATACAATTTCCTCCATTGCATTTGATTTTTTTCATGAAACATTTATGTTTGCTTTCACAATATTTATTGCAATTATTACACATTTTGAAACCACATTTATGTATTTTAATATAAGGTTTTAGTATTATTTGATTGCATTTTGAACATTTTGCTACACTGCTACATACTGATTCATCACCATCTTTTTTAGATCGATTTCTTGTATGGTTTTTGAAACAGCTGTCACCATGAAATACACGATTGCATTGCTTACATGTAATGTCTTTGCCGTCACATTTATCTCCATTTGGGAAATATTTGAAGCAAGAAAGACATTTTTGGGGGCATTTGTGTTTATCACGTCTTGTATAAGCTTTTTTGCAACTATGACAGTAATATGCTACATTTAGAAAAGCTGTCATTGATTTTATGACATCAAAATGATTCCGTGTTTTGTATAAATAAATTTTGTCAATTTTACCATTATTAGCTGTATATATGATTTCATTAAACTGCTCAGAATCGATAATGTTAATCTCAATATCTAAATACGATGCAAAGGTATTTACATCTTCTAAAGTATTGCCATACTCGTTAATTTCAACATTTGCATTATTATGAAGTTCTTTGGCTTGAATTTCTTGTAGTTTCCGTGATTTATTAAAGCCATCTTTCAACTGAGTTGTAGTGTAATTCTCAGGGTGTAAATTAGCATAAGCTGTAACAATTCCCCTTGCTAAACATATTGTGTCATCATTTTTGATTGTGATAATACATTGCTTTCTATTAACTGTTTGTTTTGATAAATGTAATCGACCTTTACCACTAGGCATTTTAACAGATTGAATAATTATTTTGCAATTTTCTAAATCTATTTCTTTATACTCCAACGTATTGATTACATCTGAAAGTTGATTTAACTTGAAATCAGAAACTTTTAACAATTTTGTTGAGATAGGATGATCTAATTCATCATTTGAAATTACCAATCTGAATCTATCATTACCTTTTAACTGCCTTTTCTTTATTGTCATTTCAACCATTTTTTCAAATACACTGAAAACATCATTTTTATTGTTTATGAAATTTTTTCGTACATTTATTTTGAATTCATTGGTATAAGCATTGAATTTTTTATTCGCTGTATTTCCGATTTCCGTTATTTTGAATAGAGGTTGGTCATTGGATGTTGAATCAAAAATACTGTCATCGAAATTAAATTCATTGAGTGTCCTGTTTAAGGTCTTATCGGTCTTATATTTTTGAATTTTATTGATTACTTTTTTCCTTGTTGAGTTTTTTACAAGATCTATCCATGTATAGCCTAGTGCCTTTGCATCACTCAGGTAACTTTTTGATAGTTGTTTAAGAGTATTATGGGTTTTTGTTATTGGTTTAGGAGTGTTTGAATGAGATTGGTATGTCTTCTTTTTTGGTATTTTACGCGAGGGGGTGGGGCTTTTATTCGGCTTCTGGGGCTCGTGTGCTTTATGCTCGACCTTTTTGTGCTCGTGTGCTTTTGGTTCGGCTTTTAGTGATAAAATGAGTTTTATAAGCTCGGTTTTAGATAGATTGTTGAGATCAGATTCGTCCATATTAATATTGGTTGAGATATTTTTTTGTGTCATTTTTTGTGTACTATATAGAATTACCATTTCTTTAAGTATCTATAGTAAAAAATAATTTTTTAGATTTTTGGTGTGTTTAAAAGATAACCAGAAATAAATATATTTTTGGTCACCTAAGGCAACAGATAACAGCAATTCATATATACTGTGCTATACAATATATAATTATATAATTTTTCTTTATATGTTATTCATCAGGTATAATATTAAACCGATCATCATCTTCAAGAGCTTTAATAACAGCATTTTTAATATGCTTTTTGGTCATCATATGACTCCATTTTCCTGCAAGGCAACTGTGATATTCACAAATATCACAATACCAAGGCTTATTAAGCATGTATTTCGTTTTTGATTTAGTAATAGCGTTTTGTCTGTCTTCTTCATTATCGTATTTTTTATTTCGTCCCATTTATTATATACTATATATATAATTCTTTATATGTTTTTTATAGTACGTTTAGATATAAACAGATAATTATTTTCTTTATTAATATATATAGAATGTGTTATATAACATTAAATACATAATTATTCAGTTTACGGTTTTAGCCATAAGTTATAAATAATTAATGACTAAACCATTGACCGAAAAAACCTGCTGACGCGTCAGCAGGTTTTTTAATCTGGCGTGATTTCTTTTGACCAATCATATTTCAACAAGTAAAAAGTTTTTTATATATAAACTTTTTGAGTAAAGTTTACTCAAAAAGTTTACTCAAAAAGTTTACTCTAAAATTTACTGCCAAAACAGCTGTGCCGTGAAGTTATGTGTGTTATATATATAATGGTTTGTAATTCTGAAATCCACGATGAATTAAAAATTTTAAAAGAAACTATATGCCCTTTATGCGATCAACTATTGATAGAAGGTAACAAGGATGTTGAGCCATGCTGTAGTAAGCAGGATATGTCAAATCAAAACGGTATTAATGTTTGTATTAATTGCGGTTTGGTTCATGGTTCTATTTATTACAATGAGTATTTCGATTTTTACGAGAACAGACACAAAATATGGCGTAAAAGCATCTATCATCGTAAATACCATATTGAGAATGTTTTAAACGATTTATGTATTAAAAATGGAGTTCAATTGTCTCATAATCATCGCGATAAGATTTACAAAGTGTTTCATGAGATCGATACTATTCTTCCATCTATAAATAAAAGAAGAAAGAGGATGATCTCAACGAAATATATTATAAGACAGCTGTTTAAAATGCTCGGTATACCATACAATTTCATCTGTGTTACTGAATCAAAAAAAACACTAGCGTTTAATGATCGGTATTGGGGTGAGATTTTATTGTTGAAATTTGATGAGATTATGAAGATTATTCTGAAGTGAATTTTTTATAATATTTTTTAACATATTCATCTACAGTGGGGCATTGATCAATTACTATGTCGTCAAGCACTTTTAGATCGGTCAGAAAAGCATTTTCGTCTGATGGTAAGCCTCTCAAGAAGCATTTTATCTGTATACAAACTTTCTCATAACTTGTGTATGCAAATTTGCATTTATTCACTTTGTCAGATATGTTACTCTTTGTTATATAACCATGAATCAAAACACCCGATCCTGTTAAACAACCTATAACAATAGGATTAAGAGTGATACTACCAACAACAGTACCTATGACAGTCAAGCCAATGGAGGACATCTGCAGAGACAGATAAACACGTTTCAATTTCTTATACTTCCATTTATAACATGTCTGTAATCGGTGGTAATTATTATACAGGTCCTTCAATTCCTTCACTCTATCTTCTGATAATTTGTTGGATATGTGATTAAAATTCATCATATATCTTCTTATATGTTATATGATTATACAATGTTTCGTTCATTCGATTTTCTATTTTTTATTCTGTTATATAATTTCCTGATATTTTGGATCAATCGTTCAATACTTTTTAGTATCTCATGTATTAAATCTACAGCTTTCATATATATATATATTGTTTATACAATTAAGCAATTTATTCAAAGAAAATTCCTTTCGCTTTGTCTATGAACTGGACTTTGTGATACTCTTTACTATTTACTGATATTGCTGTTTTACTAAAACCGATTCTTTGTATATAGTAACCTGAAGAAATTTGAAGGCTAGATGCATTCAGCGTATACCCCGAGAAAATTTTATCGAGACTAATGCCGTTGTTACAAATACCGATTCTAAATTGATTACCTATTTTAGTATACCAGAGATTCAAATAAACACCTATGTAAACATCTCTAATTTGCTCATAAGATACATCTAAATCATAATCGAGTGATAACTGATTAGACTCTAATTTCACCCATGGAAAATCGGATTCAGTGACATTTTCATTTAAATTAATTTCGAAACCACTCATAAAGCCGTTTTTTGGATCAAAATCTTCTAACAATTTTGTGGGATTAAAGACAAGATTACCATTTAATCCAGACACTACAGCACCGTTACTATCTGCCATGATGAATTCAGATGGATCCGTTAGATTATAAAAATACTCGAAAATTTTATGGTAATAGCTGATGTTTCTTTTTTTATCTATTTTTAATTCAAGATCAGACTTCAAATTGTCCCGAAAATGTTTTAACTGTTCATAATTAACAGCTTGGTCATTAGTAGTAGCTGGTTTAATACCATAAATAGCCTTTGTTTTCATATCAATTGATGCATTGAAAGCTATTCTATCATTTTCAACATAATATAGCTGATCGTATATCCTAGGATCAACGTTACTCTGATAACCTTTTATTCCATAAATCACGATATATGTTTGTAATTTTGGGACATATGCGTTCCCTGATTTCATCTTTAAAACGATATCAACATAGAGATAATTATTAGGATGTTGCTGATATTTATTAATTTGTGCTATTGTTCGACTATATCCATCATAAACTCGCGTAGTTGATTTGTCGATGTTGTCGATTGATGATACAATATCGATATCTAGACTATCATGATCTATTTCAGCTGGAAAAAATAGCTCGAAAACCATTGTGTATCGATTGATTGGTAAACTATATACATTGATACCTAATCTGCTTGAGTAGTAGCCTTTATTGCTGTCAAGTACCAGCTTACTGTCTACAACTTTAGTATTGATCTTATGGTATGAATTCGGATGATCGATTAAACTGCCTAACTCGATATCATCTTCCTCGCTTAATTGATTGATACTATCGGTCATTATATGGGCAAACGTGTTTTCTTGACCAACGGAAGTTATATGACTGCTATCAACATGATCAAGCATATATTTTTTGGTTACAGCGTCTGTATCATTGGTTGGGGTTTTTAGATGGGTTATATTATACCCACCCATATGGAGATTTGCCTGCATCATGTTACTACCGTGAATATCAAGCTTGCTAAGAATTTTTTGAGTCAAAACGCGTCCTACGACCTTCTTTAAAAAACTGTTATCAACGTACGATTTGTCTGCTTTGTTTTGAAGGCTTTGAGCTAAGACACCTCCTGATTTCTTCGTTAAATATGTATTATCAGCGTACGATTTGTCAGCCTTAGTAGCAAGTTTGGTATCAATTTCAGTCCTTACTTTGTTATCCTCAACACTAACATAGCCTACGTTTGGTACAGATCGATCGTTATATAAACTTGGATAATACACTTCGGTATTTTGCAATGAAAGGCCGGCACAATCAAACACTGTTTCATTTCTGTTCTTTTTAAGGAAGAATTGGTTAAGATATCGTTTATTTACGGCCGTCTCGAGATCCCTTGAATAATTTTCAATTGAATCATCGATCGCAACGTCATCAGGCGTTTTTAGCCCTATTACTCTCTTTTTGTTCAAATTGAAATTACCTTCAGGCGTAACATCAAAGCCGACTCCTGGGTCACCCTTTTCACCTCGAGGGCCTTTAATTGGTGTAATATTAGTGTTATTTGATTGTAATAAACCGTTTGAGTAACTCATATTATATCAATCAGTTATATTATATTATATTTTTTCATTGAAATTCTTAGTTACGAATTTTCGTGGCTTATCAATATATAAAAAGCTAAATGGGTCTGCAGTTGCTTTGAGATAGTCGTTTTTACTGATTCCAAGTTCTCTGCAAATCATTCCTTGTTCATTATTAGATGGGAATTCGAAAATACAGTGATGAGTACAATTTAATCTGATTGTTTTATCGGTATTATAATAGCTTTGAGATAAATAAATGCAACTGCAATTTTTATTTCTTGAATTTGTAAAATAGTTGCGTATTTCGCTATCATTTTTTGATCCCGTATTGAGATAATCGTCAAAGATGACTAGTTTTTGGCCTTCATCTGATATTTTATCAAGCGGTATTATTTTATCATTACTTGCTTCAATAACAGAATAACCAGCCTCTTGATTAAGGGGTTCAAAGGTATTGAAAAGATGTTGATATTTTGATTGTTGAAGATTTTTCCCATACAAATATATTTTATCATAAAACAATAGCCGATATATCATATCAAGTAAAAGGTTTGATTTACCTCCGCCTGATGGTGATGAAATCAGCATCCGGAAACGTTGATTTGGCATGAAATCGTATAGTTGTCTAAAGTTTGAGGCCATATCGTCTTCAGTGTCATAATTCGGTATTCTCATTATATTATATGGGTATATTATTTTCAGTTCAACAAGGTGTTCAACACGGTGTACATCAAGGTGTTAAACGCTATGTTAAATGTTGATTTTTATATTCAATTTTCATTTTTTATGTAACGTAATAATATAAAATAAAATGAGTTTACTTAGATGGAAAGAGCTTGCAAAGAGTAAATCTGATTTGGGCGATAAAATCAATTATGTTAAAAATGCAATCACACAAAATAATATCGGTCAGCAGACAAGCCAAGAGTCATTTTCGAAGGTATTCAAACCAGTGACAAGTAAATTAGATGATGTAATTAAAAGTAATTTGCAGATAGCAAAAGTACCCAAAAATCGTGTCAAAAAGGGGATGAGAGGTGAAATGGAAGCTCCAGATTACTATCCTGAAGTTGATCCTTTTGAGGATATGGACGTAGATAATTTATTTGATGAGCCTGTAATGCCACAAAATGAAAAACAGATTGTACCGAAACCACCAACATATGAAGAATCTTTAAAAGATCTTTTAGAAGGAAATAAGGAGATTTATGTTGATCCCCAATATTATCCTGAATATGTAGATGAATTACCTCCTGAATACGATGAGGATGAAATTGATTATGCTTTAGATGCTGATGATGAAGTAAGTGAAATACTAGATGACGTTGGTATCGACGATTATGATGTAGTGCAAATGAAATTAGATCAGCCTGAAATGACACCAAAGAAAACCAAGAACTATCTTAATAAGATTTTAGAGAAAGCCAAATATAAACGGAGACAATTGAAAGGTTTCAAGGCGAATGTTACTAAAGAATATAATAGGGGAACTATATCTGAAGCGGAAAGACAGATTAAAAATAAGAGAATAAACAATGCAAGAGTTGCATTAAATGACTACATAAAACATTACGAAAGTAAAGCCAAAACGATAAAAGGTTCTGGTATTCGAAAAAAACAGAAAGGTGGAAATGTTATATTTTTTAACGATGTAAAACAGCTTCTCAAAAAATTGGAATTGATCATCGGTTCAATAAACGCAGGAAACACATCAGTTAAAATGCGAAATATGGGAGTCGCTATATTAGACACACTTTTAAAAAGGTCTACTATAAATAAACAACAATATAAACAGATATATAATCTGTACTTTAAAGTCTAATTTATGTAACTGTATTATATATATGGATCGTGAGTTAGTATTATCATCATATAGTGTTAAAAATCAAGGGAATAACACTCCTGAAAATTTTACAACTAAATTCAACAGGCCTATAACATTGGATAGCAATTACCAATATATGATAGGCCTCAATCGTATTATTAACATGTCATTTACATGGTTTAATGTAAATCCCTCATATGGTAATCAGCTCATTAAATATAGTTCTGATAATGGGAATAAATTTGAAGATATAACTTTTCCTGCAGGTGTTTGGAATTATTCTGAATTTGATGAATATATTAAAGAGATTACTAAGACGGGAGATGATGATAACCCTATATATCCCATCTCTATTGATTTTGATTCAACAACATTCCGAGTAACAATCACTTTATCTCAAAATTATCAACTTGATTTGACGCATAGCAATTTCAACGACCTTATAGGGTTTGATAAAAAGGTATTAAAGGATGCGGTTAATATTGGACCAAGAGTCCCAAATCTAAGCCAAGATACCGATATATTAAATATACATTGCGATCTAGTCAATACTTCTTTAGTCGATGGTGAAGAGTCGGATATCATTTATACCTTTTCGACCAGCGTACTACAGCCGAGTTATTCGTTTACAATCGAGCCTCGTAGGGTCACATATAACCCTGTTAATAAGCAACAGATAAGTAGCATTCGAATATACATCACAGATGGGAAGAGACGGTTAATTAACCTGAATGGAGCGGATACGTCTTTTTCATTAATTTTGAAAAGGATAGAATAATATAACATAATAGTATATAATGAAACCATATGAATTCAAGAGGTTTTACCATCCAAAATTTGGTAAATTTGTATATAAGCACAAAGGGTCAGGAATTATCGTTGATAACATTTTCAAACCGATGAAGAGTGTTATGTCGTCTGTTGTTAAAAAAATTGTCAAGCCCTTAGGTAAGAAGGCGATAAAATCAGGTATTTCTCATGCAGGTGATAAACTGGGTAAAAGGGCATCAGAAAAAGCCGGAGACCTTATAATGGAAAGGCTTAGGAATATGAGGAAGGGGAATGCTGGGCAAAAGGCACTATCCCCAATCTTACAGAAAGTAAATGCCTCACCTGTCAGACACCAACAGAAAAATGAAAGTACTGATATGATCATTAATAGATTAATATCAGGATCAGGTGTAAAAAGAAGGCGTTGAGTAAAATGAATAAAATGATTAAAAAAATTGGTACATAATTGCAAAATTATATAACATAATAATATAATGTCTTTCAGAACAAGTGAATACTTACAGAGATATGAGTTGGTTCGATTTCAACTCGATGATGTTATTCGAGTCCCAGCTAACGGTCAGCACCAACTTAAAAACGGCTATAAGTTCACGATTAACGATAGAAGTTCATTCTACGATTGGTATAATGCGTATTTCGAGGTACAATTTCAGGTGCAAATGTTAGCTGATGGAGCAACCACGGGGGCAAATCGTATCACAGTTATTAATGGAGCACATTCATTGATTGCCCACATGATGATTAAATCAGCAGGAAAAATCGTTTATGATACCGATAATCTCCATAAAGTTACTTTCGTTAAGAACCTCCTCGAATATAGTGACGATTTTAGTCGCTCAGTAGCAAAAAATAGTCTTTGGTATCTAGATACCGACCATAGGATAGCAAATGCTAATCAGAATGCAGGGTTTGAGGCTAGGCGACTTTTGACGACAGGTCTCAATGATGTCAATGTTGTTATACCTCTAAATCGTTACAGTTTCTTTGAAGAGCTGGAAGGTCGAATGTTACTCCCAATGCAACTCCAATTCAATATACAGTTACAGAATGACGCCGAATTACTTAAAAAGGCCGATGATGTAGCTGATAGACGAGTGGTCCTTAATAGATTCCTTCTATGGGTCCCAAAATTGACTCCAAAGGACAGCCTATATGATAAGTTTGTTAGTTCCTTCTTGGTAAAGAAAACTTGGACGTATATGCGCGAAATGTATGAGGTTTCCGCACCAACGAATAGCAGTGGATTCTTCCAGATCTCATCCAGTATTGATAATGTTAAGGCTATCTTTGTATATCTACAACGAGCTAAATCAAACAATGCAGATGAAAATCCCTATGAATTTGATACCTACAATATCAATCTTGACCGTGGGAATGGTAGTTATTTGACAACATGCCGATTGGAATACGGCAACGGAGTGTTTTATCCTGAGACCGAATATGATAGTGAGTCCAAAGTTAGGATCTTCAATGATTTGATGTCTTATGGTATGAGAAAGAATGATTACAACAGCGGTACACAACTCAACTTGGCAAATTACAACTCTCTCTATCCTATTATCTTTTTTGATTTATCATATCAAGCAGAGCGAGTAACTAGAGACCCAAAGCAGTTGATCTTCAGATATAAACTAAACGCTAATAGTGCGGGAGATAGTCCTTTCAACGTCCATGCCATCGTTCTTTATGATGAGACAATCGTCATTGACAAGGTGGGGAATGAGCTGGTTATTGTATAAATCAATCAATTGAATATTATGTATAAACCATTCTATTTTGTATACGTTTTATAAACAAGAAATTATATAACATATAATATATATACAAGTAATGACAACTTATCACTCTCATAAAGTGAATCTGTCAGAAGGACAGCGAAGGAAGCTTTTGACTGCTTATAGAAATAAAAGTGAGATCACTATTCGCTTAAACAATTCAGATATGACTGGCAATGACAGTTTAATGCTAACTCAACGACAAATCAATAAATTGAATAAGGCTAAGAAGTTAGGTGTTGGATCTGATTTAAACATCTCGAAGACACAAATTCGAAAGGTCATTAGGGTCGGTCATGGGGCACCGCGAATTGGTTTTCCAATGATTGGAATTAGTGCTCCGAAAACAAAAACAAGATCAAGAAGGTCAACAACTAACAAATCAACAACTGATAACACTTCAAAGAAGGATGGGGGAAATATTAGACTACCAAGTAAGAAAGATGTATTAGCTTACACACCGCCACCATTCATTGGTTCTTGGGATGAATATGATAAATTTCTTAGAACAGGTGGATTGGTGCTTCCAAAAAAAAAGATCTTAAAACCGAAAAGAAAGTAAGAAAGCCAACATTCCATAAGAATATACCAATGAGTAATTTTGATTTAATAAACTGGTGTTTATATTTGAATATACCGATAAAAAATGTACTAATGAGAGACGAGACTGTGCCACATAATCACAAATTAGGAATATTCATTTACAATCTCCAACCGTCATATCTGAGTGGTAGTCATTGGGTTGCAACTTATGTAAAAGATAAGGTAATCAATTATTTTGATAGTTTTGGTATGCCTCCATTTCAAAAAATAGTCGATCACGCAAAAAAGAAGAATTTAACATTGCTACATCAAAACAATCAGATACAGAATATAAATACAACCACATGCGGATACTTCTGTTTATACTTTTTGAATGAGATGAACCATGGGAATACGTATTCTAATTTGTTGGAAGTGTTTGACATATATGACACAATGAAGAATGAGAAATTCATTCAACATTATTTCAGAAATATATAACTTATATATATAATGGTTAAATCGTATTGCGTAAAGCAGAAAAAACAGACAGAATGCGTACCAGAAAGTGAAAAATATGTTCAAACCAAAAATGGGCGACTTATGATGAGATGCATTTGCTCTGAATGTAAAAGCGTTAAAACCCGTTTTGTAAGCAATAAAAAAAAGACACAAGGTCGGGGAGTTGGTCAAACCATCAACAAAAAGATCGGCGATAAGATTCCGGGGTTTCAACAAGCTCAAGACGTAGCATCTTTCATCATGGGCGCTACCGGAGGTGATAAAAAATTGTTTGATAAATACTGGAGTGGTGAAATTGCTAAAGGGGCTTTTAACAATAAAAATGGATTATTTTCAAAAAAGTTCTGGACATCCCCAAGTGAGCATCAAGATCCGTCATGCTCTGCTACTATTTGGGATAAGAAATCTAAAAAATGGCGAAACACATACTGCGATTAAATATCTAATGTATATATATATGTGTAAGTCATACTGTGTTTCATGTAAAAAGAATACTGAGTCTATGAATTCTAAAAAAGTCAAAGCAAAGAATGGCCGTCTTATGGAAAAATCAAATTGTTATATTTGCGGTAAAAAGAAGAGTAAATTCATAAAAAGTCATAGTGGTGGAGCTCTTGCAAGACGAAAAGGCCCTTCTACTGTTGATAAAATAGCCTATGTAGCATCTAATTTCATAACTCCATCACCTAGCTTTGCTTCAATGGCAAGACTTTTAGCAGGGCAAGCTCTCAAAGGTGTAAAAGACAATGTTGATTACTATAAAAAGGGTAAGGGTCTTGATATTCAAAAACACTTATCAAAACTTGGAGAACTACACATGAGAACACCTACAGGCAAAAAGTATAATTATTGTGGACCTGGTACTAAATTAGAAGAAAGATTAGCTTCTAACGATCCTAAATATAGAGATCCAATAAACAATCTTGATAGCATATGTCAACAGCATGATATTGACTACAGTAATTCAAAATCACTAGCTGATAAACATAAGGCAGATGATCTTATGCTTAAGAGAATATCAAAAATACCATTTAAAGACCGTCCGTGGGGAACAACAGGGGTACAAGCTTTAATCGCTAGTAAAAGAAAAATCGGATTGGGTATAAAAAAAAAGAAGCCGAAAAACGGAAAACGGCGTTGAGTAAAAATGATTGGTCTCAACAATTAGCCGATGAGTTACATAAACCAATCAGACGAAAATTTAAAACTAGAAGAGTAATATCAAATGGAATTGACGAGATATGGTCTGCTGATTTAGTTTTTATGGATAAACTTTCAAAATGGAATAAAGGTTATAAATATCTATTGACTATAATTGACGTATTCAGTAAATTTGCTTGGGCTATACAATTGAAAGATAAGAAAGGTGCATCAATAACTAACGCTTTCAACAATATTGTCATTAATGACAAGCGTAAACCTGAATATGTCTGGGTCGATAAGGGATCTGAATTTTATAACAAAACATTCAAGGAATGGCTAAAGCAAAATGATATTAACATGTATTCCACTTTTAATGAAGGTAAAGCTGTTGTTATTGAGAGATTTAATAGAACTTTGAAAAATAAAATGTACAAACAGTTTACTATTCAAGGTAATACACAGTATCTTGAAATACTTCCAAAAATAGTAAAAGAATATAATAATACAAAACATAGCTCTATCAAAATGACACCCACAGAAGCTTCAAAGAAAAAGAATGAAGGAACTGTTTACTTTAACCTATACGGTGATATGGAGCCATTATCAGCTAAACCAAAATTTAAGGTTGGTGACAAGGTCCGAATATCTAAGTATAAACGAATTGTTTTCGATAAGGGTTATACACCGAATTGGAGTGAAGAAATGTTCGTAATTACTAAGATCCAACATACTAATCCCATTACATACAAATTGAAAGATCTCAATAATGAAGACATACAAGGAAGCTTTTATGAACCTGAATTATTAAAAGCAAAACAGGATGTATTCAGAATTGATAAAGTGATCCGTAGAGACTACAAAAAGAAACAGGCTCTTGTCAAATGGAAGGGATACAGTGATGACTTTAACAGCTGGATTCCAATGAAAGATTTACAACATATTTAAACGCACTATAAACAAAAAATATAATTTCTATTATCTATTATATAATGGAAATACCAATACCCACGGAGCAAATAATAAGATTTGAATCAAGTTATGAAACCATGATTTGATTCAAATGAATGAAAGAAGATAGAGATTCACGTGTAATTCAATCAATCTATTTTAAAAATTAAAACATATAATATATATATAATAAATGTCATACAAAGAATTAACAAATGAAAAAAAATATGATTTAATAAGAAAAGATGTTTTTGAAACGATTTTCATGAATAGTTCACCTATAAAACAATTAACAGACTCTGATTATATTAATACAATCTATCAAACTTTAACTAAATCAAATTTAATTAAAGAAATGACAGTTGAATGCTTAGAAAATAGTTGTATTATAACAGTTGATTACGTAACTACAAAAAAAGGTAAAAAACATTGGTTGGATGCACTAAATGAAAAAAAACAACAAGAGCTGGGAAAGTGATAGAAGTACAATAATGTATAAAAAAATGATACAAATAAGGAAAGTTTCAAAATATATTTAAACGCACTGTAAAATAATATAAAACATATACCATACATATAATAAATGTCATACGAAGAATTAACAGATGTTGAAAAATATGATTTAATAAGAGAAGATGTTTTAGCAACAATTTACATGAATAGTTCACCTATAAGACTAGCAACATGGTCTGAATATATTAATACAAAAAATGAATTTTTTAAATCTAATTTAATTAAAGAAATGACAGTTGAATGCTTAGAAAATAGTTGTATTATAACAGTTGATTACATAACTACAAAAAAAGGTAAAAAACATTGGTTGGATGTAATAAATGAAAAAAAGATAACCAGACAGAATAAACAAATTGTTAACAAATATGAGGAAAAGGTATACACCTTTGGATATGACAAGCGCGCAATAAAATACATATCGGATAGCTGTATAGAAACATATCCTTATGGATATTAAAGACAAACTCATCTGTTTATCCTAGGTTATAATCTTAGGTTTTGATTTTCATTATGTCAACGAGGTTTGTTTTAAACGCACTAAGATGCAAGATTTTTAAAAAAGAGTATAAGAGATTCATGAAAAAACGCATAAAAATAAAAACATACACTATATATATAGATAAATGACAAACATGAAAATAAACATGGAAAATTTAAAGAAAATATGTTTCAAAGCAAATACATTCAAAAATATGTCTGATGACGCAATAAACACACTGAAGTATATCGTAACATTAAAAGAATTATCAAAACTCGGAGATTTGGTATATGAAAATTTAGACACTTTAGTATATTTAGATAAAAAACTAAAGGAAGATGGACATTGCAAGCCATTAACAAAATTATTAAATGAAGAAAATGAAACAAGCAAATACCTATGTAACATTTACAATGATTTAAACAGTGTATTATCCGACCTTGAAAAAGAAAAAATGAATTCAAAAATAACAAAAATCATAATCGTTTTAGAAGACAATTCACAACAGATATTCAGTACAAGAGATTTACCATGATAATAAAAACAGCATAAAACTCGGCTTCGCTTGGTTTTCCAGATTGATATTTCAGTTATGATATCAAGGCTTGTTTAAACGCACTATTAATGATATAAGAAATTAATATATTGTGTTATTAATATATAACAATTGATGTTTTGGAATGATAATATTGTTAATGCCCGATACCAGAGATGGTTTACCAAAGAAGACAAAATGAAAGCTATAAGGCGCACAAAAGCCCGTTATATGCGAAATACACGATGGTTTTGTGAGCAATGTAAAAAAGAGTACAGTCTGGGTAGCAAGTGGACCCATATAAGGCAATCCCATTCGAACGCAGTATAAAAAAAGTTTAAAAAAGAGTATAAGAAGTTTTTTTTTTTATTTTGAACCTAGGGTTGAGTTAGGGTTGGTTTTTCAGGCTTGGTTTTACAGGCTTGGTTTTCTAGGGTTTGAATTTCAGTTTTTGATTCTAATATTTGATTCCAATATTTGAATCCATTTTTGTCCCATATTTTGTATCCAGCACTGGAAGTAGTGATGTACTATATCTCTAAGGCAAATTTGCCTCAGAGTGTAGTACATTACTACTTAAATGCTTGAAGCTTTCCTGACGCGTAAAATAAATTCCAAGCCCTCGATCGAGCTCAGTTTTCTTGATTCAGCCAAACGTTAAAGGAGCTATAGGCAGATGACTTCGAAAACATAAGTGGTTGAATTGAATTGAGTTGCAAACGGTTAGGAACACGTACGTTCTATGGTCGCCCACAACCTCTTGGAACGAGATATGTCATTTCGATGTAATTGGCTCTTATAACAAAAACTAACACAGTAATTTTAAATGCACGGCTAGTACGACGACACTTGTGTTGGACAATTTATTTGGCCGATATTTCGACTAGTCAACTAGTCTTCTACAGGGCCAGAGCTGGAGTGAGATAAAACTTAACGGCTCCTAAAATTTAAATTATTTAAATTATTTTATTATTTAAATTTTAGGAGCCGTTAAGTTTTATCTCACTCCAGCTCTGGCCCTGTAGAAGACTAGTTGACTAGTCGAAATATCGGCCAAATAAATTGTCCAACACAAGTGTCGTCGTACTAGCCGTGCATTTAAAATTACTGTTTTATACACCTCGAGTGAGTTCTAGTACATGCATCTCCAAGCTACGTGAGATCCGACAACAATTGTGCCATAGTCTTCCTAACGTTGTGTGGCCCTCTGCATTTAATCGTCCCACAAAAACTAACAGGCCACTGCCTCTATAATATAGCCCTTGGAAACAATAGTGGTTTTGTTTACGAATTGTAAAATAGAGGTTCCAGCGAGATAGGGGGAAATAAACGAGTATGAGCAGGCGTTATTCTGAGCACGTAAGTGTCTACCTACTCTAGAAAGATCCGAGAAAGAGCATTCTTGCGAAAATAAAAACTATATCATTACGTAAAAGAATGTTGATTGTGCTAAAAAGCATAACAATCATTCACCATGGTTTCATGCATGAAGTTGCTTTTCATGTTCCAGTGATTGTTTCTATACGTTTCCTGAGGTGGGTGTACATCCGTGCTGAAGTACTAAACCATGACATGAATAAATATGCTAATTTGTTGGATGTTGTTTTTAAAAACAGACCGTGTCTCGCAGATTCATTCGCCTTCGACGGTGATTACAAGAGAGGCTTTTCAAGATTCTACAATCATCTGTGTCTAAAGGTAAATTTTCTTATCAAGTATACATTCCTTCACTTAATTTCTAATACACATGCAAGCTGGGGCTAGTGTGCGGATTTTGTACCTATTCGCCTCAGCCTTACCGTAATGATTCGATTTAGCGCCCTCCTTCCAATAAGCGCCCCCTTCCGAATAAGCGCCCCCTTCGAATGTTTTTTTGTCAATAAGCACCCCTATTGTGGATAACTGCCCCTACTGAAGTCATCGACATCGAATAGACAAATTCTAGAACATTCACCGAACCGTACATGCATATTTTTACCGTTAAAATAAACAATTCTTTTAAAAGTAACTGAACTTTTAACAATTTGTAACTCTTACAGTTTCTGTTTTTGTTAGTTTTTTTAATAATATTAAAGTTTTTTTTGAACAGTTAGTTGTTTCTCAAAAAATTAAATAAGCGCCTCAAACTGAACTACAGAATGAAAAATTTAAATGCGAGAGAAATATTTGTTTAGTGAGAGCTAAAGATTACATTCGTTTGTTTAAATCTCACGCTCACTGCGTGAGGTTTGAGAGCTCTGCATCTAATATGCTAGCTGTATCGATGTGAAAGGCTAGATTCCTTATCGGTAAATCTGCAATGCGAGCTAGATTTGTACCTTAATAGCTCATTTGACGACTGTCAGCTGTTAGTAATTTCGTGCTTATTCTTCGTTGCTGCAAATTTTCAATTTCTAACATTATGTTTTCTCATTAAAATATTTTGTACCGTTACGTTTTTTCTTCTAAAATTTATGCCATAAGAAATAATTTTTATGCTATTTTTAAACGTAGAAAACTCTGCCTTCCCTCGAGAAACACATGTGCAACTTTTAGGTATTATTATAGCGCTGGCAAGCTCTGCTCAGTGATAGAGAAACACCACTAGGCATGCGCTGTTTCCTGAACATTCTGGCGCTAGCAAGTTCTGCTCAGTGATCGCACGTACCTTATAATTAGGCTACGTTTACACGGGACCGGTCCGGAACCGTTCCGAACCGAACCGGACCTGTTTACATGGAACCATTTGGAACCGATCCAGGTGTTTACACGGGACCGTTCTGGAACCGGTCCGGAACGGATCCATAACTGGACCTGCAAAATAACCGGTCCAGTTTTGGATCCGTTCCGGACCGGTTCCAGAACGGTCCCGTGTAAACAGAAGGCCTATCCGGTACGAAAATCGGACCACATCCGTTCCGGACCGGTCCCGTGTAAACGTAGCCTTAATAACTCATTTGACGAATGCCAACTGTCAGTAATTTTCGGTTATCTCATTTAAATATTTCATTCCGTCACGTTTTTATTCTTTGTAACTTAAGACTTATCAAAAGCATCGTGAACTAAAATTTATCTGAAAAGAAATAATTTTTAGGTATTTTGAATGTAGAAAACTCTGCCTTCCCTGGAGAAACGCCATTTGGCATATGCTGTTTCTAGACAATATTCTTTCGCTAGAAAGCTCTGCTCAATGATCGCGATTTCCTTAATGGCTCATTTGTCAACTGTTAACTGTCAGCTGTCATTTTTGTTTTTCTAATTAGCTAATTAGGACCCCTTAAAAGGGAGAACGTCTAAGATCGTATCCCATTCTCAACAGAGAACCAACTACTAACGGAGATCTGACTTGACGCAGAGAAGAAAAAGTGCAGTGCAGTAAGTTAAGTCTTATATCATGTTTATAAGACTCTCTCCTCCGCAGAGGCCTCTCCCTTTTTTCGTAAGGGCTGGGAAATAGGGAGAGGTGAAAAGTGAGCGCGCGGAGCCTGGGGATTTAACGGCTGCTTGATGTAGTTCCTCTCGAAGTATAAACCAATGCCAAACATGAGGAAGTGGACGCATTCCTCACAACCAATTTATACAAAAGTATAAAATACCAAAAATACTGAGTCGATAATAGCTTGTGTATCGAAATACATGAAATGTTTTTTGAAAGCCTTAATTCTTTGTATTGTGGATAATTAAGTTTTGATAAAAGAAAAGCAGGGAAGTTACCTACCCTTTGGCCGTTTTTCGATGATTTTCATAGTATGAATGTTTACTCGTTTTTCACACGTATGTGGATAAAAACAGAAAGTTAGTTTTATAACAGGTATCGAAGAAAACTGCGTTGGTTCAAGTGTCGATAGTTAAGGGTTACAATTGTTACTGTTGATAGTTAATTAATGTGATCAAAAGGAGAAACTGAAGTTTCTGACGTGAAGCTATTGTCCGCGGTTCATCGATCGTTAAGGTCTGATCGTTAAGGTTTCGCGATTTCAAAATAATCGCGAAATTTAATACACGCGAATAAAACAATGCGCGAAATTTAAACACGCGAAAATTAATTACCATTACTTTATATCAAAACAAAAATTTTAAATATATGGAAATTTAACTATCTATCCTTGGAAATATATTTCCGTCTTGTTTTCGACTAGCACCCTTTCTCTAATTACTGTCTTCTTCAGCTTGTAAATCGGCCAAGACTTCTTTAGTACAGTCACCATTTGACTTTTTCCGTTTGCAGGCTCCTTGTAGGATTGTAGATACACTTACATTGAGCAAGACCTTTGTATATTTCCAGTAGCTCCTTAGTCTTTATCGACTAATCTAGAATACACTGGGAAAATCGCGAAATTTAATACACTCTTCCTTTATTTTTTCTTGCAATCGAGAAACTTAATACTCGCGAAATTCGGCTCCCGAATTTTCACGAAATTAAGTACACGCGAAAATTAGTAAGAATAAGGTAATAATAGAAATAATAGGGGCCCACGCGTACGGTGCTTTTTTGCAGTCTTTTGCTTATTTCTATTTTGTTTCTGAACAGAACCGTTGGCAGTGAAAGATGTTTGCCAAATTCATTATCGTCGCCATCGTCGCGAAAGCAATCTTATCCCAGAACAAAGCTATGGCAAGCTGTGTGGAATGTCCTGAATGCGTGAAACTCAACACATCTCCAGTTTGCTTCGGAGCCAAAGATAATCAGTACGGTAGCTTCAGCTACTGAGAAGGATATCTCCGTGAGGCAGTTCATGCTCGTGTACCGCTCCGGAACGGTATCGTGTAGTACAAACCCTGGCAGGAACGCCAACTGGGGGTGTGATCCAAATATGCCATCCATTGGTGCCCTTCTGACAGACCAGCAAAACACGATAGTGGCTCCAGATCCCTCAACAGTAAATGGAAATGGAGGGTATAATCTGGCAGGTTACACAGCCTCTTCGTCTTTCCTCGTGTTCTGTGCTCAACCTTCCTGCACTCCTCTCGCTGTCCCAGCTAACAGCGAGCTACGCCTGTCGTATGGGCCGGATTTACTTGACGTATCAGAGAGCGACAACTCTGGAGAAACATGCGCAGACGTGTATGCTCTTTTGGCTTAAACCAGCAACCGACACTGAATAGTTACCTGGTCCTTTCAAGAAACCTCGAACAATGTAGTAAAATAGAACTGTTAAGAGAAGCAAAGTTTCTGTAGTCATTTGAAAAAGGACAATTAAATAATACGAGTTGAAAAAACTTGTTTTAGCTCATTGCCTTTTCTAAAACTTTTACTCCCGGCCCTCACAAATACTCCTGGAATTGTTTCAAACTTTCTTCAATCATCATAACACAACCACAATACAACAAAACACAACATAACACAAATACAGTACTTGAGGAACAATTCTCAAACTCATTAATAGAAAACCGTCTTAATTAGCATAGATTTTTACGATTTTATTTCTCCGTTTACTCCATAGTTTTTGTTTCGATTGCGAAGATATATCAAACACACTAAACATTGTTTTATCGGCCATCCAAACATCTCGAATTTCGTAAAAATACTTACAGGCCCGCAAATGATCCCACCGGAAATGATTCGTGTAAATGATACCACAAAATATTTGGAATGGCGTGGACTTTCTGAATAGTCTATGGATGACAAGTGCCTCAGGCAAAAACGCAACAATTAATAGTCGGTGATAATACCGTGCGAAACGTTTAGAAAACGCACCTCAAAAATATACATGAATCTTCGAAGATGCCTCTGCAGTCTAATTAACCACTTTTTTTCCCTGTACAATGCTGCCTCGGTAGACACGAGCTTCCTTTTCCTTGGAGGCGCAGAAGATTTCTACGTGCGAAGTTTGGAGATTATGGTACATTTGTAGTTTAATAACCTTTATTTGAAAACACATTTTCCTTTACAATTCGCTCGTGTTAATATTTAATGAAATACAGTTGACGATTGAGTTATTACCACAGCGTCGCTGGGTAGATTTATTTGCATACCGCACGCATAGACCTGTCACTTTTGCATGTGCAAATTTCTTACTAACAATCATCTCCGCCTCTGCTCTGAGAGCTACACGAAAAGTGACCTGTTAAAGACTTCAAAGAAAAAACAATAAACCACAGATTTCGAAAGAGAGTAGCTCGAGAACAAGACCCCTCCATCTTCTCAGATTAGAGTAGACTTTTAGCCAAGAGCGAGCATTCCAATGTCAATTTTTCTCCACTATCGACGATTTTTTTCTTGAGGACAAAAGATTCGGCTAAACCATAAGATCACTAACATTTTCCGAAAAGAGGACATACAGTAAAAACCCGCGAGTAAGAACCTAAGCCAGTTTTAGAACCTGCTACGCTAAAATTTGCGAATTAGATACAATTTTTATAAGAACCAATTTAGCCTCAAATTTGGAAACAGGTTCTTGTTTTCTAAAATTGATTAAAAATGTTTACTTTTGTTTAATGAGTTTGGACAAAGCATTACTGTGCATGTATATAATGTCATATTCTAAATGATTAGTGCTTCATTTCTCTACAGAAGCACTTATGTGGTATGCAAATTTTATACAAGAAATACAGTCAAAGCTCTCGTAAGCGGACACCCTCGGACGCAAAAAAAGTGTCCGTAACTGGAGCTGGCCGCTTACGAGAATGGTTCTCGTAAGCTTGCACAGCTAACAATAACCGGACGGACGTGGATGACGACAAAACAAACACTGAAATATGGTTATTATTAAATATTTTTAATTACTGTAAAATCATTTTGACGAATGGCGATGTGAAGTTGATTTATATAAAACAAGATACAGAGGTTGTTAATAGGATTTTCTTTGGGCTGAAACCCAATTTCAGGTAAGTGAATGATATTATTATCTCATTCTTTAATCTTAAATTTGAAATGCAAGAGTCCCAACAAATAAATCAAATTCAATTGTTGACAATAAAATTCATAACGTGACGCAGGTCACGCAATGAGCTCAGTCGATGATTTTACTGTTTTTTCTTCTTTCTTCGCGTCTATATAACCAGTGTATCGGAATAAGACGTCCACAAAATTAAATAAAGTTTAAACTTGCTTTCTTTGTGCAAATCATAGCTCCCAAATGTAAATTTAGCGGACCAGATCACTTAGCGGAGGACGAATTCAAAAATTAGCTTTATGCAAATTAGACACGAGGAGGTCGTAAACTTTCGTTTCTCATTTGTGTGAATCTTGAGTACCCAGATTTTTTATTTGATATTATAACAGAAGAGACATCGAGCTTTTGCACAGTATCTGTTTTGACTCGATATCGGACATATCAAGGTGCTTTCTCGGCCTCCAAAGTTTCTCAATTTTTGCCCTTTCCCGAAGTGTTTGATAAAGCAATATTTTAAAAGGCGAAGGAAACCTCAAAATAGCCGGAAAAAATTGAAAGTTTATGTTGCCTGAAAGAGGAAAGGTCAAGCTATTATTCTAAGTTTATTTCGATTCAAAGCATTGAAAATTGCTCTTATAGGAATATCGAGAACTTTCTCATTTTTACGCATTTTTTTGCATATTTAATGAGCTAAAACCGTTATTTTCGTTTTTTCTTAATTTCTCGAAAACCATAAATTCCTTGAAGATGAGAATAATATTTTCGAACATAGTTCCCCAAAGTTGTTATTCAGGCAAAGTTTCAAGATTTTCGATTTTCCCAGCCTGTCCAACGATTCTTCATATTCTCAGTCGGAGCCTCTTAATATCAAAATACTTTCCAAGCTAAAATAATTAACGTGTAAATTTCAGAAACCTTTTGAAAACGTTTCTCAAAAGAGTTGTTAAAAAAGCTATTAATATAACAGTTCGAATATTGATTAGTGTTTTTCAGTTTTTAATGAAGACTTTGTCACGACACTAGTGGCGCCAAGAATCTATTAAAACAAAGCTTTGAAAGGCAAAACAATTGACGCAAAATGTTTAGCATGCATTATTTCTGTGAAACATGCCAATATTCTCAAACACTGTTACATCATCCAGATGCAATTATTTTCATGTTTAAACACACGTTAAGTTACTCCGAAGGAATGCACTTTTCAGTCTTAAATTTATAAGCGTCAGTCTCGGAGAACCGAATATCACTGAAAGAAAAAGAACAACTTATGTTTGTCAATAATTAAAGAATAAGGTTATGCTAATTCCGCCATGCACATCGTTCGCTAATAAGCAGATGTGTCTACTGCTGAATCAAATGGTTTTACATCTGACAAATCTAATGTACTGAGTCTCTGTTACATTTGAGCTTACAAACGAAGGTTCTTCTATCGAATAAGTAAAGATATGAAAAAGAATTGGATTGGAAGAGGGAATGGAATAACCCTATAACTTAACATTAGCTGAAAGCATATATAATATATGTACTTGGCCTGGAGGAGCGGTAAAAATAAAAGACAATAGTGTTTTTGTAGTCAGTGTAACGACCTTAACAAGTAGGAATGTTTTTATGCGTTGATGCAAGCAAGGTCATTCATATTTGCAAAATACACGCCTACCTCATAGCATAAATTATAGGTCTGAAGGGTTTAAAACAGAGCAACTCTCGCTATTCTCAGTCTGTACTTGAAGAAAGTATTTTGTCATCGCGCTGTGATCCTTCACAAGTTCCACAAAAAGGTAAGAATATCAAACCTGTTAAACAGACTTGCACTTTTATTTCTAATAGGCCTTTCCGATTTAGCGGAAAATCAGGCCGATTTTCCGCTCACTTAAAGCGAGGCGTGGACTTTAATACACGTGTGCTTGAATATCACAACTTGTCGTTACTTTGAATTTGACAGCCTTTTAAATTCAAATTTAGGACGGTAAACTAATAACTGCATAGTTAATTTGTTTGCGAACTGAAATTTTGTTCTCCAGTTGGAACTCTATCTTCGTTTGTCAATCTTCAAAACCCGTTTGTAAAAAAGTCATACACAGTCATTACGTACTTCTCTTCTTTTGTTTAATTTTCAACATTGGCATTCTGAAATTAAAAATACGCGTACATATATGTCAAACCATATTGCATTAAAGCAAACTGAAACTAATTTCTTAATCTTCGCGCTTGACATTCATCTTCGCACTTGCCAGATAAACAAAAAAAGAAAAGAAAAGGACTACTATTTCCAT
This sequence comes from Oculina patagonica, assembly GCF_052425735.1. NCBI lineage: Eukaryota > Metazoa > Cnidaria > Anthozoa > Scleractinia > Oculinidae > Oculina > Oculina patagonica. Next base: position 30,577,307 of record NC_135764.1, on the reverse strand, counting down.
TGGTATGTTCGCACCGAAGTGCCATGGCCTCGCGTGTTACATAAATTAGCACCTTTTGCCTTTAGATGCCGCCGTATTGAGCACCATATTTAGAAGTTCTCTCGACTTTGGGGCGTTCTCACATGCGTTCGTGCTCCAAAAGTTCGGTTTAGGCTACTTTTTTGCCCTTCTCTCCTGCTCTCAGCAATTACGGAAACTTCCATCCTGCTTCGATTCTTCGAATGCGCGGAAATTATTTTCGCTCATGTCTTAGTATGTCCACGTGTACCATATATAGAGGTGCAGCATAACAAAGTAAATTCGTCTTCTGTTCTACAGGCTATGACAACAATGAAAAGCCATTTCTTTTAAAAATTGGTTAATAAAGCTATTGTTCTATAAAGTAATGGAAGAACAATAACTTCCACTTCCGTTGATTTTCCGCTAAATCGGAAAGCCCTAATTGTTCAGTTTCGATTCGACTGAGAGCGCTTAAATAAACGTGCTGTCTTGCATAATGTCACTCGTCACGCAAAAAAGAAAATATACTTTAGTACGCGAGCATGCTTTGTTTATCTTTGCGCGCGTCCACTCGCTCTAAATCTTTTGCAGTTTTTAAGTAAATGAATTACATTTCCACGCATTGAAAGTGATAGAAAATAAAATCAGTCAAGCAGATTCCCAGGAGATATTTTTCAGTCTGTTAACAAAAGAAATACTTCTCGCCTACATCAAAGATGTTGCGCTCTTCACGATCTTCGGAAGCATGCCAGCTTGTCGGCAAATACATCGGAATGAATAGTCAATCAGTTTAAACAATAGCTTGAATATATGAATGCTTAATAACCTCAAAATTTGAGTCGCTGTGAAGTTGTCATGAACGTTTATTCCAAATTTCGCCAGTCAGTGAAATTTGTAAACTTGCAAACTTTCCATGCAGTCCTTACTTACTCTCGCGAAGAATGACACCGGCCAATTTTCATGTGAAAGTACTTTTAAAACATTGAACAAATTTTCTGCTTTTAACCAATTGTCATTTTCCTTTCCTTTCATTTGACTATTATAGCTTATTACTCTTTGAAAATTTTTGTCCTGTTGATCAGTAAAATTCTAAGCGTGGAGCTGAACCTGTGTCTTAGCTTATTCTTTCAGCCGCTTTGATTTTCTGACCAAGTCATTCGATGAGTGTGTTGAGAACAACCAAGTCGTTGATCTCAAAATTTTAACAAGATTTCTATTTCTTCGAGAAAGGTTTTCTATAGTTTAGTATTCCATAAATGCTATAGACCGCACTTTCCAGGGGTTTACTGGCGTAATAAAACTACTTGGGATGTTGGAAGAATACTCTAAAAGCATGCAAATCACTCGCCTAACGCTCGTCATTTACCAGCCTCCTTCGAAGACGTTCTTTGGGCTCGTCACGCGTTTCTCCCCCACGACCGTCTGCTTAACCGAGCTACCACTTCTGTTCGTCGGTGGTTTGCCTCTGTTATGAAAAAACCAATCAGCGCCCGTCTGTTGTATAACAGAAAATCGTTGGGAAGAAACGCGTGATGAGCCAAAAGAACGTCTGCGAAGGAGGCTAATGATTTACAAGCTTTTCTCGATTTCTCCTAGTCCAGTCCCTGAATTCTCTTCCAACATCCCGCGTGGTTTTATTACGCCAGTAAACCCTTAGAAAGTGCGGTCTCTTGCGTAAAGAAATAATGTTTAGGTTAATTTTTTAACATTACGGTAATGTCTATGATTTTCCTAGTATGAATGTTTATTCGTTTTTCACACGTATGTGGACAAAAACAGAACGTTTTATCACAGGTATCGGAGAAAACTGCGTTGGCTCAAGTGTCGATAGTTAAGGGTTACAATTTGTTACCTTTGATAGTTAATTAATGTGTTCAAAAGGAGAAAGTGAAGTTTCTGACGGTGCTTTTGCCGCAGATCATCGATCGTTAAGGACTAAAGCAAGAGCATTGATAAAATATTTGTTCAATAAATAACAAATTTTAATCCCGCTTTTTGATCCCAATTTCTTTTAAACTGGTACCAGTTCTCGAAGGATTTCTTGTTTTCGTGGGGAAGGTTGCGGATTGACACATTTTGCATAGGAAACGCAAGGTGTTACGTTGCTATGAATTGCAACCTCCCCGAGCCCCATAACATCATGTCTTATAGTCTTTTCATTTTTCTTCTGTCTCAGATCAAAACGAAGTGATCATGATCAAGTTCCTTTTTATCTCCTTGATGGCCACCGTGCTGTTGTCCGACGAAGCTTCGGCTGACTGGGTTGATCAATGGGTGAAGCTCAACCAGGATCCAGTTTGCTTCGGAGCCAAAGACAACCAGTATGGTAGCTTTAGTGTCAGTACAAACATCGCCGTGACCTCCGTGATGCTGGTGCACCGCTCTGGTTGGGTAAGGTGTGCTCCTTTTTCAGACACTCAAAGCAACTGGGGATGTAGTAGTGACAAAATTAATGTCCACCTAACAGACCAAAACAACAGGCGACTGGTTCCAGCAGCTTCAGTCCCGAAAGACGACTACGACTTTTACACCATGCCAGGTTACACCTCCAAATCACCGGTCCTCGTCTTCAGTCAAGATTTCTCTTTCTACCGCAACCAAAAGCTGCGTCTGTGGTATGGAGAGGATTTAATTAACAATGGCGAGGGCGACAACTCTGGTAAATCGTGCGCAGACGTGTATGGTCTTAGGGGATAATAAGCTGACCTGATGAAGCCGCAAACCTCGAACAGTAAAATAAAATGGTGATTTTTAGTAGAGGGGACAGTTTTGTAGTTACTTGATTGGAGGCATTAATAAAGGTACTCGAGGTGAAAACAGTTGTGTTAGTTCAGTGTCGTCTCTGAATACATTTTTCCCCTTCACGAAAACTTAAGCTTCCTTCTCTGTTAAGCACTCGTATGCAGCAAAAACTCTGCAATCTGTCGTTTGGATGCGTTTGGAGGCGAATTACAAAGTAAAGCCATTTTGAAAGCAATTGAACAGCACCTGATGCATAGAAGGATATTTTTTTGTAAATATTCCTGAAATATTGAAATTAAACTATCGATCAAATTTTGCCAGAGATGATGTAAAAATATGCAGGCATTTCTCTCAAGCGCTCGTGACAAACATTACTCAAACGCGCACTTATAGAGTTTCAATTAGAATTCCATTGGTTAGGAATTTTAAAAAAAAACTTTAATTTTCCAGCTGAAAGAAGGAGGGTAGCTGAATTAACGAAAATTAAGAAATAAACAAAGAAAGAAAATTGAAGATGTGAAAAAGTCGTAAAAATTTGCCATGATTTTGGGCTGTGTATATGCTTGAGAATGGAAGTTAACTCGCAACTGCCAGATAATCCGCATTTTTAGCAATTCAGTTTATCTATAGATGCCTTTTGTCAGGAGTCATGGACTTCTGCATTTTCCCAATCAAAATTTTGCCGAAATCCCAGTTCCTATTTATCCCTGCAAGCCCCTCTGCCCTATTCTAAACTTTTCACTTGAGTAATAATAATAATAATAATAATAAACCTTTATTTAATCACGATCTGTTTTAAAACAAATACATACTTGAGGGGTCGTCTGTGACTATCTACCTACCTAAGAAAATAAATATTACATTGTGATAAACTAAAATAAACGATATTATATTTAAAAACACATGTGTTTCGGAATTGTCTGGATCGACAAACTGCTAAAATTAAGTTTTTTAAATATGGGGTCCATTCTCGCTTTTTTACAAACTGCTTGTGGTTTGTAGTGTTATTAAAGTAGCTTGACACAAAATTCCATAAGACTGCACCTCTGTGCTGGATTGAGTTCTTTAAAAAGGACGTTGAAAATCGTGGAACAACTGCTTTTTGTGTCCTCTTAGGTTGTAGGGTCCGTGTCTCCACGTTACTTAGTCTGAAATCGTTTTAGGAATCCTTAGGAGTTAGCCTGATGAATCACTCGTTAGTGCGTCTGTTGGAGATTTTGTGAAATGCCCTTTTAAATGTCGAAATAATTTTTTCACATTGCCTTTCCTATACTCCAACTCATGAAATCCTTAACTACGTATAGCACTAAAGGGTATGGTATTAAGGCGGGGGTATACCCATATTTGAATGGAATTTTAGGAGGTTCAGAGAAGGGGTTGAAGAAAGAAAAACAATTTTGAAACACCACCAGACAGTTGATCCCCACGCAAGAGCACTCCAGGTTGTCAGGTGGTCCAATTTTTAACTTCCAAACCTAATTTAAAAATCACATTAAATCTCCATTGTTTTCTTATTTCTCTTAATTTTACTAATCCTTTGAGAAAAACTTTCTTCTCCCAAACATGCCCAAAAATCACCCAAAAATTTACAAAACACCACAAAACATAGATTCGCGTTTTAAGCATAGAGTTTTTTGATTGCTTGAAACGCGAACAAAATATTGCGGACATAAAACCCAAGACAAGCGGTGGATAAACGGCTTTCAGGTGTACCCTGACCTTAAGCGGTACCGGTGTTGGTGTCCGTTTTGGTTTTCGAGTTCTCCCAAACTTTATGATTGTTTCTATACTGTTTCTATAACTCAATAGAGACACGGAGAAAATGTTCTCTAATTCTTATAGACACTGTGAGAATAAACAGAAATCAATCGTTTATTTCGATTATCAAAATGTACATTCTCTTTGTTCGCGCCATCACTAAGATTTGAAAATGTGATGATCGATTACTGGAAGTATCATTTCAGTTATTTTACAGTGAAAATTGTTTATCTCTAAAACATTGATGAATTGGGATACCAGTGAGTCAAGGTAAATTTCGGTGAAGGAGAACCTTACTGCATTTTGTGTAATTTAAGCGATTTTAACCAGGGTTACTTGAAATATTTAGCCTAACATTTTTTAAGATGTATTGACTTATTAAAAAATAAATAATCTTAAGCCCGCGGATGGACTCCACTGGTCACGTGACTCGTCAAAAATGACCGTGATTTGAAACTACTGAAGAACTCTTCAATAGAACAAACCTGTGCAAAAAGCTTACCTGTGCGAAGTCTGGTTTCCAAAAGATAACGGTTTAAAAGAAATCTCTCTTAACAACAAATTTGTAGTTAAGAACGCCCCCTTAAAGGTTGGCACGGAGTGAATTCTAGCCACGCCTTCAAGACGATAGTCTTGCTTTCAGGGGTTCGTTTCTAAATATCCGACGTTCATCCCAGCCACTTATATACTTAATCTTCTCCAGGCATCATAGATTAATTTATTTGGTGATTTTCTTTCTTTCTTACTTCCTTGCTGATGCAGTTATACCAAACACATGCTTCAAACGAGGCAGCAGTACATCCCGTGTAACAAATTTGTTACAACCAAGCGATGCTCCAAAATTGCCCAGGACACACTGACCACACACTGACGCTGAGAGAATTCGCAGTGTGGAACAATTTCAGCAAGAGACCGTGCAAGCTGTGTCTTTCCCTTATTCTAATACTAATCCAATATCACCACTGACAACCCGAACAGAAGATAACCGTGTAAGGGAACGCAAAAGACAGTGGCGAAAGGAGCGTTTAACGTGCTTCGCAGCGCAAAACCTGATTACTTTCCTGAGAGAGGGCCGGGATACAGGCTGTCAAGTTCAATACTCTCAAAGCAGAACGTTCAGCTACTTTTATTTACTCGCATGCTTTGAATTGAGAGACAACCTCGTACAATGATCACCACCTAGAACAGTTAAATTGAACAATTATTGTAATTCTTTTTTTTTTTATTTTTATGTTATGGTTTTGTCTGTTTTACTAGTTATTTTAGTTAATCAGGTAGGTAATCTTAGGTAATCAAATTTAAGTAGCTTCTTCAATACTACTGTCATACCTTCACAAATGTTGTCGGCCTTGTTAAGGGCAAAACATTTTCGTGATGACCACTGAATATTACTTCCTAAAAAAACTCTCATTGAAAAGGATGTTTCATTTAATACTTCCCTCCCATGGACAGCTGGAACAGGTATTATAGTTACGACATTCCATTTTTCCTTGTCAGGGCCATAGCATTCAATTTCTCCCCTGTTGAGCCACACATTGTCCACTACATAAACTTTGTCACCGATGCACAACATGCTGCCAAAAGGTGACAACCTTGATCTTGCTATAAATTGCCATTCATTTGTCCTTTCATTGTACACTTCACAAGTGTTAACAGTGAGAGGCGAATAAGGGAAATAACTAGTGGCTTCTGACCATCCACCAGTAATGAAATTTTTCTTGTGTGTGGCGGTACCAGAAGCTTCTTTTCTTGCTTCTTTAAGATTGGCCAGTTTGTCCCATTTTCTTTTGCTGAGATCATACCTATCAACATCGGTCAAGACCTTGTCCATTGCATCAATGTAGCCACCAATGATTGTGAGGATTATTTCTTTTTTTCGCTGTATTTATGAACTTGTATACCTTGTTGTTGTTCCTTGCAACACTTGTATGTTTATGTAAGTGTTAACAGATAACACCAAGTTAAACAATTTGAAAGTAATTAAAAAAACCGTTCGTATAATGAGCATTATCCGAGCTAGTCTGAAACGAAGGGGCGCCCGCGCCCCTTCGTTGGGGGGTTGGGTCGAGAGGACGGCTGAATTTCAGACTATATCCGAGCATTTGAGTGACTTTTTCGGGGGAGACCTAGCATTTTAGTGGGAAAAATGGAGCATTAAGGTGGAGTATTTTAGTGAGGAAACAAAAGCATAATGTACAAAAGCCTAGCCACGACGGTAAAATGTCACGCAACTTGTACCATGTATTTGTACTGGGAACATAACACATCGTCATGAGTTGTTTGTCCTCTTCCTGTATACTAACTATTACAACAGGAGTCTCAAGTGACTTCCTGGGAGGCGGAAACGAGATGTTTTCAGAATTTTGTGAGTCAATTGCCTTGAAAGTGTCCTTCACAAGTTCAATAGAGCACGCATTGTCATGTATAAGATCACTTGTCACAATATCTTCGAATAGATAGTCACGCGCTACATAAAGTAGCCGAACCTGACGAAATATATCGGCAAAATGTTTCTTTCGCTCGCTTTTGTTGTGATCAATCCAGGTTAGAATGATCTTAAACACATCATCCTCTGCGCTGGTTCTGATTTCGTCACTTAAAATCCACTGGTTAACTTCCAAGCTTGAAATATGGATATTAACCAAGAAAGGGCTTATGCACAGGAATACTGAAAAAGTAAGGGCAAATTTCCTTCTCTCTTTGCGTTTAACTAAACAGATAAGATAAAGTTTTTTGTTTGCCGGAAAAATTTAGACAAAATACACCTATTTTATTGCAATTGTAACGCAAATCGAGTGGCAAATATCAAGGGTTTATTTCTAACTTCTAAATAATTTGCGTTTCATAAAATTAAAAAAGTAATTTTAATACAATTTATTATCATGGTTGGGCGAGTTAACCCAAAGAGCACTTTGATTTACTTTTTTTAAAAGTTATTAAACAAGTTTACATGTTATAGTGACGCATGCTTATTATCAGCCCCTCCGCAGTCCACTTCTAAGTTAATTGTAACCAATGTCCAAAAACTGCTACTCGTCCCGAGAAGGCCCTGGGGACGAGGTTGATTTACACAACCCTACTAATCACAAAATACAATTGAGACAAATAAAAGACTTAACAGCTTTAATAGTACAATTTGCATTTTTTTCCATTTTATTAATGAATTACCTTCATTTGTTACAATTTTTGCATTTCCTGAATAAAGGATCCCAGATTTCTTGGCCGTAAAAACATTGTAGTAACAATCCACTTAATAATAAACACCTCGATCAGAAAGACTGTGCTTACATTTAATTTCACCACACTGTCATTCACATGATAAATGCAAAACTTGTTTTGTCTGTGAACTCTCCAATTGGTTGCCATGTAAGAGTTGCATCTGGGGTGACTACATGTAACCACATATGAAATATTACCAGATATTAAGTTCCAAACTGTTTTTATTCATTATTTACTCCAATTTTAAATTTATAGCTAATTTAGTTATTATTTCTAACATCTATAGAATTTATTAAATACATTAAGATAAAGATGAGCAATAAAAACACATAGATTTCAATGAGCGTTAAACCCTGCACATTTACATTTATAAAATTTTCAAATGTAAATGTGAGGCTTGCGGTCATCGAATTGTTGCATAATTTTATTGCTCACCTTTCTCTTTGGGTATTTAATATTATTTTATTAAAGTTATAAATGTTTCTGTTGGTTTATTATTTATTGTCATTTGGAACCTGGTATCAGGTTTACTTTTCATGCATGGTTACATGAAGTCATCCCAGATTCAAATCTATTATGGCAACCAACTGGGTGGGAACTGGTTTTGTAGTCACATATATCGCATAAATGTGTGTTAAAAGTAAATGCAAATAATTAAGATCTTTCCAAATCAAGATGCTGCTTCATTATGCTTTCATTTCATCTTAATTCTCCTTACTACGGTAGTTCCCATGTACTTCTTTTAAGTTAGTTCTGAAAGTTCACGGCATTATATCAAACTTTATCTTATAGTTGATTATTGTCTTTCTTCTCACAACTTGACTGATGGACAACGAATTAAAAATGTAAGGAGAAGCCAGATGTTGATCACTTGATCTTCTCAGTCATCCTTGTCAGTAGAGACAGGAATCTTGGCTGGACTATAGACACAGCTTATTTAACTGACCACTTGTATGTTCTTTCATTCATTGATCTCCACTGCTTTCAAATTATGTTGGTAAGTCAGCAAAGGAGTCCAAAAATGCTTCACCTTCTTCTAAGGATTGTATCAGACTGGGATTCTGTGAGGTGGATCTAGTGCTTGAAAGAAAGATGAAAAAAATTCTATGATTTGCAAGCCGTTAAAAGATATCTGCTAGTAGAACCTCCTCTGTGTAAATTAACTGTATTACAGATGGGTAGAACTGCTTGACTGCGTCACTATGAAAGACACTATTTGTGAAGGTGGCCCAAACATAAAATACAAACAATATATGCAGTTCTACAACAAAATTTCAATCCAAACTTTTGATTGGTTTAATTATCAACAGTTTTGGTTTAGCCAATCACAATATGTTTTCAATCTTAATTACCATGATTTGCTTATATCAGTAGAGGAGTCAGTGCTCTTGCTTGTGCACTGCAACTGAAAAGTTCTTCTACTGTTTTAAAGTTTTATCTTTATATTTTGCTCAATTTGCTGGTCATTTTCTTAAACTAAACTTGGCTCAAATTCGTGACACTCGCATTTTTTAATAACAAAAGCACACAGATTGTAATAAATACCATTATTTTTTTCTTAGGTCCTCTATCTTCACATCACAGCATCATCTCTTCTATTTAGCAAGGAACCTATTGACATACAGCAAGCAATTGATCCTTGTCTGTGTAGACTGGAACACAACTAAGAAAATAAAGGTCAAATAATCAGTAAAGACGTAACATTTGTCAAGAATATGCAAACCTTCTCAGTATAAGCAAGCTCTGATAACTGATAACATATCCCTACCACTTGTAATAAATTGTAAAGTCAAAAACATCCAAAGGTCCTTACCATCTATACTTAATTTTACTTTATTATGACTCACCCAGAAGAACACTGCTTAAAATTAATATGTCCTTTCCTTCAAAAGTCATCTTTTTTTTTTTGGAATACTTTGCCCATGTAAGTCAACATCCAGTATCCCAACCTGGAAGATCAAAGAAAACACAAAGCAGATTAACCATTTATAGCATATCCAAGTTGACAACAAATTCTTGAAGACAACTGACCTAGCTCTTAATTTAAAATGTTTTTGGCTTTTAAGCATGTGACCAAATGTTTTATTCAGATATTTATACATCATGTGAACACCTCTGTTCTAAAGAATGAAAAAAATTTTGATGGCAAGCTCCCCCGTCCTTGAGAACAAGTCTCATAAATAAAAAGTAACACAGACATGAATAAATACCATTTTTCTTAGGTCCTCAATCTTCACACCAGGGCATCATCCCTGCTATTTAGCAAGGATCCTGTTGATATAACAGCAAGTCACTTGATCATTGTCTGTGTAGACTGAAACACAACTAAGAAAAAAGACATTATTTAACATACTGTGGTCTAAACACATTTAAATGTAAAAGTCGATTTACATGGCTGCATTTTCCATTTTAAACTCGAATTAAAAAAATAAGTGTTTCTTATACTAGTTTTGCAAGAGGAGAGATATATTGTTTGAAAACTCAGACAAGCACCATGTGAGATGTCATAATAGTTTAATTCTTTCTTCAAGGCTTCATAAAAAGCTAGCTGCTGATGATTGGATAACATCTAGCTCCTTGTAGAAAATGGTTGCTTATTGGCTGGTTCTTGACAATCCTGGATATCTGTCGTGATTGAACATACCAGAATTTTTCAAATGCTCGCAAGAATATGCAGAATATGTGTGCTGCCTATGCTGGCACTCTGGCAACAACTTTAATTTTATTTCATTATAACTTACCTAATAGAAGACTTCTTTTAATATGTTGTTTCCCTCCACATTCATTTTTCTCGGAATACTTGGCCCAAATACGTCAACATCCAGTATCCAAGTCTGGAAGATCAAAGAAAACACAAAGCAGATTCTTAACCATTTATAGCATATCCAAGTTGTTTTGCTGTAACAACACATTCTTGAAGACTTACTTAAAGTAAGTATCCCTATTTTAAGAGATACCTGGCCGAACGTTGCTTTGTATAAATAATAATGCATACCGGCGTGCGAGGTAAATTTGCAGGAAATGTTTTTGGGTTTTTTGGCGGTTATACATCATATTTTTCATAAAAAAAAGTTGGGAAAAAGCAGACACCCTGCGAGACTCCCCTAGATTCCTTGGTCCAACACGAGTTTAGATAAACAGGGAAGGAAACCCATGGCTCATTTCTACTGTGTCAAAATTTGTACACAATAACATAAGCCATAACTCCACAAGTCTTCATACAAAGACTGAGCCTAAAACACTACCAGTAGCAGCAAATTAGCCGGATTCCCGAAGAGAAAACTTAGATTGTGTGTTAAGAATTTAACTAATGTCAAAAGACAAAGTGGCCCCGTATTCTGTGGGTTAGCCCTTACGGAACTTACATGAAAGGATGACTAATTTAACCAGGTGTAATTTCAAGAAAAGCGGGTTAACAAACTATACATCTTCAAAAAGCATTATCACAACTCACCATCGACCCTCCGTCCGCCATCTTGAATATAACAGTAAACTGCTGGTCATCTCTCATTTGTACTGTCGTCTCAAGAGACTCTTCTCCGGCCCCAGGGTCTTCTCTTCTTTTGAAGTTGGAAGCTGTGAACGCACAAAATCAAATCTACTGTTTACTAGGCATTCATTAAACCGCCTGTTCTGCAGGTTATTCATTTATTCCAAAGTAGCCCTTCGTTGCCATATACCAGCATACCTTTCACAGACATATCCAGAAATAGCTCTACAGGGTGGATATCGACAGTCATCCACGCGTTCCATGGAAAACCCTGAAAAAATAATAAGAACGAAATGCAAACTGATCCGCTCAAGGAGAGTAGCCTGAATTTCAGACGAGTCAGAGAAAGATGTCTGAAATTAAGGATACAAGGAGAGAAGAGATTGATCAGTTGAATACAGGAAAATATATATTTTATTAAATGTTTCATTTTGTCTTAATTCTTTTCTCCTTACTAAGATCATCAGTTTTTAACACTGAACTGATATAAAAGAGGTTGACCGTACGGTTGGGATGATAAACTGTAATTTCCAATATTTTGTCAGGCATGGCCTGTCTTCTTCAGAGATGAACTGTGTAGCTCATTGCCTGAAGAAGTCACAGTACGGCCTGACAAGACCTGAATTCTTCGGGGAATGAACTCTTAAGTTCGTTCGCCGAAGAAGTCAGGCCGTGTCAGGCCAGACCGTGCCGTGACTTCTTCAGGGCCTGAACTGTGTAGTTCATTCATTCCCTGAAGAAGACGCAGCACAGCCTGACAAGACCTGAATTCTTCGGGGAATGAACTACACACTTCGTTCCCCGAAGAAGTCAGGCCGTGTCATGCCATGTCAGGCCGTGCCGTGACTTCTTCAGGGATGAACTGTGTAGTTCATTCCCTGAAGAAGTCAGCATATCTGACGAAATATTCAAATCTACAGTTTATCATCTTGAAGCATACAGTTGGCCGGCCTTTAAGGTCGAAATAGGTCCGCAGTGCACACAGGACACAGGTGTGCGCTAACCTACGATTCTGACTTGTGACAATTATCGAAAATGTCCGAATATGTCATGACGATTTATGAACCAAAAGTTGTCGAAACAAGGTCCCTGAGTGTGGTCGTGCCCAGTGAGTGAGATTTTTTGATACCCAGAATTCCGAACTGTTTCGGACGTTTTTTTCTGATATAATCGGATGTTCGAAGATGTTCGGTATATGATGTGCAGACGCTGTGATATAATCGGATGTTCGAAGATGTTCGGAATACGATGTACAGACTCTGCCGAAGATGTCCGAAGTTCTCCGAAGATTGCTAACTGGCAAGCTTGCGGATTTGTGCCCAGTTACACAATGCGCGTGGAATGCCGACTCGGTTTGCAGGATTCGATCATCCATAATCTTTTTCTCGAAATTATATCGGATAAACAAACGTATCGTACTGTTCGGTTTAGACATGTTTAGGAGCTAGTAGATGAGACAGGCGTTGGAAGTTGGCTTGTGCAAGTGTATAAAGGACGTTTTCAATCAGCTGAAGTGTACATGTGAAACTATCCGACTAAGTGAACGATTTCTTCCGATAAATTAGATTATTTATCAAAGTAAGTGAGCTAAGCCTCCGTATCGGCTGGAAAGTAAAAACCCTATTGATCTACCCTTTGTAACGTCAAGATGATTTATTTAGTTATAACAATTCATGGCCAACTGCTAAAACAACAACAACAACAACAACAACAGCGGCAGCAAACTATATAATGAAAAATGAAATAAGAAAATAAAATAAAGGATACCAGTTTCCCTGAACCAGATCTGAAAAAGATAAAAAAAAACGGAAACAAGAAAGAAACAAAGAAGAAAAAAGCATGTACACACTCGCGGTTGTGATACAGGAGAAAGCGAGAATCATTACAACTATGCCATACATAGACCTACATAATGATACATATAGTGATACGTGATCTTACAGAGTCTTACATGAACTTGATTATACAGTAGTTACATAGCCATAAATTGACATAGCCCTACATCACCTTACAGAGTATTACATGACCATACATACGGCAATACCTATATCCCTACATGGTCTTACATAGCCATTCATTGTCATACATGGACCTACATAGCCTTACAGAGTAATACATGACCATTATTTAGATACAGTTCTAGATATCTATTTTACCCTATACCCTCCTCCCCCCCCCCCCCCCCCCCTACATAGTCTGACATAGCCATACATTGTCCTTCATACAAAGCCACGCGTAGCCACGGTCCTCTTCCTGTCTAATTTGAATCATAACTGACAAATTAGTACACTTAACAATTATTCCACAAGCGCGCATGTTGGATATGAGATGGCCGGCTATAATCATCTCATACCCAACATGCGCGAGTGGAATAATTGTTTTACTAAAACAATCAATCTCCTCTTAGCTCTGTAGCTCAGATGTAATTAAACCCGAAGGTCGTGGGTTTGAATCCCACCTAAGCCACTTATATTTTTTCAGTGGTAAGAATTTACAGTGTAGTTTAGTTAAGAATCATCCTCAGGTATATAAATGAGTGAATCAAATGGGATTCACCCACGCTCTATTCCCATCATGGCTGTGTAGCTCAAATGGTAGAGCAGTGGACCTGTAACCCGAACGGTCGTGGGTTTGAATCCCACCTATTAAGCCACTGATTTTTTTTCAGTGGTCAGGATCTACAGTGCATTTTTGTTTAGAATTATCCTCAGGCACGTCATTGAGTGAATCGACTGGGGATCACTCACGCTCTGTTCCCATCATGCTTTTGTAGCTCAGATGGTAGAGCAGTGGACCTGTAGCTGGATGGTTGTGGGCTCGAATCCCAACCTTGCTCTCACACTAGAAAAACAACAGTCGATCTGATCTCATTTACATATGTTATTTAGCCATATCTAGTTTTATATATTCCCATGTTGATACAGTACTTCTGATTATGCTTCAAATAAATGTGTATGTATGTATGTTTGTACTTCAGTCCAACTGACATTAAGCCAGTTCGTTCTCTGACCAAGTGGACACAGGCACACGCTCAGTGTATTGCAATCGTTAGCTCTGGCATGGAAGCGTTTCTGGCATATGGCAGACATTCTGGCACTGGCTCTGTGCCATAAGGTCAGACGGAAGAAACAAAGGCCGCAATATTTTCAGAGAAAGCCACATCAGCCGTAGCTGGTTTTCATGCGGTTCCTCTATCAAGATCGAATTGGAATTTGAAAGTGTTTTTTTTAGATGGAGAAAAACGGAGCGACTGCAAAAAACCTTGAGAGCAAGGAGACAACCAACAGCAAACTCAACCAGACTTAGCAATTTATATTTATACTTAACCCTACACAACAGTTTGGGGGAGCCACCTTCCTTTTCCTGTCAAATGTGATTAATAACTGAGTAGTTAGTATACTTAACAATTATTCCACAAACGTGCAAACTGTTAAATATGAGATGAACGGCTATGGCCGTTTCATAGCCAACAACAAGTGTAAGTGGAATACAATCTGTACTAATTATTATAAACAATCTTTTCATAGTGGGTTATGCAAAAAATTTGTCTTGTTTCTATTGTATTGTTTAGTGAAGAATCATCCACAGGCCTATTAATGAGTAAAACAACTGGAAATCGCTCACGCGCAGCCTGTTTCCATCATGGCTCTGTGGCTCATGTAGGACATGAAATCTAAAAGTCGAGGGTTCGAATCCTACTACAGTCACTGACGTTTGTTTTCTCAGTGGTCATGATTTATAATGTATTTACACCCCGTTCTCGAAAGCCCTTGATCAATTGTATTTAATTAAGATATATGTTATCCCCGCTCGAATAAAGGCAGAAACACCCGCTGGAAAAGAACCACCCTCCCTGCCACTCAGATCACATGATACCGTAAAATTCCGGTTATAAGCCCTGGGCTTATACAACTTTATAAGGGTTTTTGGGTGGGCTCACAAGTGGAGGGGCTTATATCCGGGAGGGCTTATAAGCGGAAGGAAAAAAACGTTCCGAAACGGGCCACGGGAGTGTTGAACGATATGCGTTTTTTAGTTGAAAACCCATAATAAAGCAGCATTTAGCCCTTTTCAGTACTGTCATCGGGCAAGGGGGGGGGGGGGGGGGCTTATAATCGGATGTATTTTTTTGTTTCCAGGTGGATGGGCCTATAACCGGGGGGCTTATAACCGGAATTTTACGGTATTCTGAGTTGACTCGTATGGTACTCATGACACCTACGTGCAATGACAAAAAGAATGGCTTCCCAAAACAGGTGCAAAGCAGGATAACCAACTAAAACCGGTCCTCGGGAGCGTGCAAGTAGATAAGCACCAAGTGGAACGCGAGAAACCCTCCACCCAGCTTGGAATTGCGTACATGTCGCCAGCTTCGATTTCAAGCTGAAAGTTTTATTAGCTTGATTTGGTATTAATCTAGGATTTAATCTAGAGCTGTTACCTGAGCAGCAGAAATTATCCACGCAGTCGGATTGATTTCAGGATAAATCAGTTCTGCACATGACGGCAGGAAAGACTTGACTCTTTCTCTGCTTTCTGCAGAATGCCACGCCACTTGAAGGATTTCTATTTCAATCGTTCTGTTCCTCCAGCTGCAGTATTCATGCTTTCTTTATTTTAAACCTTACAGGTATGGAGCGGTACCAGGATACATTTATTAAACTGTACTGCAACCAGTTTTTCTTTAAAGTTCTGAAGTAAAGAAAATAAATGGCATTTGATTAGTAAATAGCAAAGAAAAACCCGCTTTTGTCTTGGGTCTTGCCGTGGCTTGTAGTCGTCACAATTATTATTTCATTTTAAGCAGAATACTATTAGAAAAAAATACAAGACAAATTGCGCGAAACTCATCTTCCGATAGACGTAAAGTACTGAATAGTCTTCCATCGAATTAAAAAAATCAAAAAAATGCCGTTTGAATATTGATCTCTAACTGAGAATAGATCGGGTTTTTGCTAGCACTTTTAATTACTGTAGCGCCCTAGTTACTTAACTGAGATCAGCTTTACCAACACACAAAAATTGTTGTTTGGAGACGTAAACATGTTGAGTAATGGTCCAGTTCTTAAGTCTAAAATTGTGATAGAATCTATTTGGTGATTATTTAAGGCGTGTGAAACTCGTAAGGGACGGACCATTAGAAAAGTGATGGGGGGGGTGGGGAATTTTCGGCTTGCACGAATTTTTTTTTTCTGTCCATTTCTTGTGCAGGAATTTTTTTTTCGGGTGAAACCCTCTGCTCGAATTTTTTTTTTAGATAAATGTTTTTTTCTTCCGACAAATGCCATGTTTTGTTACTTTATGCCATGTTTTTTGACAAATGTTGCTTTGTTGATTATTTTTTAAATATTTTAAAAATGCTGTTGTTCATTGACTTCATCCTTTAGGGACTGTCAATAAGTACCGAGGGGGGAGGGGGGGGGGGTCAAAGGGCGGTGCAATTGGAAAAAGTGGAGACCCACCCCTTCCTTCTAGCTCAAAACACCCACCCCTGGGCGAGGGTTGGAAATTACATGATCCACCCCTTTCTACAAAAAATAGTTAATAAGGAAAATAAAGTCTGTTTGATTGTCTTTAATGGATTAGAGGTTTTTGAATTGATATCAGCTTTTAAAGTGCGATCCCAATCCCTAATGGACACTTTATTTCTATATATAGTTTCTTACACATCTTCTTTCGCTTCTTAACACACCAAAGCAGAATGAGTTTCTCGATCACTTCGTATAATAGATTTGTGTTTTTCATACATTTCTGTGTAAAGTCCGTGGGAAAACTTAGACATAAACATATGCAAAAACTAAAACAACACGTAATAGAAATTCATAAATAATTACTGCAGAAATCCTATTTGACCGGAATTGACAACATAAACTAAGACCACTGTATATCGTACCATTCATGTTTGCAATCTGTTTGAGAAATGAGTTAACTAGTAAGCAATCTATGCAGGCTAGAGAGAGACGAGCTAAAGGAATGTTATGATCACAATCCATCTAGGGGGGTGTGGGGGCATGCTCCCCCAGAAAATTTTGAAATTTCTATGCTCGGAAATGCTATTTTCAGCGTTCTCCACCATATATTTCGTCGAAAAAGAGATCTCATCAAGTGTTAAATGATGGAAGGTATTTTCAGGTATTAATAGGACCTTTTCTTCTGCACGAATTTTTTTTCTTTGCCTTCCCCTTTGCACGATTTTTTTTTCTTGCCATTTTGGCTTGCATGAATTTTTTTTTTGGTTTTTCCCCCACCCCCCCCATCACTTTTCTAATGGTCCGTCCCTAAGTTACCTCTATAAGGCGGGCATTTTTCAGTCTTTCCTGTCTTATCTGTGGCCACATTTTTGAGCTTGATGACTGTATCCAAACATCTTCTGAAAAAAAAGAGAAATGTCTATTATTTACCAAAAATGGTCGGCTACCAATTTGGAATGGTGCAGTTCACTAACTGAGGTGCTGACGATTCTGAGAACCTCACGAGTAAATGATACGAGTAATTGACGCCCTGACGGAGAAGAGAACGGGTTTAGCTGGCGCTTTGAATTACCGTAGAGCCCTAGTTACTTTTCTGAGATCAGATTTACAGAGTTGTTGTTTAGAGACTAAAATGTTGAGAAAATGTCCTATTTTCAAGTCTCAAAATAGACTGCAATCTATTTGGTGATTATATAAAACAAGAAACTTGTAAGTTACCTCCATAACGCGTGCATTTTCCATCGGCTTTTCTGTCTTAACTGTGGCCACATTCTTGAACTTGGTGACTGTATCCAAAGATCTTCTGAAAAAAAAAACAAGAGAAATGTCTATTGTCTATCAAAACTTTTCGGCTACCAATAAGGAATGGTGCAGTTCAGTAGCTGAAATGCTGACGTCTCTGACAGTCACGAGTGAATAACCCTAAAATGACGTCTTTAAGGGCAAGAAAGAGCCAGTTTTGCTTGCGCTTTGAATCACCGTACCGAGCCCTAGTTACTGATCAGAGATTAGCTTTACCGAGTTATTGTTCAGACACGTAAAAATGTTCAGAAAAAGGTAGCCCTGTTCGAGAGTCACAAATAAAATTTAATCTATTTGGTGAATCAAGTTTATAAGAATATCGAGGCTGAAAGAATATTTTAAGAATAAACTCGAGGCTGAGATTTTTAGTTGAAACAAAATCAGGTATTTTCATTTCCGTCACTTTATCTCTGTGAGGAAAGCAATGGTACATGTGCACAATGTAACACGATACAGATCTGGACACCAAACACTTGTAATTGATTACCCAATACTTGCTACTGACAGAAATGTCAAACGGTATTTTCTAAGAATGGTGAGTTCATAAGAATATATTCAGCCTAAAATCGGCAGAAAAATAAGAATATTCAGCCTGGGTAGGAAAAACTGTATTCTTATAAAAAAAAAGAGTGTACACAGTAAGACAAGAGTTCAAAATTGACCTTTTAACTTACCAGTCTGCAAGGCGTGCATTTAGGTTTCATTGCCTTTCCTGTCTTGTGCTTTGTCACATACTTCAACTTGGTGGTTGTATCCAAAGAGTCTCCAAAGATGTTCTGAATAAAACTGAAGTAAGACAAATGTCAATTGTCTACTAAAGTTTGTCGGCTACCACTTAGAAATGGTGAATTTCAGGAGCTGAAATACTTAGACAATTCTGAGAACCACATGAGCAAGTTAATCACGCCGTTAAAGAAACCTTCGCTTACCTGCCAAGCAAGTGTCAATTTCATGGCAAAGAAAAGAAATTCAAGAAGCTTGTTCGTGAAAGCAGAGTTCTTGCTCAATTTACAAGCAAAACTCACTGTATTCTTTAAAAGCGGATTCACTTTCTTGAAGTCAGTTGACGGAGGATTGGTAAAAGAGGCCAACACGAAGTTTCAAAATTTTTAGTTGAAGCAAACTGAACAGCATAAAAGACGGTTGCGAAATTTAAACTAACTTATGCGCATTGATGAATAAAATCGCGCATTCATTTTGAATTTTAATCAAACGTGCAAATTTTTCACGTGCAGGAAAGCATTAATAATACATTATTGCAAAATGCCAACATTGGCGCATGCTTCGATTCTACTTATTTGCATAACAGGTATTTCAGGATTTAAGGACTGTCAGCTGTCGGTAATTTCGTGCTCATTCCGCGTTGCTCCTTATTTTCAATTTCTGTTTTATCACTAAAATATTTCGTACCTTCGCGTTTTACATTCTTTCTAACTTAAGACTTATACAGTAAAGCATCGTGAACTAATATTTATTTGAATATTAATATAACTGAGATACTACGCGCGTGCTGATTGGTCGAAAACCTATAGCTAATATGTAACTACGCTCGACTACGCGTAAGGATGTAGCCTGCGAACAGGCTTTCCGTGGCGCTCGACCGGCGGGGCAAAGTCAACTTCAAAACTAAGGTACATATGAAATTGTAGTGCTCGGTCGCCCGCGAGCGCCATGTCTTGTGGAGAAACTTCGAAAAAAAATGAGTACAGCTAAAAAAAGGAGAGAGAAGCATAGTATTAAGTATTTTAACCATTCTAATATCATAAAAGTAAAACTAAAACTGCAAGGGACCGCAAACGATAATGCTGTTATTTGTAGGATCTACTGAGAGATCTGATCAGCAATAAAATGAAATAAAAGACAACTGAAAGCAAGGCTGATCGTACTACGTGAAAAATTGACTTTGCGAGACACCACCACGACTAGAACCGATACAGCAGGATTGCAACCGCAGACAGCTTTAACATTTTATTAGCAATTATTAGTAATTTTACAATCGATGTAGTTAATTAGTGTAATTTATGTAAATATACGACTCTCTTCTTAGGAGAGGGTCTCGATGGGGTGGTGGCTTTTACGGTTAAATTTTGGCTGTTTTACGGCTAACGGTTAACTTTTTTAATTACGGTTAACAAAAGTTAAAAAATTAATGTCCGTTATTGAAAAACATATTTTTGGTCTTAAGACCGTCCTGGGACGATGAAGTGACCTAGTCTGTTTTTATAAAATTACTGACCGTTTTTTTATGGTTAACATATTTTACGGCTATCGGTTAATTCTTTCCAATTTTTATGTCTAACGGCTTAATTTTTGACCGTTTTACGGCTAACCCCATTGAGACCCTCTTTTAGGAAGACCATAATTATACTGTGAGTAAGACTTCGTATTAAAATAAAGATTGACGATGAAGCAAAGATTGCAAGGAGAGTGTAGGGAACAATTTATAATCATATTATTAAAAGAAAACCATTTTACTGGTACATTATGTGTTTTTCCATCGACCGGAAAATACAATCTGCTCACTCCGTTGAGTTCGAGCGTAAATATTTATCCGAACAACAGTTTGAATCATTTTGACATCACGGCATTGTCTATAATGCTCCTCTTATACCATTCGCTATGTCGCCTCTCACCACGCCAAAAACACCTTTAAATTCTTGGAGAATCCAGCGTTCGTCGGCATATTTCTCCCATATATATAAACGATCAGTCGATAGTTACTTTCGTTTCTGTAAAGAGCGACCACCCTTCCCCTCTCCGAAGGAAGCGATCTTCCGAAAGTAGCTATAAATTGTTGTTAAGAAATCCCAAAAATAGCGCGCAACCCATAGGCCGTCTTACGGATAATGACTTTGCCCCCTTCGCATCCTATAATATATATTTTTTCTTTTATTATGGTAATTGCGGAATTATCACAATAAAAGAATAAATCATTTTAATAAGCATTATAGGATGCGAAGGGGGCAAAATGCCGTATCCGTAAAAAGGCCTATGGAAACGGAAAGACGGAAAGTAACGAACTCAAACGAAACTTAGAGCTGTTATGAAGAAACAATGGAAATAATAGATACAATTGAATCAGTACGAAACTAAACTGATGTTTATATAAGACCTTCATTCCAAAGGCAACCGATTACTCTGGTCTACTCTTACTCTCACTCTTTAATACTCTTACGACCTTTCACAATTTACATTTACAGGATAATTTGCCATCTCAGCTCACAGTTAAGTTAAAATCTCTCAAACAATGACCGAACAGACAAAAATTTATAGCGCAGCCTAAAATTCAACTACAGAGCTTAAAAGCACTCCAGATAGCCTAAACCCCCCCGGGGGGGGCACTCCCATACATGAGCTATATAGGTATGTGCCGCTGTGAAGGGTATGGTTTTCAAGCAGTTTAGTCTGGGATAGGGTATAGAAATCAGAGAGTTTTGGTCTAGAAAAGGGTAGCATTTGCCGGGAAACCGATCGACGGTATGACGAATATAGTCCAGAAACTCGGAAGAGAAAGAGGCTTTCCTAAACGTAAATAAAATCATCGCGGCATCGTTGTTCACAGATGGTTTTCCATTAAAACACTGATAATGATACAGTTCTAACAAAATGCAAGTCTGGGATAGGGTAGGGATTTTCAGTGTCTAGTCTAGTATAGGGTTGCAAAAATCAGCTGAACATGGTCTGGTACTGTCTGGTATAGGGTAAGGGCTTCAAATTCCCAGCGGCACACCCCCACACAAAAATATACCGGGTGCCCCCCCCCCCCGGGCCCCGGCCTAAAACAGCATTTGAGAGTAAACCATTGTTGCGTGCAAGACCAATATAATGAAAGGACAACTTGTACAAACAGCAGCGAAGTGAAGCTGGATCTTGGCGTAGATCAGGATCAGCAATATAAAGTAAAACGATAAACTAAATGCAAGGCTGATCGGACAGCCCCTGAAGAAGGTTAGTTTTGTCTAACCGAAATATTGGGCAATAAAATTTATTTAGCCTTTTTAGTTGTCCGATCAGCCTTGCATTTAGTTTATCATTTTTGGGTGCCCCTGATATATTTTAATAACAAACAAACGACGTGACTTAGAGCATGACGTATGAAATCACCCACAGATCACGTTGACGCGTTCACTGGCTCGTCACGCAATTCTCCTGCTGTTTGTTGGGGTAAAAAGATGGCGTGACGACCCCTGACACCCCTCCCCTGAAAGGAGTAATGGAAGTAAGTTGATATGTTGAAGTAGAACTAGAAAAACGTTTAGGTCAGTCAGTTCATATATTTATATGATAATACTAATAATGATGATGATGATTATGACAATAATATAATTAATTGTTAATGCTTTCGTTACTTCAAAACTTGATTACTGGAACAGTATTCTTCTCGGTCTCCCCTCCTATGAGTTAGAGAAACTACAACGGTTGCAGAATACAGCCGCAAGACTAACTGTTAAAAAAGTCGCAAAAAAGTCGGCTCATATCACTCCAGTTTTAAAGAGTTTACACTGGCTTCCGGTGAAAGAAAGAATCATTTTTAAAATTCTCTTGGTAACGTACAAAGTCCTCCATGGCTTTGCACCAGCCTATTTAAATGACCTGCTTTTGAACTACACGCCTCATCGTTTACTACGATCAAGTAGCTTAAACCTACTGTCTATTCCTAAGACTAAAACTACCTATGGTGACAGATCGTTCTCAGTGATTGCACCAAAGCTATGGAATGACTTGCTCATTTGTAGTCAAACAGTGCTCCGCAGCCTCCACAGCTGAGTCTTTTAAATCGAGACTAAAAACTTTTCTTTTTAACAGCGTTTATATTTGATTATATTTTATAACCGGTAATTGTAAAAAGCATTGAGACTCCATCAGGCTGTAAAATGCGTTTAAAGTACCTTTTTATTATTATTATATAATTAATTGTTAATAGCATAAAATTTATCCTTAATTATAACATATCTTACTCCTAATATACAAAAATGGACTGCATACCTGGCCTGGCAATTTTAAAATAAATGTTATGACTAAATTTGTCCTTTAACAAAATTACCGATATATGGTAAAAGAGGAAAAAAAAAAAAACAACCTCCTTGCGCCTTCCGTCTCCAGGGGGGGTACCGCCGGCTTGTTAATGACGGGGATGATCGAAGGATTTTTTGGGGTTTGAAATTTTCAATTCCGGGATTTTTTTGGGTTGGAAAATTTGGCAAGTACTTGATTTAGATAGGGGATTTTTTTGGGTATTACCTTAAAACGAACTAAAGTGCCTTGGCGCGGCATTGGCGTTTTTATGGTATGATGAATAAACAAAGCGAGCGTTCTTTCCTGGAACGCTTTAGGGGTAATTTGACAAGGGATTTTTTGGGGGGGTTATTTTTGGTCCAGGGATTTTTTTGGGTAATGTCGGAAGACTTAGGGATTTTTTTGGGTCCTGAGTTTTGCCTCCATTCGATCATCCCCGTCATTTATACAAGCCGGAGTACCCCCCCCCCCCCCCCCCTGGGCTTCAGTCCTCGTCAGGACACGGAGATCAAGGGTGTGAGAGACCGAGTTTACCATTCGCGTTCGGTTTACTTTGTTACGTCCCGACTATCCGCCAGGATGCCCGAAACAGGATGAAAGGGTGTTTGGGACGAGAAGGAATTGGGGCGGGACGAATACGGCCACGGGTCTTACGAGATTTTAAAATTTCAGTTCGGGGGAAAGGGATACAGGCATGTATTCCTGTACGTCAAACCCAAACAATCAATGATAAAAATAAAGGATTATCGTTTTGGATGAACATGTCCGATCAAACATTCCCATACATGACACTGGATACAAGTTGGATCGTTTAATACCACAAATATGCCTGTTTTGTGACACATTTTGTAATGTCACGCAATCTTTTCTCCTTCAAAATAACCCCAGTCCCCCAAGAAGCCCCTCCCTGAACCTCTCCAAAGCGCGCGCAGCGGCAAAATTCAGTGTTAGAACGAAGTCTTCTCAAACAGACGAACTCTTCGTTTGTGTTGAAAAATTTTCTCCATTCTTTTCTTTAAGGGGTTTATTCTTCATCATTGCTGCTTGATCTGTTGCTTCATCAGTACGTGTGTATTTTTGGAGGGGTTTTATTTGCAGGGGCGGTACCAAGTTCGTGGCCTCTTGGGAATGCTCTCGAAAACGTGACAAGCGTTGACCTTTTTGTACACAAGAACTTGAAAGTTCTTCAGTTTGGTTTAAACAAGCGTTTTCTCTTCACTGTTCGGTGCAGGCGCTGCAGTGGTTGATACAGAACATTTCGTTTTAGTTTCAAAAGTATTTTTGCCGGTTTCGAACCGCAAAAACGTCAACCCGAAGCGTTCAACTTTTCACGCGAAACCGCAGTCTTGAGACGGCCGACAGTACAGTCATTCAGTGAGGAGGATTAATTCGATCTTCTGACTTCTTTTTCTTGCTTTGTCCGGATCCGGTGCCATCACCACCGCCTATTTATAAAGGATTGTTATCTGACATCACGACTTATTAATATTTGGCAAGCTGATCAAGCTGAATTAAAGAAGTTTAAAATACCGTAGCGACGCGGCACGAGCTCCATCAAGTTCTTCTGAAGTTGACCTCGCGATCGCGACAGAATCAAGACAAAGATGAGAGCGCTGTTGATTGCATTTATTTGTTTACTGGAATGTGTTGGAATTTATTGCTTTAATGTGGATATAGGATCAGCTGAGGTCTTCGATGGACCTGTCGGTAGTGAATATTTTGGCTACTCTGTAGCTCTCCATTCGCATCAAAACAAGTACTGGTAAGTTGTTTTTGTTAGAATAATGAGTTTGGACAGATTTTGCGCACGATTTCGTGCGATATTTATCAAATGTGATATTTTACTACCCTTTTATAATATTCAGTAGAGTTGTTCCGCACAAAAACCTTAGTGATGCAAATTTCCACTTCGTCACCTTAGGCATGCAAATTAGACAGGCGTTCTCACCCCTTTCATTTACCTATTTTTATGAGCTGGCCGACTGAATGGCGCAATTGATGCGACGAAAACGTACACAGTATTTAAAGACTTAATTGAGAACGCCTGTCTAATTTGCATGCCTAAGGTTACGAAGTGGAAATTTGCATTTGTTAGGTTCTTGTGTGGAACAACTCTAATGAGTCTTTTATCGTATATGCGCGATTTATACATGTGAGCGAAACATCCTTCTCGACTTAAGCTAATTTTTCAGCGTGAAAATTTGGAAAAAATCTTGATTTCCTTCATACCGAGTATTCCGGAATGTGAGATCCGGTTCGGCTGATTGATTTCTGACCTCATTCTTGTATTGTTATTTATCCATATTTGGCCAGAATACGTAAAGGAAGCCAATCATTCAATTTTTCGAGAACTACATAAGGTTTCTTTCAGTCTGAGTTAGTTCCGACTGTTGTTAATCGTTTCAAACAAACATAATTTAAGAGGCTTAAAAAGGCGCTGTTTTCTTTTAAAAGTCAGAATGAAATGTGTTTTTCAAAATAACACAAACCATTTGGCTTGAATGAGTAGTTTAAGCAAATTTTAATTTTAATGTTTCCCTTTTGAAACTGGCTCAGATAGGGAATCTTTGTCGAAAGGGACTCTATATATGGTTAAAAATAAATTCGTTCTTCCGTTTTCTGTCTTGTTATTTCTTTCTATTGCCAAAGTAAACTCAATTGTCGAACTTCCCGAAACCAAGCTATTTTAACCATCAATCAATTAAAGCAATTTGTAAATCAGCTGACATTAATTAATTGGTAATTTTTTTGCGGGCGAGATAAGGTGTTTTAATGTCAAGGGTTTTATTTGCTTGAAATATTTTATTTTAGCTTATACTCAGTATAAGATGCAGTGTCTGACATTTGCAGACAGATTATTTATGGTGCTACCATTATTGAGAGCTAACGATAACAAGGCCAACCAGATTGTTATTCACAAGACTTCAAGGATGTAACTAGCAAGAGGCAAGACGAGGCACTTGCCTCGTCTAGATTTTTACCCAAAATCAAAAACAAAATATGTTTTGAGTTTCAGAGCTTCTATATTTCACATTTTCTGGAGGGCATGCCCCTAGAACCCCAAGCAAGATCTTGCCTCATCTATGGCAAAGGTCTGGTTACTGCCCTGCATGGACTTGGTTTTAAGGTGGCAGGGTACACCTAATATATAGTCATGAATAAATTCCTGAGGTAATTACTTCTCGGCTGTTTTGGATGAGATTGAGCTCAAATTTAACACAGACATAAAGGAATGGTGGAAGTTTACAATTGTCATCTTTTATTGGGTAGATTGTGCCAAACTGGAAAACATGATTTTGTGCCCAAGTTTTGCGAATCAAACAGAGACAACACCCTCAGGCTGATTTTATCAAAAAAATGATCAGTTAAAACCTGTAGAGTGTCATGACAGAACTTCTCTGCACTGCCAGCCCATGAAGTTCTATATCTACGCTGAACTCAACTCACAAAATTGTCCAAAAAAGTCTACATTTTGTCCATTCATGAAATTCTTATAAACTTGTCTATGTCAGTCCTTGCACCTTGCTTATGATCCAGTGAAAGAACAAACCAATCACAGTGCTTCCTTTCTGATTGCAACTCTGACAATGTAATTTTTGTCATCAGCGGAATCAGAACCTTGCTTGCGACTCCACTAGTGTGATTTTTACTAGATCATAACATACTGTTCTAATTATGACTGCGGCAAGTGAAAACCAGCCTTTTAAAAAACACAGGGTGCTTAATTTCCATTTTCACGATACGCCTGGTTGGACCAACAGGAACCGACCGTTATAAAATGGAACAACATTTTCCTCTAACCATTATCCTTAATCCGTAATTTTATTTGATTTCTGAACAAAATTTCCGACTTATTTGGCTTAATGGAAAGCACCCAAAGACTTAAAGGAGAAGTTCACCCCAGAATGGCAATTTATTTTCTTTACGCCAATAAAAAGTTTACACAAAGATATGTTATTCACCAAAATTTCAGTCTCCAATGTGCGCTATAGCTATAACCCTACGAAATCTTTCCCAAAACTCGACAACTGAACGCCGCCATCTTGGAGCTGGTAATGTATGCGGGACGTCAAAGAGCTCAGCCTGAAGTTTGGCGAGAAAATTTAAATACTCGAAACTCCTTGTTTCTTCGTAGTGGCTTTTGTTTGTCAAAATGCCTGTTTGTGCATCTCCATTTTGCTCAAACAGAGCTCCAAGAAATACAAAACACAAGGAGTTTTGACTATTAAAATTTTCCTGCAAAACTTTAGGCTGAGCTCTTTGACGTCACGCATACATTACCAGCTCCAAGATGGCGGCGTTCAGTTGTCGAGTTTTGGGAAAGATTTCGAAGGGTTATAGCGAACGTTGGAGGCTGAAATTTTGGTGAATAACATATCTTTGTATAAACTTTTTATTGGCGTAAAGAAAATGAATGGCAATTCTGGAGTGGGTTTAATTATCATTATTAATTTTGTTTGTTTTGTTTTCTACAGGGTAATAGTTGGTGCGCCACTTAGTAATGTTACAAGTTCATCTCAAACATTACCAAGATACGGAGCTGTGTACAAATGTGAATATGCAAGTCAATCATGTACATTCATTCCTGTTGATAACATCCGTAAGTTCAATTATAATAATAGTAATGAGGGGGGGGGGTAAATAGGGGTACGCAAATCCACCAATCAAAGCTATTTTTGGCAAAATCAGTCAATTCGCCGCCATTCATTCAAATTCAAATCTGCATTACTGCATGACTTTTAATCCAATAATTTTTTAAGAAGCTCTCGTTTCATTGCTTTTGCGACAATTTTGCCAACACACCCACAAAGACTGATCAAAGTGATCTGCACTTTGTTTAGTATCCTGATATAACTTCCTGACTTCCGGATTTTCGGGGGCAAAATTCTCAGCTAATCCAAAATTCCCTGCTTTTTGTAATCTGCGAATCTGCTTTAAGTTATCATGAATCTCCGCAATCTGTGCACTTTTTAAGGCCAAATCCATCAATCCATGAACCTATTCACCCCCCCCCCCCTCAATAATAGTTTTATAGATGCATGACAGAAAATAAGTTACTTGAAAGAACATATATTAAATGAACCAACCAAAAGAAGAGAACAGGGTGTGCATGTGACAGAAACAGATGCGCTTTGAGCAAGTTTTAGCCGTATCATGTGCTATAGCCTGAAGGCTGCATAGCTTTCTCCCTGGCCTTACTTCATCTGCCAACTGAAAAAATCCTAAAATTTTACCTGCCACTGAGCAGGAGGGCATTTTGCGTGCGCATGCGTCGATATGGGCTAGTGCGCACGACAGAGAAGTTCTGCTATCGATTGTTTACATATTTTTCACAATTTATGGCCTAATTTTCAGCTCAAAATAAAAGGTGTTTTAAGTTTTATTTGCTGTATATGATACTAAGAGTCCTTGCTTTATCTTCTGACAACAACAAGCATACTTTGGTGTCGGCGTGCCGTTTATCTGATCGACTTTGGCTATGTGTATTAAACATTGCGCGTGGACAAAATGGCGACCGAATGTCGAGAACCGTAATACCTTGCCCATGTTTTTAATAGCTGGGAGATCTAAACGGACAAAGCGCTACGGCTACTTAGTACTAAAGTATAAAACAACAGTTTTAACTATACGATGTTATAATCAAGTATCCCGGGTTTGAGCGAGTGGTCATGATTTTGTTCAGATTTTTCATAAAACTGCAATTTCATCGTTTTCACGATGCAAAGATCTCAAAATCTAACCTTGATCTCCAGCGTCTACCGATGATATATGGAGCCTGAAGTACTTGAGCAATCGTCTAATGCTGCGAAGGTAGCGTTAAAAAATGGTCTATTGTGGTAATTTTTAGCTTTCTTTAACGTACGTTCTCGCTGGTTTATTCTAACAGAGAAACTATCGTTTGTGATTCTTTCCTTAAACTTAAGCATTGGTCAAAATAACTTCACATTTCGATGTACCACAATTATTCCGTTGAACAAGAAAAGAATTACTGAGATCGGTCTTAATTTTAATGTGTTATGGTAATTCTTTGCTGGTAGACTATTTGTTTACATTTTACTATGTTAATTAGTACATTTTTGGCTCCTTTATCAAAATCTAGCCTTGATCACCAGTCAAAAAATAGCAAGAAACGAACAAGCGATATATATATTTTTCAGAAACGTTCTAATAACTGCTGCATAAAATGTCTTAAGAAATAATTTTTAACTATAAACAATGTTATTTTCAAATTTTCATTTCAACGTTTGTTTCTTTAAGATTGATGTTCGTTCTGTTATAACGACTGTTTTACTTCTGTGTCGCCTAAATGTGATTTAAAGAACTGCAGTTCTTGTTCCAGGAAACCCTGTTTGCCAGTCGAGGGCAAGTTGGCCTTGCTTTAGAGTCATCAGTGAGCTGCATTATCATGTGCAGAACACCCAAACATGTCTTTCCCCTCAGGGAAAACCCTTTTCTTTGGTGGCCGTCCCTTTAGGCAAAAAATCTCCCGACAAGCTATAATATTGCTCGCACTCTGCTTGTATTACAGCAATTGATTTGATGTGAAGTTTTGATCCTAATATATCACACTCCAGCACACGAATAAATGTTTTCCTCTTTTTACGGCCTGTTTGATTTTTGTCGGTGAAGGCTTTCCTACCTGTCCCACATTTTTTCCCATTATTTTCAACAACGATCCCGAAGCAGGCCAGAAAATCTGCTTTATAAGAGCCTTGCCACACACAAAACACTTTTTCTTAGCGAAATTTACGTCTCTATTAAATTATGTGACGATAAACAGTACAAAAAACAAAGTTTGAATCTTCCGCGCCATTTTTATTCCCAAGATCACGCGGTCTTTGTACAGCGGTTGCACGCATGCGCCCGCAAAATGCCCTCCTGTTCTGCCACTGATGGATAAAATCCATCTAGCACTCTTTGCTATTTTAGGATTTTCACTTTGTACTGGAAGTGGACAGCTCTATCCGTTTACTCAGAGTATCACATGTCAATCAGATAGGACGTGTGTTTGTTTTCAGGTTAAAATGATTTCAAACTACCTTATTACATGAATTTTTCGTGACACATTAATTTCCGATTTTGAGGTCACCGTGCGCATATTTTGCGACACTTAAATTTCGTGATTTTGCAAAAGTTTTGTATTTTGAATCCCTTTAATTTCATGTTTTTGAGTAAGACACAACTTAACATGCCCTTGAATTAAATAAAACGACTTTATCAAAGGAACAATAACCTCAAAATTAACAAAACGGAAGGGCAAGACTAATTCGCGGCATGCAATAGCAACAACAGAGCAGGTCTCACAATGTCTACAAGTAGGTCATATTTGTGCGTGCATGAGTTATTGTTCTTGAGTCAATTGACGACAACATCCATTAACATTGAAAATTTCTTCCTTCAGTGGTAGTAAACTTAATTTTTCTTGGTTGCTGGCGTAATGTGAGTTACTTGATTTTTGCATCATGTTATGTTCGCAACACTAGCTTATTGTTCGCGTCACTTTTAATTTTGCAATTTTTTTGGAATTGCGACATTCGCGAAATCAACATGTCGCGAAAATTTCATGTATATGTAAAAACTTAAGGTAGTTATAGTCTCCTTTGTTTTATTTCAGATTTGTCTCAAGCCATTATCCTTATGAGAAAAGCAGAATACAAATCAAACTAATTTTTACTTAGCCAAATTCATTTTATGCTACATGTATTAATAACATGTACATGCATGGATTATAATTTGTGGTCTTTAGTGATATGCGAACTCTAAAATTCAATCCTCACTTAACGGTTTACGCTTTTCGCTGCCATCGATCATCTTAGCGGACCTCTCGGGAAACAGAATAACAGTACATTAACCTAAAATTTCTGAGCTGATTGTTTTTTATTATTATTTATTTATTAGCTGAGGAAACACGGCAATCTGTTTTAAATAATCAACAAGTAACAGTAAAACTTGAGGAGAAGAGTGGCCAGTGGCTTGGAGGGACAGTTCGCAGTACTGGCAAAGATGGCAAAGCACTGGTACAGTTTTTGTTAAATTATTTTTCGATATTGTTTTTATTTATTGTTTAAAGTGTGGCTACCCCCTGGTTAGCTCAGTTGGTAGAGCGCCAGACTGCTGTGCGGGAGGTCGTGGGTTCGAACCCCAGACCGGACCAACACTCAGGGTCTTAAAATAACTGAGGAGAATGTGCTGCCTTTGTAATTACATCTGCAAATGGTTAGACATTCTAG
Organism: Oculina patagonica; assembly: GCF_052425735.1. Classification (NCBI taxonomy): domain Eukaryota; kingdom Metazoa; phylum Cnidaria; class Anthozoa; order Scleractinia; family Oculinidae; genus Oculina; species Oculina patagonica. The sequence continues at coordinate 30,546,078 of NC_135764.1, read as the reverse complement.
TCTTCTCGGAAAAGGACGATAAACCGTAGGTCCCGTCTCCTGTATCTTCAGTCTTGTAACAGGGGACGTTAAAGAACCCACACACTATTCGCAAAGAGTAGGGCACGAAGCTCCCGGTGTTGTGGTCTGGTGTGTATAGCGCATTTGAACGTATGGAAAATGCGCTATATAAATGCATTATCATTATCATTACCCCGAACATTACACTTTTTGGCTCGGAGGGTTCAGTTCCGACAAACAAAAATTAATCAGTTTTTATTCACAGGAACCACTTTATTTCCGAGGTAACAACTAGTGAAGTACGCTTAACCAAGGTGGATGGCTTCATGATTTTATGGATTTCAACAGGAAACATACTTCACTTGTGATAAGAAAACATGGCAACTAGCAAGAAAGGCACAGTTAGCAACATGGGTGGTCACCATTTGAAGCGAATTTGTTATCTCTGCTGACCTTACCAACAAAAGTTACATGCATGCCACTAAGATAATGGAGCTCTAGACTTTCTAAAAAGAAAATTGCTCACAATATTTCCCAGGGTGGGAGGTACCCATACACTTTTTTTCAATATGGCAGAAAAAAAATTATTTAAATTTATTCTTTTGTTTTCATGTTAATTGGCCTTCGTGGCTTTGGTCGATCTGCAGAAGTCAAAAGAATTTTTGGATTAAAACGAGGCCATGAAGGCCAATTTACCTGAAAACAATTTAAGGATACAGGTTTATTCGGGCATAACCTGCTTTGCTATTTACGGGATAGTGATTTATCAAGTGGATAGCGTTATCCACCTTTTGAACAACTAGGGCCTGGCTGATTTCAATTGAAATGGATGTTTCTTGCTATTTCAGACTTGTGCATCCAGGTACATTTACCGAGGTTTGCCTCCAAACCCTGATGGTGACCTGCAATATCGCTGGCTTCTGGGAAGATGTTTTCTTCTAACAGGAGACCTGACACGTGTAACAGGACAAGCTCGCGATCCTTGCTTTAAAGGTACAAGTTCAATAACATTCTTATTATTAAATAAACGAATAAATAAAAATAAAAAATTAATTATGGGTAAATCACTTTTAGCATGACTGTGCTAATTGTGGATACTATAACTTGTTAAAAACTCCAACTGGCAGGAGGCTCCCCAGTTGACTACAGTCGAAGCTCTTGTAAGCGGACACCCTCGGGACGCCAAAAAAGTGTCCGAAACTGGAGCTGGCTGCTAACGAGAATGGCTCACGTAAGCGGCCACTAGAGGTGAAGGGGAAAGATGGCCGCTTACGGGAGCTTGCCCAGCTAACAATAACCGGAGGGACGTGGATGACGACAACGAAATATGGTACTGTAATTACTGTAAATCATTGTGACGAATGATGATGTGAAGTTGATTTATAAAAACAAGATACAGAGGTTGTTAATAGGATTTTCTTTGGGCTGTCCGTTTACGGGAGCTTAAAAACAAAGAAAGAGTGTGAGTCGTAATCTCTGAAAGTGTCAGTGGCCGCTTACGGGAATGTCCGCTTACGAGAATGTAAAAATACAGAGTTTGTATGGGAGTTATAACGGGGTCTCAGACAAGGTGACCGTCAGTAGAGCTGTCCGCTTACGAGAGTGTCGGTTAAGAGAGCTTCGACTGTATTTACATAGCATGGAGGAGTTGAATTGGGACAACCAAAGACAAATCCATTTAGAGGCAGGACAGAGGATTTGAGCGTGGAACCTCCAGATGACATGTCCATCAAACTAACCACTATGCCATGCTCCCTCCGCTGATTTATTCAAAGTGGTTACAGCTTGTAAGGGGCTTGCCCTGCTCCTGGAATTCCATCGTCATTATTTTTTTTTTAATTTATACATCACAAAGAACTTAAATTTTGAATTTATTGGTAGTTTTCAAGGGTTTGAAAAAGTGAACATTAAAAGATACTTGCTCAGCAAGAATATCAACTTACCCCGAGTTTGGGAGACGTCGTACCCTAATTGTCAGTGTGCTGGATTCTGGATTGAGCGGTCTGGGTTTTGTGAGGCTTTACTCTTATAGTATCTCTCTTCACCCAGGTGTATAAAAGGGTACCACTGAATTTAATGCGGGAGGGGGGTAACCCTGCTAGGGACTAGCATCCCAACCAGGGGGAGTAGTTGTTTCAGCTCCTAGTTGTTTCATGCTACTGAAACTGGTATAAGCTCCGGCCTGATGGGCCACTAGGCTCAAACACAGACTTAACCTACCTATCAGATGACCAGATGCCACCTTTTTAAGCCCTGATTTGTAATCACTTCTTAAAGGCAAAGTTAAAGCTAAACTGATTATCAGTCATGACAATTTTTGTTTATATTTTGATAGTAAAGTAAAGTCTGTCTCCGAGCCATGAGGCCCATACAGCCGGAGCTTATCCCAGTTTCCGTAGCATTAAGCGACTAGGAGTATTGCTACTCCCCCCTGGATGGGATGCTAGTCCATCGCAAGGTTACCCCCCAGCAGTAAGTTCGCCGGTACCCATTTATACACCTGGGTGGAGAGAGGCACTGTGAGAGTAAAGTGTCTTGCCCAAGAACACAATGCAGCGCCCCGGCCAGGTCTCGAACGCGGGCCGTTCGACTTGGAGCCGAGCGCGCTAACCATTAGGCCACCGTGCCTCCCATCTCATCTCTTAAAGGCAAAGTTAAAGCTAAACTGATTATCAGTCATGACAATTTTTGTTTATATTTTGATAGTACTAAATTTAATTTTTGTTTATATTTTGATAGTACTAAATTTAATTTACTGTAACATGCTTCTGCATTATAAAATTAGAGTTTCGTTTATGCGCTAATTTTTGTAAATAATCCCAGACGTTTCGGGTCTTCTGTCCCCTCATCAGTGGAAAATTGCCGTTACAGTCAGTGCGCGTCACTGTATTTGAATGTGGCAACATTGCGTGCGCGCGCGCTAACTGAGTCCATTAAATAAAAGCAAAGCCGCGCGGCATAAACATTGACTTTGCTTTTATTTAATGGATTCAGTTAGCGCGCGCACACGCAATGTTGCCACATTCAAATACAGTGACGCGCTGACTGTAACGGCAATTTTCCACTGATGAAGGGACAGAAGTCCCGAAACGTCTGGGATTATTTACAAAAATTAGCGCATAAACGAAACTCTAATTTTATTATGCAATCATCTGACTGCGCTACACAGTTTTTTAACAATATTTTGACAATATTGTGATCTTATTATGCTTCTGCATTGCTTTTTTAGAATCGAAAGGCAACAATTATTATGGTTACTGTCAGGCAGGATTTAGTGCGGAGTTCACAGTCGATGGCTATGACGTTGTCATGGGAACAGTTGGAGCAAGGAGGTGGAGAGGTAAAAATCACCATTTGTACTGGACACTTGATGCGTCCAGGGCTGTCATTAAGCAGCCGTAACATTGAAATTATCAGGTGCCCGTAGCATTTCGTTCTGAATGCAATTATATTAAAGTAACACAAATTAACGGGTTACAGCCCTTAATGACAGCCTTGGTGTCTGTTATATACTGGTTATGCTATGTTTTTGAGTGGTATATTGCAATTCCTGCTTTTTAATTGGTTAACAGGCAATGGTATATGAGCTCACATACCATTGACCCTATTATGGTAGCCAAAACGCGTGAATGAAAACAGCTGGGGAGCTCAAAAATTGCAATTTTAATAAAAGTACAATTATTCTACTCGCACTTGTTGGATATGAGATCGTTATAGCCAACTCGGCACTACCGCGCCTCATTGGCTATCTGCCATTTCATATCCAACGCATGCTCGTGGAATAATTTAAATATCCCACAAGCAGGCTTTTAGCCAGGATTTAAAAAGTGGCAGTACAAGGCCTGACTTTGTCCCCATAGGAGGGCCTGAGGAGCATGCAAGGTGTTTTGCTGCAGTTATGAGTGCAAAGTTATCTAGTACAGATTTCAAGATTTGAAATAAAAAAAACTCTGTTTACAGTTATTCATATTAATTTTCTCTGAAAAGTGGCCGTCCAAAGGACTCCTGGACACCCACCTGGCTAACCTGCCCACAAGTGACTTGATTTTTCAGTATATACACTTGATTTTTCAGTATACACACAAGCCTTTAGGCTTGAAAATTTTCTCTGAGCTGATCGAATTGATTAAAGGTGTTGTTTGAATGGTTCCACAGTCTGATACTATACAAATGTGTGTTATAACCACCTTTCACAGCATGCCAAACAGCCAATACCGCATAAAATTATTTTTTGGTAGCCTCAATAGCCAAGCTGGGTTTTGATCCATACTGATGGAATCACCTTGTACAGCATAACCCCGGGGGGGGGGGGGGGTATCAATTTTCGCTTTCTTTATCCATAAATAGGGTCAGGGTTTGAGAACCTTGGCAGCACACCCGTATCCGAAATTTATGGGAGTACCCCCCCCCCCCCCCCCCGGAGCATAACAAGCAGCCCTGCCTCCAATGTTATTGGTGTAATTGTGTCGATGGCTTTGTTTCTAGGTGGTTTAGTCCTCACCAGTGCCAGTACTAGTGGAAGCTCGCCTGTTAATTATGCCTTGTCACCACAAGATCAAATTGACTTTGGAAATTACATGGGTATGTCACTATGTCTTGTGATATTGCAGCTATTAATGATTTACAGTAAAACGATTTAATTACTAATAATGCAATTTTTTTTTCTGTGCTGATGGAAGTCAGGGCTTGAAACTAACTTTTTAACTCACTGGTTTACTGGCTAGTGACATGTCAGATTTTACTAGCCAAAAGTAGTTTTTCACTAGTCAGGTACCGGTATACCGTCGATTGCATCTATCTGTACAAACGCTGGCGCTAAAAACAAGCTAGTAGGTAGCCAAAACCTAAATTTTAGTAGCCTTTGGCTAGTTGGCTACCGTTAGTCTCGAGCCCTGAAAATTAAGCTTATTAATTGACTTTTGTTTCATTGTTGTTTAGGATATTCAGTGACGAGTGGACATTTTTCAAGCCCATCAAGAACAGGTTTGCTGATTACAGTTGAATCTTGATAACTAGAACTTTTAAGGGAAATCGAAAAAATAATTAATGTTCAAGATTCGGGAGTTCGAGTTATCAAGGGTAAAATGAGTAAGAAAATGACCTGAAGGGGCATAGAAAAAGGTTCGAGTAAGCAGGAGGCTGAGTTATTGAGGGTTTGATTTCGCGAGATTCAAGTGTATTTAAAAAAACTGATTTGTTATTGAAACTGGGCTGAGCCTCACCATCGCTATGATTCTTCCTGGTCAGATGCAATCTCTAAATACATTTTTTTTATTTTTTCAGAGCTCGTAGGTGGTGCCCCCAGAGGTTCAGAATTAAAGGGAAAGGTATTGTATGTCTAAATAGTTAACCATGCATGAATAACAACTCTTTCACTTTTGCAAAACTTCTGTTTCATACCTGCCAACTCTTACACCGTAGTCTCACGCTTGCGAGTTGAAAACTTCAATCTCAAGCCAACTCACGCTTGTGAATTCGCCTCACACCCAGTTGCAAAATGTGAGTTCAGTATTACAACCATAACTGACACACTTTCCAAAAAAATGTAAACTCAAACCAATGCGATCTGTGAAAACTCTGTATAGAATGATTAAATGACAATACTTTCCCCGAAATCTCAGCTGGTTTTGACAAGAAATGCATTGGGAACAACGTCGTGTTTAGCAAAACATGGCCTGGGACTGGAACCGGGATACGTTTGGAAGGTCTTCCGAATAATTTGGATGCTGGAACGATGTAACTTGCTGCAGGCAATTTTAAATTGAAAATTGCAAGTTGCAATGAGGAAACTGTCATCAACTTTAACACATTGCGCCGCAAGAACATCTGGTTTGACTGTTATGTGCTGAATTTCAATCTCTGTCTTGAAACGTTGATATAGCTGGGTAGTATTTACAGTTTTGTAAACAAAAAACTACTAAATCTTCATAAAATTACTGTAAATGCCAAGCATTTAGAAACATTTTATATTGTTTCTTGAATTTGATTATAACAGTCAACTCTCGCCTTAGGGACACCCCGCTATTGCGGACGCTCACTATTACGGACAAAATCTAGATCCCCGGCGAAAGAGGTTTGACTGGAAATGACTCCCGCTATTACGGACTCTGGCTATAACGGACACTAAACGACGCCCCTAAGCGTGTCCGTTATAACGAGAGTTGACTGTATCTATATTGGGATGCTGATTTCCTGAGTTCTAAGCATCTTTTGCATTTATTTACTAGGTCCTTATTTACGATGTTTCTGATGACCAGCTACAGATCTTTGTGAAGTCGCAATTACCTCAACCCAAAGATATACCGGTATGTTTACCTTAATAGCTATATATACCTGGGTTAAAAAACTTTATTTGTAAAAATTAAACAGATTAAGTATCCAAAAGAACTTTCCTTTGATAAATATACATAAATAAGAAATAACAATATTTCGAAAAGCAAATTTTGTCCTGACTATGTGCCTTTGCAATGTCTTCGCAGCAAAGAGGCTCAAGATTATCACACACTATATACTGTAGCTATGCTGTGTCTTCTTCTTAATTGTCAAATATAGGGCTACACAGTGAAATGTAGTACAATCTCAACCCTCCAAGTTTATTTTTTTCCTTAGTGGCCATTTGGCCACCGACTGCTCAGGTTTGGTCGCCAGTGAAAAATTTTTGTTGCTAAATTAGGCTCACGCGCTTTCAATCCTTCTTCTCAATTTTAGTCGCCAGGCTGGCGACTTTGGTTCCAATTTAGTCGCCAGCTCCAAAATTTTAGTCACCATGGCGACTAAAATGGTTTTAACTTGGAGGGTTGAATCTAAGGGAGTAATTTTGCAATAATTTAAAATTACGAGTCTGCAAATCAGTCTGTGATGGGATGTGCAGTCTCTATAATTAGTTATTAAAACTTAGAAAGTGATAAGAATGATAAAAATATTTCAATCTGTGTATATTTTCAGACTGCAACCTATTTTGGGAGTGTTGTATGTGCAGTGGACCTTGACAGTGACGAGTAAGTGTGCTTGAGAGGAATCCCCCTGAAAGTATGTAGTGACCCTCGAAAAGTATTGACCTCAAATTGACCTTGACTCTCTGCCGACTTGCTTGACTTAAAATACCAGTTACATATGCAATGTTTTCAAGTGGTATAATTTTTCAGTATACACATGAGCCTTTAGCCATGAAAATTTTCTCTGAGCTGATGAAACAATTGGCTGGAAAACTTGGCTGTGATTGGGGGGGGGGGGGGGGGGTGTTGGACTAGCACCCTATCTAGGGTGAATAGTGATACTCGTGGTAGAGCTGGCATCATTAGCTAACTGGATTAGTTCTTGGGCAAACTGTTTATCAAATTTCTATTTTTACCATTTTAATTGAACTCTTAGTTATTTTTTGCCTCAGGTATACAGACGTTCTTGTTGGTGCCCCTTACTACACCCACATTTTAGATGAGGGACGAGTTTACATTTATTTGAATAATAAACAGGTTTGTTTTTTTATCTGTTCACATTTTTCGAATTTTCCAGATCTTTTTCCTGTTTATAATCAGGAGTCTGCTTAATTTACTGAGTGTCATAAGAAAATGCGGATACTGTATGCATTATCTTGAATAAATGCCACATCATAGAGAGACCCGGTGACCTAATGGTAGTGTGTCAGACTCCGGATCGAGCAGTCCAGGTTCGAGCCCTGGCCAGAGTTTTTGTGTTGTGTTCTTGGGCAAGGCACTTTACTTGCACAGTGTCTCTCTCCACCCACAATCTGCACCATTATACCTTGGGACACTCATTTCAACAATAGTCCATTTTACTGTTGCCAGTAGCTGCAGTGTGACCTGGCCTTTGAATGGTAGTGAGGCTGGAGGTGACCTTGCATTGATACAAACCTCTCTGCTTTATTATGTAAATGCAAACTAGTTTGCATCAAAACAACATGATTAACACAACAAAAGCAGTGAGGTCTGCATCAAAACAAGGTCACCTCCAGCCTCACTTCCATTCAAAGGCCAGGTCACTGAGCAGACAACTGTAAAATGGACTATTGTAACATGAAATTCCGTTGGAAATTGTCAGAAATATATTGCAAAATAGAGGGCAACAGAAGGCATTGTTTTTTCAAGGTACACAACATTGTAACAGGGCAGGGGGCCGGGGGGGGGGGGGGGGGGGTAATTACTAGAAGTGTTTTTCCCTGTTTTAAGTGAAAAAAAAAAAACGGCAAGTGTCCCAAGAATTGTGACGTGGATTGCAGGTGTATAAATGCGTACTGGTGAACTTAAATGCTGGGGGTAACCCTCCAATGGGCTTCTCCTAGTTGCTTCATGTTACAGAAACCAGTATAAGTTCTAACATTATGGGCCACTTCAGTTGGCTCAATGCAGACTACATGTACCTTACCTTTACCCTCCGAGGTGGAGATGCAACTGTAGCAGTTAAATAACAATGGGCCTCCCAGGCCACATTTGAAGTAATGCTGGAGGTTTTAATTGAAAACATGCAGTTGTCTGTGTGTGGGGGTGGGAGGCCTGGTGCAAAGTGCAATCAAGACTGTTTATATTGAATGTGGTAATGACAGGCCCACTTTTATTTGCAGGGAGCACTTAATTTGCAAGATAAGGTTCTTGAAGGAGACAAAAAATTGAATGCTCGTTTTGGGGAAGCCATTGCTGCCGTTGGAGATCTGAACCAGGATGGATTTGATGGTATAGTATTCTGATATGTTATATACTTAGCCTTTTTACTGCACTATCAAAATTAAACAGATGTAAGGTTGGGTGTGGCTGATAATGGTAGCTATTATATTGAGTA